>NC_069509.1:183959425-184684564 GCF_027579735.1 Bombina bombina | reverse complement strand
ATAAGCTATATAAATTGCACATAAACCAAATTTAGTCTTGCATTTATAACAGTGCAAAAGAAACAGAAGTCAAAAGGTCCAAATTGTTTCCCCATCTAAATATAAAAAAAAAAACAGGCTTTGATTTGTCATAGCACTTTAACGTGCTTAATTGCTTACATATAACTATGTACTTAACCCCAGCAAACGACTAACACATAGTAAGTCAGCTACACATCTATGCCTCGTCATTGCATCACCTGTTATGTTCAACAAGATCATAGTGCATTGCTGTTGTGCTTAAAGCAACATGAAAAAAAATTCAGGATTCAGATAGAGCATACAGTTTTAAACAACTTTCCAATTTATATTGGCAGATCTGCTTCATTCTCTTGATATCTGTTGCTGAACGAGCAGCAAGGCACTACAGAGAGCTAACTGAAAAAAATCTAGCCAGCCAATCACAAGAGACAAAATGTGTGAAAGCACCAATCACCAGCTAGCTTTAAAAAAAACAAAAAAAAAACAAAAAAAAAACACTAGCGTAGGAATTTTACATATTCTTTTTCCACAATAAATACTAAGAGAATAAAGTCCATTAAAAAAAAAAAGTTAATTTAAGTGTCTTAAAATAACATGCTCTATCTTAATGCAAGTTTTATTTCGACTTCCCTATCCCTTTAGCTCTTTGCCGAGGTTTAAAGGGACAGTCAACACTAAAACTGTTACTGTTTTAAAAGATAGACAACGCCTTTAATACTTATTCCCCAACTTTGCACAACCAACTTTGTTATATCGATAAACTTTATTACCTCTAAATTTCTGCCCGTTTCTAAGCCACTATAGACAGCCTCTTATCACATGCTTTTTTTATTTGCTTTTCACAACATGATACTTCTAGTTCATGTGGGCCATATAGATAAATAACATTGTGCTCACGCCCGTTGAGTTAGAGTCAGCACAACACAGCACTAATTGGCTTAAATGCAAGTCAATAGATAATAAATTAAGTCATGTGATCAAGGGGCTGTCAGAAGACGCTTAGCTACAAGGTTATCAGAGGTAAAAAAACAGAATTTATGCTTACCTGATAAATTACTTTCTCCAACGGTGTGTCCGGTCCACGGCGTCATCCTTACTTGTGGGATATTCTCTTCCCCAACAGGAAATGGCAAAGAGTCCCAGCAAAGCTGGTCACATGATCCCTCCTAGGCTCCGCCCACCCCAGTCATTCGACCGACGGACAGGAGGAAATATATATAGGAGAAACCATATGATACCGTGGTGACTGTAGTTAGAGAAAATAATTCATCAGACCTGATTAAAAAACCAGGACGGGCCGTGGACCGGACACACCGTTGGAGAAAGTAATTTATAAGGTAAGCATAAATTCTGTTTTCTCCAACATTGGTGTGTCCGGTCCACGGCGTCATCCTTACTTGTGGGAACCAATACCAAAGCTTTAGGACACGGATGAAGGGAGGGAGCAAATCAGGTCACCTAAATGGAAGGCACCACGGCTTGCAAAACCCTTTCTCCCAAAAATAGCCTCCGAAGAAGCAAAAGTATCAAATTTGTAAAATTTGGCAAAAGTGTGCAGTGAAGACCAAGTCGCTGCCTTACATATCTGGTCAACAGAAGCCTTGTTCTTGAAGGCCCATGTGGAAGCCACAGCCCTAGTGGAGTGAGCTGTGATTCTTTCAGGAGGCTGCCGTCCGGCAGTCTCAGAAGCCAATCGGATAATGCTTTTAAGCCAAAAGGAAAGAGGTAGAAGTCGCTTTTTGACCTCTCCTTTTACCAGAATAAACAACAAACAAGGAAGATGTTTGTCTGAAATCTTTAGTAGCCTCTAAATAGAATTTTAGAGCACGGACTACGTCCAAATTGTGTAACAAACGTTCCTTCTTTGAAACTGGATTTAGACACAAAGAAGGTACAACTATCTCCTGGTTAATATTTTTGTTGGAAACAACTTTCGGAAGAAAACCAGGCTTAGTACGCAAAACCACCTTATCTGCATGGAACACCAGATAGGGCGGAGAACACTGCAGAGCAGATAACTCAGAAACTCTTCTAGCAGAAGAAATTGCAACCAAAAACAAAACTTTCCAAGATAATAACTTAATATCTACGGAATGTAATGGTTCAAACGGAACCCCTTGAAGAACTGAAAGAACTAGATTTAGACTCCAGGGAGGAGTCAAAGGTCTGTAAACAGGCTTGATCCTAACCAGAGCCTGAACAAATGCTTGAACATCTGGCACAGCTGCCAGTCTTTTGTGAAGTAAAACAGATAAAGCAGAGATCTGTCCCTTCAGAGAACTTGCAGATAATCCTTTCTCCAAACCTCCTTGTAGAAAGGATAGAATCTTAGGAATTTTTGTCTTGTTCCATGGGAATCCTTTAAATTCACACCAACAGATATATTTTTTCCATATTTTATGGTAAATTTTTCTAGTTACAGGCTTTCTAGCCTGAATCAGAGTATCTATTACAGAATCTGAAAACCCACGCTTTGATAAAATCAAGCGTTCAATCTCCAAGCCGTCAGTTGGAGGGAAACCAGATTCGGATGTTCGAATGGACCCTGAACAAGAAGGTCCTATCTCAAAGGTAGCTTCCATGGTGGAGCCGATGACATATTCACCAGGTCTGCATACCAAGTCCTGCGTGGCCACGCAGGAGCTATCAAGATCACCGAGGCCCTCTCCTGATTGATCCTGGCTACCAGCCTGGGGATGAGAGGAAATGGTGGGAATACATAAGCTAGGTTGAAGGTCCAAGGTGCTACTAGTGCATCTACTAGAGTCGCCTTGGGATCCCTGGATCTGGACCCGTAGCAAGGAATCTTGAAGTTCTGACGAGACGCCATCAGATCCATGTCTGGAATGCCCCATAATTGAGTTATTTGGGCAAAGATTTCCGGATGGAGTTCCCACTCCCCCGGATGGAATGTCTGACGACTCAGAAAATCCGCTTCCCAATTTTCCACTCCTGGGATGTGGATCGCAGACAAGTGGCAGGAGTGATCCTCCGCCCATTGAATTATCTTGGTCACTTCTTTCATCGCCAGGGAACTCCTTGTTCCCCCCTGATGATTGATATATGCAACGGTCGTCATGTTGTCTGACTGAAACCTTATGAATTTGGCCTTTGCTAGTTGAGGCCAAGCTCTGAGAGCATTGAATATCGCTCTCAGTTCCAGAATGTTTATCGGGAGAAGAGACTCTTCCCGAGACCATAGACCCTGAGCTTTCAGGGATTCCCAGACCGCGCCCCAGCCCACTAGGCTGGCGTCGGTCGTGACAATGACCCACTCTGGTCTGCGGAAGCTCATTCCCTGTGACAGATTGTCCAGGGTCAGCCACCAACGGAGTGAATCTCTGGTCTTTTGATCTACTTGAATCGTCGGAGACAAGTCTGTATAATCCCCATTCCACTGTCTGAGCATGCACAGTTGTAATGGTCTTAGATGAATTCGTGCAAAAGGAACTATGTCCATTGTTGCAACCATCAATCCTATTATTTCCATGCACTGCGCTATGGAAGGACGAGGAACAGAGTGAAGTACTTGACAAGAGCTTAGAAGTTTTGATTTTCTGGCCTCTGTCAGAAAAATCCTCATTTCTAAGGAATCTATTATTGTTCCCAAGAAGGGAACTCTTGTTGACGGGGACAGAGAACTTTTTTCTTTGTTCACCTTCCATCCGTGAGATCTGAGAAAGGCTAGGACGATGTCCGTATGAGCCTTTGCTTTTGACATGGACGACGCTTGAATCAGGATGTCGTCCAAGTAAGGTACTACTGCAATGCCCCTTGGTCTTAGAACCGCTAGAAGGGACCCTAGTACCTTTGTGAAAATCCTTGGAGCAGTGGCTAATCCGAATGGAAGTGCCACAAACTGGTAATGCTTGTCCAGAAAAGCGAACCTTAGGAACTGATGATGTTCCTTGTGGATAGGAATATGTAGGTACGCATCCTTTAAATCCACGGTAGTCATAAATTGATTTTCCTGGATAGTAGGTAGGATCGTTCGAATAGTTTCCATTTTGAACGATGGTACCCTGAGAAATTTGTTTAGGATCTTTAGATCCAAAATTGGTCTGAATGTTCCCTCTTTTTTGGGAACTATGAACAGATTGGAATAAAATCCCATTCCTTGTTCTCTTATTGGAACTGGATGTATCACTCCCATCTTTAACAGGTCTTCTACACAATGTAAGAATGCCTGTCTCTTTATTTGGTTTGAAGATAATTGAGACCTGTGGAACCTTCCCCTTGGGGGTAGTTCCTTGAATTCCAGGAGATAACCTTGAGAAACTATTTCTAGCGCCCAAGGATCCTGAACATCTCTTGCCCAAGCCTGAGCAAAGAGAGAAAGTCTGCCCCCCACTAGATCCGGTCCCGGATCGGGGGCTATCCCTTCATGCTGTTTTGGTAGCAGTGGTAGGCTTCTTGGCCTGCTTACCCTTGTTCCAGCCTTGCATTGGTTTCCAGGCTGGTTTGGGTTGTGAAGTATTACCCTCTTGCTTAGAGGATACAGAATTAGAGACTGGTCCGTTTCTGCGAAAGGGACGAAAATTAGGCTTATTTTTAGCCTTAAAAGACCTATCCTGTGGGAGGGCGTGGCCCTGTCCCCCAGTGATGTCTGAAATAATCTCTTTCAAATCAGGTCCAAATAATGTTTTACCTTTGAAAGGAATGTTAAGCAATTTTGTCTTGGAAGACACATCCGCTGACCAAGACTTTAGCCAAAGCGCTCTGCGCGCCACGATAGCAAACCCTGAATATTTCGCCGCTAATCTAGCTAATTGCAAAGCGGCATCTAAAACAAAAGAGTTAGCCAATTTAAGTGCTTGAACTCTGTCCATAACCTCCTCATACGAAGATTCTTTACTGAGCGATTTTTCTAGTTCCTCGAACCAGAAACACGCTGCCGTAGTGACAGGAACAATGCATGAAATTGGTTGTAGAAGGTAACCTTGCTGTACAAAAATCTTTTTAAGCAAACCCTCTAATTTCTTATCCATAGGATCTTTGAAAGCACAACTATCTTCGATAGGAATAGTAGTGCGTTTGTTTAGAGTAGAAACCGCCCCCTCGACCTTGGGGACTGTCTGCCATAAGTCCTTTCTGGGGTCGACTATAGGAAATAATTTCTTAAATATAGGGGGGGGAACAAAAAGGTATGCCGGGCCTTTCCCACTCTTTATTTACTATGTCCGCCACCCGCTTGGGTATAGGAAAAGCGTCGGGGGGCACCGGAACCTCTAGGAACTTGTCCATCTTACATAATTTCTCTGGAATGACCAAATTGTCACAATCATCCAGAGTAGATAACAACTCCTTAAGCAGTGCGCGGAGATGTTCTAATTTAAATTTAAATGTCACAACATCAGGTTCAGCTTGATGAGAAATTTTTCCTGAATCTGAGATTTCTCCATCAGACAAAACCTCCCTCATGGCCCCTTGAGATTGGTGTGAGGGTATGTCAGAACAGTTATCATCAGCGTCCTCTTGCTCTTCAGTGTTTAAAACAGAGCAATCGCGCTTTCTCTGATAAGTAGGCATTTTGGATAAAAGATTTGCTATGGAGTTATCCATTACAGCCGTAAATTGTTGCATGGTAATAAGTATTGGCGCACTAGATGTACTAGGGGCCTCCTGTGTGGGCATAACTGGTGTAGACACAGTAGGGGATGATGTAGTATCATGTTTACTCCCCTCATTTGAGGAATCATCTTGGGCAATATCATTATCTGTGGCATTACTGTCCTTACTTTGTTTGGACACTATGGCACAATTATCACATAAATTTAAATGGGGAGACACATTGGCTTTCATACATATAGAACATAGCTTATCTGATGGTACAGACATGTTAAACAGGCTTAAACTTGTCAACAAAGCACAAAAAACGTTTGAAATTTAAAGTGACAGTAACGGTTTTATTTTAAAACTGAAAACACTTTATTACTGAATATGTGAAAAAGTATGAAGGAATTGTTCAAAATTCACCAAAATTTCACCACAGTGTCTTAAGGCATTAAAAGTATTGCACACCAAATTTCAGAGCTTTAACCCTTAAATTAACGGAACCGGAGACGTTTTTACATTTAACCCCTATACAGTCCCAGCTATATGCTTTGCTGAGACCCAACCAAGCCCAGAGGGGAATACGATACCAAATGACGCCTTCTATAAGCTTTTTCAGTGATTCTTAGCTCCTGACACATGCATCTGCATGCCTTGCTCTCCAAAAACAACTGCGCATTAATGGCGCGAAAATGAGGCTCTGTCTATAACTAGAAAGGCCCCCATCTGAAAAAGGCGTCCAACACAGTGCCTGCCGTTTTTCTAAACGTTCCCCAAGATTATAATACCAATTATTAGTTAGAATCTGCATAATATGCCTAGTAAAGCAATCGTTTTAGCCCAGAAAAATGTCTACCAGTTTTTAAGCCCTTTTTGAAGCCCTTTATTCTTTTTATGTTTAACTAAGAAAATGGCTTACCGGTCCCCATGAGGGGAAATGACAGCCTTCCAGCATTACATGGTCTTGTTAGAAATATGGCTAGTCATACCTTAAGCAGAAAAGTCTGCTAACTGTTTCCCCCAACTGAAGTTACTTCATCTCAACAGTCCTGTGTGGAAACAGCAACCGTTTTTAGTTACTGTCTGCTAAAATCATCTTCCTCTTACAAACAGAAATCTTCATCCTTTTCTGTTTCAGAGTAAATAGTACATACCAGCACTATTTTAAAATAACAAACACTTGATAGAAGAATAAAACTACATTTAAACACCAAAAAACTCTTAACCATCTCCGTGGAGATGTTGCCTGTGCAACGGCAAAGAGAATGACTGGGGTGGGCGGAGCCTAGGAGGGATCATGTGACCAGCTTTGCTGGGACTCTTTGCCATTTCCTGTTGGGGAAGAGAATATCCCACAAGTAAGGATGACGCCGTGGACCGGACACACCAATGTTGGAGAAACAGAATTTATCTCTTACCTGATAAATTCCTTTCTCCTACGGTGTGTCCGGTCCACGGCTTCATCCTTACTTGTGGGAATATTCTCTTCCCTAACAGGAAATGGCAAATAGGCACACAGCAAAAGCTGTCCATATAGCCCCTCCTCTGGCCCCGCCCCCCAGTCATTCGACCGACGGTTAGGAGAAAAAGGAGAAACTATAGGGTGCCGTGGTGACTAGTGTATAGAGATAAAAAAAAAGCCAGGGCGGGCCGTGGACCGGACACACCGTAGGAGAAAGGAATTTATCAGGTAAGATATAAATTCTGTTTTCTCCTACATAGGTGTGTCCGGTCCACGGCTTCATCCTTACTTGTGGGAACCAATACCAAAGCTTTAGGACACGGATGAAGGGAGGGAACAAGTCAGGCAACCTAAACGGAAGGCACCACGGCTTGCAAAACCTTTCTCCCAAAAACAGCCTCTGAAGAAGCAAAAGTATCGAATTTGTAAAATTTTGTAAAAGTGTGCAGAGAAGACCAAGTCGCTGCCTTACAGATCTGATCAACAGAAGCCTCGTTCTTGAAGGCCCAAGTGGAAGCCACAGCCCTAGTAGAGTGAGCTGTAATTCGTTCAGGAGGTTGCCGTCCGGCAGTCTCATAAGCCAATCGGATGATGCTTTTCAGCCAAAAGGAAAGAGGTAGCAGTAGCTTTCTGCCCTCTCCTCTTACCAGAATAAACGACAAACAAGGATGAAGTTTGTCTAAAATCCTTAGTTGCTTCTAAGTAGAATTTTAAAGCACGGACCACATCTAGGTTGTGTAACAAACGTTCCTTCTTTGAAGCTGGATTCGGACACAGGGAAGGAACAACTATTTCCTGGTTAATATTCCTGTTGGTTACCACTTTTGGAAGAAAACCAGGCTTGGTACATAAAACTACCTTATCTGAATGGAACACCAGATAGGGAGAAGTACACTGCAAAGCAGACAATTCAGAAACTCTGCAGAAGAAATAGCAACTAAAAACAGAACTTTCCAAGATAGTAACTTCATATCTATGGAATGTAAAGGTTCAAACAGAACCCCTTGAAGAACTGAAAGAACTAAGTTTAGACTCCATGGAGGAGTCATGTGTCTGTAGACAGGCTTGATTCTAACTAACGCCTGTACAAACACCTGTACATCTGGCACGGCTGCCAGTCGTTTGTGCAACAAAACAGACAGAGCAGATATCTGTCCTTTTAAAGAGCTAGCTGACAAACCTTTATCCAAACCCTCTTGGAGAAAGGAAAGTATTCTCGGAATTTTGATTTTACTACAAGAAAATCCTTTGGAATTGCACCAACGGATATATTTCTGCCATATCTTATGGTAAATTTTCCTAGTCACCGGTTTTCTGGCTTGAACCAGAGTATCTATAACCGAATCTGAAAACCCACGCTTAGATAGAATCAAGCGTTCAATTTCCAAGCAGTCAGTTGCAGAGAGACTAGATTTGGGTGTCTGAATGGACCTTGTACTAGAAGATCCTTCCTCAAAGGTAGCTTCCATGGTGGAACCGATGACATATTCACCAGGTCTGCATACCAAGTCCTGCGTGGCCATGCAGGAGCTATTAGAATCACGAGGCCTTCTCCTGTTTGATCCTGGCTACAAGCCTGGGAAGGAGAGGAAACGGTGGAAACACATAAGTCAGATTGAACGACCAGGGCACCACTTATGCATCCACCAGTGCCGCCTTGGGATCTCTGGATCTGGACCCGTAGCGAGGAACCTTGAAGTTCTGACGAGACGCCATCAGATCCATATCCGGAATGCCCCATAGTTGGGTTAACTGGGCAAAGACCTCCGGGTGAAGTTCCCACTCCCCCGGATGGAAAGTCTGACGACACAGATAATCCGCTTCCCAGTTGTCTACTCCTGGGATGTGAATTGCAGATAGATGGCAGGAGTGATCCTCCGCCCATTTGATGATCTTGGAGACCTCTCTCATCGCTAAGGAACTCTTTGTTCCCCCCTGATGACTGATGTACGCTACAGTCGTCATGTTGTCCGACTGAAATCTTATGAACCTGGCCTTCGCTAGTTGAGGCCAAGCCAGGAGCGCATTGAATATCGCTCTCAGTTCCAAAATGTTTATCGGGAGAAGAGACTCTTCCCGAGACCATAGACCCTGAGCTTTCAGGGAGTCCCATACCGCGCCCCAGCCTAAGAGACTGGCGTCGGTCGTGACAATGACCCACTCTGGCCTGCGGAAACTCATTCCCTGAGACAGGCGATCTTGAGTCAACCACCAGCGGAGTGATTCTCTGGTTAACTGGTCTACTTGAATCTGGGGAGACAAGTCTGCATAATCCCCATTCCATTGTTTGAGCATGCACAGTTGTAATGGTCTTAGATGAATTCGAGCAAAAGGAACCACGTCCATTTCTGCAACCATTAATCCTATTACTTCCATGCACTGAGCTATGGAAGGCTGAGGAATAGATTGAAGAACTTGACAAGCGTTTAGAAGCTTTAACTTTCTGACCTCTGTCAGAAAAATCTTCATTTCTACAGAATCTATTATTGTTCCTAGAAAAGGAACCCTTGTGGACGGGGACAGGGAACTCTTTTCTATGTTCACCTTCCACCCGTGAGACCTGAGAAAGGCTAAAACAATGTCTGTATGAGCCTTTGCTTTGGAAAGGGACGACGCTTGGATTAGGATGTCGTCTAGGTAAGGTGCTACAGAAATGCCCCTCGGCCTTAGCACCGCTAGAAGGGACCCTAGTACCTTTGTGAAAATTCTGGGAGCAGTGGCTAAACCGAATGGAAGAGCCACGAACTGGTAATGTTTGTCCAGAAAGGCGAACCTTAGGAACTGATGGTGATCTTTGTGGATCGGAATATGCAGGTACGCATCCTTTAAGTCCACGGTAGTCATATATTGACCCTCCTGGATTGTTGGTAATATTGTCCGAATGGTTTCCATTTTGAATGATGGAACTCTGAGGAATTTGTTTAGAATTTTTAAATCCAGAATTGGCCTGAAAGTTCACTCTTTTTTGGGAACTACAAATAGGTTCGAGTAAAAACCTAGACCTTGTTCCGCTGTTGGAACTGGGTTTATCACTCCCATCTTTAATAGGTTTCCTACGCAATGTAAGAATGCCTGTTTCTTTATCTGGTCTGAAGATAAGCGAGACATGTGGAACCTTCCCCTTAGAGGAAGTTCCTTGAACTCTAGAAGATATCCCTGGGAGACTATTTCTAGTGCCCAGGGATCCAGAACATCTCTTGCCCAAGCCTGAGCAAAGAGATAATCTGCCCCCTACTAGATCCGGTCCCGGATCGGGGGCTACCCCTTCATGCTGTCTTGGTAGCAGCAGCAGGCTTCTTGGCCTGTTTACCCTTGTTCCAGCCTTGCACAGGTTTCCATGCAGGTTTGGGCTGGGCAGCATTGCCCTCTTGTCTAGAGGCTGCAGAGTTAGAAGCCGGTCCGTTCCTGAAATTGCGAAAGGAACGAAAATTAGACTTGTTCTTAGCCTTGAAAGGCCTATCTTGTGGGAGGGCATGGCCCTTTCCCCCAGTGATGTCTGAAATAATTTCCTTCAATTCCGGCCCAAAAAGGGTCTTACCTTAGAAAGGAATATTAAGTAATTTAGTCTTGGACGATACATCCGCCGACCAGGATTTTAGCCAAAGCGCCCTGCGCGCCACTTTCGCCTCTAATTTCGTTATTTGAAAAGCGGCATCCAATATAAAGGAATTAGCTAACTTAAGTGCGTGAATTCTGTCCATGACTTCATCATATGAAGTCTCCTTCTGGAGCGAGCTTTCTAATTCCTCGAACCAAAAAGACGCCGCTGAGGTGACAGTAATAATGCACGCAATTGATTGAAGAAGGAGACCTTGCTGAACAAAAATCTTTTTAAGCAATCCTTCCAATTTTTTATCCATAGGATCTTTGAAAGCGCAACTGTCCTCTATAGGAATAGTTGTGCGCTTAGCTAACGTTGAAACTGCCCCCTCTACCTTAGGGACCGTCTGCCATGCGTCCCTTCTGGGGTCTACAATGGGGAACATTTTCTTAAATATAGGAGGTGGGACAAACGGTTTACCCGGCTTCTCCCACTCCTTATTCACTATGTCCGTTACCCTCTTGGGTATCGGAAAAGCATCAGCGTGCACTGGGACCTCTAAGAATTTGTCCAATTTGCACAACTTCTCTGGGATTACCAAAGAATCACAATCATCCAGAGTAGCTAGTACCGCTTTAAGCAGGGCGCGGAGATGTTCTAGCTTAAATTTAAATGCTACTATATCAGGTTCTGCCTGTTGAGAAATTTTTCCTGAGTCAGAAATTTCCCCCTCAGACAGCCCCTCCCTCACTGCCAATTCCGATTGATGTGAGGGTAAAACAGATAAGGTATCGTCAGCGTCTACTTGTTCATCCTTTTCTGTATTTAAAACTGAACAATCACGCTTTCTCTGAAATGCTGGCAGTTTGGATAAAAGATTTGCTATAGAATTATCCACTACTGCTGTTAAATGCTGCATAGTAACAAGCATTGGCGCGCTAGATGTACTAGGTATCGCCTGCGTGGGCAAAACTGGTGTAGACACAGGAGAGGATGTAGAACTATCCCCACTACCTTCATTAGAAGAATCATCTTGGGCAATTTTATTAAATGTGACAGTATTGTCCTTACTTTGTTTGGACGCCATGGCACAATTATCACATACACTTAAAGGAGGGACCACCTTGGCCTCTATACACACAGAACATAAGCTATCTGATGGCACAGACATGTTAGGCAGATTAGGCAGGCTATTAATGCAATAAAAAACGATTTTAAACAAAACCGTTACTGTCTCTTTAAATAATAAAATGACACACTTTATTTCTGAATGTTCAAAAAACTATGAAGGCAATATCCGATCTGTATAAAATTTATACCCCAGTGTCTTAATGCTTTGAAAGTATTGCACACCAAATATGAAGTCTCTAGACCCTTAAATAAGCAAACCGGAGCTAATTGTTCAATTTAACCGGTTTTACACACTACAGTCCCTGCTACAGCCTTTGCTGTAGCTTTTACCTTCCTTAGGGGTTATTCACCACAGAAATAAGTCTTCCGGAGTCTGTTTCTTATCCACAGGACCCTCTCACATAAAGCTGTATGCACTGCCTTTGAAATTAACTGCACAACTGAGGCGCGAAAATGAGGCCTCCTCCCTCTGCATACTAGAGTGAAGGGGCCTTCCTGACTAGATTAGGCGTCTAAACCAATGCCAGGAATAATTAAAACGTTCCCAAAAGTGTATTTATGTTCACAAAACATTTGAAATTCCATAAAAATGTGATATAAGTCAATCGATTTGGCCCACAACAGTGTCTACCAGTACAAAGCCCAAAGAATAAGCCTGTAATCTGTTACTCAGTCTAAGAAAATGGCTTACCGGTCCCCTGAGGGAAAAACTGACAGTCTTCTAGCATTACCATGTGTTGTTAGAAAAGAGACTGGTCATACCTGGAGCAGATGAGTCTGCAAACTGTTACCCCCAACTGAAGTTCTCTGGTCTCAACAGTCCTGCGTGGTAACAGCAATGGATTCTAGTTACTTGTGCTAAAATCATATTCCTCTTTAACAGAAATCTTCATCACTTTCTGTTGTAGAGTAAATAGTACAAACCGGCACTATTTTAAAATAAACTCTTGATAGAAGAAATAAAAACTACAACTAAACACCACAAACTCTTTACCATCCCAGTGGAGATGCTACTTGTTCAGAGCGGCAAAGAGAATGACTGGGGGGTGGGGCCAGAGGAGGGGCTATATGGACAGCTTTTGCTGTGTGCCTCTTTGCCATTTCCTGTTAGGGAAGAGAATATTCCCACAAGTAAGGATGAAGCCGTGGACCGGACACACCTATGTAGGAGAAAGTATATTAATACTTTTTGCACTTTTACCAGTCTTTACATTTTGTGTGGCCATCTGTACCACAGGTTGTGCTAAATATAGGGCAGGATTACCAGGTTATGATTGAGTCTATATAATACCCTTATGGAACAAATGTCTTATGTAGACATTGTTTCTGACTATATACATTAGCTTTAAATCATAGCTTTGGCAAACATTATTGGCTCTTCCTCTTCCAAAATGACTTTTCCAATAAGCATAAAAATACATAAGAACTCTAGTGCTACTGCAGGAAACAAAACGCTAAGCCATTTGGCCTCAAACCATTCCTGAGCAGATCCGTCTTCCTCAACTGTTTTATGATTTCATATTGATTTGGTGTTGGTTATTAGTCATGTAAAAGATAATACATCTCTCATTAAGCCCTTCTTGAAAGAGGAGGAAAATATTTTCAGGTTCTAAATGAGCTTATGGTTTTAGTTTGTCTTTAAAACCATGTGGTAACCAAGTCACGCACATAAGGCAACTCAGGAAATAAAAAAATGGTAAAAATTAAAAGGTTTAAAACTGGTTATGTATATACCTCAATTTACCCGATCCCTTTTCAGATAGTTCAACCGCTCTTTTACATTCTTCTAGAAGATCCCGTACACAACCATGTTTATCTGGATATAGTGTTATTTCCTAGAGTCAGAAAAAGTCATATCAAACGGTATTAATAGCAGCAGGTTTAGGGCTCAACCAAGGGCAGCAGTGATTCTAATAGTTCCATCAAGGGGTGTGCACATGACATATTACAGTTACAGCCTGGCCTATAGCCCACTTGAATAAGTACTTTTAAAAGGAAGAAAAAAAAAAAAAGACAAACTAGGTTTCTACTTTGGACAGCAACTCACAAGTTTTTAACTTCTTCCATATTTAGCTGGTAGGTTCCTGATACAATACATACCTCTTCCCTAAACTGGCTATTGAGCCATATACATTTGAAGCTTCTTCTGTTTTCAAAGTCTGTAATTTTCATTTTAAGCTGGGAATTAAAGAATAAAATTAAACATATAGGAAGAATAAGATCTACCAATGATACATCACAATGCCACAAAATAATGTACCTGCTGATAGTACAGTTTCTTAGGTTGTCTAGGTTTGAAGAATTGCAGAAGGTCTCTTAAAGTCCCTTCATAATTATGTCTAAGAGGGTTTCCAGGACCATCCCTGTAACTAGAAACAATGTACGTTACAAGTTGTGCACGACTCCTTTAGTAACATACGTATTGGTTTGGGAACAAAATAATATCTGATGCCGTATAAAAAATGTATTCAAAAAAGAGGTTGCTGTACACATCCTGTATAATTTGCTATCCTGTATAATTTGCTTCCCTGTAGATCTAGCAAAAACATAATTTATGCTTACCTGATAAATTCCTTTCTCCTGTAGTGTAGTCAGTCCACGGGTCATCCATTACTTATGGGATATTAACGCCTCCCTAACAGGAAGTGCAAGAGGATCACCCAAGCAGAGCTGCTATATAGCTCCTCCCCTCTACGTCACACCCAGTCATTCGACCGAAAATCAAACGAGAAAGGAGAAACTATAGGGTGCAGTGGTGACTGGAGTATAATTTAAAATTTAGACCTGCCATAAAAAACAGGGCGGGCCGTGGACTGACTACACTACAGGAGAAAGGAATTTATCAGGTAAGCATAAATTATGTTTTCTCCTGTTAAGTGTAGTCAGTCCACGGGTCATCCATTACTTATGGGATACCAATACCAAAGCTAAAGTACACGGATGACGGGAGGGACAGGCAGGATCTTTATACGGAAGGAACCACTGCCTGAAGAACCTTTCTCCCAAAAACAGCCTCCGAAGAAGCAAAAGTGTCAAATTTGTAAAATTTGGAAAAAGTATGAAGAGAAGACCAAGTTGCAGCCTTGCAAATCTGTTCAACAGAGGCCTCATTCTTAAAGGCCCAAGTGGAAGCCACAGCTCTGGTAGAATGAGCTGTAATCCTTTCAGGAGGCTGCTGTCCAGCAGTCTCATAGGCTAAACGTATTATGCTACGAAGCCAAAAAGAGAGAGAGGTAGCAGATGCTTTTTGACCTCTCCTCTGTCCAGAATAAACGACAAACAGGGAAGAAGTTTGGCGAAAATCTTTAGTTGCCTGTAAATAAAATTTCAGGGCACGGACTACGTCTAGATTGTGCAGAAGTCGTTCCTTCTTTGAAGAAGGGTTAGGGCACAATGATGGAACAACAATCTCTTGATTGATATTCTTGTTAGTGACTACCTTAGGTAAGAACCCAGGTTTAGTACGCAGAACTACCTTATCTGAATGAAAAATCAGATAAGGAGAATCACAATGTAAGGCCGATAACTCAGACTCTACGAGCCGAGGAAATAGCCATTAAAAACAAAACTTTCCAAGATAACAGCTTGATATCAATGGAATGAAGGGGTTCAAACGGAACACCCTGTAAAACGTTAAGAACTAAGTTTAAGCTCCACGGTGGAGCTACAGTCTTAAACACAGGCTTAATCCTGGCCAAAGCCTGACAAAAAGCCTGAACGTCTGGAACTTCTAACAGACGTTTGTGTAAAAGGATGGACAGAGCTGAGATCTGTCCCTTTAAAGAACTTGCAGATAAACCCTTTTCTAAACCTTCTTGTAGAAAAGACAATATCCTAGGAATCCTAACCTTACTCCATGAGTAACTCTTGGATTCGCACCAGTGTAAATATTTACGCCATATCTTATGGTAAATTTTCCTGGTAACAGGTTTCCTAGCCTGTATTAAGGTATCAATTACTGACTCCGAAAATCCACGCTTTGATAAAATCAAGCGTTCAATTTCCATGCAGTCAGCTTCAGAGAAATTAGATTTTGATGTTTGAAAGGACCCTGAATTAGAAGGTCCTGTCTCAGAGGCAGCGACCAAGGTGGACAGGATGACATGTCCACTAGATCTGCATACCAGGTCCTGCGTGGCCACGCAGGCGCTATTAGAATCACCGATGCTTTTTCCTGTTTGATCCTGGCAATCAATCGAGGAAGCATTGGGAACGGTGGAAACACATAAGCCATGTTGAAGACCCAAGGTGCTGTCAGAGCATCTATCAGCGCCGCTCCCGGGTCCCTGGACCTGGATCCGTAACAAGGAAGTTTGGCGTTCTGGCGAGACGCCATGAGATCCAGATCTGGTTTGCCCCAACGTCGAAGTATTTGGGCAAAGACCTCCGGATGAAGTTCCCACTCCCCCGGATGAAAAGTCTGGCGACTTAAGAAATCCGCCTCCCAGTTCTCCACGCCTGGGATGTGAATCGCTGACAGGTGGCAAGAGTGAGACTCTGCCCAGCGAATAATCTTTGAGACTTCCATCATCGCTAGGGAACTCCTTGTCCCTCCCTGATGATTGATGTAAGCCACAGTCGTGATGTTGTCCGACTGAAACCTGATGAACCTCAGAGTTGCTAACTGAGGCCAAGTCAGAAGGGCATTGAGAACTGCTCTCAATTCCAGAATGTTTATTGGAAGGAGACTCTCCTCCTGAGTCCATGATCCCTGAGCCTTCAGGGAATTCCAGACAGCGCCCCAACCTAAAAGGCTGGCGTCTGTTGTTACAATTGTCCAGTCTGGCCTGCTGAAGGGCATCCCCCTGGACAGATGTGGCCGAAAAAGCCACCATAGAAGAGAATCTCTGGTCTCTTGATCCAGATTCAGCATAGGGGACAAATCTGAGTAATCCCCATTCCACTGACTTAGCATGCACAATTGCAGTGGTCTGAGATGCAGGCGTGCAAAAGGTACTATGTCCATTGCCGCTACCATTAAGCCGATTACCTCCATGCATTGAGCCACTGACGGGTGTTGAATGGAATGAAGGACACGGCAAGCATTTAGGAGTTTTGTTAACCTGTCCTCTGTCAGGCAAATTTTCATTTCTACAGAATCTATAAGAGTCCCCAAGAAGGGAACTCTTGTGAGTGGTAAGAGAGAACTCTTTTCTTCGTTCACTTTCCACCCATGCGACCTTAGAAATGCCAGTACTAACTCTGTATGAGACTTGGCAGTTTGGAAGCTTGACGCTTGTATCAGAATGTCGTCTAGGTACGGAGCTACCGATATTCCTTGCGGTCTTAGTACCGCCAGAAGAGAGCCCAGAACCTTTGTAAAGATTCTTGGAGCCGTAGCTAACCCGAAGGGAAGAGCTACAAACTGGTAATGCCTGTCTAGGAAGGCAAACCTTAGATACCGGTAATGATCCTTGTGAATCGGTATGTGAAGGTAGGCATCCTTTAAATCCACTGTGGTCATGTACTGACCTCTTTGGATCATGGGTAAGATTGTCCGAATAGTTTCCATTTTGAACGATGGAACTCTTAGGAATTTGTTTAGGATCTTTAAATCCAATATTGGTCTGAAGGTTCCCTCTTTTTTGGGAACCACAAACAGATTTGAGTAAAACCCTTGTCCGTGTTCCGACCGCGGAACTGGGTGGATCACTCCCATTAGTAAGAGGTCTTGTACACAGCGTAGAAACGCCTCTTTCTTTATCTGGTTTGTTGACAACCTTGAAAGATGAAATCTCCCTTGTGGAGGAGAAGCTTTGAAGTCCAGAAGATATCCCTGAGATATGATCTCCAACGCCCAGGGATCCTGGACATCTCTTGCCCAAGCCTGGGCAAAGAGAGAGAGTCTGCCCCCCACTAGATCCGTTTCCGGATCGGGGGCCCTCACTTCATGCTGTCTTAGGGGCAGCAGCAGGTTTTCTGGCCTGCTTGCCCTTGTTCCAGGTCTGGTTAGGTTTCCAGCCTTGTCTGTAGCGAGCAACAGCTCCTTCCTGTTTTGGAGCAGAGGAAGTTGATGCTGCTCCTGCCTTGAAGTTACGAAAGGCACGAAAATTAGACTGTCTAGCCCTTGGTTTGGCTCTGTCTTGAGGCAAGGCATGGCCTTTACCTCCCGTAATATCAGCGATAATTTCTTTCAAACCGGGCCCGAATAATGTCTGCCCCTTGAAAGGTATGTTAAGCAATTTAGATTTAGAAGTCACATCAGCTGACCAGGATTTTAGCCACAGCGCTCTGCGCGCTTGAATGGCGAATCCGGAATTCTTAGCCGTAAGTTTAGTTAAGTGTACTACGGCATCAGAAATAAATGAATTAGCTAGCTTAAGGGTTTTAAGCTTGTGTGTAATCTCATCTAATGGAGCTGAGTCAAGGGTCTCTTCCAGAGACTCGAACCAAAATGCTGCCGCAGCCGTGACAGGCGCAATGCATGCAAGGGGTTGTAATATAAAACCTTGTTGAACAAACATTTTCTTAAGGTAACCCTCTAACTTTTTATCCATTGGATCTGAAAAGGCACAGCTATCCTCCACCGGGATAGTGGTACGCTTAGCTAAAGTAGAAACTGCTCCCTCCACCTTAGGGACCGTTTGCCATAAGTCCCGTGTGGTGGCGTCTATTGGAAACATTTTTCTGAATATAGGAGGGGGTGAGAAAGGCACACCGGGTCTATCCCACTCCTTAGTAACAATATCAGTAAGTCTCTTAGGTATAGGAAAAACGTCAGTACTCGTCGGTACCACAAAATATTTATCCAACCTACACATTTTCTCTGGGATTGCAACTGTGTTACAATCATTCAGAGCCGCTAACAGCTCCCCTAGTAATACACGGAGGTTTTCCAGCTTAAACTTAAAATTTGAAATGTCTGAATCCAGTTTATTTGGATCAGATCCGTCACCCGCAGAATGAAGCTCTCCGTCCTCATGTTCTGCAAATTGTGACGCAGTATCAGACATGGCCCTAGCATTATCAGCGCACTCTGTTCTCACCCCAGAGTCATCTCGTTTACCCCTAAGTTCTGGCAATTTAGACAAAACTTCAGTCATAACATTAGCCATGTCTTGTAAAGTGATTTGTAATGGCCGCCCTGATGTACTTGGCGTTACAATATCACGCACCTCCTGAGCGGGAGATGCGGGTACTGACACGTGAGGCAAGTTAGTCGGCATAACTTCCCCCTCGTTGTCTGGTGAATGTTGCTTAACATGTACAGATTGGCTTTTATTTAAAGCAGCATCAATGCAATTAGTACATAAATTTCTATTGGGCTCCACCTTGGCTTTTGAACATATTGCACAAAGAGATTCCTCTGTGTCAGACATGTTTAAACAAACTAGCAATTAGACTAGCAAGCTTGGAAATACTTTCAACTGAATTTACAAGCAATATGCAAAACGTTACTGTGCCTTTAAGAAGCACACAAAAAAACTGTCACTTTGATATAACAATGAACCGGTTTAGTTATAGCAATCAACTTTTCATATGAAATGCATTAATTTAGCAAAGGATAGCACCCATCAGCAAATGGATTATTAATACCAAAAAAACGATTGACAAATAAATACGTTTTTTTTATCACAGTCAAAGCACAGTCTCACAGGTCTGCTGTGAGCGATTACCTCCCTCAAACTAGTTTTGGAGACCCCTGAGCTCTGTAGAGACGTCCTGGATCATGCAGGGAGAATAAGGAAGACTGTGACTGAATTTTTAATGCGTAGTAAAAGCGCCAAAAATAGGCCCCTCCCACTCTTAATACAGCAGTGGGGAAGCTCAGTAACTGATTTTATGCAAAATAAACGACAGCCAAGTGGAAAATAATGCCCATAAATTTTCACCAAGTACCTCAGAGAAAAAAACGATTAACCTGTCAGTAAACGTTTTAAATATATGAATAAGAATAAAAGCCTGTTGCTAGTCGCTATCACTGCAGAGAGGCTAGAGTTATATGTATACAGTATTTTCTTAGTGAAGTGCCATTCCCCAGAAAAACTTTGGTGCCAACATACATACATAACAGCCTGATACCAGTTACTACTACTGAATTTAAGGCTGTACTTACATTATATCGGTATTAGCAGTATTTTCTCAGTCAATTCCATTCCTTAGAAAATAATATACTGCAACATACCTCCTTGCAGGTGAACCCTGCCCGCTGTCCCCTGTTCTGAAGTTACCTCGCTCCTCAGAATGGCCGAGAACAGCAAATGGATCTTGGTTACGTCCGCTAAGATCATACACAAACTCAGGTAGATTCTTCTTCTAATACTGCCTGAGAAGAAACAACACACTCCGGTGCTGTTTAAAATAACTAACTTTTGATTGAAGTAATAAAAAAACGAAATTTAATAACCACACTCCTCTCACACATCCTATCTATTAGTTAGGTGCAAGAGAATGACTGGGTGTGACGTAGAGGGGAGGAGCTATATAGCAGCTCTGCTTGGGTGATCCTCTTGCACTTCCTGTTAGGGAGGAGTTAATATCCCATAAGTAATGGATGACCCGTGGACTGACTACACTTAACAGGAGAAACAGGGCCCATAAACCAAATCTGTTGGTGAAAGTCTTCTAACCTCTATAAAGAAAAATCGCTAAATGGCATTCGCTTCCCAACTGTATATACATTAAGGTTGTGGATTGAATTTCTACAAAAATAAGTTGTGCATCTGTTTTTCTTTTTTTTTCTTTTTAATAACCGTTGTGGCAAGCCGCAACTTTAAGGGACATTTCTGCCAAAATTGTAATCCACATGGATGCATTAAAGTTTTGAATAGAAGCATTTTTGTAATATACATGTATTAGAGCTTCTAATAAAAGCTATAGAATTAAAATTTTGACCAGAATGCCCCTTTAACTGTTTGAGTGCACTAGCAACAACCTAAAGTTTTTCCGAGTAAAGTGCAAAGCAAAAAACAGGTAAATGCTGTAGAATGTGTTACAGCAGCACCACTGTCATAGAAAGTTACAGTGAAAGATAATATATATTGTTTGGGTACAACACAGTGGCTAAAGCTTGTGTATGTAAATACCAAACATGCCTACCTAATCAACAATTACTGCAAATCATAAAAAGTTCAATTTCAGTGGAGAAAAACATCCTTACCCTTGAGATTTGAAGAACTGCAGAAGCATTGGATCTGTATTGAGCCTTTGCGCAACAGTCTTTGCAACCTGTGGAAAAAAAAAAGAATACATTATAGTCTCAGGCGTCGACAATTTGCTGCATATTCAGGATTTCCACACACAGTGAAATAAACCTATATATACATACGTGAGAATAGTTCATTCTATTGGACAATGTGACAACAAATCCTGGATCATTAGGAATTGTTTTATCACAAAAGATTACATCGACTCGGTGGTAGAGATCTCTGAAGTATTCCTTCGCCGTTGGCAATTCACTGTTGTCATTTTCTGGGTCATCTCTGTGCACAACAAAAAAAAGGTCTTAGTAGCAGCTTTACAGAATAACTAATCAGGATCCTATGTTTTTGTTTTACACATTTTGTAGAATACATTACAATATTTAGATAACAAAAAGGTCTCAAGCAGTTGTGTACTTAGTAATAATTGTATAAACTTGCCATTTATTATCAGTAAAAATGAATGAAAGCTGCTAAATAAATTACTGGGAAGACACTCTCCCTCTACATGGAAAGAGCATATAAGAAATTGTAGCAGAGAAAAGGCTAGGATGGCATTACAGGGAAGGGTAAACGCACTTTTGAAACACTATAATATCACCGTCCATAAGCTCATCAAGTGCTTTATCAAGGGACACATCATAGTCTTGAATTCGCTCAGTTAAATTCGGTTTAACTTCCTGCAAATGAAACAAACAGCCTTGGATATTTGACAAGAATACTTTATTCAAAGTTCAAATGAAACATTTCATGTGAATCCCTCAGCTATCATAATTACCCCACACACCAAAACAAATAAGTATGAAAATAAAAATTCTAAGAATGACAAATGTGTGACCAAGATTTAATGTATGTTGCAACATTCTGGTGGCCTTTAAATTCAATGTTTTTTTTGAGCCAACAACAAAAAGGAAAACCTTTCAGGGTTCCACATCCCAGTCCCCATGAGATACAATCCAGGGCAAAAATAATAACTGAACCGGACTCAGAGATTCTGAAAGCATTTAGTGTTCAGGTTCTGAGGTCTGGAGTTAAAAGCTTGATTTAAAGTCTAGTTTTTAATACCAAAATATTGTAAAAGGCATGCGAAGAATGTTATATACCTCATAGAGGATAAGGTTAGTTCCTTGCGGAAATCCTGCTCTCTCACACATAACTGGCAGTAGGTCACCTGGCAGAAAAGAGCGAGAGTGTGACAACCACAGGGGTCCAAGTGCAGAATGTTACATCTCAAAATCTAGAGACTTACGTATTTTACAGGAAATTGGTGTGTAGATATGTCCACAGTAATTCAAACTCCGACTTTTTGGATCATACATTTTTAGGAACAACATTACATCATCTGTAACACAAACAAAGTGTTGTAATATTACATTAGAAGCTAAAAGAAAGCAAGAGAAACTGCAATATTATTAAAAAGGACAGACATATTTACTACAAAAGGACCCATTTATGGGAGATAAACAGACTAAGTGAATGAACAAAGAGGCAGGTACACTTGTCGTTTGTGGCTGCATAGACCAAGTACCTGTGTTTGCACCAAGTCAGCACCTCACATAGAAGTGTGATCGGCAAGGAAAACAGATTTCCTTTTATACAGAATGAGAGGAGATCTCAGTAGGCAAGAAGCAACTATTCATGATAATATGCAAGTGTATTACTGGAGGTATTGATGTCTTTAGATCTGACATTACGAAGGAGTTTACTGGGGCGCCCTCTTTCTCACAGACTTCGTGTACCTTTTTCCTGATTTGAGAGACTTTGAAGAGAAAGCAGCCTGCATTTTATTGACACATTGCCAAGAGTGTGACTTGATATTTTGTTTTTTGACATTGAATGTCTTTATGGGATTATTTCTGCCTTAAAGTGAAGGTCCATTTTGATGAATTAGTGCCCGATTTTTAATAAACCTATTAAAAGAGCACTTTAATTCATCAAAATTGACATTTCACAGTTTTCTTCAAAAACTTACTTTTTAATCCTGGCAGCTGCAGAATTATAATTTTAAAAAAAGAGGGCGGGGCCGTGGACTCTCCATGTCCAGAAAGATAGAAATTTATCAGGTAAGCATAAATTTTGTTTTCTTTCCTATGACATGGAGAGTGCACAACGTCATTCCAACTACTAGTGGGAACCAATACCCAAGCTAGAGGACACAGAATGAACAGGGAGAAAGAAAAAAGGCAGGAGGACCTAAACAGAAGGCACCACCGCTTGAAGAACCTTTCTCCTAAAAGAAGCTTCGGCCCGAGGCCAAAGTATCAAATTTGTAGAATTTGGAAAATGTATGCAGAGAGGACCATGTTGCTGCCTTGAAAATCTGTTCCACAAAAGCTTCATTTTTAAAAGCCCAAGTAGAGGAGACAGCCCTAGTGGAATGAGCCGTAATTCTCTCAGGAGGCTGTCCAGCAGTCTCAAAAGCCAAACAAATTAAACTTCTCAACCAGAGAGACAGAAAAGTAGAAGTGGCCTCCTGGCCCTTATGTTTTCCAGAGAAAGCAACAAAAAGGGCAGAAGATCGCCGAAAATCTTTAGTAGCTTGTAAGTAAAACTTTAGAGCCCGCACAACATCCAAGTTACACAAAAGACATTCCTTTTGAGAAGAAGAATTAGAACAAAAAGGAAAAACAATTTCCTGATTAATGTTTCGATCCGATACCACCTTAGGGAGAAACCCCAATTTAGTACAAAGGACCGCCTTATCAGCATGAAAAATAAAGGTAGGGGGTAATCGCACTGCAAAGCTGAAAGTTCAGACACTCTGCGAGCAGAAGAAATGGCAACAAGAAACAAAACTTTCCAGGATAACAGTTTTATATCAACAACATGCACTGGCTCAAACTGAGCCTGCTGCAAAACTTTAAGAACTAAATTAAGGCTCCAAGGGTGAGCAACAGGTTTATACACAGGCCTGATTCTAACCAGGGCCTGTACAAAGGCTTGAACATCTAGTAGGTCTGCCAGATGTTTGTGCAAAAGGATAATGCATAAATCTGACCCTTTAGAGTATTGACCGATAAACCCTTATCCAGAAGAAAAGAAAATCCGGGGAATCCTCACCTGGCTTCAGGAGTATCCCTTAGATTCACAACAAAACAGATATTTACGCCATATCTTTTGGTAAATCTTGCGAGTAACAGGTTTTCGAGCCTGAATCAGTTTCTGAATCTGACCGCCTCAGAAAAACCCTGTTTAGACAGAACTAGGCGTTCAATCTCCAAGCAGTTAGTTTCAGAGAATCTAGGTTTGAAAGGAGGAAAGGACCCTGAAGTAGAAGGTCTTTCCTCTAAGGTAACCTCCAAGGAGGTAGAGATGACATCCTTACTAGATCCGCGAACCATATCCTGCGAGGCCATGCAGGAGCTATTAGTATCACCGATGCTCTCTCCTGTTTGATACAAGCATTGACTCATGGAAGGAGAGCAAACGGAGGAAACAGATAAGCCAGAGAAAATCTCTGTGGACCTGCTAGAGCATCTATCAGAACGGCCTGCGGATCTCTTAACCTTGAACCGTACTTTGGAACCTTGGCGTTATGCCATCAGATCCAACTCTGGAACCCCCCCACTGGAGGGTTATCTGAGAACACTTCCGGATGGAGAGCCAGCTCCCAAGGATTAAAGTCTGCCTGCTCAGAAAATCTGCTTCCCAGTTGTCCACTCCTGGGATGTGGATGGCAGATAGAAGACAATTGTGGGCTTCCACCCACTGTAGAATGTGAGTCACCACCATGGCTAAGGAACTCAGAGTCCCTCCCTGGTGGTTGATGTAAGCCACTGAGGTGGTGATGTCCGAATTGGAATTTTATAAACTGGACCAATGACTGTTGAGGCCAAGCTGATAGGGCATTGAAGATAGCTCTCAACTCCAAGATGTTTATGGGAAGAGATGACTCTTCCCGAGACCACAGGCCCTGAGGCTTCAGAGGGCCCCAAACAGCTCCCCAACCTGACAGGCTGGCATCCAGTCACAATTTCCCAGGAAGGTCTCAGAAAGCAAGTGCCCTGACAGATATTCCTGTGACACCCACTGTGGTGGAGAGACAGGAATTTTAATGGCTATATTAACAGAGGAGAAAATAAGTATAAAAATTGGAGGCTGATGCCAAATGAGATAAGCAATAAGGCCAACTTAAGTTATTGGGAGATGAAATTGGGTTTTTAAAGAAACAGCTGACAGAGCTGGAGTGCTCAAAGTAAATCATTCATTTTTTTTTTGTTTGCAGTGCATTTGTATCATGTAATGTGTACTTTAGTTTTAAGTTAAATTAATAATTTTAAGTATTTTCATAATAAAGTTTTAAACATGCCAATATTTAGAATGCATAGTTAATTGAGGCATTTTCTTTCTAAAAAACAAACAGATATCTCCATTGCGATTACTTTTGGGAGGCCACATGCAAGAAAATTTCCATGCAAACTGTCTTAAGTCTTCTCTTGCAGAAAGAAAACCAATGAAGACAAAAGGCTTCTTCACCTTTCTTTCCAGCTTTCCCCAATAACATATTATAGATTGTTGTCTTTAAGGTGTCATCAGGACTGATCTAACCAAGAATCTATGATGGTGGTGTTGGACAAATAAAATAAAGTATAAAATGTATCACAGTGGAGATGTAAAATGGGCCATTAGGCTAAAATATTATATACAATGGGTGCATATACAAGTGGAATAATTGTTTAACGAATCACCTGAGAGCATGGGGTATTTAAGTGAGCCAAAACATTACACAGTATCTTGAAAAGCCCCACTAGAGGGGTGAAACGCGTAGAACTGTGCTAAAAGGATTTGAGAGTGAAAGATATTTGACAGACCCTGCCAAGACCAAAGCCGCCGATATCACCAAGTCAGAGAAGAAAATTGGCAAGGAGGATCGCTAACTCTGCGTACAGAGTACTAAAGTGCAGAGGAGGTCTGACTTGGGAGCGGTAAGGACGGCCAGAGGAGGAGAAAGAAAACCAATTACTTGCGCAAGTAAACATGAGTGTCGGAAGCCGGGTGACGTCACACGCACAACAACAGCGTGGAAGTCTCGGATGAAAACGGCTCATCATAGCCGTATAGAGGAGCTGGGGAGAATGATTGTTTAAAAGAAGTGGAAGCTCACACCCCCGATGGTAAAAGAGAGAGGTAAGAGAGCCTCTAGGTCCAAAGAATATAATATATACAAACTTTGGGATATTACACCTGTGACAAAGGGAGATCCGGATTTCATGTTAAAGAGGCACAATATTAATTTAATACACCGAGTAAACCCCAGATTGGGACATTGATACCGGGACAATTTAACTACCACTTGAAGTTGCCGACAAGTGTATTTTAAAGATACAATAACAATATTGAGATAATTTTGTGCGTTCACAAACCTCTAATGTAAACAAGCTTGTTAATGTTTTTTAGCTGTAAGGATTTTATATGTCATATATAACTATGTACTATATGGAAACAGTTTGAGGTAAAGTTTTTATATTTGAATGTGTGATTTTCAAATAGGAGTGAATGTGGAGTATGTAACGGATTGCATGAAATTTTAGCAAACATATGTTTTGGGAGACACAGTGTATCATTTGAGTGGCAGACTAGCTACTTAGAGGATTCAAGAAATCTGTTCTGAATTTGAATTATATGTAAGTTTTAGAGAACAAAATTGTGGAATTGTTAAACTCAGATGTGTAAATCTGATTTTTTTGGTGGATTTAGAGGGAACATATCTCCAATTTTTAAATAATTTTAAACAATTGTATAAGCTTATCCAATATACTTATAGCCAGAAGGATAGCCGTGCATAGAAGACACGCCAAAATAGTTAATAATAAGCATTTTTGACTATTCAAATTAACCCCACAGCTTTTAGCGCCATCTAAACTTAGTGTGTTTTGCTAAAATATTATATGGCATAAAGGAGTAAATAATCATATAGGGTGAGCAACATAAAGTTTAAAGGGACACTGAACCCAAATTTTCTCTTTCGTGATTCAGATAGAGCATGCAATTTTAAGCAACTTTCTAATTTACTCCTATTATCAAATTTTCTTCATTCTCTTGGTATCTTTATTTGAAAAGCAAGAATGTAAGTTTAGATGCCAGCCCATTTTTGGTGAACAACCTGGGTTGTTCTTGCCGATTGGTGGATTGATTTAACCAACCAATAAACTGCTGAACCAAAAAAGTAACTTAGATGCAAATAAAGATAGCAAGAGAACGAAGAAAAATTAATAGGAGTAAATTAGAAAGTAATCTTAGAAAGAAATCTGAAAGAAATAAATTGGGTTTAGTGTCCCTTCAAGTAAGGGGGCGAGTGGGATGATGCAATGATAGAGGCACATCCCAACTTGAAGTTTATAACTATAAATGTGGTTTCTACTGCAGATGGAGTGCTGTAGTGTTAAGTAAATATATGCCTGGTTTTAATCTCTTTTCATCCCTTTGAAGGTCCTGAAAAAAAAACAAAACAAAAAAAAACTAAAAACTGTTCAAAGAGAGGTGATTGTAAAGCAAGAGCAAGGACCAGATGCCAAAAGCAAGGACCAGATGCCAAAAGACGACAACAAAGAACTTCAGTGAACCATTATAACTTATTTTACAGGTACAATTCCCACTATTTAAGGGACACTGAACCCAAATTTTTTCTTTTGTGATTGAGATAGAGCAGCAATTTTAAGCAACTTTCTAATTTACTCCTATTATATTTTCTTGATTCTCTTGCTATTTTTATTTGAAAAAGAAGGCATCTAAGCTTTTTTTTTAGGTCCAGAACTCTGGACAGCACTTTTTGATTGGTGGATGAATTTATCCACCAATCAGCAATGACAACCCAGGTTGTTCACCAAAAATGGGCTGGCATCTAAACTTACATTCTGGCATTTCAAATAAAGATACCAAGAGAATAAAGAAAATTTGATAATAGGAGCAAATTAGAAAGATGCTTAAAATTCCATGCTCTATCTGAATCATGAAAGAAAAAATGTGGGTTTAGCGTCCCTTTAATAAAGATTTTACTACACGCATACCACTCTAGTGTACTCACACTCACACATGAACTTTTAATTTTTCCCAATTTTAAGACCATTGTATAAATGTTGCTAATGGGGTTTAGCATATGATTTTGTGTTTCTATGTATAACAAAGTGATTTTTTTAATGAATTGTATAAAGTTAGACTAGGAATTGACAGTCCTAGGAAAGTACAGAAGAGCTCGTATCACCAAGGGAATAATATTCCGAAGGGATGGTGGGAGAATTTTCACTAAGGTTTTTACTAGTGGGTTTAACTAGAAAACGGGGCAACATAGGAGAAGAAAAAAACAAAAATGCATGCTTACCTGATAAATTTATTTCCAGATATGGTGAGTCCACGGCGTCAATTACTGTTGGGAATATCACTCCTGGCCAGCAAGAGGAGGCAAAGAGCACCACAAGTATCACTTCTCTTCCCACAAACCCGTCATTCGTCTGAAGTAATAGAGAAAAAGGAGAAACACAAGGTGTAGAGATGCCTGTGGTTTAGTCAAAAAACTGTCTAAAAATAAAGGTAGGGGCCATGGACTCACCATATCCGGAAATAAATAAATGTATCAGGTAAGCATAAATTTAGTTTTCTTTCCTAAGATATGGTGGAGTCCACAGCGTCCTCAATTACGGTTGGGAACCAATACCCAAGCTAGAGGACACAGATGACTAGGATGGGAACAAGACAGGTAGACCTAAACAGAAGGAACCACCGCTTGAAGAACATTTAACCCAAAAGAAGCCACAGCCGAAGCAGAAGTATCAAATTTATAAAATTTAAGGAATGTAAGGAAGACCAAGTTGCAGATTTCCAAAATCTGTTCCACAGAAGCTTCATTTTTGAAAGCCCAAGAAGATAGCCCACGTGTAATGAGCCATAACTCTCTCAGAAGACTGCAGCCCCAGTCTGAAAAGCAAACAGATTAAACTTTTCGACCAGAGAAAAAAGTAGCAGTAGCTTTCCGTTACAGAGAAAACGAACAAAAAAAGAAAAAATATTAAGCACGCACAACATCCAAATTGTGCGCACATGTTCCTCAAAAGATAAGAATGAGGACACAGAGGGGGAACAACAGATTCGCAAACAATATGTCCACTTAGGATAAATAACCGACTTATCAGAAATAAGATAAAGTTTATCACACTGCAAAGATGAGTACCCAAAACTCTCCGAGCAGAAGATATAGCAAAAAAGAAAAAAAAACCTTCCAAGAATTTTTTTATTTTTTTTTTAAATCTATGGAATGCTATCGCTCAAACTGAGCCAGCTGCAAAACCTTAAGACAAGGTTAAAACGCCAGGAGGAGCAACAAACTTAAACACAGGCCTGATATAAACCAGGGTCTGGCACATCCGCCAGACACTTAGGTTAAAAAAAAAAAAAAAGCTAAAACAGAAATCTGACCCTTTGGAGAACTGACTGACAAACCGTCCTCCAGACCTTCCAGAAGAAAGGGCAAAAACCCTAGGAATCCTGACACTACTTTCAAGAGTAGTCCTGGGATTCACACCAATCAGGGAATTTACGCCATACCTTATGGGAACAGTCAGCAGTAACAGGCTTTAAAGCCTGAATCATGGCCTCAATGACCGATTCAGAAAAACCACGCTTAGACAGAACTAAGCATTCAATCTCCAAGCAGAAAGCTTCAGAGAAAATAAAAGTTGGATGAAAGAATGGACCCTGAATTAGAAGGTCCTACCTCAGGAACCACCACCAAGGTGGAAGAATTACATTTCCGCTAGATTTGCATATCGGATCCTGCGAGACTATGCAGGAACTATTAAAAAGAAAATTTATGCTATTTCTTTTTTGACACGATGAGTCCACAGATCATCTTAATTACTAATGGGATATTCACCTCCTGGTCAGCAGGAGGTGGCAAAGAGCACCACAGCAAAGCTGACAAACTCCTCCCTTCCCTCCCACTCCAGTCATTTGACCGAAGTTAGGTAGAGAAAGGAAAAACCAAGGTGCAGGTGTCTAAAGTTTACAATAACCCACAACCTGTCTAAAAGAAACAGGGCGGGCCGTGGACTCAGTGGAATTTTCTTTTCTTTTTCAAGACACGATGAGTCCACGGATCATCTTAATTACTAATGGGATTCAATACCCAAGTTAGAGTACACAGATGATACGGGAGGGACAAGACGGGGAACCTAAACGGAAGGCACCACTGCTTGAAGAACCTTTCTCCCCCAAAAAACGGCCTCCGCCGAGACAAGAGTCAAATTTGTAAAACTTTGAAAAAGTGTGAAGAGAAGACCAAGTTGCAGCCTTGCAAATCTGTTCCACAGAAGTCTCATTTTTGAATGCCCATGAGGAAGCAACAGCCCTCGTGGAATGAGACGCAACTCTCTCTGGAGACTGCTGTCCAGTAGTCTCATATGCAAAAAGCATGATACTCTTCAACCAAAAAGAAAGAGTAGTAGTCGTAGCTTTATGTTCCTTACGTTTTCCTGAGAAAACCATAAACAAAGAAGAAGACTGACGAAAGTCCTTAGTCGCCTGCAGGAAAAAAACTTTTAAAAGCACGTCCAAATTGTGCAGAAGGATTATGACACAAAGAAAGAACAGAAATCTCCTGATTAATGTTCCTATCTGAAACTACATTGGGAAGAAATCCAAATTTAGTAGGTAAAACTACCTTATCTGAATGGAAAATAAGGTAGGAAAACTGTAATGTTGAGAGCTCTGACACTCCGAGCATAAGAAAACACAACAAGAAACAAAACTTTCCAAGATAAAAACTGAATATCTAAGGAATGCATAGGCTCAAACTGAGCCCTTTGAAGAACTTTGAAAACTAAATTAAGACTCCATGGAGGAGTAACTGTTTTGAACATAGGCCTGACTCTGACTAAGGCCTGACAAAATGATTGTACATCTGGGATATCCTCAAAGCAAAGTGTGGAAAACAGCACCAACAGATATGTGGGTTGTGGGCACGGAACCCAGGATCTGCCTTATCCTGCAAATACTCCAAGTAGCAAAAAGGATTTGTTCCAGCCGCCAATAGTTAAAAAACCTTTATTTCTTCATATGGGGTCTTTAGACAAACATACAACGTTTCAGACCTGCTATAGGTCCTTAGTCATGTATATACATGACTAAGGACCTATAGCAGGTCTGAAACGTTGTAAATTGATAATGCCGAGATTTGACCCTTTAGGAAACTCGTCGATAAACCCTCCTCCAAACCCTCTTGGAGGAAAGAAAGTTCTAGGAATCCTAACTCTACCCCATGAGAAGCCCTTGGATTCACACCAATAAAGATATTTACGTATGGTAATCGTCCTAGTTACAGGCTTATGAGCCTGAATCATGGTCTCTATGACCGAGTCAGAAAACCCCCACTTGGACAGAATTAAGCGTTCAATCTCCAAGTCGTCAACTTCAGAGAAACTAGATTTGGATGAAGGAAGGGCCCTTGAATCAGAAGTTCCTTCCTCAACAGAAGTCTCCAAGGTGGCAGAGATGACATGTCCACCAGATCTGCATACCAACTCCTGCGAGGCCAAGCCAGAGCAATGAAAATCACCAACACCCTCTCCAGTTTGACTAGCAGTGACCCGAGGAAGTGCAAACGGAGGGAAAGGTATGCTAGACTGAAGGTCCAAGGAACCGCCAGAGCAGCTATCAGTTCCGCCTGGGGGTCCCTGGATCTCAACCCGTATCTCAGGCACTGGCCGACCCCATTTGAGAATCAGGCTGGAGAACACTTCCGGATGGAGTTCCCACTCCCCTGGATGAAAAGTCTGCATGCTCAGAAAGTCTGCCTCCCAGTTGTCAAACCCCTAGGATGTAGATCGCCGACAGATAGCAAGAATGGGCTTCCGCCCACTGAATTATCTTGGCTACCTCGGTCATCACTAAGGAACTCCTCGTTCCTCCCTGATGATTGATGTAAGCCACTGAGTTATGTTGTCATACTGGAACCTGATAAACTGGGCCGAGGCTAACTGAGGTCAGGCCAGAAAAGCATTGGAGATCGCTCTCAGTTCCAGGATGTTTATAGGAAGAACAGACTGAGTCCAAACTCCCTGAGTCTTTCGGGAACCCCAGACAGCTCCCCACCCTAGAAGGCTGGCGTCTTGTCACAATCACCTAGGACGGTCTGCGGAAACAGGTTCCCTGGGGTAGATGATCCAGAGACAACCACCATCGAAGTGAGTCCCTCGTCTCCTGCTCCAGTCGAGGAGACAAGTCTGCATAATCTCCATTCCATTACCCGAGCATGCATAGCTGCAGAGGTCTGAGGTAGAACCGACGTCCATTGCCGCCACCATCAGCCCGATTACCTCCATGCACTGGGCCATTGACGGCCGAGGAGTGGACTGAAGGGTTAGACAAGTATCGATAATCTTTGATTTCCTGACTTCTGTCAGAAAAATCTTTCATAGATATAGAATCTATTATGGTTCCCAAGAAAGTCACTCTTGTATTTGGGACAAAGGAACTCATTTAAATTTACCTTCCACTCATGAGTTCTCAGGAAGGATAACCTGCCTGGACTATAATATCATGCAGATAAGGTGAGCAGAGACCCCAGAACCTTTGTGAAGATTCTGGGAGCCGTGGCCAGACCAAAAGGAAAAGCCACGAACTGGAAGTGCTTGTCTAGAAAGGCAAACCTTAAGAACTTGTGATGATCCCTGTGGATAGGAACCTGTAGATGTATGTCCTTTAAATCCACTGTTGCTATAAAATGACCCTCCTGGATCAATGGAAGAATGGTACAAATAGCATCCATCTTGAAAGACGAAACCTGAGAAATTTGTTTAGAAACTTGGTCTAAAATTGGTCTGAAGGTTCCCTCCTTTTTGGGAACCACGAACATATAATCATCACCAAACTAAACTTGATTGAGAAGGAGAACCTGCCCCCTTACGGGTCGGGTGCACGCCCCTCATGTTGTGTCAGCAACAAGTTTCTTAAAGTGATTTCCCCTATTCTAAGTTCGATAGGGTCTCCGTACTTAGGAGGAATAAAAGAATTTCCCTTTTCCTATATTACATTAAAGGAGCCTACTCACTTAAAAGCCCTTCTCCTATTCGTGCGAGTGTGGTGTCTGTCCATAGAAACAGACGACGCAACAAGCCAGTATGACGCCGCACTGGAAACAGTAGTCACACTGACAGCAGGCTGACAATGTAGACCCTCTATAAAGATGACGGACCCTATGATTAATAGTTAGAGTCCCGAAGGAACTGCTATCCTTTGTGTTAAAAAGTTCTAGACCAACAAGGGGATTCTATTTTCCCCTGGTTATCTTCCTTCTAAGTATAGGGGAAGAAAAGGGGGGAAGAACCCTATAACCCTATCTGGTACAGGAATACTTCCACCATGACGGGTCCATCATAATATTAGAAAAACCTACTAGTGTCGAAGTCACCCAGAGTAGCTAAAACTTCCTCAATAAGCTCCTGATCAGATAAAGGCATTTATCTCATTCGAGACTGAGAATTCCTTGTCCGGAATTACCGAAATATCTTCCTCTTAACTGCAGAGAAAAAACATTTGAAATAATCACCACTGAGTCAATCACACTATTCTGAGAGAAGACCCCCTGCACATTTTTTCCCAACAGCGTGGGGAAAAAAATAGAAAATGTATTAAAAACAGGGCAACTCCATCTGGGCTATACATTTTTTGTAACACCTTAGGAGAAATTTGTTGTATATTTGACCAGTGTCACTATGCTCCTAAGCAGTATGTGCCTAAAAGAAGAATGTTTGGAACAAGTCTATCCTCATCACAAAAGATTTCTCAATGAATGAGAAATAGAAGCGGATTGGTAGAACCACATTGGAAACCAAGCCAAAAGCAAGAGATCTCTAGTAGGGTCTCCTAGACCACCTTTAATCATAAAAGATGATTTACACAAATAAAACAGCTGGATTCTTTAACGAAAATTAACACATACACGTTACCGTCTCTTTAAATTTTAAAAAACATAATTTATGCTTACCTGATAAATGTATTTCTCTTGTAGTGTAGTCAGTCCACGGGTCATCCATTACTTATGGAATATATCTCTTCCTAACAGGAAGCTGCAAGAGGATCACCCAAGCAGAGAAAGGAGAAACCATAGGGTGCAGTGGTGACTGGAGTTTAATTAAAATTTAGATCTGCCTTAAAGACAGGGCGGGCCGTGGACTGACTACACTACAAGAGAAATAAATTTATCAGGTAAGCATAAATTATGTTTTCTCTTGTTAAGTGTAGTCAGTCCACGGGTCATCCATTACTTATGGAATACCAATACCAAAGCTAAAGTACACGGATGAAGGGAGGGACAAGGCAGGAACCTTAAACAGAAGGAACCACTGCCTGAAGCACCTTTCTCCCAAAAATAGCCTCCGAAGAAGCAAAAGTGTCAAATTTGTAAAATTTTGAAAAAGTGTGAAGTGAAGACCAAGTTGCAGCCTTGCAAATCTGTTCAACAGAGGCCTCATTTTTAAAGGCCCAGGTGGAAGCCACAGCTCTAGTAGAATGAGCTGTAATCCTTTCAGGAGGCTGCTGTCCAGCAGTCTCATAGGCTAAACGTATTATGCTACGAAGCCAAAAAAAGAGAGAGGTAGCCGAAGCCTTTTGACCTCTTCTCTGTCCAGAGTAAACGACAAACAGGGAAGAAGTTTGACGAAAATCTTTAGCTGCCTGCAAATAGAACTTCAGGGCACGGACTACGTCCAGATTATGCAAAAGTCGTTCCTTCTTTGAAGAAGGGTTAGGACACAGTGATGGAACAACAATCTCTTGATTGATATTCCTGTTAGTAACTACCTTAGGTAAGAACCCAGGTTTAGTACGCAGAACTACCTTGTCAATGAAAAATCAGATAAGGAGAATCACAATGTAAGGCAGATAACTCAGAGACTCTTCGAGCCGAGGAAATAGCCATCAAAAACAGAACCTTCCAGGATAACAGCTTGATATCAATGGAATGAAGGGGTTCAAATGGAACGCCTTGAAGAACGTTAAGAACTAAGTTTAAGCTCCACGGCGGAGCAACAGTCTTAAACACAGGCTTAATCCTAGCTAAAGCCTGACAAAAAGCCTGAACGTCTGGAACTTCTGCCAGACGTTTGTGTAGAAGAATAGACAGAGCAGAAATCTGTCCCTTTAACGAACTAGCAGATAAGCCCTTTTCTAAACCCTCTTGTAGAAAAGACAATATCCTAGGAATCCTAACCTTACTCCATGAGTAACTCTTGGATTCGCACCAATATAAATATTTACGCCATATCTTATGGTAAATTCATCTGGTAACAGGCTTCCTAGCCTGTATTAAGGTATCAATAACCGACTCCGAGAAGCCACGCTTTGATAGAATCAAGCGTTCAATCTCCATGCAGTCAGCCTCAGAGAAATTAGATTTGGGTGGTTGAAAGGACCCTGAATTAGAAGGTCCTGTCTCAGAGGCAGAGACCACGGTGGGCAGGACGACATGTCCACTAGGTCTGCATACCAGGTCCTGCGTGGCCACGCAGGCGCTATCAGAATCACCGAAGCTCTCTCCTGTTTGATCTTGGCAATCAAACGAGGAAGCATCGGAAATGGTTGAAACACATAAGCCATGTTGAAGACCCAAGGGGCTGTCAGAGCATCTATCAGCACCGCTCCCGGGTCCCTGGACCTGGATCCATAACAAGGAAGCTTGGCGTTCTGGCGAGACGCCATGAGATCCAGATCTGGTTTGCCCCAACGATGAATCAGTTGAGCAAAGACCTCCGGATGAAGTTCCCACTCCCCCGGATGAAAAGTCTGGCGACTTAGAAAATCCGCCTCCCAGTTCTCCACGCCTGGGATGTAAATCACTGACAGGTGGCAAGAGTGAGACTCTGCCCAGCGAATTATCTTTGAGACTTCCAACATTGCTAGGGAACTTCTGGTTCCCCCTTGATGGTTGATGTAAGCCACAGTCGTGATGTTGTCCGACTGAAATCTGATGAACCTCAGAGTTGCTAACTGAGGCCAAGCTAGGAGAGCATTGAATATTGCTCTTAATTCCAGAATATTTATTGGGAGGAGTTTCTCCTCCTGAGTCCATAGTCCATGAGTCTTCAGGGAGTTCCAGACTGCGCCCCAGCCTAGAAGGCTGGCGTCTGTTACAATCGTCCAATCTGGCCTGCGAAAGGTCATCCCCTTGGACAGATGTGGCCGAGAAAACCACCATAGAAGAGAATCTCTGGTCTCTTGATCCAGATTTAGCAGGGGGGACAAATCTGAGTAATCCCCATTCCACTGACTTGGCATGCACAATTGCAGCGGTCTGAGATGCAGGCGCGCAAATGGTACTATGTCCATTGCCGCTACCATTAAGCCGATTACTTCCATGCACTGAGCTACTGACGGGTGTGGAATGGAATGAAGGACACGGCAAGCATTTAGAAGTTTTTATAACCTGGCCTCCGTCAGGTAAATTTTCATCTCTACAGAATCTATAAGAGTCCCTAGAAAGGGAACCCTTGTAAGTGGTAATAGAGAACTCTTTTCCACGTTCACCTTCCACCCATGCGACCTCAGAAATGCCGGAACTATCTCTGTATGAGACTTGGCAGTTTGAAAACTTGACGCTTGTATCAGAATATCGTCTAGGTACGGAGTCACCGCTATGCCTCGCGGTCTTAGTACCGCCAGAAGTGAGCCCAGAACTTTTGTAAAGATTCTTGGAGCCGTAGCTAATCCGAAGGGAAGAGCTACAAACTGGTAATGCCTGTCTAGGAAATCAAATCTTAGGTACCGATAATGATCCTTGTGAATCGGTATGTGAAGGTAGGCATCCTTTAAGTCCAGTGTGGTCATGTACTGACCCTCTTGGATCATGGGAAGGATGGTTCGAATAGTTTCCATTTTGAATGATGGAACTCTTAGGAATTTGTTTAGGATTTTTAAGTCCAAGATTGGTCTGAAGGTTCCCTCTTTCTTGGGAACCACAAATAGATTTGAATAGAATCCTTGCCCGTGTTCCGTCCGCGGAACTGGGTGGATCACCCCCATTAGTAAGAGGTCTTGTTCACAGCGTAGAAACGTCTTTCTTTATTTGGTTTGCTGATAACCTTGAAAGATGAAATCTCCCTCGTGGAGGAGAAGTTTTGAAGTCCAGGAGATATCCCTGAGATATGATCTCCAACGCCCAGGGATCCTGGACATCTCTTGCCCAAGCCTGGGCGAAGAGAGAAAGTCTGCCCCCCACTAGATCCGTTTCCGGATAGGGGGCCCTCTCTTCATGCTGTCTTAGGGGCAGCAGCAGGTTTCTTGGCCTGCTTGCCCTTGTTCCAGGACTGGACTGGTTAACTTTCCAGCCCTGTCTGTAACGAGCAACAGCTCCTTCCTGTTTTGGAGCAGAGGAAGTTGATGCTGCTCCTGCCTTGAAGTTACGAAAGGCACGAAAATTAGACTGTTTGGCCTTTGATTTGGCCCTGTCCTGAGGTAGAGCATGGCCCTTACCTCCCGTAATGTCAGCTATCATTTCTTTCAAGCCGGGCCCGAATAAGGTCTGCCCTTTGAAAGGAATATTAAGCAATTTAGATGTCACGTCAGCTGACCAGGATTTAAGCCATAGCGCTCTGCGCGCTTGGATGGCGAATCCGGAGTTCTTAGCCGTAAGTTTGGTTAAATGTACGACGGCATCAGAAACAAATGCGTTAGCTAGCTTAAGTGCTTTAAGCTTGTTCATAATTTCATCCAATGGAGCTGTGCGAATGGCCTCTTCCAGAGACTCAAACCAGAATGCCGCCGCAGCAGTGACAGGCGCAATGCATGCAAGGGGCTGTAAGATAAAACCTTGTTGAACAAACATTTTCTTAAGGTAACCCTCTAATTTCTTATCCATTGGATCTGAAAAGGCACAACTATCCTCGACCGGGATAGTGGTACGCTTAGCTAAAGTAGAAACTGCTCCCTCCACCTTAGGGACCGTCTGCCATAAGTCTCGTGTGGTGGCGTCTATAGGAAACATTTTCCTAAATATGGGAGGAGGGGAAAAAGGCACACCAGGTCTATCCCACTCCTTGCTAATAATCTCTGTAAGCCTTTTAGGTATAGGAAACACGTCAGTACACACTGGTACCGCATAGTATCTATCCAACCTACATAATTTTTCTGGAATTGCAACCGTGTTACAATCATTCAGAGCCGCTAATACCTCCCCTAGCAATATGCGGAGGTTCTCAAGCTTAAATTTAAAATTAGAAATCTCTGAATCCAGTCTCCCTGGATCAGATCCGTCACCCACAGAATGAAGCTCTCTGTCTTCATGTTCTGCAAACTGTGACGCAGTATCTGACATGGCTCTCACCTCATCCGTGCGCTCTGTCCTTAACCCAGAGCTATCGCGCTTGCCTCTTAATTCTGGCAATTTAGATAATACTTCTGTCATAACAGTAGCCATGTCTTGCAAAGTGATTTGTAAGGGCCTCCCTGATGTACTTGGCGCCACAAAATCACGCAACTCCTGAGCGGGAGGCGAAGGTACTGACACGTGAGGAGAGTTAGTCGGCATAACTTCCCCCTCGTTGTCTGGTGATAATTTCTTTACATGTAAAGATTGACTTTTATTTAAAGTAACATCAATGCAATTAGTACACAAATTTCTATTGGGCTCCACATTGGCCTTTAAACATAGTGAACAAAGAGATTCATCTGTGTCAGACATGTTTAAACAGACTAGCAATGAGACTAGCAAGCTTGGAAATACTTTTCTAAATAAATTTACAAGCAATATAAAAAACGCTACTGTGCCTTTAAGAAGCACAAAAAGCTGTCCCAGTTGAAATAATGAACCAAAATAGTTATAGCAACCAATTGTTCACAGTAAATGTATTAAGTTAGCAAAAAATTTTACCCACCAGCAAATGGATGATTAACCCCTTAATACCCAAAAACGGATAACAACTTAATAATTAAAGTTTTTAACACAGTCAAAACACACTGTCACCGGTCTGCTGTGACTGATTACCTCCCTCAAAATGAATTTTGAAGACCCCTGAGCTCTCCAGAGACGATCTGGATCATGGAGGATGAAGTAGACAGATTGTGACTGAATTTTTACTGCGCAAAAAAGCGCTAAAATAGGCCCCTCCCACTCATATTACAACAGTGGGGAAGCTCAGATAACTGTTTCTATGCAGAAAACAAAGATGGCCATGTGGTAAAAATCATGCCCCAATAAGTTTTATCACCAAGTACCTCACAAAAAACGATTAACATGCCATTAAACGTTTTGAACATACATTTTAAAAGTTATGAAGTGTTATTAATAAGCCTGCTACCAGTCGCTTTTACTGCAGTTAAGGCTCACACATTATTTCGTATTAACAGTATTTTCAGAGTCAATTCCATTCCTTAGAAAAATACATTCAGTGTACACACACTCCTCAGCCTAATACCAGTCGCTTTTACTGCAGTTAAGGCTCATACATTACTTCAGTATTAACAGTATTTTCTGAGTCAAATTCCATTCCCTAGAAAAATACATTCAGTGTACACACACTCATCAGCCTAATACCAGTCGCTATCACTGCATTTAAGGCTGAACTTACGTTACATTGGTATCAGCAGTATTTTCTCAGTCAATTCCATTCCTCAGAAAAATAATTTACTGCACATACCTCGTTTGCAGGGGGGCCCTGCATGCTATTCCCCTTTTCTGAAGTTACCTCACTCCTCAGATGAGAACAGCCAGTGGATCTTAGTTACGTCTGCTAAGATCATAGAAAACGCAGGCAGATTCTTCTTCTAATGCTGCCTGAGAACAAACAGCACACTCCGGTGCCATTTAAAATAACAAACTTTTAATTGAAGAAATAAACTAAGTTAAAAAACACCACAGACCTCTCACAGCGACCTATCTTTAGTTAGGCTGCAAGAGAATGACTGAATATGACATGTGAGGGGAGGAGCTATATAGCAGCTCTGCTTGGGTGATCCTCTTGCAGCTTCCTGTTAGGAAGAGATATATTCCATAAGTAATGGATGACCCGTGGACTGACTACACTTAACAAGAGAAAGTAACTTTTTATTTTTGTGTGCAGAGGTAAGCTAAATTAGCCTGCAAACATTGCAGAATTTTATCAACAACGTCACTTCTTTGTTCACAGACATTGCTTATGACTTTGAGGAAGCAATGACTTGTGCAGCAATTCCAGAGGGAAATTGCAAGGAACCGCAGGGCACTGCATTTGAGAGAGAAAATGTAATGTATACCTCTTTAATCAATCTGCCTCACATATGGTAGAATACTTAAAGGACTTAGCCTGTTAATGTATAGCCAGCGTTGCTGTCTCCTTAAATGATAAAACGTTAACGGTGAACCTTTATATTCTTACGAGGTCAGACATACATATTCTTACCCACGTCTTAGAGCATACACTCTTGCACAGTTTGTCAATGTAAAACATGCTAGTGCCTGCGTCCTCACTGCCAATATGTCCCCTAATAACACTAGGGGAATCTGAGTCCAAGTTCAATGAAGTCAAATGAAAAATTAATAAAGTGCCCAAACTTTTTCTGAAATCCTCTACCCCCAGAAATAAAATCAGCACTTCATTTTCTGCCTGGCAGCAAGGCAGTTCTCAGGTTTAAGAGGTCCTCTCCCTCCCATGGACCTGGAAATAAACGAAAGTCCCGAGTAAAAATCCCTCAGGTTTTCTTGGTAAGGGCAGCATCAGAATATGAAAGGCGCAGTGAGAATTATGTCCCACAAGCTCCCATTGCTCTAAAGCCACCAAAGCTCTACTGTAGAGACTGATATGGACTACGGCTACAACCTAGAACAAAGCAGCACAATCTTGTACTACTTTAAAAATAATAAACTCTTGATTGAAGAATTCTAACTAACACCTCACTTTACCTCTTCCTACCACTAACGTAGGCAAAGAGAATGACTGGAGTGGGAGGGAAGGGAGGAGCTATTTAACAGCTTTGCTGTGGTGTTCTTTGCCTCCTCCTGCTGACCAGGAGGTGAATATCCCATTAGTAATTAAGATGATCCGTGGACTCGTGTCTTAAAAACAAAATTTATGCTTACCTGATAAATTTCTTTTTGCGATGTACCGAGTCCACGGATTCATCCTAACTTTTGGGTTATTGTCCTTCCTGACAGGAAGTAGCAAAGAGCACCACAGCAGAGCTGTCTATATAGCTCCCCCCCTTAACTCCACCCCCCAGTCATTCGACCGAAGGCCAAGGAAGAAAAGGAGAAACTATAAGGTGCAGTGGTGACTGAAGTTTACATAAAAAATACCATCTGTCTTGAATAGACAGGGCGGGCCGTGGACTCGGTACATCGCAAAAAGAAAGAAATTTATCAGGTAAGCATAAATTTTGTTTTCTTTTGCAAGATGTACCGAGTCCACGGATTCATCCTAACTTGTGGGATACCAATACCAAAGCTTTAGGACACTGAAGAAAGGGAGGGACAAGACAGGAACCTAAACGGAAGGCACCACTGCTTGCAAAACCTCTCTACCAAAAATAGCCTCCGAAGAAGCAAAAGTATCAAATTTGGAAAATTTGGAAAAGGTATGAAGCGAAGACCAATTCGCAGCCTTACAAATCTGTTCAACAGAAGTATCATTTTTAAAAGCCCATGTGGAAGCCACCGCTCTAGTGGAGTGAGCTGTAATTCTTTCAAGAGGCTGCTGTCCAGCAGTCTCATAAGCCAAACGGATGATGCTTTTCAGCCAAAAGGAAAGAGAGAGGTAGCCGTAGCCTTTTGACCTCTATGCTTTCCAGCATAGACAACAAACAAAGAAGATGATTGGCGAAAATCTTTGTTTGCCTGCAAATAAAACTTCAAGGCACAAACCACGTCCAAGTTGTGCAACAGACGTTCCTTCTTAGAAGGATTAGGACACAGAGAAGGCACAACAATTTCCTGATTGATATTCCTGTTAGAAACAACCTTAGGGAGGAACCTAGGTTTGGTACGCAAAACCACCTTATCAGCATGGAAAACAAGATAAGGCGAGTCACATTGTAATGCAGATAGTTCAGAAACTCTTCGAGCTGAAGAGATAGCAACTACAAACAGAACTTTCCAAGATAGAAGCTTAATATCTATGGAATGCATGGGTTCAAATGGAACCCCCTGAAGAACTTTAAAACTAAATTTAGACTCCATGGCGAAGCAACAGGTTTAAACACAGGCTTAATTCTAACTAAAGCCTGACAAAAAAACGAACGTCTGGGACATCTGCCAGACGCTTGTGCAACAGAATAGACAAAGCAGATATCTGTCCCTTTAAGGAACTAGCGGACAATCCTTTCTCCAATCCTTCTTGGAGAAAAGACAAAATCCTAGGAATCCTGATCTTACTCCATGAGTAGCCTTTGGATTTGCACCAAAAAAAGATATTTACGCCATATCTTATGATAGATCTTCCTGGTGACAGGCTTTTGAGCCTGAATCAAGGTATCTATGACCGACTCAGAGAAACCCCGCTTTGATAAAATCAATCGTTCAATCTCCAAGCAGTCAGTTGCAGAGAAATTAGATTTGGATGCTTGAAAGGACCTTGAACCAAAAGGTCCCGTTTCAGTGGCAGAGTCCATGGTGGCAGAGATGACATATCCACCAGGTCTGCATACCAAGTCCTGCATGGCCACGCAGGCGCTATCAAAATCACCAAAGCTCTCTCCTGTTTGATTCTGGCAATCAGACGCGGAAGGAGAGGGAATGGTGGAAACACATACGCCAGGTTGAACGACCAGGGAACTGCTAGAGCATCTATCAGTACTGCCTGAGGATCCCTTGACCTGGATCGAGGAAGTTTGGCGTTCTGACGAGACGCCATCAGATCCAATTCTGGTGTGCCCCATAGCTGAACCAGTTGAGCAAACACCTCCGGATGGAGCTCCCACTACCCCGGATGAAAAGTCTGACGACTTAGAAAATCTGCCTCCCAGTTCTCCACCCCTGGGATATAGATCGCTGATAGATGGCAAGAGTGAGCCTCTACCCATCGGATTATCCTGGAAACTTCTATCATCGCCAAGGAACTCCTTGTTTCCCCCTGATGATTGATATAAGCCACAGTCGTGATGTTGTCCGACTGAAACCTGATGAATTAGGCCGAAGCCAGCTGAGGCCACGCCTGAAGAGCATTGAATATCGCTCTTAATTCCAGAATATTTATCGGTAGGAGGGCCTCCTCCCCAGTCCACAAACCCTGTGCTTTCAGGGAATTCCAGACTGCACCCCAGCCCAGTAGGCTGGCGTCCGTCGTAACAATAACCCACGCTGGCCTGCGGAAACACATTCCCCTGGACAGGTGATCCTGTGACAACCAAAGAAGAGAGAGTCTATGGTCTCTTGATCCAGATTTATCTGAGGAGATAAATCTACATAATCCCCATTCCACTGTTTGAGCATGCATAGTTGCAGTGGTCTGAGATGCAAGCGAGCAAACGGAACTATGTCCAATGCCGCTACAGAACTCTTTTTCACGTTCACCTTCCACCCATGAGATCTTAGAAAGGACAACACTAAGTCCGTGTGAGACTTGGCAAGTTGGAAAGTCAACGCTTGAATTAAGATGTCTAGATAAGGCACCACTGCTATGCCCCTCGGCCTTAGGACCGCCAGAAGGGACCCTAGCACCTTTGTGAAGATTCTTGGCGCCGTGGCCAACCCGAAGGGAAGAGCCACAAACTGGTAATGCCTGTCCAGAAAGCAAACCTGAGGAACTGGTGATGATCTTTGTGGATAGGAATGTGTAGATACGCATCCTTTAGATCCACGGTAGTCATATATTGACCCTCCTGGATCATTGGTAAAATAGTCCGAATGGTCTCCATCTTGAAGGATGGAACTCTTAGGAATTGGTTTAGGATCTTGAGATCTAGAATTGGTCTGAAGGTTCCCTCTTTTTTGGGAACCACAGATTGGAGTAGAAACCTTGCCCCTGTTCTGTTTTCGGAACTGGGCAGATCACTCCCATGGTAAAAAGGTCTTCTACACAGCGTAAGAACGCCTCTCTTTTTGTCTGGTTTACAGACAATTGAGAAAGATGGAATCTCCCCCTTGGAGGAGAATCTTTGAAATCTAGGAGATACCCCTGGGTTACAATTTCTACGGCCCAGGAGTTCTGAACGTCTCTTGCCCAGGCCTGAGCAAAGAGAGAAAGTCTGCCCCCTACTTGATCCGGTCCCGGATCGGGGGCTACCCCTTCATGCTGTCTTAGTGGCAGCAGCAGGCTTTTTGGCCTGTTTACCCTTGTTCCAAGCCTGGTTAGGTCTCCAGGTTGGCTTGAGCAAAGTTCACCTCTTGCTTTGCAGCAGGGGAAGAGGAAGCAGGACAACTCTTGAAGTTTCGAAAGGAACGAAAATTATTTTGTTTGGTCCTTGTCTTATTTGACTTATCTTGAGGGAGGGCATGACCCTTCCCTCCAGTGATGTCTGAAATGATCTCTTTCAGTGCAGGCCCGAATAGGGTCTTACCTTTGAAAGGGATGGTCATAAGCTTAGATTTGGACGACACATCAGCTGACCAGGACTTGAGCCATAACGCACTTCGTGCTAAAATGGCAAAACCTGAATTCTTTGCCGCCAACTTAGCAAGATGAAAAGCGGCGTCTGTAATAAAAGAATTAGCCGACTTAAGGGCCTTAATTCTGTCCAAAATATAATCTAGTGGGGTCTCCACCTGAAGAGCCTCTTCTAGAGCCTCACACCAAAAAGCAGCTGCAGTGGTTACCGGAACAATGCACGCTATAGGTTGAAGAAGAAAACCCTGATAAACAAAAATCTTCTTTAGGAGACCCTCTTACTTTTTATCCATAGGATCAATGAAAGCACAACTGTCTTCAATAGGTATAGTAGTACGCTTAGCCAGAGTAGAAATAGCTCCCTCCCCCTTAGGGACCGTCTGCCATGAGTCCTTTATGGTGTCAGAAATGGGGAACATTTTCTTAAAAACAGGAGGGGGAGTGAACGGAATACCTGGTCTATCCCACTCCTTAGTAACAATGTCCGAAATCCTCTTAGGGACCAGAAAAACATCAGTGTAAACAGGAACCTCTAAATATTTGTCCATTTTACACAATTTCTCTGGAACGACAATAGGGTCACAATCATCCAGAGTAGCTAAAACCTCCCTGAGCAATAAACGGAGGTGCTCTAGCTTAAATTTAAATGATTCATTAGGCCTGGAATTCACCTCTAAAATAGATGTGACTAGTATAGAATTTCTGGATCTCATTTTAACATGGGACAGTGTAGGTAACATCTCTACCAAAACCTTTTTTAAGTCGGTGGATGCTAACAGTTATTTGAACTATAAAAGCAACCACCACTTACCTTGGAAGAACAATATCCCTTACAACCAATTCTATAGGATTCGCAGGAATTGCACAGATTTAGACAGTTATGATATACAAGCTAATATTTTAAAGAAAAGGTTTGTTGAGAAACACTACCCCACAGATCTTATTGAGACTAGCTACAAGAGAGCAAGAAATAAATGCAGAGAAGATTTCTTTGTCAAGAATAAGGAGACTATACCTATTGGAGGTTCTACTAAAGGGAGTGAGAAAGTCAGATTTATAACACAATTCAATAACAACCATAACAAAATTAAAACTATTTTAGGTAAACACTGGCACATTTTGACAGGGGACCCTTTGCTGAGGGATAGTATAGGAAATACACCTGTCTGCACTTTTAGACGAGCTCCCACGTTAAAGAATTTACTAGCCCCAAGTAAAATAGTAATGAAGAAAAGATAACTGACGAGTAAATTAAGTAGTATAAGAGGTAATAAGATCCTAGACAAACCAGGTTTTTTTAAGTGCAATAGAGCTAATTGTGGATTATGCCAATACACAAATAGCAAGAGAACTGAATTTGTATCTTATATTAGTAAGGAAAAATTTCATATTAAAACACACTTCACATGTGATTCGGCCTTTGTAGTTTATTTGTTAGAATGCAGCTGTGGGGTCCAGTACGTTGGTAGGACCTCGAGACCCCTCAAAAAAAGATGGGGTGAGCATCTAAGGAATATTAGTAAAAACATTGCCAATCATAGTGTCCCTAGGCATGCTAATACATGCCATACTAATACATCGAATGTGTTTAGTATATTCCCTCTAGAACAAGTGAACCCCAAATGGGGTAGAAACAGATATTTGCATTTAAGACAAAGGGAGACTTTTTGGATCTGGAAGATGCGCACCCTGTCCCCTGGCGGCCTAAACGCTAATATTGATATGGCGGCCTTCAACTACCTGATCCACTATGAGTCACTCTGTATTTAGTTCAATATAGGACTCCAACACCCACCCTCGTATATAGGCCCCCCACTGATATTATTACACTGCTAGATACATTAGAACTTTATTGTCTATATCCACTTTCATCGATGTGAGATTACTATCTAGCCTGAATTTGACCTTTTTCATCCAATACAGAAGGTACATGCTAGCTAAATAATTTTACTAAAATTATAAGCACTCTATTATGAGTATTACTGAACATCACCAAGTGATCACACTATAGTCCACATATAGCAAACCTTAATATATACAATCCTAATCCGAGGTTATTTGTTATCTAGACATGTAGGGCTCTGTTCCTGACTCCTGTTAGCATCCACATGTATATTTGGTTTTATAATTTAATGTATTTTGATATATAATATATCGTTACCATTTTTATTATTTTTACTGTTGATATATGAATGTCACGTTATGCACCTCAATGTAAGTATAATTAGTTTTAGTCTAGGTACCCCATCTGAATATAGACACATTATGAATAATGTCTATAAATGAGCCAACACAGTTATTATAAGTCCTGACAATTAGACAGTCAGGTTGGACGTGGTTCTAAATCCTTTACATCTATCCTAGAGAAGTTTATTCATTAATAACTCTGTCTATTGTTAAGAAATTTTCTCTCTGATCACGTTGACTAATATGGACTTATCTAATACTGTGGTTTAATATTCATTTTTACTAGTACAATTGTGGAATCAATCGTATCATTGGGGAGATAAATTTTATATTTCCAATATATATTTTTTACATATAGGTTATATTGTTCATAGTTTGCATTTCACTTGTAAGATCTCTTATATATATGGAATTAACCATCTGTATGTGAACTAATTATGTGAAGAGTTAATGACTTCATAAACGTTAGTAATAGAATTTTTGTATACATAGCTAGTGGGTGTGCCCGATCTGGTAGTTTATATACATATATATTTTATAGATATGTTTTTATATATATATTTTTTATATAATATTTTATATTGTACTGTACCTAATCATTAGATTTATCGATTATCATAGCCCGTTGCGGCTTTTAAACTGTGTGGGCTATCTGTTAAAACCACACTGAGTAATTCCCCATTACACTCGTAATTATGGAGGTGTGTGATTACAAGCACCTCATTGGTTAGTTAACGCCAATGGAACTCTCAGCATGGGGACACACCCACGTACATGCGCAGTATGCATTTGGAGACGCTGTACTATTGTTATAAGTTCGTGGTTTTTTTATGTGTTTCATTATACACTTATGCACCTGAGGAAACGGTCACGTACAGACCGAGAAACGTTGTGTAAATAAAGTCTTTTTTGATTTTATAACTGCAGCCACGAACTTTCTTTTCTTGATATCTTTATTGGCAATATTGTAGTTTGTTACCACTATACAAACCACTTTTTTCCTTGCTGTATTACCTCCCACCGGAGAACACGGATCTTAACTGGATAACTGGATTTGGGGAAACCGCAAGAGAGTCCTTTTGGAACATTGGCTGGGAGCCAGAACCACCAGCGGAGCCATCCAAATCGGCAGAGACAAGCGGAACCTTACCACCACAGTGGAGTGGGAGTTAGCTGGACAACTCAGAGTCCAGGAGGCACCTGTGACACTTCTCAAGTGTCTTTCATCCTGTGAGTATTTGGTACATTTACTAAGCGTGTCCCATCCCATTGGTAACCGCACTATGTTGGCGCCTTCTTTTATCTTTTTTTCTATATAGTATCCACCCCTGGGTCACCAACAGGGATCTTTTGGAGAAGAGCCTGCCTACTGTGATTTGGACATTACGCCCATCATTTATGTAACATTTTGAACTCTGATTATTGGGACTATTTCACTATATCATTTAATGATTCTACCACATTGCTGTGCTTATTATTTATAGTGCCTTGCAGTTTTATCACCTTAATAATTTGGGGTGTTCGCTGCTAAGACACCACTGTATCACGTCATCACCATTACTATCTAAGAATAATTTATTTGTTTTTTAATAACTCATTTGTATCCTAATTTGATCGGGGTTTTTTTATATAACGATTTATATCAGATAGTTATATATTTAGATTTTTAACACTGTGATTTTGTTTCACTGTCATACAGACAGTAGATTATCAGACCGTTGGCGCACTAATTATACACGATTAAATTTAAATGCCGTCATATCTGAATCTGTCTGAGGGAACATCTTTCCTGAATCAGAAATCTCTCCCTCAGACAGCAAATCCCTCATGCCTACCTCAGAACATTGTGAGGGAATATCGGATATGGCTACTAAAGCGTCAGAAGGCTCAGCATTTGTTCTTAACCCAGAGCTACTGCGCTTCCCTTGCAACCCTGGCAGTTTAGATAAAACCTCTGTGAGGGTAGTATTCATAACTGAAGCCATATCTTACAAGGTGAAAGAATTAGACGCACTAGAAGTACTTGGCGTCACTTGTGCGGGCGTAACTGGTTGTGACACTTGGGGAGAACTAGATGGCAAATATATGTAAGAATGAAAACAGCATCAATCTGCAGGGAGGTGCACGTACCCAGGTCCTGCCAATGACCTCCAATAATGTCCAATTTCACAAAAAGAACAGCACCAACCAAAGATGAGTAAAAGTGTATCTTTATTGGGACATCTCCAAACACAGCACAGAACTAGATGGCGAAACCTGATTTCCTTCTGTCTGAGAATCATTTAATGCCAAATTCTTATAAGTCAAAATATGCCGTTTGCAATTTATAGACATATCAGTACAAGTGGGACACATTCTTAGAGGGGGTTCCACAATGGCTTCTAAACAAATTGAACAATGAGTTTCCTCAGTGTCAGACATGTTTAACAGGCTAGTAATGAAGCAAGCAAGCTTGGAAAACACTTTATTTAATGAAAAAAACACAATTTGCAAAACAGGTTAAAATTTCTTCAAAAATTCAGAAATTTTAAGTGTACCCACTAAGCTTTAGAAGGATTGCACCACAAGTAAAAAAGCAATAGACCCCCAAATGAAAAAACCGGATTGATAATTGTCTAAAAACGGTTAAAACCCCCTAAAGCACCTTGCCACAGCTCTACTGTGGCCCTATCTGCCCTTAGGAAGCATTTAATATGGGGTTTAAAGCTTCAATTAGTCCCTCACAAGACTATCAGGACCTCAGGAGAAGTTGCTTGCTGCTTGTAAATGCGCAACTGAGGTGCGAAAATAGGCCCCACCCACCTCACTCGATGTTGCTGGGGCCTACACAGAACTAACAAACCCTGCCTGAAAGCCATGTGGGTTATAAACAACCCCAAAGAACCCTCAAGCAAATGTCCCATAAAACAGAAAACGTTACTCCCAGACACAAAAACGTTTGTCCCAAATTCACATAAACTGAGTGCCCACAAAAAATTAACCCTTTATGCAAGCTAGTAAAAACCTCTGATAACACTAAGATTACTGCTTACCCTTCCCCTAATGGGGATACTGTCAGCCTTTCCGAGTTAACACAGTCTCTGCAGAAAATATGACTGAACATACCTCATTGCTGTATAGCAAGAACTGTTCCTCACACTGAAGTTTTCCTGTACTCCTCAGCTTCTGTGGGAACAGCAGTGGACCTTAGTTACAAATGCTAAGACCATCATCCTCCAGGCAGAAATCTTCATCTATGTCCTGCCTGAGAGTAAATAGTACAACACCGGTACCATTTAAAAACAACAAACACTTGATTGAAGATAAAATAAAACTAACATTTTAACACCTCTTCTCTTTACCCTTCCTGCTTAGAGCCAGCAAAGAGAATGACTAGGGGGTGGAGTTAAGGGGGGAGCTATATAGACAGCTCTGCTGTGGTGCTCTCTTTGCTACTTCCTGTCAGGAAGGACAATATCCCACAAGTTAGGATGAATCCGTGGACTCGGTACATCTTGCAAAAGAAAATTTTTTAATCAAATTAACTTTTTTGTTTTTGATCTACATTGTTAAAATATCTAATTTCTATGAGAACACGTTTCTGAAGCACTATATGTAAAACATTGTTGCAAACACAGCTGCCATATAATTTTAAAAACACATACACTCCTGAGCATTCCTTTAGGAAAGGAGCACTAAATACTGCAGAATTAAATAATTGACAAATACGCAAAAAAAAAAAAAAATAACAGCACTTTGAATTTTAAATGAGCAGTATTCGCAACACTCAGAATGCACTGCTAGCTCTAAACATGCACAGTGCATAAATGCAGGTGCATGGGGGGGAATATGTACATATGCTCTGTGCACAGTAACAGTTATCGCTAATCCATTTTTAGATTTTACTAGAAGCATCTTTGCAAATTTACAGGTAATGCAAACATTTCTTTATTCAAAACTGAAATGCATTCATATTTATTTCAAATTTGATTTTTACGTCTTTTAAAAACAGGAATAGATTTAACCAGAACTACCGTATGAATAATGGATAGCAGAACAACTAGCAGTTGTAACAAAAAAAACTATACATTGAGTGTAATTCACAAGTGCTTTAATAACTATATAAACACTATGAGAGACAAGCAGTTCATATGAAACCTCTGTCGCCAGACTGAAATGGTAAACAGAGGGAAAAGTATATATAGATGAATGCCTACACTTACGATCTTTGTCAAATTTGGGAAGCGTCGCCCCACTAGCAGCCATTTCTGGATCTACAGTTTCCAAAAATATTGTCCAGGGATTTTCATTGTCACTCAGCTCAATCATCTGCATAAAAAAAGGAAGGGCAAACTGTTACAAAAGAGTCAAACTAAATTCTGCCGCAGAGTCAACATGGGCTAAACTAAGCCATGAAAATTCTGATTCCCTTTACAAGCAGCGTGATTATTTAAATACACATGAAATCTGCTTAATGCTGAGCAGTAAAAATAATTAGCAAATCATTTCTTAATAAATATCAATTTACAAGGGGTAAATTCAGATATACAACTTAACATTTCTTGTGAATGTCTAATAACAGTAATTTTCTATTTTTAATCGAGAAATCCTTAGTGCCAGTTTCCCTAAAATGAGACAAAACAGAATTTATGTTTACCTGATAAATTACTTTCTCCAACGGTGTGTCCGGTCCACGGCGTCATCCTTGTGGGATATTCTCTTCCCCAACAGGAAATGGCAAAGAGCCCAGCAAAGCTGGTCACATGATCCCTCCTAGGCTCCGCCTACCCCAGTCATTCGACCGACGTTAAGGAGGAATATTTGCATAGGAGAAACCATATGATACCGTGGTGACTGTAGTTAAAGAAAATAAATTATCAGACCTGATTAAAAAAACCAGGGCGGGCCGTGGACCGGACACACCGTTGGAGAAAGTAATTTATCAGGTAAACATAAATTCTGTTTTCTCCAACATAGGTGTGTCCGGTCCACGGCGTCATCCTTACTTGTGGGAACCAATACCAAAGCTTTAGGACACGGATGAAGGGAGGGAGCAAATCAGGTCACCTAAATGGAAGGCACCACGGCTTGCAAAACCTTTCTCCCAAAAAATAGCCTCAGAAGAAGCAAAAGTATCAAACTTGTAAAATTTGGTAAAAGTGTGCAGTGAAGACCAAGTCGCTGCCCTACATATCTGATCAACAGAAGCCTCGTTCTTGAAGGCCCATGTGGAAGCCACAGCCCTAGTGGAATGAGCTGTGATTCTTTCAGGAGGCTGCCGTCCGGCAGTCTCGTAAGCCAATCTGATGATGCTTTTAATCCAAAAAGAGAGAGAGGTAGAAGTTGCTTTTTGACCTCTCCTGTTACCAGAATAAACAACAAACAAGGAAGATGTTTGTCTAAAATCCTTTGTAGCATCTAAATAGAATTTTAGAGCGCGAACAACATCCAAATTGTCTTGTTAGAATGTGTCATACCTCAAGCAGCAAAAGACTGCTCACTGTTCCCCCAACTGAAGTTAATTCCTCTCAACAGTCCTGTGTGGAACAGCCATGGATTTTAGTAACGGTTGCTAAAATCATTTTCCTCATACAAACAGAAATCTTCATCTCTTTTCTGTTTCAGAGTAAATAGTACATACCAGCACTATTTTAAAATAACAAACTCTTGATTGAATAATAAAAACTACAGTTAAACACTAAAAAACTCTAAGCCATCTCCGTGGAGATGTTGCCTGTACAACGGCAAAGAGAATGACTGGGGTAGGCGGAGCCTAGGAGGGATCATGTGACCAGCTTTGCTGGGCTCTTTGCCATTTCCTGTTGGGGAAGAGAATATCCCACAAGTAAGGATGACGCCGTGGACCGGACACACCTATGTTGGAGAAATTAAGTTAATGGGATATGGAGCTCATATTTGTTTAATGCTGTAAGAGATGTGAGGTTAATGAACCCAGTTATATGAATGCGAGGGTTTGTAAAAATACTAAATAAATACTTACAGTTTTGTTGCAATCTGCTTCATAATCCAGCATTGCCGGCCTTTTCGTTCCATTACTTCTGGCTTGCATTGGCCATAACCGGATCTGATCCTGTGGAAATCCCTAAAAGAAAAAAAACGTGAACTAATTTTGTTGTAAAATTGTAGGTTAACAGGAAGATGTTGAGAAAACTCAGTGTTCAACCTTTGAAAGATTTTGTGTCACTTTGCAACAACGATTAGCATTCTAAAGTGAAGCTTTATCCAAGACAACAAACTCAATGTTATTTCAATACGGTTTTACACAAGTTGGAGCAGCTAAGTCCAGCTATTTAAATATTACCATAATAATACTGGATCAAGGTAAATTGCTCACAAATATAGATGAGGTATATTCATGCAAAAATCAGTGCAGCCAACAACAATAATGCTAAGTCTATAACATTAAAAATGACCCCAAAGATCATAATAAAGCACTTGGATATAAAAGCTGGATTTTAAAGCACTAGATAAAGTTTACAGAGCAGCTGTAAACCAGACTATGTGCTCACAAGTTACTAACCATAGTCTGGGAAAGGTTCTGAACAAACTCTGCCAGCGTGGAGTTCTTTAATACTTTAAACACAGTGTATTTAACTTTCTCTTCATCGTACATGTCATTGCCTTGATGTCCACAGAATTGGTCTTCTGCAACTATCTGAAAAATTAAGCAGATCAGTTGTAAATATAAAGTAAACACACCACTAACAATGGGTAAAATGGTCAACTAAAGAAAGCTACACGTCAATATTCTGAAGGTTGAAAAAACCTGGCCTGATGTATCTGCTTCTCCGCTACAGAACTATTAGTGGACTGACCTGCACTTGCATGTAAAGATGAGCTTCCTGACGCTCCTTCCTTTTTTGGGCTTCTATCCGCTTTTCTTCTTGCAGTCTCTCAACCAGTTGTTGCGGGATATCATGATCCGTGACTGCTTGTAGGACCTCACCTATATAAAAAAATATTTTAAAAAAAATTTGAATTTTTTTGCATTCTCACCTTTAAAACAAAGGCTATTAGCAAATGTATTAACTGGTTTTGTCCCCTATTAACACAAACAAAAATGTAAAGCAGACAAAACAAACTGAAAAAAATTGTACAAACTCAAAAACAAATCAGCTGTTTAAATTTAATCAAAGCAACTGTCATTCAAAGCAATTTATTAACAGTCATTGGCAAAAATAATCCACTGAAAAAATAGTCTTAAATAATATCTGCATACATGGGTATTTTTCTCCCCCATACATTAAGAGCAAAATTCTGTGACGATACGCTCAGCAAGATGTAGTGTTACAGTCATACCGGAGAGTAGTCTGAATTATTATTCTTTTTAAGGACACAAACTTACTAAGCTTGGATTCCCTGATGTAAACCAACATATAAGCATTAGTGCAGTGTCGCACTGACAGGTCATCATCATGGCCTCCATAATTATGCTCAATTGCTTCTTCTTTTGTACATCGTGAGACTACGTCATCGTCAAATTTACACCACTGCAGAAAGAAGAAACAAATCTAAAGATGTACACAATATGAGAGGGTATATACGGAGGCCTCTCCCACACTCTTCGAGGTCGATCTGTCACTCTCATATGTGGGGCAGACATGTTCACCATTTAAAGAAATCTTAGGTTAAAAGGACACTGTCTTGTAGGTTAGTGTTGTAAATAAAGTTAACACAAGCTTTATGATCCTTACTTAATAGTGCCATACTATCTTAGCTTTTATAATTCTTAGTAAAGTGTTTAACAATGGTCAAACTGGTACATTTGTAATACACTCAGAGGCTGTGGCACACTGCTAGGGTAATTGTCCATGCCATTTCTGCACAGATAAGCAACAACAAGATTAGCTATATTTTGCAAGGGGTCAGTCTGGGGACCAGACAACTAACTTGAATATAATAAAATATATATGAATGTTTGTTTTCTTTCCTAGTTTATCAATTATACAGGATGGCAGTGTTCCTTTAACCTGTTACGGAGCTTCATAAATCAGCCTCGAAGAGTTAATCTGGTGTGGATGCTCAAATTTCTCTACTGCAATGAAAGTTAAGTCTAACATACTTTATGTCGTATTAATTTAATTTTCTATTCCAAGAAAATATATGCTTGTCTTATTAAATATTGCAATAAAAAAAGTCTGTTAAGTATAATTATAACTAGAATTAGTACTACACACAAACAGCATTTGTACGCCTGTCCATTAAACCCATAAACATTACAGCATTTTCCAGGACGCAGTAGTAGTAGACCTTGTGCAAACTCTGAACACACAATGATTAGACTGGGAAAACAGTGAGAACATCGGCAAGTAGATGCCAAACTATATATAACACTGCATTTTTTTTAAATCAGCAGGACAAGGTTGCAAACAACTATAAAAGCATATACTGAATAAACCCATGAAGAGTTTTTGAAATTTATTTCAAAAGAACTAAAGAGAGATATATACAATTCTCTCACCACCAGTGAGCTAGTAATTTACTGGGGTGCGTAAGCAAATCTGATGGTGAAAGGATACTAAGCATACCTCAAACATACTAAAATATGAAATGCATTTTATAGGCTACTCCATGCAACATCTTAAACCAAAGAGACAACAGTTTCATAGCGCACAATATTTGTTAATCACTATTTGGTTTGTAGTTACCTTGCTGATATAAGGGAGGACTAATGGATGAGATTATTAAGAGACTGCATTATCTTTACTAAGGTATTAATGAAATTTATTTCAATTGGAGGTCACCGGGTACATTTAGCATTCAGGTAAATAATAGCGCTCACTTTGTCTGGGTGATTAATCTTTCTGGCGATCACTTCATATGCACATGAAAGGTAAAAAGACAAGTCTAAAATCTAAAATGAGGCTTCAACGTTTATCCTCAAGAGCTGGAGACGAGCTGGCTTTTTAAGGATTCCTCAGCAAACTTATGAGAGTCAATTGGTGTCTGAGGCCAGGAAAGTACAAAAATGTGTTCTGTCTCAAGCCATTGCTGATGAAAGTTGCACGGACCTGCTCAGAACTTTATGATGAATGAAATAGCTGCTAAACCTTAATATCAAACTATGTAGCCATTTTTCACTTTCATAAAGACTGTCTGTAGATAAGTATAGTGAGACTTGAGTATTCAGACTTGCGGCCAGTAGATGCCACCAGCAAATCATAACATATGCAAAAAAAGCTTTATTTAATGAAATCAGTTTTTGTGGTCTTGCAGATGCTTTACATATTTTATCAGTATCAAATTACCAACGTGAATGAAATGATTCATTAAAAAGCAAATAGAACGTAATTTCCCCCCCCCCAACTTTAGAATATTGTGTTTCAACAGCATTGTGAAATATTGTGAAGCCCAATAGCTTTATATATATTTTATATCCATTTAAATATTTCCCCTACTGTGTTAATGCTGAAGAACTATTTACATATCATGAAAGGAAAAACATCAGTTACAAACTGTAATAAAGTTTCCTTCCTTTATATATGATAGGCCTGAAAGTTCATACAAGGATTTTAGCATCTCACAATATCAAACATAAAATATAAAAAAAAGCATTATAAATGGCGTTTACTAATGGCAGCCATACCCACTACAAGGTAATCTTCTTAAGGAACAGTGCTAGGATTTAACGCAGCAGTATTTTGTGTTCATAAACTACCTTTCCATTGCCTTTATCATCCTGATCACAACCTTCACTGTAAATGTCTCCAGTAGTTATCTATTTCAGAGAAAAAACAATTATTTAGGAGAATATTAGCAAGACGTGGGCTCCAGTGTGACCTGAAACTCGTAAACAGCTTTAACCTTCTAAAATCATTGCCCACTAGAGTAACCAGAAGTATAATCTGGATACAGATGAACATGTTAAAATGCTGATACTACAGTGTGGGTGATGACTTCTACAGAAGCCCACAATTAGGCTGTTTTAAACAGAAAACAAAATGGAAATTAGAGAAGGGACTCAGCCCATGTTTTGTGAGCAGGTGGAGCTCTGCATTAATAGAAATGTAGAGCCTTAAGTATCCTAATGGCACAAAAATGAACCTCATTGCTTAATGGGCATCACCTCCTCTAGCTTTAGCTCCTAGCAGTGAGTAAACATACTTTGCCTTCTCCTTTGGGATTCAAATAAACAACATAGTGCCCTCCGTGGTTGTCTCCACTGTGCACCAAGACTGCGTGTAGAATGTAGTTTGCAGGATCCTTGGCATCTGGCTTCTGAAGGAATTCATCCAACGGCAGCTGCTCTGGAAACTCAAACCTGGTGAGAGGGGGAAAAAAAAAAAAAAAAAATTATGCTTACCTGAAATTTCTTTTTGGATATGGTGAGTCCACAGCTTCATCACTTACTGTTAGGAATATCACTTCTGGCCAGCAGGAGGTGGCAAAGAGCACCACAGCCAAGCTGTTAAGTATCACTCCCCTTCCCACAACACCTAGTCAATCGACCGAAGGGAAATGGAGGGAAAAAAAAAAGAAAAAAAAAAAAAAAAAAAAAAAGGAGTAACACAAGTCTTGAAATAAAGGGCGGGGCAGTGGACTCACCATATCCAGAAAGAAATACATCAGGCAGACAAATTTAGTTTTCTTCCCTAAGATATGGCGAGTCCATGGCTCAATTTACTGTTGGGAACCAATACACAAGCTAGAGGGCACAGATGAATAGGGAGGGACAAGACCGGCAGGTCTAAACAGAAGGCACCACCGCTTGAAGAACCGGTTTTCCAAAATAAGCCGTAGCCGAGGCAAAAGTATCAAATTTGGAAAAAGTATGCAAAGAGGTCCAAGTTGTAGCCTTGCAAATCTGTTCCACAGAAGCTTTATTTTAGAAAGCCCAAGAAGAGGAGACAGCTCTCGTGAAATAAGCCGTAATTCTCTCAGGAGGCTGCTGTTCAGCAGTCTAATAAGCTAAACGAAACATACTTCTCAACCAAAGAGAAAGTAGTAGCAGTAGCTTTCTGACCTATACGTTTCCCAGAGAAACAAACAGGGCAGAAGACTGGCGAAAATTGTTAGTCGCCTGTAAATAGAATTTAAGAGCACGCACAACATCCAAGTAATGCAACAAACGTTCTTTAAGAGAAGAAGCATTAGAACATAGAGAAGGAAAAATTCCTAAACCACTTTAGGTAGAAAATCCAACTTAGAACGAAGAACCGGCTTATCTGCAAGAAAATAAGATAAGGCGAATCACACTGCAAGGCCGAGAGTACCGAGACTCTCCGGGCAGCAGAGATAGCAAAAAGAAACAAAACCTTCCAATATATCTATGGAATGCAATGGCTCAAACTGAGCCTTCTGCAAACTATAAGAACAAGGTTAAAGCTCCAAAAAGGAGCAACATAAATAAACCCAGGCCTGATTAAAAAAAAAAAAAATCCGCCAGACGCTAGTGTAACAAAAAAAGAACGCAGAAATCTGACTCTTAAGAATACTGACTGACAAACCCTTCTCCAGGCCTTCCTGGAGAAAGGACAAAATCCTAAGAATCCTGACCCTACTCCAAGAGTACCAAGAAAGATATTTACGCCATATCTTATGGAAAATCTCTCTAGAAAAAAAGGCTAGTGAGTCCGAATCATGGTCTCAATGACCGCCTCAGAAAAACCACGCTTTAAACAAAATAAAGCGATCAATCTCCAAGCAGTCAGCTGCAGAGAAAGGAGATTTGAGTAAAGGAATGGACCCCAAGTTAGAAGGTCCTAACCTCAGAGGCAACCTCCAATGTGGAAGAGATGACATCTTCACTAGGTCTGTATACCAGATCCTGCGAGGAACCGCAGGGCACTGCATGCGACGCCATGAAGGCTTGGGACATTTGAGAAAGCTGTGGCATTGCCTGAAAAGCATTAACCTGAGACACAATGGGTTCAGAATGCAACAATCTCTACTCAAAAAAAGATCCAACTAGGCAAGCAGCACAGGATTGCACAAGGGACAATACATAACAAACGGAAAAATAAAATTCTTTAATTTTAATACTTGAGATGTTATTTGTAAAACATACATTTTTGCATTGCTGCTGACAGAGCACACCCTTCTCCTTTGCATGCCCGGAGTTGACCTGGAAACTCTATTCTCTAGCCATAGTTTTACACCTTGAGTCACTGGAGAGCTCTTCTGAAGCAATTGTTATGTACTGTGACTTTAAGAAACATACAGTCCAAGTATGTTTAACTCATGTGAGCTAAGATAGGAAATGAGAGGAATTAAATCTACACCCCAGAGACTGAGGTATTAAGAGGTTTGCAAGGAAAAACAAACTTACCTGATAAATTCATTTCTTTCATAATGGCAAGAGCCCATGAGCTAGTGATGTATGGGATATACATTCCTACAAGGAGGGGGCAAAGTTTCCCAAACCTCAAAATGCCTATAAATACACCTCCCACCACACACACACTTCAGTTTAACGTATAGCCAAGTAGTGAGGTGTAAAAAGGTGTAAAAAAGCATACAAAAAAGAGGAACTGGAAAATATAGTGCTTTTATACAAAAAAATATAACCACCAAAAACATGAACTCTTGCCATTATGAAAGAAATGAATGTATCAGGTAAGTTCTTACATAAATTATGTTTTCTTTCATGTATTTGGCAAGAGTCCATGAGCTAGTGACATATGGGATAAAATATCCAAGATGTGGAAGTCCACAGAAGAGTCACTAGAGAGGGAGGGATAAAATAAAAACAGCAATTTCCGCTAAGAAATTAAATCCATAAAATAAGTAGTTCTTAAAAACAGAAGAATCAAACTGAGACAGCTGCCTGAAGAACTTTTCTACCAAAGACTGCTTTAGAAGAAGCAAATACATCAAAATGGTAAAATTTAGTAAATGTATGAAAAGAGACCAAGTTACTGCTTTGCAAATCTGATCAACTGAAGCTTCATTCTTAAAAGCCCAAGATGTGGCAACGAATCTAGTAGAATGAGCTGTAATTCTCTGAGGCGGGGACTGCCCCACCTCCAAATAAGCCTTGTGAATCAAAAGCTTTAACCAAGATGCCAAAGAAATGGCAGAAGCTTTCGGACCTTTCCCTGAACCGGAAAAGACAACAAATAGACTAGAAGTCTTACTGAAATCATTAGCCTCAACATAGTATTTCAAAGCCCTTACCACATCCAAAGAGTAACGATTTTTCAAGCGAATTCTTAGGATTCGGACACAAGGAAAGAACAACAATTTCCCTACTGAAGTTGTTAGAATGCACAACCTTAGGAGGAAATTTAAACTAAGTCCGCAAAACAGCTTTATCCCGATGGAAAATAAAAAAAGGAGACTCACAAGAGAGCAGACAATTCAGAAACTCTTCTAGCAGGAGATAGCCAAAAGGAACAATACTTTCCAAGAAAGTAGCTTAATATCCAAAGAATGCATAGGCTCAAAAGGAGGAGCCTGCAAAACTTTCAAAACCAAATTAAGACTCCATGGAGGAGAAAGACTTAACAGGATTGATACGGACCAAAGCCTGAACAAAACAGTGAATATCAGGAAGTTTAGCAAACTTTCTATGAAATAAAACAGAAAGAGCAGAGATTTGTACCTTCAAAGTACTTGCATACAAACCTTTATCCAAACCGTCCTGAAGAAACTGTAAAATTCTAGGAATTCTAAAAGAAGGCAAAGAGAATTTATGAGAAGAACACCAAAAAGACTTACGAGCCTGCAACAGTGTATTGATCACCGAGTCATAGAAACCTCTATGACTAAGCACTAAACGTTCAATTTCCATACCTTCAAATTTAGTGATTTGAGATCCTGATGGAAAAATGGCCCTCGAGACAGGTCTAGTCCTAAAGGAAGTGACCATGGTTGACAACTGGACATCCGGACAATATCCGAATACCAAAAGCTGTGAGGCCATGCTGGTGCTATCAGAAACACGCAATTGTTCCATTATGATCTTGGAGATCACCCTTGGAAGAAGAACTAGAGGCAGAAAAATATAAGCAAGTTGGTAAGACCAAAGAACTGCTAACACATCCTCCCAACTCCGCCTGAGAATCCCTTGACCTGGAAACGTACCTGGGAAGCCATCAGATCTATTTCTGAAAGACCCCACATCTATACAATCTGAAAAAACACATCTGGGTGGAGAGACCACTCCCCCGGATGCAAAGTCTGACGGCTGAGATTATCCGCTTCCCAATCGTCTACACCTGGGATATGAATCTCAGAAATTAGACAAGAGTTGGATTCCGCCTAAGAAAGTATCTGTGATACTTCTTTCATTGCTAAAGGACTGCGAGCCCCTCCCTGATGATTGACATATGTCTCAGTTGTGATATAGAGGCCAAGCCTGAAGAGCTCTGAAAATAGCACAGAGTTCTAAGATTGGTAACCTCGCCTCTAGAGGATTCCAAACCCCTTGTGCTGTCAGAGACCCCCAGACAGGTCCCCCCAACCTGAAAGATTTGCATCTGTTGAGACTACAGTCCAGGATGGACAAACAAAAGAGGCCCCTTGAATATTACGATGGTCTAAACACCAAGTCAGAGAGAGTAGAATGCTGGGATTTAAGAATATCAATTGTGATATCCGATTATAACCCCTGCACCATTGATTCAGCATGCAAAGCTGCAGAGGTCTCATATGAAAATGAGCAAAGGGGATCGCGTCCGATGCTGCAGTCATGAGACCTAACACTTCCATTCACATAGCCACTGAAAGGAACGATCGAGACTGAAGGTTTCGACAAGCAGAAACCAATTTCATTCGTCTCGTCTGTTAAAGACAGAGTCAGAGACTGAATCTATTTGGAAACCTAAAAAGGTGACCCTTGTCTGAGGAATCAAGAAACTCTTTGGTAAATTGATCCGCCAACCAGGTCTTTGAAGAAACAATACAAGTTGATTTGTGTGAGATTCTGCTAAATGAAAAGATACCAGTACCAAGATATCGTCCAAAATAGGATGGCACAGAGAACCTTTGAAAAGATTCTTGGAGCTGTTGCTAGGCCAAATGGAAGAGCGACAAATTGGTAATGCTTGTCTAGAAAAGAGAATCTCAGAAACCGATAGTGGTCTGGATGAATCGGAATGTGAAGATAAGAGCCCTGTAAGTCTATTGCAAACATGTAATGACCTTGCTAAACAAAAGGCAGAATAGTCCTTATAGTCACCATCTTGAAAGTTGGGACCCTTACAAAGAGATTCAAAAACTTCAGATCCAGAACTGAATTAATTTTTCTCTCTTTGGGACAATGAATAGATTTGAATAAAAACCCAGACCCTGTTCCTGAAGCGGAACTAGCATAATCACCCCTGAAAGCTCCAGATCTGAAACACACTTCAGAAAAATCTGAGCTTTCACAGGATTTGTTGGAACAAGAATCTTCTCACAGGAGGTCTTATTCTGAAACCTAGTTGATACCCTTGAGAGACAATGCTCTGAATCCACTGATTCTTAACAGAATCTACCCAATTTGCCCCCCCCCCCCCCCCTCCACCAGTTGAACTGGATTGAGGGCTGCGCCTTCATGCAGTCTTAGGGGCTGGCTTTGGCTTATTCTAACTTGAAGATGGCTTCAAATTGGAACCAGAGTCCTTAGGGAAGGAGTGGTTTTCTGTTCTCTATTTTGACGAAAGGAACGAAACCGATTAGAAGCTTTAAAATGTACCCTTCTACTTTTAGTCTTGGGGCAAAAAAAAAAAAAAATACATAAAAGCGCCAAACATAGCTGAGAGAGTGTTAAATAATCATATTTACCGAAGACACCCATCCACATATAGCAGACAGCCAAACCAGTACTGAAAACTATCAGCAGAGGTAATGGTATAAGAGTATATCGTTGATCTGAAAAGGGAGGCAGGAGATGAATCCCTACGACCAATAACAGAGAACCCTTGAAAAGATTTCCCATGAGTGAAACCATAAAAATCAACAGATAATACTCTCTTCCCTCTGACAAACACTGTACTCCGAGGAATTGGGCTCCAGAATACTTAGAAGCACTATCATAGAAGAAATCATAAAAGTCAAGCACAAACTTACTTCACCAACTCCATAGGAGGCAAAGTTTGTAACACTAAGTATGTGTGTGGTGGGAGGTGTATTTATAGGCATTTTGAGATTTGGGAAACTTTGCCCCTCCTGGCAGGAATGTATATCCCATAAGTCACTAGCTCATGGACTCTTGTCGTTTACATGAAATAAACTTCCGTTTGTACACAATTAACCAAGAGAGACGTAAGTGGCTAAGAGGACAAAGTCCCTCCAGACTGCACCAACTCTAAACATACGTATTTTTGATCTAGGAAATACGACAGAGCTCCTGCTGATCAAGAACTGAGCAAGAATGCCACTGGAGAACACGCCACCCGCTAAATCGTCTCCCGTTCTGAGACGAAACCAGAGGAGCAGGTCACATGACCCGCCAGTGAAAACTGTCGCAACGGAAGCTAGAAGGTGCATTTCACTAACCAACTCCTTCACGACACAATATTTTGCTAGGCAAATATCTAAGATGGCGTAGGACTATTCTTATTAGTTTATTACAATACAAATCTCTGTGAAGCACAATCAAATTAACCTAAGCTGAAATGTCTCCATGTTACACAATTCCCAACGGAAGAGTCTCTGGCCAACATAACAGAGAAGAGTCTGCGCACCTCCGCAGAAAAAAAACAAACGTAGCCCAAAGCATACATCCCTCTTGCATACGCTAAAGCGTCTCCTCGTAGTGCACTTTCTTTTACACTGAAATGACCGTAATCATAAATTCACATAATAAAAACTTGCCTTGCTGAACCCACAATAAGCAAGTGGCATATACTCTCACTAAAAAGTAAAAAAACAGAATTTATATTTACCTGAAATTCCTTTCTCCTACAGTGTGTCCGGTCCACGGCTTCATCCTTACTTGTGGGATATTCTCTTCCCCTACAGGAAGTGGCAAAGAGAACACACAGCAGAGCTGTCCATATAGCTCCCCTTAGGCTCCGCCCCCCCAGTCATTCGACCGACGGTTAGGCGAAAAAGGAGAACCATAGGGTGCAGTGGTGACTGTAGTTTGGAAAAATAAACCTGACTAAATGCCAGGGTGGGCCGGACACACCGTAGGAGAAAGGAATTTATCAGGTAAATATAAATTCTGTTTTCTCCTACATTGGTGTGTCCGGTCCACGGCTTCATCCTTACTTGTGGGAACCAATACCAAAGCTTTAGGACACGGATGAAGGGAGGGAACAAGTCGGGTAACCTAAACGGAAGGCACCATTGCTTGTAAAACCTTTTTCCCAAAAATAGCCTCTGAAGAAGCAAAAGTATCGAATTTGTAAAATTTGGTGAATGTATGCAGTGAAGACCAAGTCACTGCCTTACAAATCTGTTCAACAGAAGCCTCATTCTTGAAAGCCCATGTGGAAGCCACAGCCTGCTGTCCAGCAGTCTCATAAGCCAATCTGATGATGCTCTTTAGCCAGAAGGAAAGAGGTAGCAGTCGCTTTTTGACCTCTCCTCTTACCAGAATAGACAACAAACAAGGATGATGTTTGTCTGAAATCTTTAGTTGCTTGTAAATAGAACTTTAAAGCACGAACCACATCAAGATTGTGTAACAGTCGTTCCTTCCTAGAAGCTGGATTAGGACACAGAGAAGGAACAATAATTTCCTGGTTAATATTCTTATTAGAAACAACTTTTGGAAGAAAACCAGGCTTGGTACGCAAAACAACCTTATCTGCATGGAACACCAGATAAGGTGAATTACACTGCAAAGCAGACAATTCAGACACTCTTCTAGCAGAAGAAATAGCAACCAAAAACAAAAAACTTTCCAAGATGGTAACTTAATATCTATGGGATGTAGAGGTTCAAACGGAACCCCCTAAAGAACTGAAAGAACTAAATTTAGGCTCCATGGAGGGGCCACAGGTCTGTAGACAGGCTTGATTCTGACTAAAGCCTGTACAAACGCCTGAACATCTGGCACGGCTGCCAAACGCTTGTGTAACAAAACAGACAGGGCAGATCTGTCCTTTTAAGGAAATAGCTGATAGACCTTTCTCCAATCCTTCTTGGAGAAAGGATAGTATCCTTGGAATCTTAATCTTACTCCATGAGTACTCCTTGGACTCACACCAGCAAAGATATTTCCGCCATATCTTATGGTAAATCTTCTTGGTGACAGGCTTTCTAGCCTGGATCAGAGTATCTATGACTGAATCCGAAAACCCACGCTCCAAGCAGTCAGTTGCAGAGAAACTAGGGTTGGATGTTCGAATGGACCTTGAGTTAGAAGGTCCTGCCTCAAAGGTAGCTTCCATGGTGGAACCGATGACATTCACCAGGTCTGCATACCAAGTCCTGCGTGGCCACGCAGGAGCTATCAGAATTACCGAAGCCTTCTGTTTGATCCTGGCTACTAGCCGGGGGAGAAGAGGAAACGGTGGAAAGACATAAGCTAGATTGAACGACCAAGGCGCCACTAAGGCATCTACTAATGTCGCTTTGGGATCCCTGGACCTTGACCCGTAACGTGGAACTTTGGAGTTCTGACGTGACGCCATCAGATCCAGATCTGGAATGCCCCATAGTTGAGTTAACTGGGCAAAAACCTCCGGGTGAAGTTCCCACTCCCCCGGATGGAAAGTCTGACGACTCAGATAATCCGCATCCCAGTTGTCCACACCTGGGATGTGAATTGCTGATAGATGGCAGGAGTGATCCTCAGCCCATTTTATGATCTTGGATACCTCCCTCATCGCCAGGAAACTCCTTGTTCCCCCCCTGATGATTGATGTACGCTACAGTCATGTTGTCCGACTGAAATCTGATGAATTTGGCCTCCGCTAGTTGAGGCCACGCCTGGAGCGCATTGAATATCGGTCTCAATTCCAAAATGTTTATCGGAAGAAGAGATTCTTCCCGAGACCATAGACCCTGAGTTTTCAGGGACTCCCAGACCGCACCCCAGCCCAAGAGGCTGGCGTCGGTCGTGACAATGATCCACTTCGGTCTGCGGAAACTCGTTCCCCGAGACAGGTGATCCTGAGCCAACCACCAGGGAGTGAGTCTCTGGTTATCTGGTCCATTTGTATTTGGGGAGACAAATCTGCATAATCCCCATTCCATTGTTTGAGCATGCACAGTTGCGATGGTCTTAAATGAATTCGAGCAAAAGGAACCACGTCCATTGCCGCAACCATTAGTCCTATTACCTCCATGCACTGAGCTATGGAGGGTTCTGGAATGGAGTGAAGAACTCGACAGGTGTTCAAAAGTTTTAACTTCCTGACCTCCGTCAGAAAAATTTTCATTTCTACCGAGTCTATTATTGTACCCAGAAAGGGAATCCTTGTGAACGGGGACAGAGAACTCTTTTCTATGTTCACCTTCCACCCGTGAGACCTTAGAAAGGCTAGAACAATGTCCGTATGAGCCTTTGCCTTATGAAAGGACGACCCTAGAATTAAAATGTTGTCTAGATAAGATGCTACTGCAATGCCCCTTGGCCTTAGTACCGCTAGAAGGTACCCTAGCACCTTTGTGAAAATTCTGGGAGCAGTGGCCAATCCGAAGGGAAGAGCCACAAACTGGTAATGCTTGTCCAGAAAGGCGAACCTTAGAAACTGATGGTGATCTTTGTGGATAGGAATATGCAGGTACGCATCCTTTAAGTCCACGGTAGTCATATATTGACCCTCCTGGATCATTGGTAGAATTGTCCGAATGGTTTCCATTTTGAATGATGGAACTCTGAGGAACTTGTTTAGGATTTTTAAATCCAGAATTGGCCTGAAAGTTCCTTCCTTTTTGGGAACTACAAACAGGTTTGAGTAAAAACCCCTCCCTTGTTCTGGTATCGGGACTGGGTGTATCACTCCCATCTTTAAAAGGTCTTCTACGCAATGTAAGAATGCCTGTCTCTTTATCTGGTCTAAAGATAAGCGAGACATGTGGAACCTTCCCTTTGGGGGAGAGTCTTTGAATTCTAGAAGGTACCCCTGAGAGACAATTTCTAGTGCCCAGGGGTCCGGAACATCTCTTGCCTGAGCAAAGAGAGAAAGTCTGCCCCCTACTAGATCCGGTCCCGGATCGGGGGCTAATCTTTCATGCTGTCTTGGTAGCAGCAGCAGGCTTCTTGGCCTGTTTACCTTTGTTCCAGCCTTGCAATGGTTTCCATGCTGGTTTGGGCTGGGATGCGTTACCCTCCTGCTTAGTGGCTGAAGAGGTAGCAGCTGGTCCGTTCCTGAAATTTTAGCCTTGAAAGGCCTATCTTGTGGGAGGGCATGGCCCTTTCCCCCAGTGATATCCGAAATAATTTCTTTCAACTCTGGCCCGAATAGGGTCTTACCCTTGAAAGGAATGTTAAGCAATTTTGTTTTGGACGACACATCCGCCGACCAAGATTTTAGCCAAAGCGCTCTGCGCGCCATGATTGCAAAACTTGAATTTTTCGCCACCAATTTAGCTAACTGAAAAGCGGCATCTGTAATGAAGGCATTAGCCAACTTCAGAGCGTGAATTCTGTCCATGACTTCATCATAAGAAGTCTCCTTCTGGAGCGAGTTTTCTAATTCCTCAAACCAAAAAGACGCTGCCGTGGTTACAGGAATAATGCAAGAAATTGGTTGAAGAAGAAAACCTTGTTGAACAAAAATTTTCTTAAGCAAACCTAATTTTTTATCCATAGGATCTTTGAAAGTGCAACTATCTTCTATTGGTATAGTCGTGCGTTTAGCTAGAGTTGAAACTGCTCCCTCTACCTTAGGGACCGTCTGCCACGCGTTCTTTCTGGGGTCAACAATGGGGAACATTTTCTTAAATATAGGGGGGGGGGGGACAAAAGGTACACCTGGTCTCTCCCATTCCCTAGTCACTATATCCGCCACCCTCTTGGGTATCGGAAACGCATCAGTGTGTACTGGGACCTCTAAGAATTTGTCCATTTTACACAATTTTTCTGGAACCAAAGGTTCAGCTAGGACCTCCTTAAGTAGGGCGCGGAGGTGTTCTAGCTTAAATTTAAATGCTATGGTATCAGGCTCTGCCTGCTGAGAAACTTTTCCTTTTTCTCCCTCAGACAGGCCCTCCCTCACCGCCAAATCAGACTGATGTGAGGGCACTACAGATAAATTATCCTCTGCGTCTGCTTGCTCATTCTCTGTATTTAAAACTGAGCAATCACGCTTCCTAGTAAAGGCTGGCAGTTTAGATAAAAATGCTGAAAGAGTTATCCATTACTGTCGCTAACTGTTGCATGGTAATAATCATTGGTGCGCTAGATGTACTGGGCAACGCTGGCGCGGGCATAGCTGGTGTTGACACAGAAGGAGAGGATAGCGAGCTATCTCCACTACCTTCAGTTAAAGAATCATCTTGGGCTATATCTTTAAGTGTGATTGAATGGTTCTTAAGCTGCTTGGACGCTATGGCACACTTCACACAAATTTAATGGGGGAACCACCTTGGACTTTGAACATACAGAACATAGGCTATCTGAAGGATCAGACATGTTTGACAAACCTTAACAGAACTTCAATGCAATAAAAATTATTTTTTACAAAAACGTTACTGTCTCTTTAAATAATAAAAATGCACACTTTATTATTGAAACATCAAAAAACCATTAAATACACATCCGAATTTAATGAAATTTTCACCACAGTGTCTTAATGCTTTGAAAAGATTGCACACAAATTTTCAGACCAATTAACCCCTCAGTGCCCAAACCAGAGCTAATAACAGTTATTAACCGGTTAACACAGTACAGTCCCCTGCCACAGCTTCCACTGTAGCCTTTACCTTCCTTAGGGATAAACTTGGTAGCAAATAAACCTGTCTGGAGTCCTTTTCTGAGCCTCTGGACTCCCCACATGAAACTGCATGAACTGCCTAGTCAAAAAATGCTGCGCAATTGAGGCGCGAAAATGAGGCTTCCTTCCTCTTCATTTCAGAGTGGAGGGGCCTTTCTGACTAGAATAGGTGTCTAACCCAGTGCCAGGCGCAAATTAAACCCCAAAAGTGTTTTAAGTTTGAAAAAAAACACCTTATTTATAGCCAAAAATGTGCTAAAAAGCAATCGATTAAGCCCACAATTAGTGTCAACCAGCATAGAGCCCTTAATATAAGCCATCTATTTATACAGTAAGGAAAATGGCTTACCTATCCCAGAGGGATTTTCTGACAGTCTTCTAGCATTACATGGTCTTGTTAGAAAAATGACTGATCATACCTGAAGCAGATAAGCCTGCAAACTGTTCCCCCCAACTGATGTTCTCTGGTTTCAACGGTCCTGCGTGGGAACAGCAATGGATTTTAGTTACTGGTGCTAAAATCATATTCCTCTTAGCAGAAATCTTCATCACTTTCTGCTGCAGAGTAAATGGTACAAGCCAGCACTATTTTAAAATAACAAACTCTTGATAGAAGAAATAAAAACTACAACTAAACACCACATACTCTTCACCACCTCCGTGGAGGTGCTACTAGTTAGAGCGGCAAAGAGAATTACGGGGGGGGGGGCGGAGCCTAAGGGGAGCTATATGGACAGCTCTGCTGTGTGTTCTCTTTGCCACTTCCTGTAGGGGAAGAAAATATCCCACAAGTAAGGATGAAGCCGTGGACCGGACACACCAATGTAGGAGAAAACAAAAAACCCTGTCTCAATTAACCACATAAGTGCCTGCTTCCTGCCTGATAACATCCCTACAAAGGATATATGTGTGCCATATAATGTTGCAGGGCAATTAAGTGCACAGTCTTACCTATCTAGAAGTCAAAAGGCACTTACCTGCAGTCTGGCTGTCCAGTAGGACGACAGCTCACTAGGTATGAGAGGACGCCACTTCTCCCAGAGACCTGTAGAAAAACATAATTTATGTAAGAAATTTCCTGATAAATTAATTTCTTTCATATTGGAGAGTACATGAGCTAGTGATGTATGGGATATACAATCCTACCAGGAGGGGCAAAGTTTCCCAATCCTCAAAATGCCTATAAATACACACCTCACCACACCCACAATTCAGTTTAACTAATAGCCAAGAAGTGGGGTGATAAAGAAAGAAGTAAAAAGCATCAACAAAGGAATTTGGAAATAATTGTGCTTTATACAAAAAAATCATAACCACCATAAAAAGGGTCAGTCTCATGGACTCTTGCCAATATGAAGGAAATTAATTTATCAGGTAAGTTCTTACATAAATTATGCTTTCTTTCATGTATTTGGCAAGAGTCCATGAGCTAGTGATGTATGGGATAGCAATACCCAAGATGTGGAACTCCACGAAAGAGTCACTAGAGAGGGAGGGACAAAATAAAAACAGCCATTTCGCTGAAAAATTAATCCACAACCCGAATATAAGTTTATTCTCAAAAAATAAAAACTTAAATCATAAGCAGAAGAAACAAACTGAAACAGCTGCCTGAAGAACTTTCCTACCAAAAACTGCTTCCGAAGAAGCAAATACATCAAAATGGTAGAATTTAGTAAAAGTATGCAAAGACCAAGTTGCTGCTTTGCAAATCTGATAAACTGACTGAACTCCACTGATAATCTGATAAACTGACTGAACTCCAAGAAGTGGAGACTGATCTAGTAGAATGAACTGTAATTCTCTGACGTGGGGCTTTACCCGACTCCAAATAAGGTTGATGAATCAAAAGCTTTAACCACAATGCCAAAGAAACGTCAGAAGCCTTCTGACCTTTCCTGGAACCAGAAAAGATAACAAATAGACTAGAAGTCTTCCTGAAATCTTTAGTGGCTCTCAGAGCTCTCACCAAATCCAAAGAATGTAAAGATCTCTCCAAAGAATTCTTAGGATTAGGACACAAAGGAGGAACAACAATTTCTCTATTAATGTTGTTAGAATTCACAACCTTAGGTAAGAATTTAAATGAAGTCCGCAAAACTGCCTTATCCTGATGAAAAAACAGAAAAGGAGATTCACAAGACAGAGAAGATAATTCAGAAACTCTTCTAGCAGAAGAGATGGCCAAAAGGAACACCACTTTCCAAGAAAGTAGTTTAATGTCGAAAGAATACATAGGCTCAAATGTCCTTACAATGAACTTGCAAACAAACCTTTATCCAAACCATCCTGAAGAAACTGTAAAATGCTAGGAATTCTAAAAGAATGCCAAGAGAATTTATGAGAACACCAAGAAATGCAAGTCTTCCAAACTCGATAATAAATCTTTCTAGAAACAGATTTACGAGCCTGCAACATAGTATTAATCACTGAGTCAAAGAAACCTCTATGACTAAGCATTCAATTTCCATACCTTCAAATTTAATGATTTGAGATCCTGATGGAAAAACAGACCTTGAGATAGGTCTGGCCTTTATGGAAGTGGCCAAGGTTGGCAACTGGACATCTGAATAAGATCCGCATACCAAAACCTGAGACACCATGCTGGAGCCACCAGCAGCACAAACAATTGCTCCATGATGATTTTGGAGATCACTCTTAAGAAGAACTAGAGGCGGGAAAATATAAGCAGGTTGATAACACCAAGGAAGTGTCAATGCATCCACTGCTTCCGCCTGAGGATCCCTGGACCTGGACAGGTACCTGGGACGTTTTTTGTTTAGATGAGATGCCATCAGATCTATTTCTGGAAGACCGCACATCTGAACAATTTGAGAAAACACATCTGGGTGGAGAGACCATTCTCCTGGATGAAAAGTCTGATGACTGAGATAATCCGCTTCCCAATTGTCTATACCTGGGATATGAACCAAAGAAATTAGACAGGAGCTGGATATGAACCAAAGAAATTAGACAGGAGCTGGATTCCGCCCAAACAAGTATCTGAGATACTTCTTTCATAGCTTGAGGACTGAGCCCCACCCTGATTGACATATGCCACAGTTGTGATATTGTCTGTCTGAAAACAAATGAATGGTTCTCTCTTCAACAAAGGCCAAAACTGAAGATCCCTGAGAATTGCACAGGAGTTCCAAAATATTGATTGGTAATCTCGCCTCTTGAGATTTCCAAACCCCTTGTGCTGTCTGAGATCCCCAAACAGCTCCCCAACCTGAAAGACTTGCATCTGTTGTGATCACAGTCCAGGTTGGACGAACGAAAGAGGCCCCTAGAATTAAACGATGGTGATCTAACCACCAAGTCAGAGAAAGTCGAAAATTGGGATTTAAGGATATTAATTGTGAAATCCTTGTATAATCCCTGCACCATTGGTTCAGCATACAAAGCTTGAGAGGTATCATATGAAAACGAGCAAAGGGGATAGCATCCGATGCTGCAGTCACGAGACCTAAAACTTCTATGCACATAGCTACTGAAGGGAATGACTGAGACTGAAGGTTCCGACAGGCTGCAACCAATTGTAAACGTCTCTTGTCTGTTAGAGACAAAGTCATGGACACTGAATCTATCTGGAAACCTAAAAAGGTGACCCTTGTCTGAGGAATCAAATAACTTTTTGGTAAATTGATCCTCCAACCATATCTTTGAAGAAACAACACTAGTTGATTTGTGTGAGACTCTGCAGAACGTAAAGACTGAGCGAGTACCAAGATATTGTCAAAATAAGGAAATACCACAATACCCCGCTCTCTGATTACAGAGAGTAGGGAACCGAGAACCTTTGAAAAGATTCTAGGAGCCGTCGCTAGGCCAAAAGGAAGAGCAACAAATTGGTAATGCTTGTCTAGAAAAGAGAATCTCAGGAACTGATCATGATCTGGATGAATCGGAATATGAAGATATGCATCAAGTCTATTGTGGACATATAATGCCCTTGAAGAACAAAAGGCAGAATAGTCCTTATAGTCACCATTTTGAAAGTTGGTACTCTTACATATCAATTCAAAATCTTTAGATCCAAAACTGGTCAATGAATTTTCTATCTTTGGAACAATGAATAGATTTGAATAAAACCCCAGACCCTGTTCCTGAAACGGAACTGGCATGATTACCCCTGAAAACTCCAGGTCTGAAACACTTCAGGAAAGCCTGAGCCTTTACTGTGTTCGCGGGTATGCGTGAGAGAAAAAATCTCACAGGCAGTCTGAATCCTATTCTGTACCCCTGAGAGACAATACTCTGAATCCAATGATTTTGTACCAAATTGATCAAACATCTTTGAAAATTTTTAATCTGCCCCCTACCAGCTGAGCTGATTAGATTTCTGTTGCTTATTATGTTGAAAGGAACGAAAACTGTTAGAAGCTTTAGATTTACCCTTAGGTTTTTATATCCTGAGGCAAAAAACATAATTTATGCTTACCTGATAAATTCCTTTCTTCTGTTGTGTGATCAGTCCACGGGTCATCATTACTTCTGGGATATAACTCCTCCCCAACAGGAAATGCAAGAGGATTCACCCAGCAGAGCTGCATATAGCTCCTCCCCTCTACGTCAGTCCCAGTCATTCGACCAAGAATCAACGAGAAAGGAGTAACCAAGGGTGAAGTGGTGACTGGAGTATAATTTAAAAGATATTTACCTGCCTTAAAACAGGGCGGGCCGTGGACTGATCACACAACAGAAGAAAGGAATTTATCAGGTAAGCATAAATTATGTTTTCTTCTGTTATGTGTGATCAGTCCACGGGTCATCATTACTTCTGGGATACCAATACCAAAGCAAAAGTACACGGATGACGGGAGGGATAGGCAGGCTCATTATACAGAAGGAACCACTGCCTGAAGAACCTTTCTCCCAAAAATAGCCTCCGAAGAAGCAAAAGTGTCAAATTTGTAAAATTTGGAAAAAGTATGAAGCGAAGACCAAGTTGCAGCCTTGCAAATCTGTTCAACAGAGGCCTCATTCTTAAAGGCCCAAGTGGAAGCCACAGCTCTAGTGGAGTGAGCTGTAATTCTTTCAGGAGGCTGCTGTCCAGCAGTCTCATAGGCTAAACGTATTATGCTACGAAGCCAAAAGGAGAGAGAGGTAGCAGAAGCTTTTTGACCTCTCCTCTGTCCAGAATAAACGACAAACAGGGAAGAAGTTTGGCGAAAATCTTTAGTTGCCTGCAAGTAGAACTTGAGGGCACGAACTACATCCAGATTGTGTAGAAGACGTTCCTTCTTTGAAGAAGGATTTGGACACAAGGATGGAACAACAATCTCTTGATTGATATTCCTGTTAGTGACTACCTTAGGTAAGAACCCAGGTTTAGTACGCAGAACTACCTTGTCTGAGTGAAAAATCAGATAAGGAGAATCACAATGTAAGGCTGATAACTCAGAGACTCTTCGAGCCGAGGAAATAGCCATTAAAAACAGAACTTTCCAAGATAACAATTTTATATCAATGGAATGAAGGGGTTCAAACGGAACACCCTGTAAAACGTTAAGAACTAAGTTTAAACTCCATGGCGGAGCAACAGCTTTAAACACAGGCTTGATCCTAGCTAAAGCCTGACAAAAGGCCTGGACGTCTGGATTTTCTGACAGACGCCTGTGTAACAAGATGGACAGAGCTGAAATCTGTCCCTTTAATGAACTAGCTGATAAACCCTTTTCTAAACCTTCTTGTAGAAAGGACAATATCCTAGCGATCCTAACCTTACTCCAGGAGTAACCTTTGGATTCGCACCAGTATAGGTATTTACGCCATATTTTATGGTAAATCCTTCTGGTAACAGGCTTCCTAGCCTGTATCAGGGTATCAATAACCGACTCAGAAAAACCACGTTTTGATAAAATCAAGCGTTCAATTTCCAAGCAGTCAGCTTCAGAGAAGTTAGATTTTGATGTTTGAATGGACCCTGTATCAGAAGGTCCTGTCTTAGAGGTAGAGACCAAGGCGGACAGGATGACATGTCCACTAGATCTGCATACCAAGTCCTGCGTGGCCATGCAGGCGCTATTAGAATCACTGATGCTCTCTCCTGTTTGATTTTGGCAATCAATCGAGGAAGCAGCGGGAAGGGTGGAAACACATAAGCCATCCCGAAGTTCCAAGGTGCTGTCAAAGCATCTATCAGAACCGCTCCCGGATCCCTGGATCTGGACCCGTAGTGAGGAAGTTTGGCGTTCTGGCGAGACGCCATGAGATCTATCTCTGGTTTGCCCCAACGTCGAAGTATTTGGGCAAAGACCTCCGGATGAAGTTCCCACTCCCCCGGATGAAAAGTCTGGCGACTCAAGAAATCCGCCTCCCAGTTCTCCACTCCCGGGATGTGGATTGCTGACAGGTGGCAAGAGTGAGACTCTGCCCAGCGAATTATCTTTGATACTTCCATCATTGCTAGGGAGCTTCTTGTCCCTCCCTGATGGTTGATGTAAGCTACAGTCGTGATGTTGTCCGACTGAAACCTGATGAACCCCCGAGTTGTTAATTGGGGCCAAGCCAGAAGGGCATTGAGAACTGCTCTCAATTCCAGGATGTTTATTGGAAGGAGACTCTCCTCCTGATTCCATAGTCCCTGAGCCTTCAGAGAATTCCAGACAGCGCCCCAACCTAGTAGGCTGGCGTCTGTTGTTACAATTGTCCAGTCTGGCCTGCTGAATGGCATCCCCCTGGACAGGTGTGGCCGATAAAGCCACCATAGAAGAGAATTTCTGGTCTCTTGATTCAGATTCAGAGTAGGGGACAAATCTGAGTAATCCCCATTCCACTGACTTAGCATGCACAATTGCAGCGGTCTGAGGTGTAGGCGTGCAAAAGGTACTATGTCCATTGCCGCTACCATTAAGCCGATCACCACCATGCATTGAGCTACTGACGGGTGTTGAATGGAATGAAGGACACGGCATGCATTTTGAAGCTTTGTTAACCTGTCTTCTGTCAGGTAAATCTTCATTTCTACAGAATCTATAAGAGTCCCCAAGAATGGAACTCTTGTGAGAGGAAAAAGAGAACTCTTCTTTTCGTTCACTTTCCATCCATGCGACCTTAGAAATGCCAGAACTAACTCTGTATGAGACTTGGCAGTTTGAAAGCTTGAAGCTTGTATTAGAATGTCGTCTAGGTACGGAGCTACCGAAATCCCTCGCGGTCTTAGTACCGCCAGAAGGGCACCCAGAACCTTTGTGAAGATTCTTGGAGCCGTAGCCAGTCCGAATGGAAGAGCTACAAACTGGTAGTGCCTGTCTAAGAAGGCAAACCTTAGATACCGGTGATGATCTTTGTGAATCGGTATGTGAAGGTAAGCATCTTTTAAATCCACTGTGGTCATGTACTGACCCTTTTGGATCATGGGTAAGATTGTCCGAATAGTTTCCATTTTGAACGATGGAACTCTTAGGAATTTGTTTAGAATCTTTAAATCTAAGATTGGCCTGAAAGTTCCCTCTTTTTTGGGAACCACAAACAGGTTTGAGTAGAACCCTTGTCCTTGTTCCGACCGCGGAACCGGATGGATCACTCCCATTAATAACAGATCTTGTACACAGCGTAGAAACGCTTCTTTCTTTATCTGGTTTGTTGACAACCTTGACAGATGAAATCTCCCTCTTGGGGGAGATAATTTGAAGTCTAGAAGGTATCCCTGAGATATGATCTCTAGCGCCCAGGGATCCTGAACATCTCTTGCCCAGGCCTGGGCGAAGAGAGAAAGTCTGCCCCCCACTAGATCCGGTCCCGGATCGGGGGCTCTCGGTTCATGCTGTCTTTGGGGCAGCAGCAGGTTTCCTGGCCTGCTTGCTCTTGTTCCAGGACTGGTTAGGCTTCCAGCCTTGCCTGTAACGAGCAACAGCTCCCTCCTGTTTTGGTGCAGTGGAGGTTGATGCTGCTCCTGTTTTGAAATTCCGAAAGGGACGAAAATTAGACTGTCTAGCCTTAGCTTTGGCTTTGTCTTGAGGTAGGGCGTGGCCCTTACCTCCTGTAATGTCAGCGATAATTTCTTTCAAACCGGGCCCAAATAAAGACTGCCCCTTGAAAGGTATATTAAGTAATTTGGACTTAGAAGTAACATCAGCTGACCAGGATTTTAGCCACAGCGCCCTACGTGCCTGTATGGCGAATCCTGAGTTCTTAGCCGTAAGTTTGGTTAAATGTACTACGGCCTCCGAAATGAATGAATTAGCTAGTTTAAGGACTCTAAGCCTGTCCGTAATGTCGTCTAGCGTAGATGAACTAAGGTTCTCTTCCAGAGACTCAATCCAAAATGCTGCCGCAGCCGTAATCGGCGCGATACATGCAAGGGGTTGCAATATAAAACCTTGTTGAACAAACATTTTCTTAAGGTAACCCTCTAATTTTTTATCCATTGGATCTGAAAAAGCACAGCTATCCTCCACCGGGATAGTGGTACGCTTAGCTAAAGTAGAAACTGCTCCCTCCACCTTAGGGACCGTTTGCCATAAGTCCCGAGTGGTGGTGTCTATTGGAAACATCTTTCTAAATATTGGAGGGGGTGAGAACGGCACACCGGGTCTATCCCACTCCTTAGTAACAATTTCAGTTAGTCTCTTAGGTATAGGAAAAACGTCAGTACTCGCCGGTACCGCAAAGTATTTATCCAACCTACACAGTTTCTCTGGTATTGCAACGGTGTTACAATCATTGAGAGCTGCTAAGACCTCCCCTAGTAATACACGGAGGTTCTCCAATTTAAATTTAAAATTTGAAATATCTGAATCCAATCTGTTTGGATCAGAACCGTCACCTACAGAATGAAGCTCTCCGTCCTCATGCTCTGCAAGCTGTGACGCAGTATCAGACATGGCCCTAGTATTGTCAGCGCACTCTGTTCTCACCCCAGAGTGATCACGCTTGCCTCTTAGTTCTGGTAATTTAGACAAAACTTCAGTCATAACAGTAGCCATATCTTGTAATGTTATCTGTAATGGCCGCCCAGATGTATTAGGCGCCATAATATCACGCACCTCCCGGGCGGGAGATGCAGGTACTGCCGCGTGAGGCGAGTTAGTCGGCATAACTCTCCCCTCGCTGTTTGGTGAAATTTGTTCAAATTGTACAGATTGACTTTTATTTAAAGTAGCATCAATACAGTTAGTACATAAATTTCTATTGGGCTCCACCTTGGCATTGGAACAAATGACACAGATATCTTCCTCTGAGTCAGACATGTTTAACACACTAGCAATAAACTTGCAACTTGGTTATAATCTTTTTTAGCAAAAACGTACTGTGCCTCAAAGAGGTACTAAACGATTAAATGACAGTTGAAACAATGAACTGAAAAACAGTTATAGCATCAAACTTTAAAACAACACAACTTTTAGCAAAGGTTTGTTCCCATTAGTAAAATAACAATAATTAAATTTGACATAAAAATTACAGAGCAACGTTTTTATTCACAGTCAATATAAAATTCTCACAGCTCTGCTGAGAGAATCTACCTCCCTCCAAAGAAGTTTGAAGACCCCTGAGATCTGTCAGAGATGAACCGGATCATGCAGGAAATATAAGAGTAACTGACTGGAATTTTTTGATGCGTAGCAAAGAGCGCCAAAAACGGCCCCTCCCCCTCACACACAGCAGTGAAGAGAAACGAAACTGTCACAATTAAAACCAAACAACTGCCAAGTGGAAAATAATGCCCAAATATTTATTCACTCAGTACCTCAGAAATGTAAACGATTCTACATTCCAGCAAAAACGTTTAACATGATAAATACTTATTAAAAGGATTAGTGACTTTTAACAGAGTAGTTCCGGTGAAATACCATCCCCAGAATACTGAAGTGTATACATACATGTCATTATAACGGTATGGCAGGATTTTCTCATCAATTCCATTCAGAAAATAAAAACTGCTACATACCTCAATGCAGATTCATCTGCCCGCTGTCCCCTGATCTGAAGCTTTTACCTCCCTCAGATGGCCGAGAACAGCAATATGATCTTAACTACTCCGGTTAAAATCATAGTAAAAAACTCTGGTAGATTCTTCCTCAAACTCTGCCAGAGAAGTAATAACACGCTCCGGTGCTATTGTAAAATAAACTTTTGATTGAAGTCATAAAAACTAAGTATAATCACCATAGTCCTCTCACACATCCTATCTAGTCGTTGGGTGCAAGAGAATGACTGGGACTGACGTAGAGGGGAGGAGCTATATGCAGCTCTGCTGGGTGAATCCTCTTGCATTTCCTGTTGGGGAGGAGTTATATCCCAGAAGTAATGATGACCCGTGGACTGATCACACATAACAGAAGAAAAACTCCCTTTCCCCCAGTGACAGTTGAAATTATTGAATCCAACTGAGAACCAAATAATTTATTACCTTGGAAAGAAAGATAGCAATCTGGACTTAGAAGTCATATCAGCATTCCAAGATATAAGCCACAAAGCTCTTCTAGCTAAAATAGCTAAAGACATATCGAACATCAATTTTGAGGATATCAAAAATGGCATCACAAATGAAATTATTAGCATGTTGAATCTACTTAATGCTAGACAAATCATGATCCGATACTTGTTGCGCTAAAGTTTCCAACCAAAAAGTTGAAGCAGCTGCAACATCAGCCAAAGAAATTGCAGGCCTAAGAACATGACCTGAATATAAATAAGCCTTCCTTAGATAAGATTCAAGTTTCCTATCTAAAGGATCTTTAAAAGAAGTACTATTTTCCGTAGGAATAGTAGTAGGTTTAGCAAGAGTAGAGATAACCCCATCAACTTTGAGGATCTTTTCCCAAAACTCCAATCTAACTGCTGGCAAAGGATACAATTTTTTAAACCTTGAAGGAATAAAAGTACCACCAGACCTATTCCATTCCTTAGAATTCATATCAGAAATAGCACCAGGAACTAGAAAAACCTCTGAAATAACCACAGGAGGTTTATAAACAGAATTTAAAAGTTTGCTAATGTAATCAACACTTCCTTTAATAAAGAATGAATATACTCCATTTTAAATAAGAGGATTTGTCAGTATCAATATCTGAGGCAGGATCTTTTGAATGAGATAGATCCTCATCAGAGAAGGATAAATCAGTATGTTGCCGGTCATTTGACATTTCATCAACTCTATGAGAGGTTTTAAAAGACCTTTTACGTTTATTAGAAGGCGGGATGCCAGACAAAGCCTTCTGAATAGAATCAGAAATAAATTAATTTAAATTTACAGGTATATCTTATGCATTAGATGTTGAAGGAACAACAGGTAATGAACTACTACAGATGGATACATTTTCTACATGTAAAAGTTTATCATGACAACTATTACAAACCACAGCTGGAGGTATAACCTCCACACGTTTACAACAAATGCACTTAGCTTTGGTAGAACTGTTATCAGGCAACAGGGATCCAACAGTGAATTCTGAGACAGGATCAGATTGAGACATTTTGCAAATGTAAGAGAAAAAAACAACAACATATAAAGCAAAATGATCACTTTCCTTATATGGCAGTTTCAGGAATGGGAAAAAATGCAAACAGCATAGCCCTCTGACATAGAAAAAGGCAAGAGGCACATAGGAATGGGGTCTTAAATAATGAAAATATTTGGCGCCAAGTATGACACACAACAAACAGAAAAATATTTTTTGGAGCCAAAACCGACACTCGCGTCATAGATGACGCAACCTTGTGAAGGACTCAGCGTCAACTAAGACATTGGAAATTATGAATTTGCATCAACGAACGTAACTTTGCGCCAAAAAATATCACACCAAGAATGATACATTAAACTTTGGCATTTTTCGCCCTTGCAAGCCTAATTCTGTCCACAAATTTAAAAGACAGTCAATATGAAAATAAGAGACTATACCCCAGGTAAGAAATACATTTTCATAAAAAAGCATTTCCCAGATATGAAACTGACAGTCTGCAAAAAGGAAATATACTGAAAACCTGAATCATGGCAAATATAAGTACAATACATATATTTAGAACTTTATATAAATACATAAAGTGCCAAACCATAGCTGAGGGTGTCTTAAGTAATGAAAACATACTTACCAAAAGACACCCATCCACATATAGCAGATAGCCAAACCAGTACTGAAACGGTTATCAGTAGAGGTAATGGAATATGAGAGTATATAGTCGATCTGAAAAGGGAGGTAGGAGATGAATCTCTACGACCGATAACAGAGAACCTATGAAATAGATCCCTGTGAGGAAAACCATTGCATTCAATAGGCGATACTCCCTTCACATCTCTCTGACATTCACTGTACCTAGAGGAATCAGGCTTCAAAAATGCTGAGAAGCGCATATCAACATAGAAATCTTAGCACAAACTTACTTCACCACCTCCATAGGAGGCAAACTTTGTAAAACCTGAATTGTGAGTGTGGTGAGGGGTGTATTTATAGGCATTTTGAGGTTTGGGAAACTTTGCCCCTCCTGGTAGGATTGTATATCCCATACGTCACTAGCTCATGGACAAGAAAAGAAAGAACAGAGTAAACATACTCTGGCTTTCTATACTAGGGCAGCAAAATGTTAGGAAAACACAGCAAGGCCCACCTCACAAGTTCCTAGCTTCTTTAAAGCCACCAATGCCCTACTGAAGAGACTGACATCGATTACGGCTAGACCCAAACCTTGAAAAGAGGGAAAGAACAGAGTAAACCTACTCTGGATTTCTATACTGGTAAAAATCTTGCTTGAAGTAAAAGAAAATCCAATTTTCTTCAGACATCAAAACTTCACCTCCTCCATGAACCAAGGCAAAGAGAATGACTGGGTGTTTTGGGAAGGGGAGTGATACTTAACAGCTTGGCTGTGGTGCTCTTTGCCTCCTCCTGCTAGCCAGGAGTGATATTCCCAACAGTAAATAATGAAGCCGTGGACTCACCTTATCTTAGGAAAGAAATAGAATGTAAACTTAGGAGCCGGCCCATTTTAGGTTCAGCACCTGAGTAGCGCTTTCTGATTGATGTCTAAATGTAGCCACCAATCAGCAAGTGCTAACCAGGCGCTGAACCAAAAATGGGCCGGCTTTTAAGTTTACATTCTTGCTTTTTCAAATAAAGATACTAAGAGAACGAAGAAAACTGATAACAGGAGTAAATTAGAAAGTTGCTTAAAATTGCATGCTCTATCCGAATCATGAAAGTTTAATTATGAATTAGACAATCCCTTTAACTAAACATTTTTAGCCAATTGTAATGAGGTTTAGGCTTCTTTGAGAACCAGGTAAAAGCATTGCTAACACATGAACTGTGACTGGTGGCATCATGGAAGATCTGCATGTCACCAATTGCTGTGTGATGATGTAATGAAACATATGACCCTGATCTGACAGTACTACTCCACCACTAACCATCAAGGGTCGATAACTCTTAAAATCAAGGAGCCAGTAGGATTATTTAGGAGCCAGATAGTGGTATTTGTATATAAATATATGGAGTATAATCCAAAAGGTTAGGAGCCAGGGATAGAATTCTAGGTATATATATTAAAAAAAAAAAAAAAAAAAAGTCTTCTGGATTTGTTAAGCCCTGATTGATCTCCTCCCTGTTCTGTGTAACTGTCTTACTCAGGGTTTTTTTTGTTTTTCTCTCTAATACAGAAGTCTCTGGGTTTTGTAAATGTATGTATCTTGTTGTATAGATAGATGTTTTAATTCTAAAAAGAGTTCTCAGACTTCTTAACCAAGCTAAAAAATAAAATAACCAATGGTCTCATTTGCGAATTTTGGCAATTCGGTAGTCAATGACTTTCCCAGACCTGTTCGGCTCTAACACAGAAGACGGTGCTGTAAGTTTATGGCTCAGTTATGCGTTAGACCCAGAGAATGATTACTTGACTAAAAGTATTATAAAAACTCCAGCATGAATAGTTTAGGTGAAAGCAAAATAAGTTAAGATCTACTTTATACTAAGAGGCTGACCATGATCTCCTCACTACAGGATTTTGCAGCATAAATCAAAACCACGTTTCTCCAGGTTTAATACATCATATTAACCCAAACTTGAAAACCGTTGTTACCTGTCATTGATTTTGATGTTTTGGTCAGTCTGAGGGTCGTACATGAATCTCATAAGCTGAAGGTGTAACACGGGTGGGAGTGTTAAGAATTTAACACCTTTCTCTGCTTCCTGCATTAGGGAAAAACAAATACATCAAAAAGGAAGTCTACACAAGGCTCATCAATTAGTGCATAGTTACAATCGGGTAGTCTAATTTTCAAGCAGCACAGCCAACATTATTCAAAACCAAATTACATATAGGGCACAGGAAGGTGAAGAAATGGCACTAAGAATTAATGGAAATGCAAAATCTCAGATTGAATGATCAGGATTACTAACTAGTGTCCAGCTACTGGGCTTCTAGTGAAGTAGACAGCAGCCCACTAGGGACAAAAAAAAGCATAATTTTGTTACTGTGAACAAACGTCTGATTTACAGCAAAAACTAAATTTATGCTTACCTGATAAATTTTTTAATTTCTTGACACAGTGAGTCCACAGATCTAATTACTATTGGGAAATATCATTTCTGCCTAGCAGGAGGCAGCAAAGAGCACCACAAACAAAGCTGTTAAAGGGCCAGTAAACCTAAAAAATAATGAGCGGGTCTGTTTTTATCACAGAGCGAATCTGGCCAGCTGTCTAGTAACAGCCCGGCCCGACCGCGCCATTACATTCATCGCTCACGCTGTCCGACAGAGCAGGAGCGAGCTGCACTGAGGGTAATGGCGCGGTCAGGCCGGGCTGTGACTAAACAGCTGGCCAGATACGCTCTGTGATAAAAACAGACCCGTTCAGAAGAGCACAGAGAGCGGGTCTGAAAAACAGTCTTTTTTATAAAAATTCACAGGCAATATTAGAGAATTATATAACTTTTTTAGGTTTATTGGCCCTTTAAATATCACCTCCCTTCCCTCCAATCCCAGTCATTCAACCGAAGCAAGGAGAGAAAGGAAGCAACAAGGTGCAGAGGTGTCTGAGGTTTATAACAAAAAAAACCCTGTCCTTCGGAAAATAGGGTGGGCCGTGGACTCACCGTGTCAAGAAATAAATACATTTATCAGGTAAGCATAAATTTTGTTTTCTTTCTAATGACACGGTGAGTCCACGGATCATCTAATTACTATTGGGAATCAATACCCAAGCTAGAGGACACAGATAAGGGAGGGACAAGACAGGGAACCTAAATGGAAGGCACCACTGCTTGAAGAACCTTTCTCCCAAAAGAAGCCTCAGCCGAGGCAAAAGTATCAAATTTATAGAATTTAGAAAAAGTGTGGAGAGGACCAAGTTGGAGCCTTGCAAATCTGTTCCACAGAAGCTTCATTTTTGAATGCCCAGGAAGAGGAAACAGCCCTCGTAGAATAAGCTGCTCTCTCAGGAGGCTGCTGTCCAGCAGTTTCATAAGCCAAGCGAATGATACTCTTCAGCGACAAAGGGAGAAGTAGCCGTAGCTTTCTGCCCCTTACGTTTTCCAGAGAAAACTATAAACAGAGCAGAAAGGGTGACGAAAATCCTTAGTCGCCTGTAAATAGAATTTCAATGCACACACCACGTTCAGATTGTGCAGCAGACGTTCCTTCTGAGAAGAAGGGTTAGGACACAAGGAAGGAACAACAATCTCCTGATCAATGTTCCGATCTGAATCCACTTTAGGGAAAAAACCCTAACTTAGTACACAAAACTACCTTATCCGAATGAAAAAGAAGGCAAGGAGACTCATACTGTAATGCAGACAGCTCTGAAACTCTACAAGCAGATGAAATAGCAACCAGAAACAAAACCTTTCAAGATAATAACTTTATATCTAAGGAATGCATAGGCTCAAACGGAGCCTGTTGAAGAACTTTAAGAACTAGATTAAGACTCCAGGGAGGAGTAACCGGCTTAAACACAGGCCTGATTCTGACCAAGGCCTGACAGAACGATTGCACGTCTGGTACATCCGCCAGATGTTTATGTAACAAAATAGACAAGGCAGATATTTGACCCTTTAGGGAGCTTGCCGATAAACCCTTCTCCAAGCCCTCTTGGAGAAAGGACAACATTCTAGGAATCCGAACTCTACTCCAAGAGTAGCCTTTGGATTCACACCAATGCAGATATTAACGCCATATCTTATGGTAAATCTTCCTAGTCACAGGCTTGCGCTCCTGAATCATGGTCTCAATGACCGACTCTGAAAATCAACGCTTAGATAAAATTAAGCGTTCAATCTCCAGTCAGTCGGCTTCAGAGAAACTAGATTTGGATGAAGGAAGGGCCCCTGAAGTAGAAGGTTCTTTCTCAATGGAAGTCTTCAAGGTGGACGAGACAACATCTCCACCAGGTCTGTATACCAGATCCTGCAAGGCCACGCCGGTGCTATGAGGATCACCGACACCCTCTCCTGTTTGATTCGAGCAATGACTCGAGGGAGGAGAGCGAACAGGGGAAATAGGTATGCAAGACTGAAATTCCAAGGTACCACCACAGCGTCTATCAGTACAGCCTGAGGATCCCTTGACCTCGACCCGTACTTCGGAAGCTTGGCATTCTGCTGAGATACCATGAGATCCAGCTCCGGCTGTACCCATTTGAGAATTAAGCTGGAAAACACTTCCAGCTTTGCTCAGAAAATCCGCCTCCCAGTTGTCCACTCCTGGGATGTGGATTGCTGACAGGTGGCAGTTGTGGGACTCCGCCCACTAACTTATCTTGGCTACCTCTGCCATGGCCAAGGAACTCCTCGCTCCCCCCTGATGGTTGATGTAAGCCACTGAAGTTTAGTTGTCCGACTAGAACCTGATAAACCAGGCCGAAGCTGAGGCCAGGCCAAAAGAGCATTGAAGATTGCTCTCAGTTGCAGAATGTTTATGGGCAGAACTGACTCAGTCCGAGTGCATGTTCCCTGAGCCTTTAGAGAGCCCCAGAATGCCCCCCATCCTAATAGGCTGGCGTCCATTGTCACAATCACCCAGGTGGGTCTGCAGAAGCAGGTTCCCTGGGAGAGATGATCCTGAGACAACCACCAAAGAAGAGAATCCCTTGTCTCTTGAACCAGATGTAATCGTGGAGACAGATCCACATACTCTCTGTTCCACTGCCTGAGCATGCATAACTGCCGAGGTCTGAGATGGAAACGGGCAAACTGAATGATGTCCATGGCAGCTACCATCATACCAATTACCTCCATACATTGAGCCACTGATGGCCAAGAGAGGACTGAAGCGCCAGACAGGAATCGAAAATCTTTGATTTCCTGACTTCTTGATAGGGAATATATTATGGTTCCCAAGAACACTACCCTTGTAGTTGGAATTAAGGAACTCTCTACCAAATTCACCTTCCATCCGTGAGATCGTCTGTGTGTGGGAGTTTGCTTGTTGAAAAGATGGTGCCTGAACCAGAATGTCGTCCAGATAAGGCGCCACTGCAATGCCCGGCAACTGGAGCACTGCCAACAGGGATCCCAGAACCTTTGAAAAAATTCTGGGAGCTGTGGCAAGGCCGAATGGGAGAGCCACAAACTGGAAGTGTTTGTCTAGAAATGTGAACCTCAGAAACGTGTGATGGTCCCTGTGGATAGGAACATGCAGGTACACATCCTTTAAATCCACCAGTCATAAATTGACCCTCTTAAACACAGGGAAGAATGGAACAAATAGTTTCCATCTGGAAGGACGGTACTCTGAGGAATTTTAGACTTTTGAAATCTAAAATTGTAATTCAAAGGTAAGTCCGGAGCCGCAGTATTAAAAGATATAATTTCTTTATTTAACCATAAAACAGGTCAGATAACTGCGTTATCACAAACATGCCCTTCAGTTGACTGATAACTTACGCGTTTCGGCATTATCGCCGTATTCATAGTTTAAAATCCCTTACAACTGTTGGGCCTAATAAAGGATTTAAAACTACCAGATTGGCTGATGGGCATTAATCACTTAACTCTTTCTTATCTTGTGAAATTTGGTATTACCTATTCGCATAAACTGTTACCATAAAATCCACCTGTAAATCTAAAGAATGACTTAACTATTATGCAAAAATATGGCTTATACATGTTACATAAATGTTGTCTCAATATATACACTGTTACATAGTGATATTAAAAATACCAAGTATTGTTTTTTTCTAATGTTGAAACATATTAATTTAACTACCTATTTACCTCTTCTATTGGACAGGGAAAAACAGTGTATAGATCAAATGTTGTATTATACACATTAAACATATTGTATTTTGTATTATAACTGTATTCCTAGACTGGACTTTTATAGTGTACAACTTACAATTTTATATTAATTTATTACAGGGCAAAAACATTTCAATCAAAACCATTGAATATCAACATCAGAAATACTGCTGTACACCTCTATTCAGCACGATAAAGGCCTAATGGCTATTGAATTCTTATTGCGAAGAGATATATGTTTCTCAGATGATTTGATACAGTATGTACTGAGAGTCGTGCGATACCTATTGACACAATTACTTTACCTTTGAGGGGGTGTTTTATCTCCAGAGATGCGGGACAGCAATGGGCGCAAAATTTGCGCTCTTTCGCCAACCTCTTTATGGGGTGGTGGGAGTTGTCCCGCATCTATGGAGATGATAACCCCCACAGGGGAAACATACAGTTCTTCAAGCGGTACATAGATGATCTGCTCCTGGTGTGGCGGGGCACTGAGGAAGGTGCAGAGGCTTTTGTGGAATGGCTTAACAACGACATTGGCCTGGAGTTTACTTTTGAACTCAACAGGACAAGAATTAATTTTTTGGATCTCACTTTGATTGGGATCCCCAATGTCGGTGTTGAAACTGAAGTCTACAGAAAGCCAATATCGGGCAACACACTCCTCCATGCCAGGAGCAGTCATCCTAAACAGGTGTTTAGGTCTGTGGCAAAAGGCCAATTCACCAGACTTAAGCGGAATTGTAGCAATAATGACCAATATGAAAAACATGCGGATCAATTGTCTGAACGACTTCAAAAAAAGAGGATAAGTCACATGAAATTAACAGTTAGAAAAGAAATTCTCTTCTTCTAATAGGGAGACACTATTGGAAAAAAGTGAATCAAAGAATAAAAAGAAGTGAGACATCTTCTTTGTTACCGATTACAGCACACAGTACAACAACATTTGCCAGATAGTGAGAAAACACTTCAAAATGCTGGCGGCTGATGAGGCTTTATCAGATATTGTAGAAAGGGGATGTAGATGCTCTTTTAGAAGAGGGGTCTCTATGGGGAATATCTTGGCCCCCACACAACTTAAAGATTTACAAAGGGAGAATGCAAGCTCCTGGTTGAGATTTAAAGGAGTCTACAGATGTAGTAACATCACATGCAAAGCATGTTAACATCTGCAGACAGGTGAAGGTTTCATATGTAGTGTCACTAATAGACACTATAACCACAAAGAATGTATGAATTGCAGAAACAGATTTACAGTGTACCTGGCAGGCTGCGAGGCCTGTGGTTTACAGTATGTAGGGATGACCACAAGGGAGACCAGAGTGCGTATTAGAGAACACCTCTCTGATATCAAGGCTGGCACCCTGACAACCCCACTCGTCCAGCATTTCAAATGAGTCCATAATAAAAACAATTCCAGTTTTAAATGGACCATAATAGAGTTATAGAGTGTTAAAGCTGGCCGAAGGGGGGGGGGGGGGGGTGACAGGAAGGCAGCACTTGCACGAAGAGAGGTCTTTTGGATATTTGAAATGAAAACAAGATATCCTACTGGATTAAACTCAGCCTATGACCTCATAAATCACTGGTATTAAGGGAGAATATGATATGAGGCTGGGACAATTTTTGTGTATATCATTTAGTGTCTATTTATTTTTTATTTATTTTTTAGTTCAGGGCAATTTATGACCAGTCATAGGCATTTATAGCATAGGTCTATCTTGCCAATACACATATTTCTGATGTTGATATTCAATGGTTTTGATTGAAATGTTTTTGCCCTGTAATAAATTAATATAAAATTGTAAGTTGTACACTATAAAAGTCCAGTCTAGGAATACAGATACAATACAAAATACAATATGTTTAATGTGTATAATACAACATTTGATCTATACACTGTTTTCCCTGTCCAATAGAAGAGGTAAATAGGTAGTTAAATTAATATGTTGTCAACATTAGAAAAAAACAATACTTGGTATTTCAATATCACTATGTAACAGTGTATATATTGAGACAACATTTATGTAACATGTATAAGCCATATTTTTGCATAATAGTTAAGTCATTCTTTAGATTTACAGGTGGATTTTATGGTAACAGTTTATGCGAATAGGTAACACCAAATTTCACAAGATAAGAAAGAGTTAAGTGATTAATGCCCATCAGCCAATCCGGTAGTTTTAAATCCTTTTAGGCCCAACAGTTGTAAGGGATTTTGAGAGCTATGAATATGGCGATAATGCCGAAACGCGTAAGCTTATCAGTCAACTGAAGGGCATGTTTGTGCTAACGAGGTTACCTGACCTGTTTTATGGTTAAATAAAGAAATTATATATTTTAATACTGCGGCTCCGGACTTTCCTTTGAATTATTGCATTGAGCCGACCACCGGAATTGCAGTTTAATTGTTCCCAGCACCTGCGATATTACCTGCCAGGATCCATACGAGGTAACCGAAAGGGGTCTCAGAGACCGGCAACGGAGGATCAGGGATTCCTTACCCCCCATACAAGTCGGCACCTGACAGTGACGTCATACCCGAGTGCCGAGAGGAGTGTGAACAGGCGGCGTCCGAGGAAGCGGGCTTGTAGAGCGAGGAGGCTCCGAGCAGGGCGCACAGACTTACGGCCGCCGAAAGGATCCATTCAGTCACTCGCACGGCACTTCTACTGTTCACCACGTCGGGTTTGTAAGCCGTGAAGATTGGGGGTAAGTGTATGTACATCCACCGACATTGTTATTCTGGTATCCACACAAGACAAGATTGTATAAGACTTTTTTTCCCCTTGACGGGGGATTGTTTGGCGAAATCTAAAATTGGTCTGAAGGTTCCCTCTTTTTTGGGAACCACGAACAGATTGGAGTAAAATCCCAGAACCTGATCCTGCATTGGTACAGGAACCATCACTCCCAGGTCGAAAAGATCTTGAACACGGTGTAAGAACGCCTCTTTATCTGGTCTACAGATAATCTTGAGAGAAGAAACCTGCCCCTGGGAGAAAGTGTTTTGAATTCTAGCTTGTATTCCTGCGACACGATGTCCACCGCCCAGGGATCTGGAACATCCCGAACCCAGGCCTGAGCAAAGGATAGTCTGCCCCCCACAAGATCCGGTGCCGGATCGAGAGCAGACCCTTCATGCTGATTTTGAGTTGTTGGCAGGCTTCTTAGCTTGCTTTCTCTTGTTCCACGACTGGTTGGACCTCCAGGAAGGCTTGGACTGTTCTTGTTTTGTAGAGGGAGAGGAAAGCTTACCCTTGAAGATTTGAAAGAAGCGAACATTAATCTGACGTCCCTTCTGCTTATTCCTCTCATCCTGAGGGAGGAAATTACCTTTTCCTCCCGTAATGTCGGAAATTATCTCAGCCACACCCGGCAAAAACAAAGTCTTTCCCTTGTAAGGGATCGCCAAAAGCTTAGACTTAGATGACATCTGCAGACCAGGACTTCAACCATAAGGCTCTGCGAGACAATACGGCAAAACCATAAATATTTGCTCCTAGTTTAATAACCTGTAGGGAGACATCCGCAATAAAAGAATTAGCCAACTTAAGGGCCTTGATCCTATCCTGGATCTCGTCGAGGGGAGTGTCCGTCCGAATAGAATCAGACAACGCATCAAACCAGTATGCTGCCGCACTAGTGACAGTAGCAATACACACCGCAGGTTGCCATTGTAAACCTTGGTGTACATACATTTTCTTGAGTAACCCCTCTAATATCTTGTCCATAGGATCCTTGAAGGAACAACTATCTACTATGGGAATAGCGGTCCCCTTAGCTAGCGTGGAAATTGCACCTTCCACCTTGGGAACTGTCTGTCAAGACTCCCTGATAGAGTCTGCTATAGGAAACATCTTCTTAAATATAGGGGATGGAGAAAAAGGAATACCAGGTCTCTCCCATTCCCTAGCAATAATCTCTGTAGCTCGATCTGGTACAGGAAAAACCTCCACCATGGAAGGTATATCAAAATACTTGTTTAGTTTACTAGACTACTTCGGATCGACTAAAACAGTAGTATCAGTCATCCAGGGTAGCTAAAACCTCCTTAAGTAACAAACTGAGGTGTTCAAGCTTAAACCTGAATGAAACAACATCAGTATCAGCAGAAGGAATTACACTGCGAGTCTGAGATTTCATCCTCAAATGCTACCGAAGTATCTTCCTCCTCAGATTTCTGGGAAGGGGCATTCGGAATAGCCACTACTGTGTCAGTAACCTTACTCACCGATTGTTAACATTTCCTCTTGCGCTTTCCCTGCAGCATGGGAAATGCAGACAATGCATCAGATCGCTGAAAACATTAGAGAAGCGATGTCTTGCAAGGTAACTCCAGAAGGAGGAGGAAGCGCAGGGCACTGGCTGTATGGACCCTAATTTTGGAAAGCTTGAGGAGAAAGCTGCGGCATATCTTGAACATTGTCAGAAGACTCCTGAATAGCATCCGCCTTAGACAATGTTGGCACAGGAAAAACATAATTTATGTAAGAACTTTCCTGATAAATTCATTTCTTTCATATTGGCAAGAGTCCATGAGCTAGTGACGTATGGGATATACATTCCTACCAGGAGGGGCAAAGTTTCCCAAACCTTAAAATGCCTACAAATACACCCCTCACCACACCCACAAATCAGTTTAACGAATAGCCAAGAAGTGGGGTGATAAGAAAAAAGTGCAAAGCATAAATATAAGGAATTGAAATAATTGTGCTTTATACAAAAAAATCATAACCACCACAAAAAAGGGTGGGCCTCATGGACTCTTGCTAATATGAAAGAAATGAATTTATCAGGTAAGTTCTTACATAAATTATGTTTTCTTTCATGTAATTAGCAAGAGTCCATGAGCTAGTGACGTATGGGATAATGACTACCCAAGATGTGGATCTTCCACGCAAGAGTCACTAGAGAGGGAGGGATAAAATAAAGACAGCCAATTCCGCTGAAAATAATCCACACCCAAAAATAAAGTTTAAATCTTAAAGAAAAAAACTGAAAATATAAGCAGAAGATTCAAACTGAAACATCTGCCTAAAGTACTTTTCTACCAAAAACAGCTTCAGAAGAAGAACACATCAAAATGGTAGAATTTAGTAAAAGTATGCAAAGAAGACCAAGTTGCTGCTTTGCAAATCTGATCAACAGAAGCTTCATTCCTAAACGCCCAGGAAGTAGAAACTGACCTAGTAGAATTAGCTGTAATCCTTTGAGGCGGAGTTTTACCCGACTCGACATAAGCATGATGAATTAAAGATTTCAACCAAGATGCCAAAGAAATGGCAGAGGCCTTCTGACCTTTCCTAGAAGCGGAAAAGATAACAAATAGACTAGAAGTCTTTCTGAAATTCTTAGTAGCTTCAACATAATATTTCAAAGCTCTAACTACATCCAAAGAATGCAATGATTTCTCCTTAGAATTCTTAGGATTAGGACATAATGAAGGAACCACAATTTCTCTACTAATGTTGTTAGAATTCACAACCTTAGGTAAAAATTTAAAAGAAGTTCGCAACACCGCCTTATCCTGGTGAAAAATCAGAAAAGGAGACTCACAAGAAAGAGCAGATAATTCAGAAACTCTACTGGCAGAAGATAGGCCAAAAGGAACAAAAACTTTCCAAGAAAGTAATTTAATGTCCAATGAATGCATAGGTTCAAACAAAGGAGCTTGAAGAGCCCCCAGAACCAAATTCAAACTCCAAGGAGGAGAAATTGACTTAATGACAGGTTTTATACGAACCAAAGCTTGTACAAAACAATGAATATCAGGAAGATTAGCAATCTTTCTGTGAAAAAGAACAGAAAGAGCAGAGATTTGTCCTTTCAAGGAACTTGCAGACAAACCTTTATCCAAACCATCCTGAAGAAACTGTAAAATTCTCGGAATTCTAAAAGAATGCCAGGAAAAATGATGAGAAAGACACCAAGAAATATAAGTCTTCCAGACTCTATAATATATCTCCCTAGATACGGATTTACAAGCCTGTAACATAGTATTAATCACAGAGTCAGAGAAACCTCTTTGACTAAGAATCAAGCGTTCAATCTCCACACCTTTAAATTTAAGGATTTGAGATCCTGATGGAAAAAAAGGACCTTGTGACAGAAGGTCTGGTCTTAACGGAAGAGTCCACGGTTGGCAAGAGGCCATCCGGACAAGATCCGCATACCAAAACATGTGAGGCCATGCTGGAGCTAACAGCAGAACAAACGAGCATTCCGTCAGAAACTTGGAGATTACTCTTGGAAGAAGAACTAGAGGCGGAAAGATATAGGCAGGATGATACTTCCAAGGAAGTGACAATGCATCCACTGCTTCCGCTTGAGGATCCCTGGATCTGGACAGATACCTGGGAAGTTTCTTGTTTAGATGAGAGGCCATCAGATCTATTTCTGGAAGTCCCCACATTTGAACAATCTGAAGAAATACCTCTGGGTGAAGAGACCATTCGCCCGGATGTAACGTTTGGCGACTGAGATAATCCGCTTCCCAATTGTCTATACCTGGGATATGAACCGCAGAAACTAGACAGGAGCTGGATTCCGCCCATACCAGAATTCGAGATACTTCTTTCATAGCCAGAGGACTGTGAGTCCCTCCTTGATGATTGATGTATGCCACAGTTGTGACATTGTCTGTCTGAAAACAAATGAACAATTCTCTCTTTAGAAGAGGCCAAGACTGAAGAGCTCTGAAAATTGCACGGAGTTCCAAAATATTGATCGGTAATCTCACCTCTTGAGATTCCCAAACCCCTTGTGCTGTCAGAGACCCCCACACAGCTCCCCAACCTGTAAGACTTGCATCTGTTGAAATTACAGTCCAGGTCGGAAGAACAAAAGAAGCCCTCTGAACTAAACGATGGTGATCTCTCTACCACGTCAGAGAGTGTCGTACAATCGGTTTTAAAGATATTAATTGAGATATCTTTGTGCAATCCCTGCACCACTGGTTCAGCATACAGAGCTGAAGAGGTCGCATGTGAAAACGAGCAAAGGGGATCGCGTCCGATGCAGCAGTCATAAGACCTAGAATTTCCATGCATAAGGCTACCGAAGGGAATGATTGTGACTGAAGGTTTCGACAAGCTGATATCAATTTTAGACGTCTCTTGTCTGTCAAAGACAGAGTCATGGACACTGAATCTATCTGGAAACCTAAAAAGGTTACCCTTGTCTGAGGAATCAATGAACTTTTTGGTAAATTGATCCTCCAACCATGATCTTGAAGAAACACCACAAGTCGATTCGTATGAGATTCTGCTAAATGTGAAGACTGAGCAAGTACCAAGATATCGTCCAAATAAGGAAATACCACAATACCCTGTTCTCTGATTACAGACAGAAGGGCACCGAGAACCTTTGTAAAAATTCTTGGAGCTGTTGCTAGGCCAAACGGTAGAGCCACAAACTGGTAATGCTTGTCTAGGAAAGAGAATCTCAGAAACTGATAGTGATCTGGATGAATCGGAATATGCAGATATGCATCCTGTAAATCTATTGTAGACATATAATGCCCTTGCTGAACAAAAGGCAGGATAGTCCTTACAGTTACCATTTTGAATGTTGGTATCCTTACATAACGATTCAACATTTTTAGATCCAGAACTGGTCTGAAGGAATTCTCCTTCTTTGGTACAATGAAGAGATTTGAATAAAACCCCAGCCCCTGGTTCCAGAACTGGAACTGGCATAATTACTCCAGCCAACTCTAGATTTGAAACACAATTCAGAAATACTTGAGCCTTCGCTGGGTTTACTGGGACACGGGAAAGAAAAAATCTCTTTGCAGGAGGCCTTATCTTGAAGCCAATTCTGTACCCTTCTGAAACAATGTTCTGAATCCAAAGATTGTGAACAGATTTGATCCAAATTTCTTTGAAAAAACGTAATCTGCCCCCTACCAGCTGAGCTGGAATGAGGGCCGCACCTTCACGTGGACTTAGGAGCTGGCTTTGGTTTTCTAAAAGGCTTGGATTTATTCCAGACTGGAGATGGTTTCCAAACTGATACCGCTCCTGAGGATGAAGGATCAGGCTTTTGTTCCTTGTTGTGACGAAAGGAACGAAAACGATTATTAGACCTAAATTTACCTTTAGATTTTTTATCCTGTGGTAAAAAAGTTCCTTTCCCTCCAGTAACAGTTGAGATAATAGAAACCAACTGAGAACAAAATAATTTATTACCCTGGAAAGAAAGGGAAAGCAGAGTAGACTTAGAAGACATATCAGCATTCCAAGTTTTAAGCCATAAAGCTCTTCTAGCTAAAATAGCTAGAGACATATACCTGACATGAACTCTAATGATATCAAAGATGGCATCACAAATAAAATTATTAGCATGTTGAAGAAGATTAATAATGCTGAGAATTATGATCTGTTACTTGTTGCGCTAAAGCTTCTAACCAAAAAGTTGAAGCTGCAGCAACATCCGCTAAAGATATAACAGGTCTAAGAAGATTACCTGAACACAAGTAAGCTTTTCTTAGAAAGGATTCAATTTTCCTATCTAAAGGATCCTTAAAGGAAGTACCATCTGCCGTAGGAATAGTAATACGCTTAGCAAGAGTAGAGACAGCCCCATAAACCTTAGGGATTTTGTCCCAAAACTCTAATCTGTCAGATGGCACAGGATATAATTGCTTAAAACGTTTAGAAGGAGTAAATGAATTACCCAAATTATTCCATTCCCTGGAAATTACTTCAGAAATAGCATCAGGGACAGGAAAAACTTCTGGAATAACTACAGGAGATTTAAAAACCTTATCTAAACGTTTAGATTTAGTATCAAGAGGACTAGAATCCTCTATTTCTAATGCAATTAGAACTTCTTTAAGTAAAGAACGAATAAATTCAATTTTAAATAAATATGAAGATTTATCAGCATCAACCTCTGAGACAGAATCCTCTGAACCAGAAGAACCATTATCAGAATCAGAATGATGATGTTCATTTAAAAATTCATCTGAAAAATGAGAAGTTTTAAAAGACTTTTTACGTTTACTAGGAGGAGGAATAACAGACATAGCCTTCTTAATGGATTTAGAAACAAAATCTCTTATGTTATCAGGAACACTCTGAGCATTAGATGTTGACGGAACAGCAACAGGTAATGTAACAGTACTAAAGGAAATATTATCTGCATTAACAAGTTTGTCATGACAATCAGTACAAACAGCTGGAGGAACAGATACCATAAGTTTACAGCAGATACACTTAGATTTGGTAGATCCAGCACCAGGCAGCGATTTTCCAGAAGTATCTTCTGACTCAGTGTTAACGTGGGACATCTTGCAATATGTAATAGAAAAAACAACATATAAAGCAAAATTGATCAAATTCCTTAAATGACAGTTTCAGCAATGGGGAAAAATGCCAGTGAACAAGCTTCTAGCAACCAGAAGCAATAAATAATGAGACTTAAATAATGTGGAGACAATAGTGACGCCCATATTTTTTTAGCGCCAAAAAAGACGCCCACATTATTTGGCTCCTAAATGCTTTTGGCGCCAAAAATGACGCCACATCCGGAACGCCGACACTTTTGGCGCAAAAAAAGTCAAAAAAACATAATTTATGCTTACCTGATAAATTCCTTTCTTCTGTTGTGTGATCAGTCCACGGGTCATCATTACTTCTGGGATATAACTCCTCCCCAACAGGAAATGCAAGAGGATTCACCCAGCAGAGCTGCATATAGCTCCTCCCCTCTACGTCAGTCCCAGTCATTCGACCAAGAATCAACGAGAAAGGAGTAACCAAGGGTGAAGTGGTGACTGGAGTATAATTTAAAAAATATTTACCTGCCTTAAAACAGGGCGGGCCGTGGACTGATCACACAACAGAAGAAAGGAATTTATCAGGTAAGCATAAATTATGTTTTCTTCTGTTATGTGTGATCAGTCCACGGGTCATCATTACTTCTGGGATACCAATACCAAAGCAAAAGTACACGGATGACGGGAGGGATAGGCAGGCTCATTATACAGAAGGAACCACTGCCTGAAGAACCTTTCTCCCAAAAATAGCCTCCGAAGAAGCAAAAGTGTCAAATTTGTAAAATTTGGAAAAAGTATGAAGCGAAGACCAAGTTGCAGCCTTGCAAATCTGTTCAACAGAGGCCTCATTCTTAAAGGCCCAAGTGGAAGCCACAGCTCTAGTGGAGTGAGCTGTAATTCTTTCAGGAGGCTGCTGTCCAGCAGTCTCATAGGCTAAACGTATTATGCTACGAAGCCAAAAAGATAGAGAGGTAGCAGAAGCTTTTTGACCTCTCCTCTGTCCAGAGTAAACGACAAACAAGGAAGAAGTTTGGCGAAAATCTTTAGTTGCCTGCAAGTAGAACTTGAGGGCACGAACTACATCCAGATTGTGTAAAAGACGTTCCTTCTTTGAAGAAGGATTTGGACACAAGGATGGGACAACAATCTCTTGATTGATGTTCCTGTTAGTGACTACCTTAGGTAAGAACCCAGGTTTAGTACGCAGAACTACCTTGTCTGAGTGAAAAATCAGATAAGGGGAATCACAATGTAAGGCTGATAACTCAGAGACTCTTCGAGCCGAGGAAATAGCCATTAAAAACAGAACTTTCCAAGATAACATTTTTATATCAATGGAATGAAGGGGTTCAAACGGAACACCCTGTAAAACGTTAAGAACTAAGTTTAAACTCCATGGTGGAGCAACAGCTTTAAACACAGGCTTGATCCTAGCTAAAGCCTGACAAAAGGACTGGACGTCTGGATTTTCTGACAGACGTCTATGAAACAAGATGGACAGAGCTGAAATCTGTCCCTTTAATGAACTAGCTGATAAACCCTTTTCTAAACCTTCTTGTAGAAAAGACAATATCCTAGCGATCCTAACCTTACTCCAGGAGTAACCTTTGGATTCGCACCAGTATAGGTATTTCCGCCATATTTTATGGTAAATCCTTCTGGTAACAGGCTTCCTAGCCTGAATCAGGGTATCAATAACCGACTCAGAAAAACCACGTTTTGATAAAATCAAGCGTTCAATTTCCAAGCAGTCAGCTTCAGAGAAGTTAGATTTTGATGTTTGAATGGACCCTGTATCAGAAGGTCCTGTCTTAGAGGTAGAGACCAAGGCGGACAGAATGACATGTCCACTAGATCTGCATACCAAGTCCTGCGTGGCCAAGCAGGTGCTATTAGAATTACTGATGCTCTCTCCTGTTTGATTTTGGCAATCAATCGAGGAAGCAGCGGGAAGGGTGGAAACACATAAGCCATCCTGAAGTTCCAAGGTGCTGTCAAAGCATCTATCAGAACTGCTCCCGGATCCCTGGATCTGGACCCGTAGCGAGGAAGTTTGGCGTTCTGGCGAGACGCCATGAGATCTATCTCTGGTTTGCCCCAACGTCGAAGTATTTGGGCAAAGACCTCCGGATGAAGTTCCCACTCCCCCGGATGAAGAGTCTGGCGACTCAAGAAATCCGCCTCCCAGTTCTCCACTCCCGGGATGTGGATTGCTGACAGGTGGCAAGAGTGAGACTCTGCCCAGCGAATTATCTTTGATACTTCCATCATTGCTAGGGAGCTTCTTGTCCCTCCCTGATGGTTGATGTAAGCTACAGTCGTGATGTTGTCCGACTGAAACCTGATGAACCCCCGAGTTATTAACTGGGGCCAAGCCAGAAGGGCATTGAGAACTGCTCTCAATTCCAGAATGTTTATTGGAAGGAGACTCTCCTCCTGATTCCATAGTCCCTGAGCCTTCAGAGAATTCCAGACAGCGCCCCAACCTAGTAGGCTGGCGTCTGTTGTTACAATTGTCCAGTCTGGCCTGCTGAATGGCATCCCCCTGGACAGGTGTGGCCGATGAAGCCACCATAGAAGAGAATTTCTGGTCTCTTGATTCAGATTCAGAGTAGGGGACAAATCTGAGTAATCCCCATTCCACTGACTTAGCATGCATAATTGCAGCGGTCTGAGGTGTAGGCGTGCAAAAGGTACTATGTCCATTGCCGCTACCATTAAGCCGATCACCTCCATGCATTGAGCTACTGACGGGTGTTGAATGGAATGAAGGACGCGGCATGCATTTTGAAGTTTTGTTAACCTGTCTTCTGTCAGGTAAATCTTCATTTCTACAGAATCTATAAGAGTCCCCAAGAATGGAACTCTTGTGAGAGGAAAGAGAGAACTCTTCTTTTCGTTCACTTTCCATCCATGCGACCTTAGAAATGCCAGAACTAACTCTGTATGAGACTTGGCAGTTTGAAAGCTTGAAGCTTGTATTAGAATGTCGTCTAGGTACGGAGCTACCGAAATCCCTCGCGGTCTTAGTACCGCTAGAAGGGCACCCAGAACCTTTGTGAAGATTCTTGGAGCCGTAGCCAATCCGAATGGAAGAGCTACAAACTGGTAGTGCCTGTCTAAGAAGGCAAACCTTAGATACCGGTGATGATCTTTGTGGATCGGTATGTGAAGGTAAGCATCCTTTAAATCCACTGTGGTCATGTACTGACCCTCTTGGATCATGGGTAAGATTGTCCGAATAGTTTCCATTTTGAACGATGGAACTCTTAGGAATTTGTTTAGAGTCTTTAAATCTAAGATTGGCCTGAAAGTTCCCTCTTTTTTGGGAACCACAAACAGGTTTGAGTAGAACCCTTGTCCTTGTTCCGACCACGGAACCGGATGGATCACTCCCATTGTTAACAGATCTTGTACGCAGCGTAGAAACGCTTCTTTCTTTATCTGGTTTGTTGACAACCTTGACAGATGAAATCTCCCTCTTGGGGGAGATAATTTGAAGTCTAGAAGGTATCCCTGAGATATGATCTCTAGTGCCCAGGGATCCTGAACATCTCTTGCCCAGGCCTGGGCGAAAAGAGAGAGTCTGCCCCCTACTAGATCCGGTCCCGGATCGGGGGCTCTCGGTTCATGCTGTCTTTGGGGCAGCAGCAGGTTTCCTGGCCTGCTTGCTTTTGTTCCAGGACTGGTTAGGCTTCCAGCCTTGCCTGTAACGAGCAACAGCTCCTTCCTGTTTTGGTGCAGTGGAGGTTGATGCTGCTCCTGTTTTGAAATTCCGAAAGGGACGAAAATTAGACTGTCTAGCCTTAGCTTTGGCCTTGTCTTGAGGTAGGGCGTGGCCCTTACCTCCCGTAATGTCAGCGATAATTTCTTTCAAACCGGGCCCGAATAAGGACTGCCCCTTGAAAGGTATATTAAGTAATTTGGACTTAGAAGTAACATCAGCTGACCAGGATTTTAGCCACAGTGCTCTGCGTGCCTGTATGGCGAATCCTGAGTTCTTAGCCGTAAGTTTGGTTAAATGTACTACGGCCTCCGAAATGAAAGAATTAGCTAGTTTAAGGACTCTAAGCCTGTCCGTAATGTCGTCTAGCGTAGAGGAACTAAGGTTCTCTTCAAGCGACTCAATCCAAAATGCTGCCGCAGCCGTAATCGGCGCGATACATGCAAGGGGTTGTAATATAAAACCTTGTTGAACAAACATTTTCTTAAGGTAACCCTCTAATTTTTTATCCATTGGATCTGAGAAAGCACAGCTATCCTCCACCGGGATAGTGGTACGCTTAGCTAAAGTAGAAACTGCTCCCTCCACCTTGGGGACCGTTTGCCATAAGTCCCGAGTGGTGGCGTCTATTGGAAACATCTTTCTAAATATTGGAGGGGGTGAGAACGGCACACCGGGTCTATCCCACTCCTTAGTAACAATTTCAGTTAGTCTCTTAGGTATAGGAAAAACGTCAGTACTCGCCGGTACCGCAAAGTATTTATCCAACCTACACAGTTTCTCTGGTATTGCAACGGTGTTACAATCGTTGAGAGCTGCTAAGACCTCCCCTAGTAATACGCGGAGGTTCTCCAATTTAAATTTAAAATTTGAAATATCTGAGTCCAATCTGTTTGGATCAGAACCGTCACCCACAGAATGAAGCTCTCCGTCCTCATGCTCTGCGAGCTGTGACGCAGTATCAGACATGGCCCTAGCATTGTCAGCGCACTCTGTTCTCACCCCAGAGTGATCACGCTTGCCTCTTAGTTCAGGTAATTTAGACAAAACTTCAGTCATAACAGTAGCCATATCTTGTAATGTTATCTGTAATGGCCGCCCAGATGTACTAGGCGCCAAAATATCACGCACCTCCCGGGCGGGAGATGCAGGTACTGTCGCGTGAGGCGAGTTAGTCGGCATAACTCTCCCCTCGCTGTTTGGTGAAATTTGTTCACATTGTACAGATTGACTTTTATTTAAAGTAGCATCAATACAGTTAGTACATAAATTTCTATTGGGCTCCACCTTGGCATTGGAACAAATGACACAGATATCTTCCTCTGAGTCAGACATGTTTAACACACTAGCAAAAAAACTTACAACTTGGTTATAATCTTTTTTAGCAAAAAAACGCACTGTGCCTCAAAGAGGTACTAACGATTAAATGACAGTTGAAATAATGAACTGAAAAACAGTTATTGCATCAAACTTTAAAACAACACAACTTTTAGCAAAGGTTTGTTCCCATTAGTAAAAAACAACACTAATTAAATTTGTACATAAGAAAACAAAACAACGTTTTTTATACACAGTCACTATAAGAATTCTCACAGCTCTGCTGAGAGAATTTACCTCCCTTCAAAGAAGTTTGAAGACCCCTGAGATCTGTCAGAGATGAACCGGATCATGCAGGAAATATAAAAGTAGCTGACTGGAATTTTTTGATGCGTAGCAAAGAGCGCCAAAAACGGCCCCTCCCTCTCCCACACAGCAGTGAAGAGAAACGAAACTGTCACAATTAAAGCAAAAAAACTGCCAAGTGGAAAATAATGCCCAAATATTTATTCACACAGTACCTCAGCAATGTAAACGATTCTACATTCCAGCAAAAACGTTTAACATGAGAATAGTTATTAAAAGGATTAGTGACCTTTAACACAGTAGTTCCGGTGAAATACCATCCCCAGAATACTGAAGTGTATACATACATGTCATTTTAACGGTATGGCAGGCTTTTCTCATCAATTCCATTCAGAAAATAAAAACTGCCACATACCTCAATGCAGATTCATCTGCCCGCTGTCCCCTGATCTGAAGCCTTTACCTCCCTCAGATGGTCGAGAACAGCAATATGATCTTAACGACTCCGGTTAAAATCATAGTAAAAAATCTCTGTCAGATTCTTCCTCAAACTCTGCCAGAGAAGTAATAACACGCTCCGGTGCTATTTTAAAATAACAAACTTTTGATTGAAGTCATAAAAACTAAGTATAATCACCATAGTCCTCTCACACATCCTATCTAGTCGTTGGGTGCAAGAGAATGACTGGGACTGACGTAGAGGGGAGGAGCTATATGCAGCTCTGCTGGGTGAATCCTCTTGCATTTCCTGTTGGGGAGGAGTTATATCCCAGAAGTAATGATGACCCGTGGACTGATCACACATAACAGAAGAAATGACGCAACTTCCGGCGACACGTATGACGCGGGAAACAGAAAAAATTTTTGCGCCAAAAAAGTCCGCGCCAAGAATGACGCAATAAAATGAAGCATTTTCAGCCCCCGCGAGCCTAACAGCCCACAGGGAAAAAAGTCAAATTTTAAGGTAAGAAAAAAAATTGATTTATTCATATGCATTATCCCAAATATGAAACTGACTGTCTGAAATAAGGAACGTTGAACATCCTGAGTCAAGGCAAATAAATGTTTGAATACATATATTTAGAACTTTATAAAAAAAAGTACCCAACCATAGCTTAGAGTGTCACAGAAAATAAGACTTACTTTCCCCAGGACACTCATCTACAAGTTGTAGAAAGCCAAACCAGTACTGAAACGAAAATCAGTAGAGGTAATGGTATATAAATAAGAGTATATCGTCGATCTGAAAAGGGAGGTAAGAGATGAATCTCTACGACCGATAACAGAGAACCTATGAAATAGACCCCGTAGAAGGAGATCATTGAATTCAAAAAGGCAATACTCTCCTCACATCCCTCTGACATTCACTGCACGCTGAGAGGAAAACCGGCTCCAACCTGCTGCGGAGCGCATAACGTAGAATCTAGCACAAACTTACTTCACCACCTCCATAGGAGGCAAAGTTTGTAAAACTGATTTGTGGGTGTGGTGAGGGGTGTATTTGTAGGCATTTTGAGGTTTGGGAAACTTTGCCCCTCCTGGTAGGAATGTATATCCCATACGTCACTAGCTCATGGACTCTTGCTAATTACATGAAAGAAAAGTCTCTCTCTGTAATGTAAATTTCTCTCAATACATAAGGAACAGAAAGGGATTGGTGGTTACAATTAGCATTAAAACAAAGTACATGTAACATCTTGCAGGGCATCTTGGTCCATCTTTATTTACCAATAAATAGGATAAATAAATAAGCAAAACTAATCTTTATCTAGAAAAAGAAAAAAAAAAAAAACACTGTTCCTTTAACATTTTAAAACGAAACTGCTTTATTTTTTCAGCAATAAAAATATAAGGTAGCACAAAAAACAATTTATGTAAGAACTTACCCGATAAATTCATTTCTTTCATATTGGCAAGAGTCCATGAGCTAGTGACGTATGGAATATACAATCCTACCAGAAGGGGCAAAGTTTCCCAAACCTCAAAATGCCTATAAATACACCCCTCACCACACCCACAATTCAGTTTAAAGAATAGCCAAATAGTGGGGTGATAAAGAAAGGAGTAAAAAGAATCAACAAAGGAATTTGGAAATAATTGTGCTTTATACAAAAAAATCATAACCACCATAAAAAGTAAATTTATGCTTACGTGATAAATTAATTTCTTCTATGGTACGACGAGTTCACGGATTCATCCTTTACTTGTGGGATATTATCCTCCTGCTAACAGGTAATGGCAAAGAGCACCACAGCAGAGCTGTCTATATAGTTCCTCCCTTAGCTCCCCCCGCAGTCATTCGACCAAAGATACAGGAAGAAAAAGGAGAAACTACAAGGTGCAGAAGTGACTGAAGTCTAAAATAAAAAAAATATAATCAGTCTTAAAATGATTCTAACTAAAGCCTGACAGAACGACTGAACGTCTGGAACATCTGTCAGACGCTTGTGCAGTAGAATTGATAAAGCAGATATCTGTCCCTTTAAGGAACTAGCTGATAGCCCCTTCTCCAATCCTTCTTGGAGAAAGGACAAAATCCTAGAAATCCTGATCTTACTCCATGAGTAGCCTTTGGATTCGCACCAATTAAGATATTTACGCCATATCTTCTGATAAATTTTCCTAGTGACAGGCTTTCGAGCCTGAATCAAGGTATCTATGACCGACTCAGAGAAACCCTGCGTGGATAAAATCAAGCGTTCAATCTCCAAGCAGTCAGCCGCGGAGAAACTAGATTTGGATTCCTGGAACGGACCTTGAATCAGAAGGTCCTGTCTCAGTGGCAGAGTCCATGGTGGAAGAGATGACATGTCCACCAGGTCTGCATACCAAGTCCTGCGTGGCCAAGCAGGTGCTATCAAAATCACAGAAGCTCTCTCCTGTTTGATTCTGGCAATCAGATGCGGAAGGAGAGGGAAAGGTGGAAACACATAAGCCAGGTTGAACGACCAGGGTACTGCTAGAGCATCTATCAGTACTGCCTGAGGATCCCTTGACCTGGACCCGTAACAAGGAAGTTTGGCGTTCTGACGAGACGCCATCAGATCCAATTCTGGTGTGCCCCATTGCTGAATCAATTGTGCAAACACCTCTGGATGGAGTTCCCACTCCCCCGGATGAAAAGTCTGACGACTTAGAAAATCTGCTTCCCAGTTCTCGACTCCTGGGATATAGATTGCTGATAGATGGCAAGAGTGAGTCTCTGCCCATCAAATTATTTTGGTAACCTCTATCATCGCTAGTGAACTCTTTGTTCCCCCCTGATGATTGATATATGCTACAGTCGTGATATTGTCCGACTGGAATCTTATGAATCTGACCGAAGCCAGTTGAGGCCACGCCTGAAGTGCGTTGAATATAGCTCTAAGTTCTAGAATATTTATCAGGAGGAGAGGCTCCTCCTGAGTCCACAAACCCTGTGCTTTCAGGGAATTCCAGACTGCACCCCAGCCCAATAGGCTGGCGTCCGTCGTCACTATGACCCACGCTGGCCTGCGGAAACACATTCCCTGGGACAGATGATCCTTTGACAACCACCAAAGAAGAGGGTCTCTGGTCTCTTGATCCAGATTTATCTGAGGAAATAAATCCACATAATCCCCATTCCACTGTTCGAGCATGCATAGTTGCAGTGGTCTGAGATGCAAGCAAGCAAACGGAACTATGTCCATTGCCGCTACCACTAGTCCGATTACCTCCATACACTGAGCCACTGACGCCCAAGGAATGGAATGAAGAGCTCGGCAGGTGGTTAAAATCTTTGATTTCCTGACCTCCGTCAGAAAAATTTTCATGTCCACCGAATCCATCAGAGTTCCCAGGAATGGAACTCTTGTGAGAGGGATAAGTGAACTCTTTTTTACGTTCACCTTCCACCCTTGAGATCTTAGAAAAGCCAACACGATGTCCGTGTGAGACTTGGCTAGTTGGTAAGTCGACACCTGAATTAAGATATCGTCCAGATAAGGCGCCACTGCTATGCCCCGCGGCCTAAGAACTGCCAGAAGGGACCCTAGCACCTTTGTGAAAATTCTGGGAGCTGTGGCCGACCCGAAGGGAAGAGCCACAAACTGGTAATGCTTGTCCAGAAAGACAAACCTCAGGAACTGGTGGTGATCTTTGTGGATAGGGGATGTGTAGATACGCATCCTTTAAGTCCACGGTGGTCATATATTGACCCTCCTGGATCATTGGTAAAATAGTCTGAATGGTCTCCATCTTGAAGGATGGGACTCTGAGGAATTTTTTAGGATCTGGAGATCTAAAATTGGTCTGAAAGTTCCCTCTTTTTTGGGAACCAGAAACAGATTGGAGTAGAACCCCTGCCCCTGTTCTGTTTTCGGAACTGGGCAGATCACTCCCATGGTTTATAGGTCTTCTACACAGTGTAAGAACACCTCTCTTTTTGTCTGGTTTACAGACAAATTGAGAAAGATGGAATCTCCCCCTTGGAGGAAAATCTTTGAAATCTAGAAGATACCCTTGGGTTACGATTTCTAAAGCCCAGGAGTCCTGAATGTCTCTTGCCCAAGCCTGAGCAAAGAGAGAAAGTCTGCCCCTACTAGATCCGGTCCCGGATCAGGGGCTACCCCTTCATGCTGTCTTGGTGGCAGCAGCGGGCTTCTTGGCCTGTTTACCCTTGTTCCAAGTCTGGTTAGGTCTCCAGACTGACTTGGATTGAGCAAAATTCCCCTCTTGCTTTGCAGCAGGGGAAGAGGTAGAGGGACCACCTTTGAAGTTTCGAAAGGAACGAAAATGATTTTGTTTGGTCCTCATCTTATTTGTCTTATCCTGAGGAAGGGCATGGCCTTTCCCACAAGTGATGTCTGAAATGATCTCTTTCAGTTCAGGCCCGAATAGGGTCTTACCTTTGAAAGGAATAGCTAAAAGCTTAGATTTTGATTACACATCAGCAGACCAGGACTTAAGCCATAACGCTCTACGTGCTAAAATGGCAAAACCTGAATTCTTTGCCACTAATTTAGCCAGTTGAAAAGCGGCATCTGTAATGAAAGAATTAGCTAGCTTGAGAGCCCCAATTCTATCCAGATTATTATCTAATGGGGTCTCAACCTGAAGAGCCTCCTCCAGAGCCTCAAACCAAAAAGCAGCTGCAGTAGTTATAGGAACAATGCACGCTCTAGGTTGGAGAAGAAAACCCTGATGAACAAATATTTTCTTTAGGAGACCCTCATTTTTTTATCCATAGGATCTTTGAAAGCACAACTGTCCTCAATAGGTATAGTTGTATGCTTAGCCAGGGTAGAAATAGCTCCCTCCACCTTAGGGACCATCTGCCACGAGTCCCGCATGGTGTCTGATATGGGAAACATTTTCTTAAAAGTAGGAGGGGGAGCGAACGGAATACCTGGTCTATCCCACTCCTTATTAACAATGTCCGAAATCCTCTTAGGGACCGGAAAAACATCAGTGTAGGTAGGAACCTCTAGAAATCTGTCCATTTTACACAATTTCTCTGGAACTACAATAGGGTCACAATCATCCAGAGTCGCTAAAACCTCCCTGAGCAACAAGCGGAGGTGGTCTACTTTAAATTTAAAAGCCGTCATATCTGAGTCTGTTTGAGGGAACATCTTTCCTGAATCAGAAATCTCTCCCTCACCCCCAGCTCAGAACATTGTGAGGGTACATCGGATATGACTAATAAAGCATCAGAGGGCTCAGCATTTGTTCTCACACCAGACCTACTGCGCTTCCCCTGCAACCCAGGCCGCTTAGATAAAACGTCTGTGAGGGTAGTATTCGTAACTGCGACAATATCTTGCAGGCTGAAAGAATAAGACGCACTAGAAGTACTTGGCGTCGCTTGTGCAGGCGTTAATGGTTGTGACACTTGGGGAGAATTAGATGGCATAACCAGATTCCCTTCTGACTGAGAATCATCCTGCGACATACTTTCAGTAGCTAAAATATGTTCTTTGCAATTTATTGACCTTTCAGTGCATGAGGGACACATTCAAAGTGGGGGTTCCACAATGGCTCCTAAACATATTGAACAATGACTTTCTTCAATGTCAGATATGTTGAACAGGCTAGTAATGACTAAACAAGCTTGAAAAATACTATTTTGTGAAAAAACAATCTTAAAAAAATGGTACTGCGCCTTTAAGAGAAAAAAAGCATACATGTTCTGCAAAACTGCTTTAAAATACACCAAACTTTCCAAATTTTGGATAGCAAACTCAATTTGTGAAGTTAAGTTTGCCCCACAAGAAAAATAAACATTTAACCCTTTATTGTGCAAACCGGATTGAAATAAGGCCTAAATCCGGAAAAAAAACACCCCCTGCCCTCAGGGATTGTAAATATGGGGTTAAAGCTTCGATTTGGCCCAAAACATCCACAAGGGCCCCCAGGAGTTGGAGCTTGCTGAGTGAAAACTGCATCTGAGGAGCGAAAATAGGCCCCGCCCATCTCACACAATGTCTTTACAGCCTCAAAGAACTGCACCAGAGCGGTTTTAAACTAGCCATGTGGGTTCTGAGACCCAAAAAATAAGCCAAGTGTACCCTCAATAAAGTTGCCCAAAAAACGTTATTGCCCACAAAATGTTAACAGTACTCCCAGTTCATAAAACGTTTGCCCACAAACATTCAAAAACTCTGTGTCAACCATTTTTTAATTAGCCCCTTATGCAAGCTTAGTAATGCCTTTCTATAGCTCTTAGGATTACTGCTTACCCTTACCCTCATGGGGATACTGTCAGCCTTTCTGAAATACACAGTCTCTCCAGAAAAAATGACTGAACATACCTCACTGCTATATAGCATGAAAACGTACCTCACACTGACGTTTCTTGTACCCCTCAGCCTCTGTGGGAACTGCACTGGATCTTAGTTACAACTGCTAAGATCATCATCCTCCAGGCAGAAGTCTTCATCCATCTGCTGCCTGAGAGTAAATAGTACACACCGGTACCATTTAAAACAAAAAACTCTTGCTTGAAGAAATTAAAACTAATATTTTATCACCTCTTTCACTTTACCCTTCCTAGTACTTAGAGTAGGCAAAGAGAATGACTGGGGAGTGGAGCTAAGGGAGGAGCTATATAGACAGCTCTGCTGTGGTGCTCTTTGCCACTTCCTGTTAGGAGGATAATATCCCACAAGTAAAGGATGAATCCGTGGACTCGTCGTACCTTATAGAAGAACGCAAGTAATAGCAATAGTGGTCGTGGTACTGATTAAACCGACTCTAGTAAAATTATTTTTGCAAAACGAGTGTACTGTGACTTTAAAAATAAAAAAAACTAGTTTTTAATAGGCCGTAACAAAAAAAAAAGAAAAAAAAAAGTGTAAAAACAGTTTAAACGCAGGGGTCACTATAATGGCGCCTACCTGTCCCCACGATCCAGTCAATAATATTCCGTGGACTGCGTGCCTAAGACCGCTTGTGAATTTCTGTTGAATAAAACAAGCGGACTTAGAACACCAGAGCCTCGAGGGACACTGCCGGAACCTTGGAAAACCAACTGCACGATTGAGTGTGTAACGTTAAGCCCCCACTTTGTGGGCATTAGTCTAAACTCCGATAAGGAGAACCGCATGGCCTGCACAAGTTGTAATGCAAACACCGAAATAAAACAACCGCTCTCATTCAAAAGTCACCTTTGAATAAAGAATGAGCCCCCATCCATGCTCATGTATAAGTACCGGATTATAGAAACAAATATCCACAGCGTCAAGCCCACTCTTAATGGGCTAGTGTTCAAAAGACCCGGTATAACTCGCAGCTGAATTCCTAGCTTAAACTAACATGTCAGCACACATCATATCAGGGGGGAAACATCCATGCATATCACAGACTTGCAAGTTGATTACCCCCTCTTGTTGTAGCAAATCATGGCCAGTCTGTTCTGAGCTTGTGTCGATTCCCCAGAAAAAAAAAAAAGACACTACATACCTCTGCACCTGTCCCACACGAAGAAGAGAGTCTTTCATTACCTCCTTTAGATCTGTGGGGGACAAATAGGGCCTTCGATAATATCTGCTAAGACCATCAGCAGGGCAGCAACAGTATGGGAGACAGAGAAGTGTAGAATCTCCTCAGCTCCCAATATTGAAAAGCCTGTAGCTTTACCCATGAGAAAAATAGCACTCACTGATAATATATTAAAAAAATAAACTCTTGATTGAAGAATCTAAAACACCTCACTTTACCCCTTCCTATCACTAACACAGGTAAAGAGAATGACTGAAGTGGGAGGGAAGGGAGGAGCTATATATACAGCTCTGCTGTGGTGCTCTTCGCCTCCTCCTGCTGACCAGGAGGCGATATCCCATAAGGATGAAGTTAGTGGACTTATATCTTGTAAAAGAAATATCAGATTGTTCTTCCAAGGGCTGAAAGTAGAGCTGCAACAACTAATCGGCATAATCGATAATAATCGATTATGAAAATAGTTGTCAACAAATCTCATAATCGATTAGTTGGTTTGCAATTAGTTGGTCTGTGCACAGCACCAGCTGCTTCACTCCGATAAGCTCCTGCACATGGTATTGTGTTTTATGGTTATGCCCTTAGCCTAAAGGACGTCTACAGACATTTTACGTCTCACTTTTTCAGGACAGTATAAGTTTCTTTTTAAGTTTACAACTACTCCTGTCTTATGTGCAACCCAGAAATAAAATAGGAATCATAATTTGGATTGTTTATAGTAAATCAGGTGATTTGGGACTATGCTTTGCATGATATAGTGCCAAGCTTGTTTTTTACACCTAGCCCTAGATTGATGGCTTTTGTTATATGAATTTATGTCACCATTACTTGTTTGCACAATTTTTAGTGGATTGCTTGCTATTGCTGATTATATGTAGTATATAGATACATGTGTAAGGCTGTGTCCTGTTACTGATATATAGTCTTTAGCCATTTTGCCTTTTTTCTGTTTTAATATTTTTAATTAATTGGAATATGTACCAAATTCAACCTCCTGTAAGTATATATCTGTTATTTTCAGAGTGGACTAGATATTGTTCCCCCTAACCTTATAGCTGGTTGTTTACCATTGCATAAAGATATTCAAGATATTTTTATGTCAGAAGACCAGGCTTACTTTGTTAAGAGGCCCCTTACATTGGTGGAGAGCTAACAAAGATAAATAGCCCACCTTGGTGAAATTGGCAAAACCCTACTTATGCATCTCAGACACCTCAACACCATCTGAGCGCTTCTTCTCTGCTGCAGGCAAAATAGCTTGCAAAAACAGAATTTATGTTTACCTGATAAATTACTTTCTCCAACGGTGTGTCCGGTCCACGGCGTCATCCTTACTTGTGGGGATATTCTCTTCCCCAACAGGAAATGGCAAAGAGCCCAGCAAAGCTGGTCACATGATCCCTCCTAGGCTCCGCCTACCCCAGTCATTCGACCGACGTTAAGGAGGAATATTTGCATAGGAGAAACCATATGATACCGTGGTGACTGTAGTTAAAGAAAATAAATTATCAGACCTGATTAAAAAACCAGGGCGGGCCGTGGACCGGACACACCGTTGGAGAAAGTAATTTATCAGGTAAACATAAATTCTGTTTTCTCCAACATAGGTGTGTCCGGTCCACGGCGTCATCCTTACTTGTGGGAACCAATACCAAAGCTTTAGGACACGGATGAAGGGAGGGAGCAAATCAGGTCACCTAAATTGAAGGCACCACGGCTTGCAAAACCTTTCTCCCAAAAATAGCCTCAGAAGAAGCAAAAGTATCAAACTTGTAAAATTTGGTAAAAGTGTGCAGTGAAGACCAAGTCGCTGCCCTACATATCTGATCAACAGAAGCCTCGTTCTTGAAGGCCCATGTGGAAGCCACAGCCCTAGTGGAATGAGCTGTGATTCTTTCAGGAGGCTGCCGTCCGGCAGTCTCGTAAGCCAATCTGATGATGCTTTTAATCCAAAAAGAGAGAGAGGTAGAAGTTGCTTTTTGACCTCTCCTTTTACCAGAATAAACAACAAACAAGGAAGATGTTTGTCTAAAATCCTTTGTAGCATCTAAATAGAATTTTAGAGCGCGAACAACATCCAAATTGTGCAACAAACGTTCCTTCTTCGAAACTGGTTTCGGACACAGAGAAGGCACGACTATCTCCTGGTTAATGTTTTTGTTAGAAACAACTTTTGGAAGAAAACCAGGTTTAGTACGTAAAACCACCTTATCTGCATGGAACACCAGATAAGGAGGAGAACACTGCAGAGCAGATAATTCTGAAACTCTTCTAGCAGAAGAAATTGCAACCAAAAACAAAACTTTCCAAGATAATAACTTAATATCAACGGAATGTAAGGGTTCAAACGGAACCCCCTGAAGAACTGAAAGAACTAAGTTGAGACTCCAAGGAGGAGTCAAAGGTTTGTAAACAGGCTTGATTCTAACCAGAGCCTGAACAAAGGCTTGAACATCTGGCACAGCTGCCAGCTTTTTGTGAAGTAACACAGACAAGGCAGAAATCTGTCCCTTCAAGGAACTTGCAGATAATCCTTTCTCCAATCCTTCTTGAAGGAAGGATAGAATCTTAGGAATCTTAACCTTGTCCCAAGGGAATCCTTTAGATTCACACCAACAGATATATTTTTTCCAAATTTTGTGGTAAATTTTTCTAGTTACAGGCTTTCTGGCCTGAACAAGAGTATCAATAACAGAATCTGAGAACCCTCGCTTTGATAAGATCAAGCGTTCAATCTCCAAGCAGTCAGCTGGAGTGAGACCAGATTCGGATGTTCGAACGGACCTTGAACAAGAAGGTCTCGTCTCAAAGGTAGCTTCCATGGTGGAGCCGATGACATATTCACCAGATCTGCATACCAAGTCCTGCGTGGCCACGCAGGAGCTATCAAGATCACCGACGCCCTCTCCTGATTGATCCTGGCTACCAGCCTGGGGATGAGAGGAAACGGCGGGAATACATAAGCTAGTTTGAAGGTCCAAGGTGCTACTAGTGCATCTACTAGAGTCGCCTTGGGATCCCTGGATCTGGACCCGTAGCAAGGAACCTTGAAGTTCTGACGAGAGGCCATCAGATCCATGTCTGGAATGCCCCACAGTTGAGTGATTTGGGCAAAGATTTCCGGATGGAGTTCCCACTCCCCCGGATGCAATGTCTGACGACTCAGAAAATCCGCTTCCCAATTTTCCACTCCTGGGATGTGGATTGCAGACAGGTGGCAGGAGTGAGTCTCCGCCCATAGAATGATTTTGGTCACTTCTTCCATCGCCAGGGAACTCCTTGTTCCCCCCTGATGGTTGATGTACGCAACAGTCGTCATGTTGTCTGATTGAAACCGTATGAACTTGGCCCTCGCTAGCTGAGGCCAAGCCTTGAGAGCATTGAATATCGCTCTCAGTTCCAGAATATTTATCGGTAGAAGAGATTCTTCCCGAGACCAAAGACCCTGAGCTTTCAGGGATCCCCAGACCGCGCCCCAGCCCATCAGACTGGCGTCGGTCGTGACAATGACCCACTCTGGTCTGCGGAAGGTCATCCCTTGTGACAGGTTGTCCAGGGACAGCCACCAACGGAGTGAGTCTCTGGTCCTCTGATTTACTTGTATCTTCGGAGACAAGTCTGTATAGTCCCCATTCCACTGACTGAGCATGCACAGTTGTAATGGTCTTAGATGAATGCGCGCAAAAGGAACTATGTCCATTGCCGCTACCATCAAACCTATCACTTCCATGCACTGCGCTATGGAAGGAAGAGGAACGGAATGAAGTGTCCGACAAGAGTTTAGAAGTTTTGTTTTTCTGGCCTCTGTCAGAAAAATCCTCATTTCTAAGGAGTCTATTATTGTTCCCAAGAAGGGAACCCTTGTCGACGGAGATAGAGAACTCTTTTCCACGTTCACTTTCCATCCGTGAGATCTGAGAAAGGCCAGGACTATGTCCGTGTGAGCCTTTGCTTGAGGAAGGGACGACGCTTGAATCAGAATGTCGTCCAAGTAAGGTACTACTGCAATGCCCCTTGGTCTTAGCACCGCTAGAAGGGACCCTAGTACCTTTGTGAAAATCCTTGGAGCAGTGGCTAATCCGAAAGGAAGCGCCACGAACTGGTAATGCTTGTCCAGGAATGCGAACCTTAGGAACCGATGATGTTCCTTGTGGATAGGAATATGTAGATACGCATCCTTTAAATCCACTGTGGTCATGAATTGACCTTCCTGGATGGAAGGAAGAATTGTTCGAATGGTTTCCATCTTGAACGATGGAACCTTGAGAAACTTGTTTAAGATCTTGAGATCTAAGATTGGTCTGAACGTTCCCTCTTTTTTGGGAACTATGAACAGATTGGAGTAGAACCCCATCCCTTGTTCTCCTAATGGAACAGGATGAATCACTCCCATTTTTAACAGGTCTTCTATACAATGTAAGAATGCCTGTCTTTTTATGTGGTCTGAAGACAACTGAGACCTGTGGAACCTCCCCCTTGGGGGAAGCCCCTTGAATTCCAGAAGATAACCTTGGGAGACTATTTCTAGTGCCCAAGGATCCAGAACATCTCTTGCCCAAGCCTGAGCGAAGAGAGAGAGTCTGCCCCCCACCAGATCCGGTCCCGGATCAGGGGCCAACATTTCATGCTGTCTTGGTAGCAGTGGCAGGTTTCTTGGCCTGCTTTCCCTTGTTCCAGCCTTGCATTGGTCTCCAGGCTGGCTTGGCTTGAGAAGTATTACCCTCTTGCTTAGAGGACGTAGCACTTTGGGCTGGTCCGTTTCTACGAAAGGGACGAAAATTAGGTTTATTTTTGGCCTTGAAAGACCGATCCTGAGGAAGGGCGTGGCCCTTACCCCCAGCGATATCAGAGATAATCTCTTTCAAGTCAGGGCCAAACAGCGTTTTCCCCTTGAAAGGAATGTTAAGTAGTTTGTTCTTGGAAGACGCATCAGCTGACCAAGATTTCAACCAAAGCGCTCTGCGCGCCACAATAGCAAACCCAGAATTCTTAGCCGCTAACCTAGCCAATTGCAAAGTGGCGTCTAGGGTGAAAGAATTAGCCAATTTGAGAGCACGGATTCTGTCCATAATCTCCTCATAAGGAGGAGAATCACTATCGACCGCCTTTACTAGCTCATCGAACCAGAAACACGCGGCTGTAGTGACAGGGACAATGCATGAAATTGGTTGTAGAAGGTAACCCTGCTGAACAAACATCTTTTTAAGTAAACCTTCTAATTTTTTATCCATAGGATCTTTGAAAGCACAACTATCTTCTATGGGTATAGTGGTGCGTTTGTTTAAAGTAGAAACCGCTCCCTCGACCTTGGGGACTGTCTGCCATAAGTCCTTTCTGGGGTCGACCATAGGAAACAATTTTTTAAATATGGGGGGAGGGACGAAAGGTATACCGGGCCTTTCCCATTCTTTATTTACAATGTCCGCCACCCGCTTGGGTATAGGAAAAGCTTCTGGGAGCCCCGGGACCTCTAGGAACTTGTCCATTTTACATAGTTTCTCTGGGATGATCAAATTCTCACAATCATCCAGAGTGGATAATACCTCCTTAAGCAGAGCGCGGAGATGTTCCAACTTAAATTTAAATGTAATCACATCGGGTTCAGCTTGTTGAGAAATTTTCCCTGAATCTGAAATTTCTCCCTCAGACAAAACCTCCCTGGCCCCCTCAGACTGGTGTAGGGGCATTTCAGAACCATTATCATCAGCGTCATCATGCTCTTCAGTATCTAAAACAGAGCAGTCGCGCTTACGCTGATAAGTGGGCATTTTGGCTAAAATGTTTTTGATAGAATTATCCATTACAGCCGTTAATTGTTGCATAGTAAGGAGTATTGGCGCGCTAGATGTACTAGGGGCCTCCTGAGTGGGCAAGACTCGTGTAGACGAAGGAGGGAATGATGCAGTACCATGCTTACTCCCCTCACTTGAGGAATCATCTTGGGCATCATTTTCATTGTCACATAAATCACATTTATTTAAATGAGAAGGAACCCTGGCTTCCCCACATTCAGAACACAGTCTATCTGGTAGTTCAGACATGTTAAACAGGCATAAACTTGATAACAAAGAACAAAAAACGTTTTAAAATGAAACCGTTACTGTCACTTTAAATTTTAAACTGAACACACTTTATTACTGCAATTGCGAAAAAGTATGAAGGAATTGTTCAAAATTCACCAAAATTTCACCACAGTGTCTTAAAGCCTTAAAAGTATTGCACACCAAATTTGGAAGCTTTAACCCTTAAAATAACGGAACCGGAGCCGTTTTTAAATTTAACCCCTTTACAGTCCCTGGTATCTGCTTTGCTGAGACCCAACCAAGCCCAAAGGGGAATACGATACCAAATGACGCCTTCAGAAAGTCTTTTCTATGTATCAGAGCTCCTCACACATGCGACTGCATGTCATGCCTCTCAAAAACAAGTGCGCAATACCGGCGCGAAAATGAGGCTCTGCCTATGATTAGGGAAAGCCCCTAAAGAATAAGGTGTCTAAAACAGTGCCTGCCGATATAATTTTACCAAAATACCCAGATTAAATGATTCCTCAAGGCTAAATATGTGTAATATATGAATCGATTTAGCCCAGAAAAAGTCTACAGTCTTAATAAGCCCTTGTGAAGCCCTTATTTACTATCTTAATAAACATGGCTTACCGGATCCCATAGGGAAAATGACAGCTTCCAGCATTACATCGTCTTGTTAGAATGTGTCATACCTCAAGCAGCAAAAGACTGCTCACTGTTCCCCCAACTGAAGTTAATTCCTCTCAACAGTCCTGTGTGGAACAGCCATGGATTTTAGTAACGGTTGCTAAAATCATTTTCCTCTTACAAACAGAAATCTTCATCTCTTTTCTGTTTCAGAGTAAATAGTACATACCAGCACTATTTTAAAATAAACTCTTGATTGAATAATAAAAACTACAGTTAAACACTAAAAAAACTCTAAGCCATCTCCGTGGAGATGTTGCCTGTACAACGGCAAAGAGAATGACTGGGGTAGGCGGAGCCTAGGAGGGATCATGTGACCAGCTTTGCTGGGCTCTTTGCCATTTCCTGTTGGGGAAGAGAATATCCCCACAAGTAAGGATGACGCCGTGGACCGGACACACCTATGTTGGAGAAAAAGAGAGCCAGCCTCAACCAGGAGCATGTGAACACGTTGACATTTTTTGCATTTCAATGCAAAGTTTCTGAAAGAGTGAATAACAGAATGTTATAAACAGTGGTAGTCTACCTCTTACAAAAACAGTTTGTGGTTTTGTTTTGCTGCTTAAAAAAATTAGACCAACAGTTGTGTTAATGTAAAGTTTTAGTCTGAACTTTATATTTATAACACTCAGTACATGGAATTTATTTTAAATATAGGAAAAAAATTATTTTTTATCCGATTAATCAAAAAAAATAATCTTCCGATTAATTGATTATGGAAATAATCTTTAGTTGCAGCCCTAGCTGAAAGAGTTTCATAATAGACACACTAATTATCATGCTACTTAAGATACAATACTGTTTATGTCCATTTATCACCCGTTAGATATGGGAGTTAATATTGTGATATCTGCACAGTAAGCTTCTCATTCTCAGAACTGGAAAACCCCATTTTGTCATTAAATTACAGGAGAAAGGTGTCAATTAGACATTTTAAATTACAATCTCAAAGTAATCCATTTCCATTAATATGACGCCATACTTTATAGTTAGCAAATATACAAAGCTTGCTGGCAACCAAAGTATCCACCTGTTTTTAAATATCTTCAAAAGTCTTTTTACTCCTCTTTTCATGCCATAAAGTCAGTTTTTGAGGTCTAGGAGGATGGCTGGCCTGTGCTAATTATATAAATGTCTGCACATAATTCCATAGGTAATTGCAGTCAAATATATGGTCTTATCTAATCAGATCTATTCTAGAAACGTCCATCACAGTTTAGTCACTTAGTAGGAAAGCTGAAGGACAACTGGATGCACTAATATAACAATAGTCTGATAAAGAAATATACGAATGTCCCCTTTTTACAGCACTTTCCATTGTTGGGCTATTGTACCTGGTAACTTTTTAATAGGAAGGAACAATTTGATCAGAAAATTAATGTGTAGGCCTGTGCACTCGGCAGCTTTGTTAGCCGCTGAATGCAGAGACTGCTCACGGCCTTCAGCTGATTTATTCTTATGAAAGTGCATTACACTAAGATCTGTGCAAATCCAGATGTTCGTGTGAAACTTTCACAGGAATAAACCTGGCACCAAAAAAGCCAAAGGCTGCAAGTAGCCGTCTTCTTCCGCATTCATCCTATTAATGATCATAGAAATTTATTGTTGTAGCTTTAAAAGGCGTTTGCTGTCCAGACAAACGTCCATGTTTTCTTAAGTTTGTATCTAATTAAACAAAAAAATAAAAACTGAGAATATGTAAAGATCAAGAAACTAACCTAATAGAAGCATCCGTAAGTTCTACACAAATCTAAAGATGCGGATGAGGTGCATAAAGGACAGCAATTTGGGATAATTCATAATAGTTTAAAAGGGACATGAAACCCAACATTTTTCTTTTAGGATTCAGAAAGAGCATACACATTTTAAATAACTCTACTTTACTTCTATAATCAAATACTCTGTTCCCTTGGTGTTTTTTGTTGAAAAGCAGGGAGATCAGGCGCGGGCCCATGACTGCAGCAGTTTTGTAAGAATGTTCTACATTACATCTATATGGTTCACATGCACTAGCAGTCTTCTGTTGTGAAAAGCAAATACAAAAGCATGTGATAAGAGGCTGTCTGTAGTGGCTTAGAAACAGGCAGAAATTTAGAGGTTTAAAGGTTATAAAGTATATTAATATAACAATGTTGGTCGTGCAAGGCTGGGGAATGGGTAGTAACGGTGTTATCTATCATTTTAAATAACAATTTTAGTGTAGACTGTCCCTTTAAAATGAAGGGGGGAGAAACCCCAAACAAAATAAAAATGTTTTTCAAATTTGGTATTGTTTGAAGGAGTTATGGAGCAGCTCATGAGGGACGGAGCTGCCCCAAAGATAATACTGCAATGGTTTCAGGAAATAAAAAACACGTTTATTTCATGTCTTCCAACAGCTAAAGCTATACAATGAAAACAAATCCATCAAAAGTGTCACCTGCAAACCGTGCTCCCCTGCGTCATACTTGTTATCGCCATCCAGCTGCTCCACTGCCACATAGTCAATAAATGACTCAAATACTAGAAAAGAAAAACATTTATATGAATAAAGACGTGGTTACATTCTATATACAGCGTACGTACAAATGCTATACACAGCGTACATACAAATGCTATACACAGCGTACATAAAAATGAAATATATACAGCTTACATAGAACTTCTATTATACAGTATGTACAAATTCTATATACAGCGTACAAATGAAATATATACAGCTTATGTAGAAATTCTATTATACAGAATGTAAAAATTCTACATACAGTGTATTCAAATTTTCACACTTTCTTCTACGAGCTGAAAAATTGATGGAAAAGGTGTAAAAAGTCCACAACACAAAAAAAAAAAAAAACACATACAAAGTATGTTTAAAAAGCAAAATGCCAACCAATTGCTTTAATATTCAGACTTGCCTTGAAAAGGGACAGAATACTGCAAAATAGTTTCTCTTGATGTATTTCAAATGGCTTGTTATATCAGCTGCAGAGTATAAAATGTATATGAAAATACTTGTTTATTTTTGTATATGAAATAGCTGGTTTTGTTCCGAGACCACCACCCAGGTTGCGGGGAAATCCGATCTCTTTATTTTATCACTTTCTGTACACATGCATGCTTCTGTATATTATCTGTTTACCAAAGCCAAATACTAAGGCCCTGATATTTAAAGGCTTTACAGGGACTGTCAAAATGCACTGATATAAGAGGCGGCCTTATGGGCTTAGAAATCATATGAGCCTACCTAGGTTTAGCTTTCAATAAAGAATACCAAGAGAACAAAGTAAATGTGTTGACAAAAGTAAATTGGAAAGTTTTATAAAATTACATGCCCTATCTGAATCATGTAAGTTTCATTTTGACTACTGTCCCTCTAAATCAAAATCAATTCAGTCTAATATGACAAAATTGCTGAAATATATGGACCATTCTTGTGTACAGAGCTGACATTACACAATAGCTTTAGTATGTCTTCACTGTATGTCACAATATCAGACTACTGTAGTTCTACATATGACGTCACTAGAAGCAGCTAGACCAACCAACCCCATAACTCAAACCTGCCAAACAGGGTGTTAACTACATAAGCCGATTGTCAGAAATGCAATTATAAATTGGCAAGATCAGGAGCAAACACGTGAGATATAAAAGCCATATTAACTATTACCACAGTTATTAGTGGTGATTATTATGAATAGATAAAAAAGGAAATGTATGCTTACCTGATAAATTGATTTCTTCTACGATACGACAAGTCCACGGATTTCATCTTTACTTGTGGGATATTAACCTCCTGCTGACAGGAAGTGGCAAAGAGCACCACAGCAGAGCTGTATATATAGCTCCTCCCTTTACCCCCACCTCCAGTCATTCGACCAAAGTTTATAGGAAGAGAAAGGAAAAGCTAAAAGGTGCAGAGGTGACTGAAGTTGTAAATAATAAAAAATATAATCTGTCTCAAATTGACAGGGAGGGCCGTGGACTCGTCGTATCTTAGAAGAAATCAATTTATCAGGTAAGCATAAATTTCCTTTTCTTCTACAAGATATGACGAGTCCACGGATTTCATCCTTACTTGTGGGATACAATACCAAAGCAACAGGACACGGATGAAAGGGAGGGACAAAACAGAGACCTAAACTGAAGGCACCACTGCTTGAAGAACTTTCCTCCCAAAAACAGCCTCAGAAGAAGCAAAAGTATCAAATTTGGAAAATTTGGAAAAGGTATGAAGGGACGACCAAGTCGCAGCCTTACAAATCTGTTCAACAGATGCATCATTTTTAAAAGCCCATGTGGAAGCCACAGCTTTAGTGGAATGAGCCGTAATTCTTTCAGGAGGCTGCTGTCCAGCAGTCTCAGATGCCAGGTGGATGATACTTCTTAGCCAAAAAGAAAGTGGTAGCTGTAGCTTTCTGACCCCTACGCTTTCCAGAATAAACAATGAAGATGACTGAAATCCTTAGTTGCCTGTAAGTAAAACTTTAAGGCACGGACCACGTCCAAGTTATGTAACAGACGCTCCTTCTTGGAGCGTAAAACCACCTTATCAGAATAAAAAATGAGATAAGGAAAAACACACTATAACGCTGAAAGTTCAGAAACTCGTCAAGCAGAAGAAATAGCAACCAAAAACAGAACTTTCCAAGATAATTTTATATCTATGGAATGTAAAGGTTCAAACGGAACCCCTTGAAGAACTCGAAGAACTAAATTCAAACTCCAGGGAGGAGTAACTGGTCTAAATACAGGCTTAATTCTGGTTAGAGCCTGACAAAAAGACTGAACATCTGGCACATCTGCCAAACGTTTGTGAAACAAAATTGACAACGCAGAAATTTGTCCCTTTAAGGAACTAGCTGATAAGCCTTTCTCCAATCCTTCTTGGAGAAAAAAAGACAGAATCCTAGGAATCCTAACTTTACTCCATGAGTAGCCCTTGGATTCACACCAATAAAGATATTTACACCATAACTTATGATAGATCTTTCTAGTGACAGGCTTTCTAGCCTGTATCAAAGTACTGATAACAGAATCAGAGAATCCTCGCTTCAATAAAATCAAGCGTTCAATCTCCACGCAGTCAGCTGCAGAGAAGTTAGATTTGGATGTTGGAAAGGACCTTGAATGAGAAGGTCCTGTCTCAAAGGAAGTTTCCACGGTGGTAGTGAAGACATGTCCACTAGATCCGCATACCAAGTCCTGCGTGGCCACGCAGGCGCTATCAGGATCACCAAAGCCATCTGTTTGATTCGAGCAATCACGTGTGGAAGTAGAGGAAACGCATAAGCTAGGCTGAACGACCAAAGCACTGCCAAGGCATCTATCAGTTCGGCCTGGGGATCCCTCAACCTGGATCCATATCTCGGAAGCTTGGCATTCTGTCGAGATGCCATCAGATCCAATTCCGGTTTGCCCCATCGGAGAATCAATGTGGCAAATACCTCCGGATGGAGCTCCCACTCCCCCGGATGAAAAGTCTGTCTGCTTAGAAAATTCGCCTCCCAGTTCTCTACTCCTGGGATGTGGATTGCTGACAGATGACTAAAGTGGGCCTCCGCCCAACAGATTATTTTGGATACCTCTCTCATCGCTAAGGAACTCCTTGTTCCCCCCTGATGATTGATATAGGCCGACTGGAATCTGACATTTTGAGTCACCAGCTCCTACTGAGCATGTGCAAGAATAAGTGTGTATGCATTTGTGAATGGCTGATGGCTGTCACATGGTACGTGTATGCATTTGTGATTGGCTGATGGCTGTCACATGGTACAGGGGGAGTGCAAAAAGACATAACTTTTAAAATGTACTACTTATTTGAAGTTCAGACTAAGTGCTATTGCATTGTCTTATCTTGCATTTGTTGATTATTTAAATCTACTGTGTTGACTGGTCCTTTAACAGTCAAAAATACCCTCTGCACCTCGCCACAGCTCTTCTGTGGCGCCTACCTGCCCCCAGGGTACTTCGAAACAACTTTCCAACACTCCAGGAGCCACCGGAGTTACTGCTTGCTGCTGCCTAGCCTGAAGGAAGTGCGCATCTGTGTGTGTGAAAAACATAATTTATGCTTACCTGATAAATTTATTTCTCTTGTAGTGTGTTCAGTCCACAGGTCATCCATTACTTATGGGATATATTCTCCTTCCCAACAGGAAGTTGCAAGAGGATCACCCAAGCAGAGCTGCTATATAGCTCCTCCCCTCACATGTCATATCCAGTCATTCGACCGAAACAAGACGAGAAAGGAGAAACTATAAGGTGCAGTGGTGACTGGAGTTATAATTTTAAACTTTAGAACCTGCCTCAAAAAAAAGACAGGGCGGGCCGTGGACTGAACACACTACAAGAGAAATAAATTTATCAGGTAAGCATAAATTATGTTTTCTCTTGTTAAGTGTGTTCAGTCCACAGGTCATCCATTACTTATGGGATACCAATACCAAAGCTAAGTACACGGATGATGGGAGGGACAAGGCAGGAACATTAAACAGAAGGAACCACTGCCTGTAGAACCTTTCTCCCAAAACCAGCCTCCGAAGAAGCGAAAGTGTCAAATTTGTAAAATTTGGAAAAAGTATGAAGTGAAGACCAAGTTGCAGCCTTGCAAATCTGTTCAACAGAGGCCTCATTCTTAAAGGCCCAGGTGGAAGCCACAGCTCTAGTGGAATGAGCTGTAATTCTTTCAGGAGGCTGCTGTCCAGCAGTCTCATAGGCTAAACGTATTATGCTACGAAGCCAAAAAGAGAGAGAGGTAGCCGAAGCCTTTTGACCTCTCCTCTGCCCAGAGTAAACGACAAACAGAGAAGAAGTTTGTCTAAAATCTTTAGTTGCCTGTAAGTAGAACTTCAGAGCATGGACCACGTCTAGATTATGCAAAAGACGTTCCTTCTTTGAAGAAGGATTAGGACATAATGATGGAACAACAATCTCTTGATTGATATTCCTGTTAGAAACAACCTTCGGTAAAAACCCAGGTTTAGTACGCAGAACTACCTTATCTGAATGAAAGATCAGATAAGGAGAATCACAATGTAAGGCAGATAACTCAGATACTCTTCGAGCCGAGGAAATAGCCATCAAAAACAAAACTTTCCAAGATAAAAGCTTAATATCAATGGAATGAAGGGGTTCAAACGGAACACCCTGAAGAACTTTAAGAACCAAGTTTAAGCTCCACGGAGGAGCAACAGCTTTAAACACAGGCTTAATTCTAGCCAAAGCCTGACAAAAGGCCTGGACGTCTGGATGCTCTGCCAGACGTTTGTGTAAATGAATAGACAGAGCTGAAATCTGTCCCTTTAGCAAACTAGCGGATAAACCCTTTTCTAAACCCTCTTGTAGAAAAGCTAATATCCTAGGAATCCTAACCTTACTCCATGAGTAACTCTTGGATTCGCACCAATATAAATATTTACGCCATATCTTATGGTAAATTTTTCTTGTCACAGGTTTCCGAGCCTGTATTAATGTATCAATAACCGAATCCGAAAACCCACGCTTTGATAGAATCAAGCGTTCAATTTCCAAGCAGTCAGCCTCAGAGAAATTAGGTTTGGATGGTTGAAAGGACCCTGAATTAGAAGGTCCTGCCTCAGAGGAAGAGACCATGGAGGACAGGACGACATGTCCACTAGGTCTGCATACCAGGTCCTGCGTGGCCACGCAGGCGCTATCAGAATTACCGATGCCCTCTCCTGTTTGATCCTGGCAATCAGCCGAGGTAGCAACGGAAATGGTGGAAACACATAAGCTATGTTGAAAACCCAAGGGGCTGCTAATGCATCTACCAGCACCGCTCCCGGGTCCCTGGACCTGGATCCGTAACAAGGAAGCTTCGCGTTCTGGCGAGATGCCATGAGATCCAGATCCGGTTTGCCCCAACGACAAATCAGTTGAGCAAATACCTCTGGGTGAAGTTCCCACTCTCCCGGATGAAAAGTCCGGCGACTTAGGAAATCCGCCTCCCAGTTCTCTACGCCTGGGATGTGAATCGCTGACAGGTGGCAAGAGTGAGACTCTGCCCAGCGAATTATCTTCGAGACTTCCAACATCGCTAGGGAACTCCTGGTTCCCCCTTGATGATTGATGTAAGCCACAGTCGTGATATTATCCGACTGAAATCTGATGAACCTCAGCTTTGCTAACCGAGGCCAAGCCAGAAGAGCATTGAATATTGCTCTTAATTCTAGAATGTTTATTGGGAGGAGTTTCTCCTCCTGAGTCCACGATCCCTGAGCCTTCAGGGAATTCCAGACTGCTTCCCAGCCTAGAAGGCTGGCATCCGTTGTTACAATCGTCCAATCTGGCCTGCGAAAGGTCATTCCTTTGCACAGATGAACCGGTGACAACCACCAGAGAAGCGAATCTCTGGTCTCCTGGTCCAGATTTAGCAAAGGAGACAGATCTGAGTAATCCCCGTTCCATTGACTGAGCATGCATAGTTGCAGCGGTCTGAGATGCAGGCGCGCAAATGGCACTATGTCCATTGCCGCTACCATTAAGCCGATTACCTCCATGCACTGAGCTACCGATGGGCTTGGAATGGAATGAAGGACACGGCAAGCATTGAGAATCTTTGATAACCTGGACTCCGTCAGTTAAATCTTCATCTCTACAGAATCTATAAGAGTCCCTAGAAAAGGAACCCGTGTGAGTGGTAACAGAGAACTCTTTTCCACGTTCACTTTCCACCCATGCGACCTCAGAAATGCTAGAACTATCTCTGTATGAGACTTTGCATTCTGAAAACTTGACGCTTGTATCAGAATGTCGTCTAGGTACGGAGCCACCGCTATGCCTCGTGGTCTTAGTACCGCCAGAAGTGAGCCCAGAACCTTCGTAAAAATTCTCGGGGCCGTGGCTAACCCGAAGGGAAGAGCCACAAACTGGTAATGCCTGTCTAGAAAGGCAAACCTCAGGTACCGATAATGATCTTTGTGAATCGGTATATGAAGGTAAGCATCCTTTAAGTCCACTGTGGTCATATATTGACCCTCTTGGATCATGGGTAGGATGGTTCGAATGGTTTCCATCTTGAACGATGGTACCCTTAGGAATTCGTTTAAGATCTTTAAGTCCAAGATTGGTCTGAAGGTTCCCTCTTTTTTGGGAACCACAAATAGATTTGAGTAAAATCCTTGTCCCTGTTCCGATCGCGGAACTGAGTGGATCACCCCCATGATTAAGAGGTCTTGTACACATTGTAGAAATGCCTCTCTCTTTACTAGGTTTGTCGATAACCTCGAAAGATGGAACCTCCCTTGTGGAGGAGAGGATTTGAAATCCAGAAGGTATCCCTGAGATATAATCTTTAACGTCCAGGGATCCTGCACATCTCATGCCCAAGCCTGGGCAAAGAGAGAAAGTCTGCCCCCCACTGGATAGGGGGCCCTGGATAGGGGTCTCTGGATAGGGGGCCCTGACTTCATGCTGTCTTAGGGGCGGGAGAAGGCTTTCTGGCCTGCTTGCCCTTGTTCCATGACTGGTTGCCTTTCCAACCTTGTCTGTAACGAGCAGTAGTTCCTTCCTGTTTTGGAGCGGAGGAAGTCGATGCAGCTCCTGCCTTGAAGTTACGAAAGGCACGAAAATTAGACTGTTTGGCCTTTGGTTTGGCCCTGTCCTGAGGAAGGGCGTGGCCCTTACCTCCCGTAATGTCAGCAATAATTTCCTTCAAGCCGGGCCCGAATAAGGTCTGCCCTTTGAAAGGAATGTTAAGTAGTTTAGACTTGGAAGTTACATCCGCTGACCAGGATTTAAGCCAGAGCGCTCTGCGCGCCTGTATGGCGAATCCGGAATTTAGCCGTAAGTTTGGTTAGATGTACTACGGCATCTGAAACAAACGCATTAGCTTGCTTAAGGGTTCTAACTTTGCTCAAGGCCTCATCCAACGGCTCTGTGCGAATCGCCTCTTCCAGAGACTCAAACCAGAATGCCGCTGCAGCCGTGAAAGGCGCAATGCATGCAAGAGGCTGCAATATAAAACCCTGTTGTACAAACATTTTCTTAAGATAACCCTCTAATTTTTTATCCATTGGATCTGAGAAAGCACAGCTATCCTCCACCGGGATAGTGGTACGCTTGGCTAACGTAGAAACTGCTCCCTCCACCTTAGGGAGGGTCTGCCATAAGTCTTGTGTGGTGGCGTCTATAGGGAACATTTTTCTAAATATCGGGGGAGGGGAAAAAGGCACACCGGGTCTATCCCACTCCTTACTGATAATTTCTGTAAGTCTTTTTGGTATAGGAAAAACGTCAGTACACACCGGTACCGCATAGTATCTATCCAACCTACACAATTTCTCTGGAATTGCCACCGTGTCGCAATCATTCAGAGCCGCCAATACCTCCCCTAGTAACACACGGAGGTTTTCAAGCTTAAATTTAAAATTTGAAATTTCTGAATCCGGTCTCCCCGAATCAGAACCGTCACCGACAGAATGAAGCTCACGGTCCTCATGCTCTGCAAGTTGTGACGCAGTATCAGACATGGCTCTCGTGTCATCAGCGCGCTCTGTCCTTAACCCAGAGCTATCGCGTTTGCCCCTTAATTCGGGCATATTATATAATACTTCTTTCATAACATTAGCCATATCATGTAAAGTGATTTGTAAGGGCCTAGATGTACTAGGTGTCTCAATCCTACGCATCTCCCGAGCGGGAGGCGCAGGTACTGACACGTGAGGAGAGTTAGGCGGCATAACTTCCCCCTCGTTGTCTGGTGATAGCTTCTTTATCGGTACAGATTGACTTTTATTCAAAGCAATATCAATACAATTGGTACACATCGTTCTATTGGGCTCCACATTGGCTTTTGAACATGATGAACAAACAGTTTCCTCTGAATCAGACATGTTTAAAACAGACTTAGCAATGAGACTAACAAGCTTGGAAATCACTTTCAATAAGTTTTACAAGCAATATAAAAAACGCTGCAGCGCTTCAAAAATACAGATATAATTAAACAATTCTTAACAAGAAGTGTACTATTAGCAGAGGATTGCACCCATTAGCAAAAAGGATGATTAACCCCTCGATACCCAAAACGGATAAAACAGATATCAATTAAGATTTAACGCTTTTAATCACAGTCAGCACACTGTCACAGATCTGCTGTGACTGATTACCTCCCTCACAAATGAAATTTGCAGACCCCTGAGCTCTCTAGAGACGTCCTGGATCAAGGAGGAAGAAGCAGAAAGACTGTGCAATAATTTTAACTGCGCAACAAGGCGCTAAAACAAGGGCCCTCCCACTCCAATCACAACAGTGGGAGCCCTGATATAACTGTTTCCATGCAGAAAAATATGTTAGCCATGTGGAAAAAATCATGCCCAAAGCGATTTATCACCAAAGTACCTCACAAAAAACGAATAACATGCCAGTAAACGTTTTATTAAAAAACAACATTTTTCAATGTCATGCAAAGCTATCACTAAGCCTGCTACCAGTCGCTACCACTGCAGAGAAGGCTTAAGTATTATTTCAGTGTTAACAGTATTTTCTCAGTCAAATTCTAGTCCCTAGAATATAACTCGACTGCGCATACATTTATCAGCCTGATACCAGTTGCTACTACTGCATTTAAGGCTGTACTTACATCATACGGTAACAGCAGTATTTTCTTAGTCAATTCCATTACCAGAAAATAAAGTACCGCACATACCTCATTTGCGTAGGACCCTGCATGCTATTCCCAGTCTGAAGTTACCCCACTCCTCGGAATGTCGAGAACAGCCAGTGGATCTTAGTTACGCCTGCTAAGATCATAGATAAAAAACGCAGGCAGTTTCTTCTTCCAAATACTGCCTGAGATAGAAAAACAGCACACTCCGGTGCCATTTAAAATAAACTTTTGATTGAAGAATAGTTAAGTAAAAACTCCAGCTCCTCTCGCGACCTTCTTTGTTGAGGGTTGCAAGAGAATGACTGGGTATGACATGTGAGGGAAGGAGCAATATAGCAGCTCTGCTTGGGTGATCCTCTTGCAACTTCCTGTTGGGAAGGAGAATATATCCCATAAGTAATGGATGACCCGTGGACTGAACACACTTAACAAGAGAAATAAGCTCTGCCCCTTAAGGTCGATGCTGGACTAGGCCCAAAACACAACCGCATGGGAAAGCTGTTTTACACCCAAGTTATTCACAACACAGTATAACCCCTCAAACACACTATTAACCAAATAGGTTTTAATGTCAAAAATAAAAAACAGAATGTATCGTTTTTCTTTGCCTCTCATGTCACATAATGCCCATATAAAGTCAACCATTTATAAATAAAATCTAGGGACTCCAGTAACACCCCTCTTGTTAAAATAGGATTACTGCTTACCCCATTCCCATACAGGGAAATAAATGTCAGCCAGTTCTGATATACCAAGTCTCCTCAGAATAAAGAGGCTGCACATACCTTAATGCTGCTTGTAGCATGAAACCGGTCTCCACACTGAAGATGTCTCATGGTTACCTTCAGAAGTCTTGTGGGAACCAGCGTGGATCTTAGTTACAAATGATAAGATCATCAACCTCAGGGCAGAAATCTTCTTCCATATCCCCCTGAGGAAAATAGTATGCACCGGTACCATTTAAAATAAAAAACTTCTTGATTGAAGAAACTAAAACCAACACCTCACTTTACCATGTCTTCCTAGTATAACACAGGCAAAGAGAATGACTGGGGGTGGGGGAAAGGGAGGAGCTATATATATACAGCTCTGCTGTGGTGCTCTTTGCCACTTCCTGTTAGCAGGAGGATAATATCTCATAAGGATGAAATCCGTGGACTCGTCGTATCTTGTAGAAGAAAGTACAGAATAAATTAGTAAAACCACGCTTGAGACTAATGTCTGCTACATCAGACCTCTGTACGGTTTACTAATACATACATTTACGTAAAATAAAAAAAACTTACTGTTTTTCTTTCCCTTTATACTTAGCTGGATGTCATAATAGTCTTCTATCCGCTCAGATCGGTAGTCCACGTGTTTGCACTGTATGTAGGACTGTAAACAAGAACACAAAGCGTTGCACCACAAACTGCAGAAAACAAACTAAATTTAGTAAAACAAATGTAACTTACCACCATCTTCCCTCTGAACAACTTGGGTATGGTTCCTTCTACACACGTGCCTTTCATTTTATTTTCCACATTATCTAGCAACTGAAATAGAAGGAACTATTAGTAACATGCTACACGATTACAGATAGTGCTATTTATAGGTATGAAACAGAAAGGTGTGGGAGCTTCTTACATTGGCCAGGGAAATTATTTTCTTTAGTTTGCTCATATTAGTTTGTGTCACTATAGGTCAGTGGTGCCCAATTCAAAAAAGCTGTACCGGATTAATCTGGACATTTAACTAAAAATTAAATCCTACATTTAAATTAATAAAATGAAACTGCAATACACATTAGTTTTAATGGCATCTGGTGTGAAATACTAGGCATGTGCATTCAGCAGTTTAGTTAGCGGCGGACGCTTGAGGCATTCGTCTTTTTTTGGAGCAGGTTTTCCACTTGTTAAAGGGACAGACAAGTCCAAAAAAAAAACTTTCATGATTTAGAGAATGTAATTATAAACAACTTTCCAATTTACTTTTAGCACCAATTTTGCTTTGTTCTCTTGGTATTCTTAGTTGAAAGCTAAAACTAGGAGGTTCATATGCTAATTTCTTAAACCTTGAAGACTGCCTCTAATCTGAATGCATTTTGACCACTAGAGGGCATTAGTTCATGAGCTTCATATAGATAACATTGAGCTCATGCACGTGAAGTTACCCAGGAGTGAGTACTGATTGGCTAAAATGGATGTCTGTCAAAAGAACTGAAATAAGAGGGCAGTTTGCAGAGGCTTAGATACAGGGTAATCACAGAGGTAAAAAGTGTATTTCTATCACAGTGTTGGTTATGCAAAACTGGGGAATGAGTAAAAGGGATTATCTTTCTTTTTAAACAACAAAAATTCTGGTGTTGACTGTCCCTTTAAAGTGTAAAACACGCTAATAGTACATGATCTGGAAAAACTAACATTTATTTTTTTTTTCTTTCTGACGTCGAGAGGGTGAGGTTGTCTTATGTTAAAAATATCATATGTAAAAAGTAGGAGGCGGAGCCTGGAGCTGGATGGAGATGGCAGCTTAATATGTGAGCTCCGTGCTATGCTGTACTGTTAGCTGGCATATAAGTGAAGGCAAGCAGAATAATATTCCTTGAACGCTCAAGGGGAGGAGGTACACATACCGGGAGACCATCTGAACTTTTGCCGAACATTAAGAGTTTATTATAATCCCGGCGATACATGGAGAAAGTGAGTGCCGGGCGCCATTTTGGATGTGTGGCGTAGCTAACTATGGACGGCAACATATCTATTAGGCGCACATTATGCCCAAGATAAACCTCCTACCTTGAGGGGAAATCGTTTACAATCAGCAACACCAGACATTAATGGAACCTAGAGATAGGTTGTAAGGCGGCAAAGTATATCCGGTGAGGATCGGGAGTGAGCAGAAGGAGACATACTGTGTGCGCCTGTGGCGGTAAGGTGGTGTGTGAGGGGTGAAGTTTATTGCGGTTCTGGAAGAGAGTTTGGATATCAGGAACTTTATTGAACGAAGGAGGTATTGTGTACACACTCTACCAAAAATTGACATGTCTGCTGTTAGAAAGCAGATGGCAACAATGAAGGAACTGTATATAAAAGCTCTATAACAATATTATATGACTAACGCTCTTATTTAATTATAAAAGCTGGAAGCTAAACTGCACCACATTTTAATATACAGTGGTTGATGGTGATAGAGACTGTTGAAGCTGACATTTAAAACCACATGGCCGGTTCTGCTACAAAATAAAGATTCTATAGCACGGCTTTTATTTCTTCTGCACACAGGAACATTTAACCTATTCTTATGAGAAAGAGGATTCACATTAGGATTGGATTCATTAGATCCACTTTACCCCTCATCTACTATGTTTGAACTACATGGCTATAAAACAGAAAAGGCGCGGCTGAAATGGTTAAATAAATGCTAAGTGCTCATAAAATGCTGCAATACATAACTGTAATGGACAAACTCTCATGCTACACCTTAGATTAAGCAATTTCCCCTTACTAGCAACTACATTATGCTATTTAAGCACTGTAACAAAGCACGCTACTACTTAGCCCCTGCCTGATGGACTCAGCCAGAAAACTGGGAGAAATTCAATTAAGCTAGCAAGGTTTGCTGAAAGTATGTGTATAGCTGCAATAAATAACTATAGGGGACACTACAATATCCTCCTGAAAATAGGGGCTGGGGATCTGCCTCTTTCCTCATAATTATCCAGACCTATCTTGGGATGGCTCCTCTATCCTCCACATAATTCACTATAAACTTTTCTATGACCACAGCAGGATAGGCGAGAAGCAGGAGCAGGATTAACTAGGTTAGCTTGCTCTTTTAATCTTTGCTGGATCTGACATATTATCAAAAACTCTGTAATCAGGCATTAACCCTCTATCAACATGTCTGTTAGGAAGCAAAACAAACCTACACAGGGATCTAAACCGCCTACAGCTAATTTATTCTTTAAGCCAGCCAGAAGTGAGAAAACTTCAGAACCCACTAATATGGGGATAGAGGAAGATAATATCTCTGACACAGATTCTCAGCTCATGGATGACGATGCTATCCCTGTTACAAAAGCGGACTTGAAAGCCCTTGTGTCTAAACAAGACATCAATAAAAATTTCGATAAACTATGGGAAAAAATTGATGCTTTCCAAAATACCGTCACCAACAGCCTAGCAGATATCAAACAAGACATCACAGATTTAGGCACACGGGTGGCTACTTTAGAAGAAAATGAGACCTCCACCTCAGAAGACCTCTCTAATCTAACACAAAAGATTTCCATGCAGCAGCAGGAAGTTAATGAGATGCATGATAAATTGGAAGATCTCGAAAATAGAAGCCGCAGGTGTAACCTGCGGTTAAAGGGGATTCCAGAGGCTATTTCGACGGAAGAACTTCCCATCTACTTACACCAACTATTTCAAGCTATAACAGGAGAAATAGGGGAAGAGAAGTTTCAAATGGAGAGAGCTCACCGAGCTTTACGGGCCAGACCGAAGGATGAAGCACCTCCCAGAGATGTTATAGTTAAATTTCTCAGATTCCCAGAAAAGGAAAGCATCCTCTCAGCTGCTAGGAAGCATCCAACCTTCAAGTTCCAGGGTGTGGTAATACAATTTTTTCAAGATCTCTGCATAAGAACGCTCCAGAGGAGAAGCTATTTGAAACCACTTACCACACTCTTAAGAAAACACCAAATTGGATACCGCTGGGGTTTTCCCTTTAGTCTATACATCCAGCACAATGGCAGATCACTAAATCTAAAAGATGTCTCAGAAATTCCGGATATATGTCGTAAGCTTCAATTGGAACCTCCTGATATACCACAATTGAATCAACCAGAAGAACTATCCCAAGCAACATCAAGCCTTACTCCACAACAGAGACAGAAATGGACTAGAGTCTCGAAAAGAAAAGCTAAGTCTTGACACTTTTTCACTTACTTATCTGATGTTTAAAGAACTTTGCTCTACCTGCTGAGGTAAAGAGAGAGATGAGGACTCTAGTATCTCTCAACTTACTATTACTATTGAGGAAGGAGGTGGTTGGTGAAGAACCTCAGTGGTCACTGGATCCTGATAAAAGGGCTCTAATTAAAATTAAGGTTAAAAGGTTCTTTTGGTTGTGAATTTTAAGGGTTGTTGGTCTCCAGGGGGGGCTATCCCCTTTCCTTTCTTTACAATGTCTAAGATTTGTAGTTGCTCTTTCTAATGCCAGTTTCTTGTTCCCCCTTTTTTTTTTACATATTCTGTTGCAACATATACAGTGTTAGCACGGTGGATTGGTAGAGTACGGTCAACCTGTGTAAGAAGGAGGGCGAGGTTGATGGTGCTCTCCCTTTGTACCTTTTTTTTTCAATTTTATTGCTGGTTCTCTTATATAAGAGAAGCAGATTCTGTTTTTATGTTTTACCATGGTTCTTGAATAGACTGTTAATGTTTGTAAATTCTTATGTTTTTATTTTTGTTTTTGCCATGTCGACTCAACTTGTTTACCTACATGCATCATCTCATACGAGACAACTATATCAACAATGCCTAAGGGCAATCATAGAGAATGAAAAGACTGCGGATCTGGGAGGAGGGTCCCCCACTGGTAAAACCGTGGGTAATGACTTGTAACCTTCGACTGATATCACACAATGTCAGAGGCCTAAACACAGACTTAAAGCGCAGAACAGCACTTAGCCAATATACTAGTCTAAAAGCTAACATTATATTCCTGCAAGAGACACACTTCACCAGGGAGGTCATACCTAAATATTGGGCCAGAGGCTATACACAACATTTTCACTCAATAACTGACACAAAAAAAAGAGGAGTGTCAATACTGATACACCAATCGGTAGGTTTCGTAGTAGAAGAGACAATTAGGGACCCGGAGGGCAGGTTTCTTATACTTAAAGGGAGACAACATGATAAGCAGTTAGTATTTTGTAATGTATACGCACCAAATGAAACACAAGCATCCTTCTTTGCTCAGGTTTCTCACCTACTAACCCAGTGGTCGCACTCCCGGTTGATCTTGGGGGGTGACTTTAATGTATCAATGTACGCCCACCAAAACAAAGATAAAAACCCATTATCCCAAAAACAACTGAGGCATAACTCCACAATTAAAAAAATAAAAGAGATGTTCTTCTCTCATAATATGTTAGACTCCTGGGACACTCTATATGGGAGAACACAAGACTATACATACTATTCATCGGCACACAAATCCTACTCAAAACTAGATTATGTCTATATCAGCCAAACTCTGATTCCAGACCTAGCGTCCTCTAAGATTCACGCATGCGCTTGGTCGGACCACTCCATAGTCCAAATAGATATCAAACAGACATTCCACACTAGTGCGACGCGATTTTGGAACTTTGACCCTTACGTTCTCCAGAACCCTAAGACGCGTGAATCTATCTCTAAAGCACTGTCAGAATATTGTGGCCTGAATGTAGGGACCACATCCAACCCTATAAATATCTGGGCAGCACACAAACCCTTCGTTAGAGGCCTTCTAATTAAGGAAAAAACAACCTTGACTAAAACAACAAGACTTCAAATAGATACACTACAGAAACAAATAGATGAACTTACCAGGTCACATCAGCGAAATCTATCACCCACCATTTTTACACAATTACAGGCCAAACGACTAGAATTAGCTACAATTATGAACAAGACTTCTGCGAGAGCAGCACATAGATTAAAATCACAGTATTTTCTATACTCAAATAAACCGGTTAAGTATCTGGCCCACAAGCTTAGGGAGAGGACTAAATCTTTTGCCATACCATATCTGCAGACAAATGATGGCTCTTGCACCTCAAACCCCCAAGAGATAGCCAACACTTTTGCACAATATTACGCCCATCTTTATGATGGGGAAAAAGTAACGCATAACGATCAGACGAACCGACTCAGGGCTAAATTTTTGGATGACGCTAAACTCATACCCTTAGATAAAGAGGCCGGGGAGGAGCTTAATGCAGAGATAACAACTAGGGAAGTCCTTAATGCCATAAAAGAGCTTAAACCAGGTAAAGCAGCAGGCCCAGACGGCTTCCCAGGCGAATATTATCAACTCTATAAAACAATTTTGGTCCCACACGTAGTGTCACTGTGCAATGATATTTTACAAGGTAATGAAATCCCACGCGAAATATTACAGGCCAAAATAGTAGTCATACCCAAACCAGGTAGAAACCCAAAGCTCTGCCAAAGTTATAGACCCATTTCCCTAATCAATCAGGATATTAAGATTTTCACCAAGATTTTGGCCAATAGACTCAAAGTACATCTAACATCACTAATCCACCCTGATCAGGTGGGTTTTATTTTAGATAGAGAAGCCCCAGACAACACAAGACGAACGATCTCCTTAATTGAATACCTCAGCAAGTCGAAAACGCCTTCTCTGGTCCTCTCTTTGGATGCAGAGAAGGCGTTTGATAGAATAGACTGGGACTACATGCTAGAGGTCTTGAATAGATTTGGGTTCCATGGGTCGTTTGTTCAGGCTATCAAAGGCATCTATTCATGCCCCACAGCTACTGTTAGGGCAGCAGGATATCAGTCAAAATTAATAGATATTTTGAACGGCACCAGACAGGGCTGCCCGCTCTCACCACTCTTATTTGCGCTCTGCATAGAGCCATTAGCAGCGACGATTCAGTCAACCCCAGATATACACGGAGTCTTACTTAAAGGACAGGAATTTAAGGTGTCATTGTTTGCGGACGATGTCCTTCTCACAATGACTAAACCACTTATATGCCTTCCAAATCTTTATCGGGTATTACAGGACTATTCTGATGTCTCAGGATATAGGGTTAATTTAGAAAAATGTGAAGCTATCCCTATCGCCCTTCCCAATCACACTAAAAAACTGATTGAAACAAACTTTGAATTTACATGGACTACAGAGTCTATCAAATATTTAGGGATTAAGATCTCACATAATATAGAAGACCTATATAGACTGAACTATGTCCCCTTATATAAAATAATAAGGAAAGATATAAATACATGGAAAAAGGGCGGATTTTCATGGTATGGCCGATTAACGGCAATTAAAATGAACATCCTTCCGAGGCTTCTATACCTCTTTCGGGCCCTCCCAATTAAAGTACCCCTGACTGATCTTAGCAAACTACAAACTGACTTGATGGGCTTCCTGAGAGGCAACAAAAAAGCTAGAATACCATCCCAGATTCTACAGCAACACAGACAGTTAGGAGGGGTGGGAACGCCAAACTTAATACACTATTACCAAGCGGCAAGATTGGCGCAAACTACTTTACTGAGTAAGAATCCAAAAGACCTAGTGTGGGTGCAAGTGGAGACGCTTATGACAGATTACAAAACCCCAGAAGAGATACTATGGGATTTTTCTAGACACCCCTTTAGGGGAATGCCAGCCTCAAAGCTCACGATAGAGATGATGCAAACATGGGTTTCGCTCTCCAATTCCCTAAACCTAATCCCTCAGGACTCGGTAGTGCGACCAATTAAATCCATTTTAAATCCAGACTTTTACACACATTTGGGGAAGTGGGAAAACAAAGGATTATATAGGGTTGCAGACTTTCTGCATAATAACAAATTAGCTACTTATCAACAAATACAAGAAAAAATTAACCCAGAGAAACTACACTGGTTTTTATACCTACAAGTGACCTCAGCTATCACCAAACTCAGGACACATAGCTCTAGAACACCGTTAACAACACTTGAGCACTTCTGCAACACATCCAAACGTCACAAAAAACAAATCTCGGCTATATACTTAGCAATACAGAAAGCTAAATTTACATCTAAATCCCCTATAATGGAGAAATGGGAAAGGGATCTACAGAAAGTCTACTCTAAGGATGAATGGGAAATAATGCTATATACAGCTAGTAAAGGATTAATTAGTGCAGACTTTAGAGAAAACTATTAAAACATCTTTCAGATGGTATCTGACCCCCATAGTCACATCCCATTATACTCAGAGAGGTAACAAGCTTTGCTATAGAGGCTGTGCGGAAACAGGGACATATATCCACATGTGGTGGGAATGCCCACAGGTCAAACAAATATGGCTCAAACTCTCTGAGTTACTTAGCGAAGTCTTATCTGAAACTATCTCTCTAACACCGTCACAAGCATTGTTAAACGAACACATTAAACCCTTTAATGCACCTATCAATACGTTCATACGTACACTATGCACGGCCACTAGGATTTGCTTAGCACGATATTGGAAATCAGGAGCACCCTCATGGGGGGAGGTGATGGACAAGATTCAAGCTACATATAAAATGTTGGAAACGATAGCCCACATTAAAAATAACTGAACAATTCTTAAAAATATGGAACTTCTGGATCTTGTCAGGACATTAGATACACAGAGGGCGGGAGCAGGTAGCTTTGACATTAGGATAGGTTGCCTACAGATAGGGTCTCTGAGACGACCCACAAAGCTGCTCAGGCGTCTGAGATTCGACTTTTGCTTAGAAACTGGTGGGGGCCCTTCTCTCGGATCTGCTGCAAGGGAAAAGAGGCGACAGGCAAGTTGTTGGTAATTTAATTTTATGTTGGTTTATGTTTGGTTTTTGAAGGGTTGGGGGAGGGGGGGGGGAAGTATATAAAGTACATAGGTTGGGTGTGGAGAAGGGAGAAGTGAGAAATTGTTTGATTTGTTTTTTACTGTTGTTCCCTTCAATGCACCCCTAAAAATTTAGTAATATAGTTGGCTACTCAACAACACAGGCCTGAAGATTTTTGCCACAACAGCTCTATAAGACACCTTTCATGTGCTAATGGACCTTTAGATAACTTCTCCATAGCGGATCACTGTGTGATGGACTAAAGCTTCTGATCGGGGGATGGTGGAGGGGTTTCGTTTTGTATTATATAAACAATATGACCTGTATTTGTTATAATTACTGCAATAAAAATCATTTCAACTAAAGTGTAAAACACTGTGCAAAAATCCAACTGCCAAATGCACATGCTTAAAAAAACAAAGTAAAAGACTCGTCGTTCAGCAGCCAATGAGCAATCAGTCCTATGGCTAGATAGGCTCATAAGCAGCAATGCACTACAGGGAGCTAGCTGAACATATCTGGTGTGCCAATGACAAGAGATGTGTTTGTAGCCACCAATCACCAGCTAGCTCCCCAGTATTGCATTGCTGCTCCTGAGCCTACCTTGGTTTATTCTTCCAACTTTAATTTTGACTTTACCATCCCTTTAAAAGTTCCAGAAAACAAAATACCTCTAAATATTGAGTTTAAAGGAATGGTAAACTCTTCAATATAACTTTTTAAAAATTTAAAGTTCATGCCATATTTGTTATAAAAACCTCTTTTTTATTACTTTTAAATACTTTTTTTTTTTATTCATCAAAATATCTAATGCTCCCCTGCCAGCCTCCCTCCTCTTTTCTACCCAATCAAAATCTTAGCCATCTGGACCATTAAACACATGTATTTCATTACAAGCATAGTAACCACAGCCTGTCAGAGCTTGTTACTTTTCTGCATGAGTAGCACAAAATATAGGATTTGTAGTTTACCTCAACTACTTAGCAGACCGGATAGAAATATAAGGGGCTTGTGAAAACCTGTTACTAGGGGGGGTTTGATCGCTTCTGTGCAGTAACAGGTGTTTAGTTGGTCCTAAAAGCTCAAGTCATTTTAGACCAGAGCCAATTGGAGGTATGCGCTTAGGTAATAAAAAAAAAAGCTATACACATAACAGTGACATGTACAGTGGGCGGGACTGCTGTACACGTCAATTTTCTTGTAGGAGCTCAGATTGGAGAAGTGTCTAAAAGCAACCACTAGTTGAACTCTCCCATTTACTGTGAACGGTTTCTTCCTTGTGACGTGTACAGCAGGCGGGACTGCTATACACGTCAATCAACTAAAGGTTTAAAAAAAAAGAAGGAAGCATTCATGTGTCTGAACACGCGGCTCGGATCCTACTGACGAGTACAGCGGGCGGGACTGCTGTACACGTCAATCTAATGAAGGAAAAAAATGTTAGAACCTAGAAAGCGTTCTTTTGTCACGAAAGCGCAGGTATGATGACAGTGATGTGTATAGCAGGCGGGACTACTGTACACATCACTTTACTATTTGAAAGGACAAGTTTCAATATGAATAGAGTTAATACAATTATTGGAATAGCTCTAATAGAGATGTGCACAGCAGGGGGCACTGCTGTACATGTTTATAAAGTGCTGAGAAGCAACATTGATGGGTGGAGCCAATGAAGTGATTGACAGGAATTGTATAATACAAAAAACATAATTTATGCTTACCTGATAAATTTATTTCTCTTGTAGTGTATCCAGTCCACGGATCATCCATTACTTGTGGGATATATTCCCTTCCCAACAGGAAGTTGCAAGAGGATCACCCACAGCAGAGCTGCTATATAGCTCCTCCCCTCACATGTCATATCCAGTCATTCGACCGAAACAAGACAAGAAAGGAGAAACCATAGGGTGCAGTGGTGACTGTAGTTTAATTAAAAATTTAGATCTGCCTTAAAAAGACAGGGCGGGCTGTGGACTGGATACACTACAAGAGAAATAAATTTATCAGGTAAGAATAAATTATGTTTTCTCTTGTTAAGTGTATCCAGTCCACGGATCATCCATTACTTGTGGGATACCAATACCAAAGCTTAAGTACACGGATGATGGGAGGGACAAGGCAGGAACCACTGCCTGTAGAACCTCTCTCCCAAAAACAGCCTCCAAAGAAGCAAAAGTGTCAAATTTTGAAAAAGTGTGAAGCGAAGACCAAGTCGCAGCCTTGCAAATCTGTTCAACAGAGGCCTCATTCTTAAAGGCCCAGGTGGAAGCCACAGCTCTAGTAGAATGAGCTGTAATCCTTTCAGGGGGCTGCTGTCCAGCAGTCTCATAGGCTAAGCGTATTATGCTTCAAAGCCAAAAGGAGAGAGAGGTTGCCGAAGCTTTTTGACCTCTCCTCTGTCCAGAATAAACGACAAACAGGGCAGATGTTTGACGAAAATCTTTAGTTGCCTGCAAGTAGAACTTCAAGGCACGGACTACGTCCAAATTATGCAAAAGACGTTCCTTCTTTGAAGAAGGATTAGGGCACAATGATTGGACAACAATCTCTTGATTGATATTCCTATTAGAAACCACCTTAGGTAAAAACCCAGGTTTAGTACGCAGTACTACCTTGTCTGAATGAAAGATCAGATAAGGAGAATCACAATGTAAGGCAGATAACTCAGAGACTCTTCGAGCTGAGGAAATAGCCATCAAAAACAGAACTTAACAAGATAAAAGTTTAATATCAATGGAATGAAGGGGTTCAAACGGAACTCCTTGAAGAACCTTAAGAACCAAGTTTAAGCTCCACGGAGGAGCAACAGTTTTAAACACAGGCTTAATCCTAGCCAAAGCCTGACAAAAAGCCTGGACGTCTGGAACTTCTGCCAGACGCTTGTGCAAAAGAATAGACAGAGCAGAGATCTGTCCCTTTAACGAACTAGCAGATAAGCCTTTTTCCAAACCCTCTTGGAGAAAAGACAATATCCTATGAATCTCAACCTTACTCCATGAGTAACTCTTGGATTCGCACCAATACAGGTATTTACGCCATATCTTATGGTAGATTTTCCTGGTAACAGGCTTTCGTGCCTGTATTAAGGTATCAATAACTGACTCTGAGAAGCCACGCTTTGATAGGATCAAGCGTTCAATCTCCATGCAGTCAGTCTCAGAGAAATTAGATTTGGATGATTGAAAGGACCTTGTATTAGAAGGTCTTGTCTCAGAGGTAGAGTCCATGGTGGACAGGACGACATGTCCACTAGGTCTGCATACCAGGTCCTGCGTGGCCACGCAGGCGCTATCAGAATCACTGATGCTCTCTCCTGTTTGACCTTGGCAATCAGTCGAGGCAGCAGAGGAAACGGTGGAAACACATAAGCCATGTTGAAGAACCAAGGAGCTGCTAGAGCATCTATCAGCGTCGCACCCGGGTCCCTGGACCTGGATCCGCAACGAGGAAGTTTGGCGTTCTGGCGAGACGCCATGAGATCCAGTTCTGGTTTGCCCCAACGATGGACCAGTTGAGCAAACACCTCCAGATGGAGTTCCCACTCCCCCGGATGAAAAGTCTGACGACTTAGAAAATCCGCCTCCCAGTTCTCCACGCCTGGGATGTGGATCGCTGACAAGTGGCAAGAGTGAGACTCTGCCCATCGAATTATCTTGGAGACTTCTAACATCGCTAGGGAGCTCCTGGTTCCCCCTTGATGGTTGATTTAAGCCACAGTCGTGATGTTGTCCGACTGAAATCTGATGAACCTCAGTGTTGCTAACTGAGGCCAAGCTAGAAGAGCATTGAATATTGCTTTTAACTCCAGAATATTTATTGGGAGGAGTTTCTCCTCCTGAGTCCACGATCCCTGAGCCTTCAGGGAATTCCAGACTGCGCCCCAGCCTAGAAGGCTGGCATCTGTTACAATCGTCCAATCTGGCCTGCAAAAGGTCATACCCTTGGACAGATGGACCCGAGATAGCCACCAGAGAAGAGAATCTCTGGTCTCTTGATCCAGATTTAGTAGGGGGGACAAATCTGAGTAATCCCCATTCCACTGACCTAGCATGCACAATTGCAGGCGCGCAAATGGCACTATGTCCATTGCCGCTACCATTAAGCCGATTACTTCCATGCACTGAGCCACTGACGGGCGTGGAACGGAATGAAGGACACGGCAAGCATTTAAAAGTTTTGATAACCTGGCCTCCGTCAGGTAAATTTTCATTTCTACAGAATCTATCAGAGTCCCTAGGAAGGAGACTCTTGTGAGTGGTGATCGAGAACTCTTTTCCACATTCACCTTCCACCCATGCGACCTCAGAAATGCCAGAACCATCTCTGTATGAGACTTGGCAATTTGAAAGCTTGACGCCTGTATCAGGATGTCGTCTAGATACGGAGCCACCGCTATGCCTCGCGGTCTTAGAACCGCCAGAAGTGAGCCCAGAACCTTTGTAAAGATTCTCGGGGCCGTAGCCAACCCGAAGGGGAGAGCTACAAATTGGTAATGCCCGTCTAGAAAGGCAAATCTTAGGAACCGATTATTATCTTTGTGAATCGGTATGTGAAGGTCGGCATCCTTTAAGTCCATTGTGGTCATGTACTGACCCTCTTGGATCATGGGCAGGATGGTCCGAATAGTTTCCATTTTGAATGATGGAACTCTTAGGAATTTGTTTAAGATCTTTAGGTCCAGAATTGGTCTGAAGGTACCCTCTTTCTTGGGAACCACGAACAGATTTGAATAAAATCCCTATCCTTGTTCCGTCCGCGGAACTGGGTGGATCACCCCCATTACTAGGAGGTCTTGTACACAGCGTAGGAATGCCTCTTTCTTTATCTGGTTTTCTGATAACCTTGAAAGATAAAATCTCCCTTGAGGAGGAGAAGCCTTGAAGTCCAGAAGATATCCCTGAGATATGATCTCCAACTCCCAGGCATCCTGGACATCTCTTGCCCACGCCTGGGCGAAGAGAGAAAGTCTGCCCCCCACTAGATCCGTTTCCGGATAGGGGGCCGTTCCTTCATGCTGTCTTGGGGGCAGTAGCAGGTTTTCTGGCCTGCTTGCCCTTGTTCCAGGACTGGTTAGGTTTCCAGGACTGTCTGAAACGAGACACAGTTCCTTCCTGTTTTGGAGCGGAGGAAGTTGATGCTGCTCCTGCCTTGAAATTTCAAAAGGCACGAAAATTAGACTGTTTGGCCTTTGATTTGGCCCTTTCCTGAGGAAGGGAATGCCCCTTACCTCCAGTAATGTCAGCAATAATTTCCTTCAAGCCGGGCCCGAATAAGGTCTGCCCCTTGAAAGGAATATTAAGTAATTTAGATTTAGAAGTCAAGTCAGCTGACCAGGATTTAAGCCATAGCGCCCTCCGCGCCTGGATGGCGAATCCGGAGTTCTTAGCCGTTAGTTTAGTCAAATGTACAATGGCATCAGAAACAAATGAGTTAGCTAGCTTAAGTGATTTAAGCTTGTCCATAATTTCATCCAATGGAGCTGTGTGAATGGCCTCTTCCAGAGACTCAAACCAGAATGCCGCAGCAGCAGTGACAGGCGCAATGCATGCAAGGGGCTGCAAGATAAAACCTTGTTGAACAAACATTTTCTTAAGGTAACCTAATTTTTTATCCATTGGATCCGAAAAAGCACAACTATCCTCAACCGGGATAGTGGTACGCTTTGCTAAAGTAGAAACTGCTCCCTCCACCTTAGGGACTGTCTGCCATAAGTCCCGTGTAGTGGCGTCTATTGGAAACATTTATCTAAATATAGGGAGGTGGGGAAAAGGGCACACCGGGTTTATCCCACTCCTTGCTAATAATTTCTGTAAGCCTTTTAGGTATAGGGAAAACATCAGTACACACCGGCACCGCATAGTATCTATCCAGCCTACACAATTTCTCTGGAATTGCAACTGTGTTACAGTCATTCAGAGCAGCTAAAACCTCCCCAAGCAATACATGGAGGTTCTCAAGCTTAAATTTAAAATTAGAGATCTCTGAATCAGGTTTCCCTGGATCAGATCCGTCACCCACAGAATGAAGCTCTCCGTCCTCATGTTCTGCAAACTGTGACGCAGTATCAGACATGGCTCTTACAGCACCAGCGCGCTCTGCATCTCTCCTAATCCCAGAGCTATCGCGCTTGCCTCTCAATGCTGGCAATCTAGATAATACTTCTGACAGGGTATTATTCATGATTGTAGCCATGTCCTGTAAAGTAATTGCTATGGGCGTCTCTGATGTACTTGGCGCCATAATAGCATGCGCCCCCTGAGCGGGAGGCGAAGGTACTGACACGTGAGGAGAGTTAGTCGGCATAACTTCCCCCTCGTCGTCTGGTGATAATTATTTTATAGATAAAGACTGACCTTTATTATTTAAAGTGAAATCAATACATTTAGTACACATTTCTATGGGGCTCCATACTGGCTTTCAAACATAATGAACAAGTAGATTCATCTATGTCAGACATGTTTAAACAGACAAGCAATAAGACTGGCAAGCTTGAAAAACACTTCACAATAAGTTTACAAGCAATATAAAAAAACGCTACTGCGCCTTTAAGAAGCACAAAACCGGTCTCAAGTTGAAATAACAATGAACCAAAGCAGTTATACCAACCAAATTTTCACAGTAAATGTATTAAGTTAGCAGAGCATTGCACCCACTTGCAAATGGATGATTAACCCCTTAATACCCAAAACGGATAAATAGAGAAAAACGTTTTTTAAAACAGTCAAACACACTGTCACAGCTCTGCTGTGACTGATCACCTCCCTCAATATGACTTTTGAAGCCTTTTGAGCCCTCTAGAGAAGTCCTGGATCATGCAGGAAGAAGCAGGAAGTCTGAGTCTGAATTTTTACTGCGCAAAAAAGCTCTAAAAAAGGCCCCTCCCACTCATATTACAACAGTGGGAAGCCTCAGTTAACTGTTTCTATGCAGAAAGCCAGCCATGTAGAAAAATTATGCCCCAATAAGTTTTATCACCAAATGTACGTAAACGATTAAACATGCCAGCAAACGTTTTAAAACACATTTTTTAAAGAGTATATATCTCTATTAATAAGCCTGATACCAGTCGCTTTCACTGCATTTAAGGCTTTACTTACATTACTTCGGTATCAGCAGCATTTTCTTAGTCAATTCCATTCCTTAGAAAAATATTTTACTGCACATACCTTAGTTGCAGGAAAACCTGCACGCCATTCCCTTTCTGAAGTTACCTCACTCCTCAGAATGTGTGAGAACAGCAAGTGGATCTTAGTTACTTCTGCTAAGATCATAGAAAACGAAGGCAGATTCTTCTTCCAAATACTGCCTGAGAAAAAACAGCACACTCCGGTGCCATTTAAAAATAACAAACTTGATTGAAGAAATAAACTAAGTATAAAAAAACCACAGTCCTCTCACGACCTCCATCCATGTTGAGAGTTGCAAGAGAATGACTGGGTATGACATGTGAGGGGAGGAGCTATATAGCAGCTCTGCTGTGGGTGATCCTCTTGCAACTTCCTGTTGGGAAGGGAATATATCCCACAAGTAATGGATGATCCGTGGACTGGATACACTTAAGAGAAATAATGAATATATAATGTAAACAAATTTTTAAAAAAAATATGCGAATTGTTTATAAAACATGAAAAACATTTTGCAAATTTCAATAATAAAATTTACCATCCCTTTAAGTGTTTCAGCCACACCCAAAGGGTACATAATATCTAGCACATAGCCATGAAATCAAAGATCAACATTGGCAAGACAATGAGCTGTAACTGAAGAGCTCAGTGACACTTTCATACGATGCCACAAGCCAGTTTGTGAAATTTCTGCCTTACCAGATGTGCCCCGGTCAACCGTAAGTGCTATTATTGTGAAGTGGAAGAGTATAGGAAAAGCTGCCTAGGCACAAAGTGGTAAGACCACACAAAGTATCGGAGAGGGGCCACCAAGTGCTGCAGCTCTTATAAATCCCCTATCATCTGTGGCATCACTCAATACAGATTTCCAATCTGCCTCTGGAATCAACATCCGCACAAGAACTGTGCATCAGGAGTATCATGTATTGTGTTTCCATGGCCGAGCAGCTGTACACAACCCTTGTATCAATATGTACATTGCCAAGCGTGTGCTGGAGTGGTGTAAAGCAGTGAAAACATTCTTTGGAGTGACCAATCATGCTTCACTATTTGGATGGATGGAATAATCTGGGTGTAATGGATATCTGTAGAAAGCATGGTGCCTACTGTAAGTTTGGTGGAGAAGAGATAATAGTCTGTGGGTGCTTTCTGGGTTTGGGCTAGGCCCCCTTAGTTCCAGTGAAGGATCATGTTCATGCTAGATGAGACATTTTAGACAATTTGGGTGGGCACCTCTCCTGTCCCAGCATGACTGTGCCCCTGTGTACAAAGAGGTCCATAAAAGACATGGTTTGATGAGCTTGGTGTGGAGGAACTAGAGTGGCTGCACAGAGCACTGACCTCAACCACTTCTGAACACCTCAGGGATGAAACAGAGCAGATTATGAGCAAGATCTTTTCATCCAACATCACAAATGCTATTTTAGCTGAATGGGCCCAAAGCCCCACCTACACTTTCCAAACTCATGTGGAAATGCCTTTCCAGAAGAGCGACAGCTGTTATAGCCGCAGGCTCCTCTGTATTTTTGTATAAAGCAAAGTGCTACTGGGATGAGTGACACAGGTAGCTTATACCCTTTGAGTATGCTTTGCAGAAAAATCAGCCTTCATACTACTCAGTTTGATATATTAATTTTATTATAACAAAATATTTTCCAGTACTCCCCGACATCTCTAGATGAGGTCCATCATTTTTATGTAGTTTTTATCCTCTACATAAGTGTTTATATTTCTGGGTTACAGCTAGAGAACCGCCCAGCAGCTACACTATAACCTATAAATAAACCAGAGATTAGCAACAGGCCCAGTACTGAAACGTAGCCAATTTTTATCAGTGCACACTGAGTCAGCTGCTAGACCTATTAAATACCCCGAACATGAGCCATTATTTGTAGCTTATTAGAACAATGCTTAATACTCACTTGTTCACAATAGATCAAATCAAAATTGGCATCACGTTTTCGGCAAGACAACCATTTAAATCACAGTATCATTAAATAGACTAAAAAATGTTCCTTCATCCATCTGAAAATGCCGCATTTAAACAGGTTGGCATTACCTGAATGAAGTAAAAGATATTTGCAAAACTGTTTCAGCGACACAAATACTACATGCGCACTGACACAGCATCAGTGGTGGGTTGCATGACAAGTTCAGACAGTACGAGCAAAAGGTATGTGCATTTGTATCCTGTGAGGATCTGAATGCAGAAGAAAGCAGACGCTCGTTCCCTTTGGATATTTTAGTAGCCGGAGTGATCGTGCTTTACTTCTCCATTCAGATCCTCACGAAGAATACAAATGCACATACCTAATGTGCAATAGACTTTTCACTTTTATTCTATTGCCAAATTTACTTTCTTGTTGAAAAGCATACCTAGATATGCTCAGGGGCAGTACTACTGGGAGCTAGCTGCTGACTAAACATTTACGCCTCTTGTCATTGGCTCACCATGTGCTCAGCTAGCTTTCAGTAGTACATTACTGCTCTGAAACGGACTGCTAAAATTAAACGTGTTATTTTATGTAATTTTAACAGTACAGAGCCTGCTAGTCTGGGTGTTTAACCCCCTTGCTGGGGTTAAAGTACCACTCAGGAGCCACAGAGAACTGTTAGTCGTGAGCAGACATGGCTCATGAACCAAGTCACATGACACAGCCAATCACCAGTCATGTCTGCTCAAGCCCAGCACTTCTCTGTATTTAACCTCTTTATGGGGTTAAACAAAGGTCAGTAGAGCTAAAATGACATGTTGTAACGAATAACAGTTTATTTTTTGCACTAAAACCTTTAACTGCTTTTCAGATTTTATGCAACATTTTTTTTTGCACTTTAGGTCATCGTTAAAACAATACACACCCATGTAGGGCCTGGTGTTTAATAAGGGAGCATGAAGCCTTGCAGCATGAAACCGTAACCAATATGCTTCTAAGCACTCATGTACATTTCAGTTTTAACACAATTATAGATTTCTAACATAAGAACTTACCACTCTGCACAACTCTTGAACATCGTGTTGCATAAAACTGTCTAGCGTTTCCCACCTATTAGGAAAAAGACACAAATATATACATATGACAGGTCCTGCAAGAGACTTCAGATTTCTGATGACTCAGACCTTGATCACTCATTTCTATGGACACTTAATATTTCTGGTCATTAGAAGAGGAATTTCTGCAGGACTTAAACGCAATACTAAAACTGATGACAATTTCTTTACTTACTTGCAGCACTGGAAGTTCTAACTGAAATTAAAATCTCATGAGACGTTTGAAGTTATCTTCTGTCCCTGCACAATTTGGCTTTTAGAGCACTATAGCAGTGCTTGCCAGTGTCTTGTGGGCACATTAGGAGACAAACTCACTCACTACAAGAGTAAAGCGCTGACTCAGTCTGGTTTATCTCTGCAGTAGATGGAGTTCACTTCTCACGAGATCTGGAATTCAGTTAGAAGCTTGAGGTAAAGATATGAAAAGAGCAAAAACTGCTTCAAGCAAAAAAGCAATAACAATTTTATATTTAAGCTCTGCAGAAATCCTGGTAATTGGATCCATTTAAAAAAAGGGCACAGAAATTATTTCCAGTACAAAATGTACAAACAGTACTTTACTGTTAATACTAATACTTTGAGACTGTAATATAAAGGGTTTCATTATCTTGTTTTGACCTCTTTATCCAAGAACTGCACTGCAAGAGCTAACTGTAGACGTTACAAATCTGTCCGTGGTATATATGTGCATCTTAATGGCTTCAGCAAAGGTGGTAAGATAAAAAGGCAACATTCCAAATGCTTCACGTGCATAGTATCTTAATATATTAAGACACGGCAGAGAAATCTTGTAATTAGAACTTGTTTACGGTCACTTTAAAACTATCCTATAGTAAAAAGATGTTTGATCATCCATAAATTAAATAATTAGGTACCAAGACTTTTATTAGCATTACCCAATACAGATACAAAGCGAGTGAAGTTTAGCGTGGTTTATATATTTTAATTTGAGATGGATTGCAGCGTTGCTGAAGTTTAGTGTTTAACCCCATGCCAGAGAGCTGTAAAATATTACAAAGAATTTCAACTCAATGTATCAAATCGGTTACAAGAAACTACTGCAGCTTGGTACTTACCCAAAAGACTTTGTTAACTTCTTTGTTCCTACAGGCTTATCGCTGTGTTGCAGTTCATAAAAAACTCTTTGCAATGCTAGAGGAACACTCTTGGAAGAGTCATCCCCTTCCGTGGGCATCATATACACGGCCTGAAGAGAGAGAGAGCCCAGTGTCACTATTAGCATCCAGTTGATGACATTAGATAGAATGAATGCAACATACAGTCCTGTTTAACCCTTTAACGACAGCTGACATACCCTGTATGTTGCCTGTGTTTTTAAACTAAGGAGTTAATTAGCACCCGTCTAAAAAACCTAATGAAATGCGATGTACAGACTGTCATTGTTAAAGGGTTAATACTCAAGAGTAACAGCCATTAGTCTATCCCCAATATTGAGCATTGGTTCTATCCATCTGTACATACCAAGGCAACATTGTAACAAACAATGTTGCCATATAGTGCTCAAGACGTGCACGCCCCCTGAGGCTACCTCTGTATGCTCTAAAGGAAAGGAGCAAAGTTTAAACATAGATCAAGAGAACAATTTCCCTGGGGCATGACTGGCACTAGCCGTATTCACGCGAGATCTTGCATGAGAGGCGCACAGTGATCACCACATCAGGGACTGGTACATTTGCCTGTAGATTGTAATCTCTTCAGAGTAGGGACCCGCTCCTGCATTACTGTGTTATGTTTAGTCTGTATCCTTTATTCACCCTGAATCAGCAGCACTATGTACCTACCTTTATGTCATTTTATTTATAGGTCGCTAACCTAAAGTTCAAAGAATCACATGTAATGACTATACCATTGAAGTTTAAATTACTTAAAATAAATTGTTAAATTCAATACAAAAACAAACTAAAACAGTACAAAAAGTGATGGTCTCAGATAAACAATTTTAAATTACCTTTCGGAGCTGGTTTGTGAAAAATAAGGTTTGCAGTAAACTGTTCATGTAACAGGTTGCGCCTTGGTTCTTCAGACCAACGTACCCTGTGTGCTTCTTTGAATCCCACCTGAAAATAAACATTTTGTTTTAGGAATCTACATTTTGTTAAAGCCTCTTTAATAACATTAAAGAGTCATTCACTGCCATCATTAGAGTTGTTGCTCTATTAGAAAACCACACAGCAAGATTATAAAAAAATCTGAACATAATGATAAAGAGATGAAACACTTACGCAACTCCATGAGGAGCGTCAGCCTGAACATACACTTCGAATGTCACCTTATCGTCTTCTATAAACCCTTTCTCAGGATCCGTAACTTCCTGCAGAACAAACACTAAATAAGTATTCTAGAAAACAGGATCAGTGTTCTCAACAGAAAATCTTGCCACCCGGGTGGCATTTTGAAGAAGCCGGGTGGGGGCAGTGTGATATTTTCTAATATCATTTTTCTGCTATCCAAAGCACCAAATTGCGTAATTTAACAAAATGTATGCAATAAAAATTTAACATTTGTAATAGCTAATCTGTGAACAGCAACAGATTAAACGTTGTAGGGAAATATATTGCACAAAGTATTAGTTACATGATGCAATTTATCAGCTAATTGATATCATAACCAAAATGTAAAGGTAAAAGTGAGACAAGTCCTAGTGACATTATCAAAACTTAAAGGGACAGTCTAGGCCAAAATAAACATTAATGATTCAGATAGAGCATGTAATTTTAAACAATTTTCCAATTTACTTTTATCACCAATTTTGCTTTGTTCTTTTTGTTTTCTTAGTTGTAAGCTTAACCTAGGAGGTTCATATGCTAATTTCTTAGACCTTGAAGCCCACCTCTTTCAGATTGCATTTTAACAGTTTTTCACCACTAGAGGGTGTTAGTTCACGTATTTCATATAGATAACACTGTGCTCGTGAAGTTATCTGGGAGCAGGCACTGATTGGCTAGACTGCAAGTCTGTCAAAAGAACTGAAAAAAGGGGCAGTTTGCAGAGGCTTAGATACAAGATAATCACAGAGGTCAAAAGTATATTATAACTGTTGGTTATGCAAAATCGGGAAATGGGTAATAAAGGGATTATCTATCTTTTAAACAATATGGTTTAGGGTGTAGACTGTCCCTTTAATATGGAGTGAGATATCAGGTACACGGAGGTGGTAGAATTAATATTTCTCTCGTCTGCCAAAAAGTATTTTCCCCTAAATAAATACAAAGCTGTACATTTGTGTGTTGCAACACCGGCAGTCATGAAAGGTCAAAATGAAATGTACATAGGCGCTTTTCAATATGAAATAGAAGCATTTTTTTGCAATATATTTTCACAAGCAAAAACGGTTCTAGTAAAAGTTTGTGTTTTCCCGCAGCATACGCACGTATCCTGTGAGGGCCTGTGCACCAGTATACAAACACCACAGCTTCTCAGAGTCAGCAGTGGCTTCTATGACACAAACAATGACTCCACCGGCACAATACTTACCATCTTCAGTTCTGGTGCACAGGCCCTCACAGTATAAGTGCAGAAACACTAGCATTTACTACAAGTATTTTTGCCAATGGAAGTATATTGCAAAAATGTTTCTAGTTCAAATGAAATGCATTTATGCACATTTCAGTGTTTACCTATCCCTTTAGCATAAACCCCAACTCCTATGCTAGCCCTGTTTCCCAGCACAATATAAAAATGATTTAACACAAGAAGAGTGATGTGAACAAATTCACCATGAATATAAAATTCTTATACTACTTTATATTTGGGTGGATGTAGCAATTAAACAAATGCAGCTAGTAGCAGAGTCCAATAGAAAGACAGTGTTTCACATACTGCCGAGCTATATTCCAGCAATGGATTAAACACTTGTTACAAACTCCAATGGCAACAGCAGGAATACGGATACAATCTTGCTAAAACGTGCAACAATATAAGGCGACCTATTCACTTCAGGTGTAGCACAACTGAGGGAAAATCAGCACTCCAATCCGATGTTCCAAACTATAAACAGTCCTTGACAAACAATATGTTAACTCCACCTCTTTAGTGCAGTTAAAGGGACATTATACACATTTTTTTCTTTGCATAAATGTTTTGTAGATGATCTATTTATAAAGCCCATAAAGTTTTATTTTTTAAATGTATAGTTTTGCTTATTTTTAAATAACATTGCAGTAATTTTCAGACTCCTCGCCAAGCCTCAAAGTTTGATGCGAGTACCATCAGCTACCTTCTCCAGCTTGCTCCTGTTTGTGTAAAGGGTCTTTTCATATGCAAAAGAAGGGGGAGGGGGGAGTGTCTTATTTCCCACTTGCAGTGGGCTTTCCAGCTACCTTTTTAACAGAGCCAAACTGACAGCTTCTAAGTAAGTTTTTAAACAGTTTTATACTGGATTTTTATATCAGTATCTGTGCATGTTATTCTTTATAGTAGTGTCTATTACATGCAGTTATATGAAAATGAGTGTATACTGTCCCTTTAAGTACCTCACGATTCCCAGTGACCTGCCTTGTCTGTTTGCTCGAACGATCATTTCACCACCAATTTGTAGCGTTTAAAGGGACAATAAACGCACATTTTTTCTTTCATGATTCAGATAGAGCATGCATTTTTAAGCAACTTTCTAATTTACTCCTATTATCAATTTTTCTTCGTTCTCTTGATATCTTTATTTTAAAAAGCAGGAATGTGATGAATAGGAGCCGGCCCATTTTTGGTTGAGAACCTGGGTTATGCTTGCTTATTGGTGGGTAAATGTCAGCCTCCAATAGGCAAGGGCTATCGATGGTGCTGAACCTAAAATGGGCTGGCTGCTATGATTTACCTTCATGATTTTCAAATAAAAATAGCAAGAGAACGAAGAAAAAAATAGGAGTAAATTAGAAAGTTGCTTAAAATTGCATGCTCTATCTGAAGCATGAAAAAAAATGGGTTCAGTGTCTCTAAGGATGATCCGCATATTGGTGGTGAAGCGGATTGCTGGTCTGTTGAAAGTTTTATCCGTATTCCTGCTTTTGCCATTGACTTTGGAACAAGTGCTTAATCCCAGAGCTGGAATATAGCTCTGGAGTGTGTAGAACACAGTTTTCTCCTCGAGGAATTACAACCAAAGTCATTCTATGGGACTCTCTGCTTCTAGCTGCAATTGTTTAATATAAGTATTATACGTGTTTAGAGGGACAGATAACCCCAAAAATGTCATTCATGATTCAGCAAGAACATACAATTTAAAACATTCAAATTTACTTTTATTAATCAAATATGCTTAATTCACTTGTTATTAACTGAAGAAACAGCATTGCCCTACTTACAGCTAGCTGAAGGCTGAACACATCTAGTAAGCCAATCACAAGAGACAAATGGGTGCAGGCACCAATCACCTGCTAGCTCCCACTAGTGTACGATATGTGGGTATTCGTTATCAACAATGGATAACAAGAGGACAAAGCACATCCTGTTATACAAAAGGCCAAGTGTGTTTGTACGAAGCTGTCATGCGCAGTAGAGACAGCACGAGGACAAACGCACCTGGCCTTACCTGACAATCCATGGCATGCTGTTTGCTGTGAAAGTGGGCGTGGCCTGGCACGGTCGAGGGCGTGGTCGGTGCGACAGAGGGGAGAGAAAAAAAAGAGATAGGAAACAGCTAAAGAGAGGGGGAGGGGGAGAGAGCGCAAAAGAGAGGGGGAGGGGGAGAGAGCGCAAAAGAGAGGGGGAGAGAGAGAGAGCGCAAAAGAGAGGGGGAGAGAGAGAGAGCGCAAAAGAGAGGGGGAGAGAGAGAGAGCGCAAAAGAGAGGGGGAGAGAGAGAGAGCGCAAAAGAGAGGGGGAGAGAGAGAGAGCGCAAAAGAGAGGGGGAGAGAGAGAGAGCGCAAAAGAGAGGGGGAGAGAGAGAGAGCGCAAAAGAGAGGGGGAGAGAGAGAGAGCGCAAAAGAGAGGGGGAGAGAGAGAGAGCGCAAAAGAGAGGGGGAGAGAGAGAGAGCGCAAAAGAGAGGGGGAGAGAGAGAGAGCGCAAAAGAGAGGGGGAGAGAGAGAGAGCGCAAAAGAGAGGGGGAGAGAGAGAGAGCGCAAAAGAGAGGGGGAGAGAGAGAGAGCGCAAAAGAGAGGGGGGGAGAGAGAGCGCAAAAGAGAGGGGGAGAGAGAGCGCAAAAGAGAGGGGGAGAGAGAGCGCAAAAGAGAGGGGGAGAGAGAGCGCAAAAGAGAGGGGGAGAGAGAGCGCAAAAGAGAGAGAGAGAGCGCGAGCGCAAAAGAGAGAGAGAGCGCGAGCGCAAAAGAGAGAGCGCGAGCGCAAAAGAGAGAGAGCGCGAGCGCAAAAGAGAGAGAGAGCGAGCGCAAAAGAGAGAGAGAGCGAGCGCAAAAGAGAGAGAGAGCGAGCGCAAAAGAGAGAGAGAGCGAGCGCAAAAGAGAGAGAGAGCGAGCGCAAAAGAGAGAGAGAGCGAGCGCAAAAGAGAGAGAGAGCGAGCGCAAAAGAGAGAGAGAGCGAGCGCAAAAGAGAGAGAGAGCGAGCCCAAAAGAGAGAGAGAGCGAGCGCAAAAGAGAGAGAGAGCGAGCGCAAAAGAGAGAGAGAGCGAGCGCAAAAGAGAGAGAGAGCGAGCGCAAAAGAGAGAGAGAGCGAGCGCAAAAGAGAGAGAGAGCGAGCGCAAAAGAGAGAGAGAGCGAGCGCAAAAGAGAGAGAGAGCGAGCGCAAAAGAGAGGGGGGGAGAGAGAGCGAGAGAAAGCGAGCAAAAGAGAGGGGGGGGAGAGAGCAAAAGAGAGGGGGGGGGAGAGAGCAAAAGAGAGGGGGGGGAGAGAGCAAAAGAGAGGGGGGGGAGAGAGCAAAAGAGAGGGGGGGGAGAGAGCAAAAGAGAGGGGGGGGAGAGAGCAAAAGAGAGGGGGGGGAGAGAGCAAAAGAGAGGGGGGGGGAGAGAGCAAAAGAGAGGGGGGGGAGAGAGCAAAAGAGAGGGGGGGGAGAGAGCAAAAGAGAGGGGGGGGAGAGAGCAAAAGAGAGGGGGGGGGAGAGAGCAAAAGAGAGGGGGGGGAGGAGAGCAAAAGAGAGGGGGGGGAGAGAGCAAAAGAGAGGGGGGGGAGAGAGCAAAAGAGAGGGGGGGGAGAGAGCAAAAGAGAGGGGGGGGAGAGAGCAAAAGAGAGGGGGGGGAGAGAGCAAAAGAGAGGGGGGGGAGAGAGCAAAAGAGAGGGGGGGGAGAGAGCAAAAGAGAGGGGGGGGAGAGAGCAAAAGAGAGGGGGGGGAGAGAGCAAAAGAGAGGGGGGGGAGAGAGCAAAAGAGAGGGGGGGGAGAGAGCAAAAGAGAGGGGGGGGAGAGAGCAAAAGAGAGGGGGGGAGAGAGCAAAAGAGAGGGGGGGGAGAGAGCAAAAGAGAGGGGGGGGAGAGAGCAAAAGCGAGGGGGGGAGAGAGCAAAAGCGAGGGGGGGAGAGAGCAAAAGCGAGGGGGGGAGAGAGCAAAAGCGAGGGGGGGAGAGAGCAAAAGCGAGGGGGGGAGAGAGCAAAAGCGAGGGGGGGAGAGAGCAAAAGCGAGGGGGGGAGAGAGCAAAAGCGAGGGGGGGAGAGAGCAAAAGCGAGGGGGGGAGAGAGCAAAAGCGAGGGGGGGAGAGAGCAAAAGCGAGGGGGGGAGAGAGCAAAAGCGAGGGGGGGAGAGAGCAAAAGCGAGGGGGGGAGAGAGCAAAAGCGAGGGGGGGAGAGAGCAAAAGCGAGGGGGGGAGAGAGCAAAAGCGAGGGGGGGAGAGAGCAAAAGCGAGGGGGGGGAGAGAGCAAAAGCGAGGGGGGGAGAGAGCAAAAGCGAGGGGGGGAGAGAGCAAAAGCGAGGGGGGGAGAGAGCAAAAGCGAGGGGGGGAGAGAGCAAAAGCGAGGGGGGGAGAGAGCAAAAGCGAGGGGGGGAGAGAGCAAAAGCGAGGGGGGGGAGAGAGCAAAAGAGAGGGGGAGAGAGCGCAAGAGAGGGGGAGAGAGTGAGTGAGAGAGTGAGAGAGTGAGTGAGTGAGTGAGTGAGTGAGTGAGAGAGTGAGTGAGAGAGAGAGAGAGAGAGAGAGAGAGAGCGCGCAAGGGGTGGGACCGCTGTACTGCAAAAAAAATGGCCCATGTGTACGGGCTTTAAGACTAGTTTAAAAATAAGTGCTTACATGCTCTGATTCATGCAAGTTAAATTATGACTTCCCTATCCCTTTAAGTGTTTATGTAGCTCAACTTTTTATTTTATATCCAAGTTAAAAATGTTTTAGATAGAGGTACACAGGGAAATTATAATTGTAAGGGCACCTGCTACTACAAAGGTTGAGAAATTCACTTAAAATGTTTTTGTTTGTATCCAATACTCAAAATACTGATATATATGGGCTGTATTTATAAAATCCTAAAAGATTAAAGGGACAAGGCACTGTTAAAAAGGGACAGTCTACTCCAGAATTGTTATTGTTTACACAGATAGATAATCCCTTTATTACCCATTCCCCAGTTTTGTATAACCAACACTTATATTAATACACTTTTTACCTCTATGATTACCTTGTATCTATGCCTCTAGATTGTAAGTTCCCACAGGAATAGGGCCCTCAATTCCTTCTCTATGCGTTTGTAAATGTCCTGTCTCCTACAAGTTTTTTTCATTGTTTTATCTAAATGAATTGTATCCACGAACAGCGGTACGGAATGTTGGCGCTTCATTAATAAAGTATAATAATAATAATGCAAACTGCACTCTTATGATAGACTCATTTTAGCAAATCAGTGCTGACTCTTAAATAACTTCACGGGAGTGAGCATAGTTATCTATACGGACATACATGAACTAACAGTGTCTAACTGTCAAAATGCACTGAGAGGCGGCTTTCAGTGTCATAGAAATCATTTGAGCCTACCTAGGTTTAGCTTTCCAAAAATACCAAGAGAGCAAAGAAAATTTGATAAAAGTGCATGTCTTTTGGATTTATGAAGGTTTAATTTGACTGGACTGTCCCTTTAGAAATACATTAACAGAAAAACAATTGAATGACTAGTTAAAACAGCTGCAAAGTATAAAAACAGAATTTATGTTTACCTGATAAATTTCTTTCTCCAACGGTGTGTCCGGTCCACGGCGTCATCCTTACTTGTGGGATATTCTCTTCCCCAACAGGAAATGGCAAAGAGCCCAGCAAAGCTGGTCACATGATCCCTCCTAGGCTCCGCCTACCCCAGTCATTCGACCGACGTTAAGGAGGAATATTTGCATAGGAGAAACCATATGGTACCGTGGTGACTGTAGTTAAAGAAAATAAAATATCAGACCTGATTAAAAAAAAACCAGGGCGGGCCGTGGACCGGACACACCGTTGGAGAAAGAAATTTATCAGGTAAACATAAATTCTGTTTTCTCCAACATAGGTGTGTCCGGTCCACGGCGTCATCCTTACTTGTGGGAACCAATACCAAAGCTTTAGGACACGGATGAAGGGAGGGAGCAAATCAGGTCACCTAAATGGAAGGCACCACGGCTTGCAAAACCTTTCTCCCAAAAATAGCCTCAGAAGAAGCAAAAGTATCAAACTTGTAAAATTTGGTAAAAGTGTGCAGTGAAGACCAAGTCGCTGCCCTACATATCTGATCAACAGAAGCCTCGTTCTTGAAAGCCCATGTGGAAGCCACAGCCCTAGTGGAATGAGCTGTGATTCTTTCGGGAGGCTGCCGTCCGGCAGTCTCGTAAGCCAATCTGATGATGCTTTTAATCCAAAAAGAGAGAGAGGTAGAAGTTGCTTTTTGACCTCTCCTTTTACCTGAATAAACAACAAACAAGGAAGATGTTTGTCTAAAATCCTTTGTAGCATCTAAATAGAATTTTAGAGCGCGAACAACATCCAAATTGTGCAACAAACGTTCCTTCTTTGAAACTGGTTTTGGACACAGAGAAGGTACGATAATCTCCTGGTTAATGTTTTTGTTAGAAACAACTTTTGGAAGAAAACCAGGTTTAGTACGTAAAACCACCTTATCTGCATGGAACACCAGATAAGGAGGAGAACACTGCAGAGCAGATAATTCTGAGACTCTTCTAGCAGAAGAAATCGCAACTAAAAACAAAACTTTCCAAGATAATAACTTAATATCAACGGAATGTAAGGGTTCAAACGGAACCCCCTGAAGAACTGAAAGAACTAAATTGAGACTCCAAGGAGGAGTCAAAGGTTTGTAAACAGGCTTGATTCTAACCAGAGCCTGAACAAAGGCTTGAACATCTGGCACAGCTGCCAGCTTTTTGTGAAGTAATACCGACAAGGCAGAAATCTGTCCCTTCAGGGAACTTGCAGATAATCCTTTTTCCAATCCTTCTTGAAGGAAGGATAGAATCCTAGGAATCTTAACCTTGTCCCAAGGGAATCCTTTAGATTCACACCAACAGATATATTTTTTCCAAATTTTGTGGTAAATCTTTCTAGTCACAGGCTTTCTGGCCTGAACAAGAGTATCGATCACAGAATCTGAGAATCCTCGCTTCGATAAAATCAAGCGTTCAATCTCCAAGCAGTCAGCTGGAGTGAAACCAGATTCGGATGTTCGAACGGACCCTGAACAAGAAGGTCTCGTCTCAAAGGTAGCTTCCAAGGTGGAGCCGATGACATATTCACCAGATCTGCATACCAAGTCCTGCGTGGCCACGCAGGAGCTATCAAGATCACCGACGCCCTCTCCTGCTTGATCCTGGCTATCAGCCTGGGGATGAGAGGAAATGGCGGGAACACATAAGCTAGTTTGAAGGTCCAAGGTGCTACTAGTGCATCCACTAGAGCCGCCTTGGGATCCCTGGATCTGGCCCCGTAGCAAGGAACTTTGAAGTTCTGACGAGAGGCCATCAGATCCATGTCTGGAATGCCCCACAGGTGAGTGACTTGGGCAAAGATTTCCGGATGGAGTTCCCACTCCCCCGGATGCAATGTCTGACGACTCAGAAAATCCGCTTCCCAATTTTCCACTCCTGGGATGTGGATAGCAGACAGGTGGCAGGAGTGAGACTCCGCCCAAAGAATAATTTTGGTTACTTCTTCCATCGCTAGGGAACTCCTTGTTCCCCCCTGATGGTTGATGTACGCAACAGTCGTCATGTTGTCTGATTGAAACCGTATGAACCTGGACCTCGCAAGCTGAGGCCAGGCCTGGAGCGCATTGAATATCGCTCTCAGTTCCAGAATATTTATCGGTAGAAGAGATTCTTCCCGAGACCAAAGACCCTGAGCTTTCAGGGATCCCCAGACCGCGCCCCAGCCTATCAGACTGGCGTCGGTCGTGACAATGACCCACTCTGGTCTGTGGAACATCATCCCTTGAGACAGATTGTCCAGGGACAGCCACCAACGGAGTGAGTCTCTGGTCCTCTGATTTACTTGTATCTTCGGAGACAAGTCTGTATAGTCCCCATTCCACTGACTGAGCATGCACAGTTGTAATGGTCTTAGATGAATGCGCGCAAAAGGAACTATGTCCATCGCCGCCACCATCAACCCGATCACTTCCATGCACTGAGCTATGGAAGGAAGAGGAACGGAATGAAGTATCCGACAAGAGTCCAGAAGCTTTGTTTTTCTGGCCTCTGTTAGAAAGATCCTCATTTCTAAGGAGTCTATAATTGTTCCCAAGAAGGGAACCCTTGTTGACGGGGATAGAGAACTCTTTTCCACGTTCACTTTCCAGCCGTGAGATCTGAGAAAGGCCAGGACAATGTCCGTGTGAGCCTTTGCTTGAGGAAGGGACGACGCTTGAATCAGAATGTCGTCCAGGTAAGGTACTACTGCAATGCCCCTTGGTCTTAGCACCGCTAGAAGGGACCCTAGTACCTTTGTGAAAATCCTTGGAGCAGTGGCTAATCCGAAAGGAAGCGCCACGAACTGGTAATGTTTGTCCAGGAATGCAAACCTTAGGAACCGATGATGTTCCTTGTGGATAGGAATATGTAGATACGCATCCTTTAAATCCACCGTGGTCATAAATTGACCTTCCTGGATGGAAGGAAGGATAGTTCGAATGGTTTCCATCTTGAACGATGGGACCTTGAGAAATTTGTTTAAGATCTTGAGATCTAGGATTGGTCTGAACGTTCCCTCTTTTTTGGGAACTATGAACAGATTGGAGTAGAACCCCATCCCTTGTTCTCTTAATGGAACAGGATGAATCACTCCCATTTTTAACAGGTCTTCTACACAATGTAAGAACGCCTGTCTTTTTATGTGGTCTGAAGACAACTGCGACTTGTGGAACCTCCCCCTTGGGGGAAGTCCCTTGAATTCCAGAAGATAACCCTGGGAGACTATTTCTAGCGCCCAAGGATCCAGAACATCTCTTGCCCAAGCCTGAGCGAAGAGAGAGAGTCTGCCCCCCACCAGATCCGGTCCCGGATCGGGGGCCAATATTTCATGCTGTCTTGGTAACAGTGGCAGGTTTCTTGGCCTGCTTTCCCTTGTTCCAGCCTTGCATTGGTCTCCAAGCCGGCTTGGCCTGAGAAGTATTACCCTCTTGCTTAGAGGGCGTAACACCTTGGGCTGGTCCGTTTTTACGAAAGGGACGAAAATTAGGTCTATTTTTTGCCTTGAAGGGCCGATCCTGAGGAAGGGCGTGGCCCTTACCCCCAGTGATATCCGAGATAATCTCTTTCAAGTCAGGGCCAAACAGCGTTTTCCCCTTGAAAGGAATGTTTAGTAGCTTGTTCTTGGAAGACGCATCAGCCGACCAAGATTTCAACCAAAGCGCTCTGCGCGCCACAATAGCAAACCCAGAATTCTTAGCCGCTAACCTAGCCAATTGCAAAGTGGCGTCTAGGGTGAAAGAATTAGCCAATTTGAGAGCATTGATTCTGTCCATAATCTCCTCATAAGGAGGAGAATCACTATCGAGCGCCTTTATCAGCTCATCAAACCAGAAACATGCGGCTGTAGTGACAGGGACAATGCATGAGATTGGTTGTAGAAGGTAACCCTGCTGAACAAACATCTTTTTAAGCAAACCTTCTAATTTTTTATCCATAGGATCTTTGAAAGCACAACTATCCTCTATGGGTATAGTGGTGCGTTTGTTTAAAGTAGAAACCGCTCCCTCGACCTTGGGGACTGTCTGCCATAAGTCCTTTCTGGGGTCGACCATAGGAAACAATTTTTTAAATATGGGGGGAGGGACGAAAGGAATACCGGGCCTTTCCCATTCTTTATTAACAATGTCCGCCACCCGCTTGGGTATAGGAAAAGCTTCTGGGAGCTCCGGCACCTCTAGGAACTTGTCCATTTTACATAGTTTCTCTGGGATGACCAACTTTTCACAATCATCCAGAGTGGATAATACCTCCTTAAGCAGAATGCGGAGATGTTCCAACTTAAATTTAAATGCAATTACATCAGGTTCAGCCTGTTGAGAAATGTTCCCTGAATCAGTAATTTCTCCCTCAGACAAAACCTCCCTGGCCCCCTCAGATTGGGTTAGGGGCCCTTCAGAGATATTAATATCAGCGTCGTCATGCTCTTCAGTAACTAAAACAGAGCAGCCACGCTTACGCTGACAAGGGTTCATTTTGGCTAAAATGTTTTTGACAGAATTATCCATTACAGCCGTTAATTGTTGCATAGTAAGGAGTATTGGCGCGCTAGATGTACTAGGGGCCTCCTGAGTGGGCAAGACTCGTGTAGACGAAGGAGGGAATGATGCAGTACCATGCTTACTCCCCTCACTTGAGGAATCATCTTGGGCATCATTGTCATTATCACATAAATCACATTTATTTAAATGAACAGGAATTCTGGCTTCCCCACATTCAGAACACAGTCTATCTGGTAGTTCAGACATGTTAAACAGGCATAAACTTGATAATAAAGTACAAAAAACGTTTTAAAATAAAACCGTTACTGTCACTTTAAATTTTAAACTGAACACACTTTATTACTGCAATTGCGAAAAAACATGAAGGAATTGTACAAAATTCACCAAATTTTCACCACAGTGTCTTAAAGCCTTAAAAGTATTGCACACCAAATTTGGAAGCTTTAACCCTTAAAATAACGGAACCGGAGCCGTTTTAACACTTTAACCCCTTTACAGTCCCTGGTATCTGCTTTGCTGAGACCCAACCAAACCCAAAGGGGAATACGATACCAAATGACGCCTTCAGAAAGCCTTTTCTAAGTATCAGAGCTCCTCTCACATGCGACTGCATGCCATGCCTCTCAAAAACAAGTGCGCCACACCGGCGCGAAAATGAGGCTCTGCTTATGCTTTGGGAAAGCCCCAGAGAAATAAGGTGTCTAATACAGTGCCTGCCGATATTATAATATCAATATACCCAGATAAAATGATTCCTCAAGGCTAAATATGTTTTAAAAATGAATCGATTTAGCCCAGAAAAGTCTACAATCTTAATAAGCCCTTATGAAGCCCTTATTTACCATCGTAATAAACATGGCTTACCGGATCCCATAGGGAAAAATGACAGCTTCCAGCATTACATCGTCTTGTTAGAATGTGTCATACCTCAAGCAGCAAGAGACTGCACACTGTTCCCCCAACTGAAGTTAATTGCTCTCAACAGTCCTGTGTGGAACAGCCATGGATTTTAGTTACGGTGCTAAAATCATTTTCCTCATACAAACAGAAATCTTCATCTCTTTTCTGTTTCTGAGTAAATAGTACATACCAGCACTATTTTAAAATAACAAACTCTTGATTGAATAATAAAAACTACAGTTAAACACTAAAAAACTCTAAGCCATCTCCGTGGAGATGTTGCCTGTACAACGGCAAAGAGAATGACTGGGGTAGGCGGAGCCTAGGAGGGATCATGTGACCAGCTTTGCTGGGCTCTTTGCCATTTCCTGTTGGGGAAGAGAATATCCCACAAGTAAGGATGACGCCGTGGACCGGACACACCTATGTTGGAGAAAGGGACAGTCTACTCCAGAATTGTTATTGTTTACACAGATAGATAATCCCTTTATTACCCATTCCCCAGTTTTGTATAACCAACACTTATATTAATACACTTTTTACCTCTATGATTACCTTGTATCTATGCCTCTAGATTGTAAGTTCCCACAGGAATAGGGCCCTCAATTCCTTCTCTATGCGTTTGTAAATGTCCTGTCTCCTACAAGTTTTTTTCATTGTTTTATCTAAATGAATTGTATCCACGAACAGCGGTACGGAATGTTGGCGCTTCATTAATAAAGTATAATAATAATAATGCAAACTGCACTCTTATGATAGACTCATTTTAGCAAATCAGTGCTGACTCTTAAATAACTTCACGGGAGTGAGCATAGTTATCTATACGGACATACATGAACTAACAGTGTCTAACTGTCAAAATGCACTGAGAGGCGGCTTTCAGTGTCATAGAAATCATTTGAGCCTACCTAGGTTTAGCTTTCCAAAAATACCAAGAGAGCAAAGAAAATTTGATAAAAGTGCATGTCTTTTGGATTTATGAAGGTTTAATTTGACTGGACTGTCCCTTTAGAAATACATTAACAGAAAAACAATTGAATGACTAGTTAAAACAGCTGCAAAGTATAAAATGTATGATAAATTGCTTCTTAGGTTTATTTTTGTATATGTAATAGTTTGTTTTGCTCTTTGAAACCACAATCCATTAAAAAGGGTTGAGCTTGCAGGAAAATCAGATCTTATTTTATCACTTTTTGTACACACACCATTATATTATCTCTGTTTGTATACCAAAGGCCAATACTTAAGAGGGAACAATTGAGAATAACCATGTTATATTGCCTTCTTCCTCCCACTGAGAGTGTCATTTCTTGCTTTTCTATAGTCTAATTACAGAAACTTTCAGTATAGGAAGGGAAAAATCTGTTATTTCAAAGGAGTTATTTGTAAACAATTTAATACACTGCAGCAGGCAAAATTGAATGTTGGGAACAAATTAAAGGAGAGAAAAAAAAATAGGGTAAACTGTCCCATTAAGCAATTCCAACAGGGACTATATACAAGAGCAGCTGAAGAATATTTAAGCTTTGCATCATCATAACTAAATAGTTCAGATAAACAGTCACAAGGCCTTGCGTATAACATTAGCTTAGTCACAGCCTTACTATAGCCATGCGCAGAGAGCAGCATGACGTTCCAGAAGCTATCGGCTTGCCAAGCTCAAAACTAATGTTGCAAAGGACCAACAGCAAATCAATGCAAAACGATGTCTTGCCAACATGAGCAATGAGCCTTACTGGATAGAATAGATATTTTTTTAAATTATGTACACAAACGCAGCCTCGAAAAGCAAACAAACACAGTCATGTATATGTAACAGAGTACATTTATATTAATGTACTAAATACCATGGTTAACAGGGATCTAAAGAAAGAGGAGTGTAAAAAATGCTGAAATATCTAACTCTTACTGGAACCCATTACAGAATCAACTACAGGACACAAAACAAGAGGAACTCTGCTAACAAGAAGGTTTGACAACCACAAAAGACCCTAGCACCTTCAGCGATTGGTAAAATTTAACTTAAAGGGACAGTCTAGACCTAATACTTATTCTTTATTACTTTATTGCTAGGGTTCCCCATCTATAAAGCTTGTAAGAAAGTTTGTTGGCAGCAGAAAATGGCCACCAAGCTCCGCCCACAGCTATCTTCTTGTCCAGTTAGCTGTTTTCAAGTATGACAGTTTAGCAGTGAACGTTTAATTTTTTTCAGTTAACCATTTCAAATTGCACAAATCAGCATGTGCAAGTAGGGAAACTTATTCACGCGTCAACTGTGATTGGAGAAACTTCACATACCAAAATATACACGCAATGTGTGGCCGGAGGTTGACGGCCATTTTTGGCTCCTAACAAACTATGAATATTTAAATGGTTTTATGTACTTTTTACAAGCTTATAGATGTGGAACCAGTTGCAGTATTCTTCTACGGTATGTGACAATAGTATGTATTGGGTCTAGACTGTCCCTTTAACTTTTACAGACATTAATGACTTGTCTGGCTAAAGAGGAACCACACAAAAATACTTACACTCCATGCCATGAAGTTGGAAAAGCCCCAGTCATTCTCCTTGTGAAAGAACAGATGACTGATGCGACGGCTGAACGATTTCTCATCGTCCTTGTAATTGATTACCTTCAGTACAGCCTGTGCATGACAGGACCAGGACCTGCAATGTAGGCAACAATTTAGGATATTTATGCAACCATACCATTATTATTATCATCATCATCATCATCATCATCATCAGGTATTTGTAGAGCACCGCAAATGAGATTCCGCACCGATAAACATAGTCTGTATACAGTATAACATTTATAAAGGATCAAATGGGTAGAGGGCCCTGCCGAGAGTTGCACTGTTTTAGTCGGCTCTTATGAAGGAGATCTACAAACAGCTGGGCTCATAAGCTTTCATTCTAAGGGGAAAGCAATGGAGGTAGGAAAGGTTAGTGTAGGTTGTGTGCATCCCTGAATGGTTGAGTCTTTAGGGCAGGGCTCACCAAATCCAGGAGCCTGGGAGCCACTGGCTCCTAGAACTTTACCCCTGGCTACTAACTGTTTGGGTTATTCTTCATATATCTATATACAAATACCACTGTCTGGCTACTAAATATTTGTACTGGCTCCTAAATTTTAAACAGAATTGTTGATCCCTGCTTTAGGGAGTTCTTGAAGCTGTTAAAACTAGGGGAGAGTCTTGTGGAACGAAACAAGAGTTCCACAAGATGGGAGCCAGTCTGGAGAAGTCCTGTAAACAGGAGTGTGAGGAGTTAACAAGAGGAGGAGAGTAGGGGGATCGTGAGCAGAGCGAAGGGGAGGGAGAGTATCTGGAGACAAGGTCTGAAATGTAGGGAGGGCAGTGCAGTTGAGGGCTTTGTGTGTCAGAGTGAGAATTTAGTGTTTAATCCTGGAGGCAAGAGGAAGCCAAACGTTACATTGCAAAAAGGAGAGGGGGGCAAAATGTACTGTGTATAAAGGCCTAAGATCTCCAATGTTACCCTGACATGCTCACAATGTGACTATTAAAGGACCAATAAATACAGTAGATTTTTATACCTGACAAATCCGCAAAAGCAGTATTCCCTTCCCCTCTATCATGTGACTGCCATCAGCCAATCACAAATATGCATATATGTATATACCTTGAATTTTTGCACATGATCAGTAGGAGCTAGAGCCTCAGAAAGAGTAAATATAAATAATCAGGAGTACACTGGAAAGTTTTTTTATATTTCATAATTTATCTGAATCATGAAACATTAAATTTGACTTTAGTAGCCCTTTAAATCTTCTTGTTCAGAGTGATCACACAGTGCACCAACTGAAAGGTTATTCTTTTCAGCCATAGTAGGGGGTGATGTAAAGCCAAGAACATATATTAAGAGTCCTATAAACAAGACTAGAGCTGCAACAACTAATCGTTATAATCGATAATGAAAATAGTTGTCAACTAATCTCAATCGATTAGTTGGTTTGCAATTAGTTGTCTGTGCACGGCACCAGCTGCTTCACTCCAATGAGCTCCTGCACATGGTATTGTGTTTTATGGTTATGTCCTTAGCCTAAAGGACGTCTACAGACTTTTACTTTTCACTTTTACAGGACAGTATAAGTTTACAACTACTCCTAACTTATGTGCAACACAGAAATAATAGGAGGAGTCATTCGGATCGTTAATATTAAATCAGATCAGGTGATTTGGGACTATGTCCGCCTGCTTTGCATGATATAGCGCCGAGCTTCTTATTTACACCTAGCCCTAGATTGATGGGAGTTATTTGAATTGATGTGAACTATTATCTGTTTGCACAATTATTAGTAGATAGTTTGCTATTGCTGATTATATGTACTGTATAGATACATGTGTAAGGCTTTGTCTTGTTATTGATCTAAAGTCCTTAGTGCTTTTAATTTTTTTTTATATTAATATATTGTGATAATATGTACCAGATTCAACCTCTATAAGTATATATCTTATTTTTAGAACGGAGTAGATATTTTTCCCTAACCTTATAGCTGGTTATTTACCATTGCCTATAGATATTCAAGATATTTTTTATGTTAGAATGAAGTCCAGGCTTGTTGCAAAAAGAGAGCCAGCCTCAGACAGGAGCATGTGGGCATGTTGACATTTTTGCATTTCAATGCAAAGTTTCTGAAAAAGTGAACAGAATAATAATCATCAAGGACAGTCTACCTCTTTCTAGTTCTACCTCTTTTCAAACAGTTTGTGGTTTTGTTTTGCTTAATTATAAAAATTTGTTCTGCTGCTTAAAAATTGGACAAACAGTTGTGTTAAAGTCAAGTTTTAGGGGCCTATTTATGATAGTGCGAGCGGACATGAGCCGATATTGTGGATCATGTCTGCTGCACATCGATCATTGCACCAGCAGGGGATGTCAATCAACCCGATCGTATTCAATAGGGTTGATTTCTGTCCGCCGCATCAGACCAGGCGGACAAGTTATGGAGCAGCGGTCTTTAGAACACGGGGCATCAAGCTCCATAATGAGCTTAATAAATATGCCCCATAAGTTGAAGTTTATATTTGTAACACTCAGTATGTGGATTTTATGTAAAATATAGGAAACAATGATTGATTTTTTTTTATCCGATTAGTCTATTAATAAAAAATAATAAAATCGGCCAAATAATAGATTATGAAAAACAAATTACGCTTGCCTGATAATTTAATTTCCATCATGGGGAGATGAGTCCACAGCTTCATTCATTACTGTTGGGAATTAAAAACCTGGCCACCAGGAGGAGAAGGAGGCAGACACACCCCAGCCAAAGGCTTAAATGCCTTCCCCACTTCCCTTATCTCCCAGTCATTCTGCTGAGGGAGCAAGGAACATTAGGAAAAATATCAGGGTATAAAAAATGCCAGAATATTAATTAAATTTAGGTCCGCCCATCGGAGATACGGGCGGGAGCCGTGGACTCTACTCCCCACAATGGAAATTATATTATCAGGTAAGCATAGTGTATGTTTTCCATTTAAAAGGAGAGGAGAGTCCACGGTTTCATTCATTACTGTTGGGAAACATATACCCAAGCTCTAGAGGACACTGAATGAAACCGGGAGGGTAAAAAGGCAGACCCTAATCTCAGGGCACCACAGCCTGCAAAACCTCTCTCCAAAAAACAGCTTCTGCAGAAGCAAAAATTTCAAATTTGAAAAACTTTGTAAAAATATATAAGGAGGACTAGGTAGCCGCCTTACAAATTTGCTCCATAGAGGCCTCATTCTTGAAGGCCCAAGACAAAGCCACAGCTCTAGTTGAATGAGCTGTGATCCTCTGAGGATGCTTATGTCACAATGTCTTATAGGCCAAGCGAATCAAGCTCCTCAACCAAAAGGACAAAGTAGAATAGGCTTTCTGTCCTTTGCGCTTCCCTGAATACACTACAAAAATATGTAGACTGAAATCCTTTGAAGCCTGAAGATCGAACTTTAAGACACGAACCACATCCAGGTTATGAAGTAACCTCTCCTTAGAAGAAGAAGGGTTAGGACACAAAGGAGGAACAACTATTTCCTGATTGATGTTATGGTTCAGATACTCCGCGTGCCGATGCAATGGCCAACAGGAAGAGAACCTTCCAGGACAAAATCTTAATGTCAATGGAATGCATAGGCTCAAACGGAACCTTCTGCAATACCTTAAGGACCAAGTTTAAGCTCCATGGGGGGAGCAGACTGTCTAAAGACAGGCCTGATTCTAGACAGAGCCTGAACAAAAGATTGGATGTCAGGGAGCTCAATGAGCAATGACCTATGCAACAAGACTGATAATGCCGAAATCTGTCCCTTTAAGGAACTGGCGGCAAGAACCTTTTCCAAACAGTCTTGGAGAAAGGACAGAATCCTGGATACCTTCACCTAATGCCAAGGATATCCATGCTTCTTACACCAGGGCAAGTCCTTCACACCTTATGGTAGATGCGACGAGTGACTGGCTTCCTTGCCTGAATTAAAGTACGAATCACACTTTCAGAAAAGCCTCTCTTGGCCAAGACTAGGTGTTCAATCTCCACACAGTCAGCTTCAGAGAATGTAGATTTTGATGTTGAAAGGGGCCCTGTGTCAGCAGATCCCTGCAACAGGGTAACTTCCACGGTGAAGAGGATGACATCCCCACCAGATCCGCAAACCACATCCTCCGCGGCCACGATGGAGCAATCAGAATGGCCAAAGCTCGCTCCTGTTAGTGTGCCACTACACGAGGTAGAAGTGGTAACGGTGGAAAAATGTAAGCTAGGCTGAACCCCGAAGGAACCGCTAAGGCATCCATCAGCTCTGGCTGGGGATCCCTGGACCTCGACTGGTATCTGGGTAATTTGCAATCGAGTCTGGATGCCATGAGATCTATCGCCGGCGTTCCCCACCTTAAGACAAATCTACACAAACACTTTGAGGTGAAGAGACCATTCCCCCGTATGGAAGGATTGCCTGCTGAGAAAGTCTGCTTCCCAGATGTCCACACCTGGAATGTGAAGTGCTGAGAGCGAGCAGCTGTGGGACTCCACCCACTCCAAGATCCGAGACACCTCCCTCATGGCTAGGGAGCTCCTCGCACCCCACTGATGGTCGATGTAAGCCACCGAGGTAATGTCTGTCTGTAATCTGATGAAGCTGAACGACCCCAAAAAGAGGTCATGCCTTCAGAGCATTGTAGATTGCTCGGAGTTCCAGAATATTTATCAGAAGGAGAGACTCCTCCCGGGACAATTTTCCTTGTGCCATCCTGGCACACCAAACAGCTCCCCATCCTGCCAGACTCACGTCCGTGGTCACAATCTCCCAGGACGGTCTCAAGAAGGATGTCCCCATGGACATTTGCTCCGGACGGATCCACCAAGACAGGGAGATCCGAGTATCCATAGATACCTGCTGTGATGGATCTGAATGATGGCCGTTCCACTGTCAACATGCACAATTGAAGAGGTCTGAGATGGAACCTGGCGAATGGAATGACGTCTATGCTGGAAACCATGACTGAAGGGCAAGACAAGAAGACGCAATCTTCCTGGGTTGATGGTCTGCAAGAAATATTTTCATGGACATAGAGTATTATCGTATCTAGGAACTCCATCCTGTTGCTGGGAACCAGAGAACTCTTGAGGAGGGAGGGGAAGAAAGAAAAAAAAAAAAAAGAACCCTTGAATGATCCTCTGCGAGACTGAGCTACGGCGCCTGGACTAGGCGCCACAGCAATGCCTCTGGATCTGGCCACTGCAAGGAGCACCTCCAGAACCTTTGTGAAGACTCTCTGGGCCATCACCAGACCAAAGGGAAGGGCCACAAACTGGAAGAGTTGGTCCAGAAACACAAATGTTAGGAACTTGAAGTGGTCCCTGTGAATTTGCACATGAAGGTAAGCGTCCTTTAAGTCTATAGTTGTCATGAACTGTCCCTCTTGAATTAGGGGCAGAATAGATCTGATAGTTTCCATTTTGAATGATGGAACACTCAAACTTGTTTAAACACTTTTGGTCCAGAATCAGGCAGAACGTGCCCTCCTTTGGAACCACAAAAAGATTTTAATAGTACCCTAGACCCCTTTCTGCTTGGGGTACTGGTACGATAACACAGAGAGGGGAGAGATCCCTCACACACTCTAGAAAGGTCTTTCTTTTCTGGTCTTGAAGACAGGAGGAATCTGCCCCTGGGAGGATTGGATCTGAACCCTATCCTGTAACCCTGGGCGACAACTTCCAGAACCCAAGGGTCTTGAATGTCCTGCAACCAGGCTTCTGAGAAGAGATAATCTGTCCCCTACTTGGTCCGGAAACCGGTCGGAGCCGCCCCTTCATGATGATTTTGTCTTGGCGGGCTTCTTGCTCTGCTTAGACTTGTTCCAAGAATGAGCCGGTTTCCAAGTTCCCTTGGACTGGTTCGCTTTCGTGGAGGGCTGCTGGGCCTTGTCTGCACAAAAGGGACGAAAAATAGATCCTTTGCTTAGCCTTCTTATCCTGCGGTAGGAAGCCTCCTGTAACAGTGGATATGATCAAATCCAATCCTGGACCGAACAGAATCTTTCCTTGAAAAGGCAGGGACAACAGCCTCGACTTAGAGGTCATGTCCGCAGACCAAGACTTTAGCCACAGAGCCCTGTGAGCTAAAAACGGAAAAACCTGACACCTTAGCGTTCAGGCGAATAACTTGCATATTGGCATCACAGATTAAAGAATTGGCGATCTTCAGCGCCTTAATCTTATCCTGCATCTCCTCTATGGAAGTCTCCCCCTCGACCATTTCACACAGGGATTCACACCAATGTCGCAGCTCCGGCAACCGAAGCTACAGCCGCTGCCGGCTGAAAAAACATTATGCTTACCGGATAATTTTCTTTTCTTCTGATGGAAAAAGTCCACAGCTGCATTCATTACTTTTGGGATATAAGAACCTGGCCGCCAGGAGGAGGCAGACACCCCAGTCAAAGGCTTAAATACTGCTTCCACTCCCCTCATACCCCAGTCATTCTGCTGAGGAACAGTAGAAGAAATACCAGGGTGAAAAGGTGCCAGAAGAATATAAGGATGCCCCACACAAAATAACAGGTGGGGAGCTGTGGACTCTTTCCATCAGAAGAAAATTAGGTAAGCATAACTTAGTTTTCTTCTTAAATGGAAAGAGTCCACAGCTGCATTCATTACTTTTGGGAAAACAATACCCAAGCTATAGAGGACACGGAATGCCAAGAGAGGAGAGTACAATTAGTAGGCCCATTCTGAGGGCACCAGGCCTGAACCTCTACCCAATAAAAAATCCCACTTCGACCGAAGCCGAGAAAATCCATTTATTCTATATTAAAGGAAAAGCCCCAGTGACACTGACTCGCAGCTAGTCCAGAGCCAAACAAGAGACTGCAAAACGGACTTGACTGAGCCAACAGGCTCCCAAAAGACGGTCCCCCACCACACATCCCTCACAAATGAAGGGAAAACAAGCCTAAAACCTCAAGGGGACAAGGCAAAGGAGGACCAAGAAAACCGCAAGGTCCCTGAACATTTAAAAATAAATAAATAAAACACCTCCAAGAGTGGGTCCCGCTCACAGAGACCCAAATAGGGAAGGAGGGCTCAACGATACAAAGTGAAACCCAGGATAATACCGGGCAGGGAGAAAAAAAAAAAACAAAAAAAAAAAACACAACAACAACTTCTCAACATCCTGCAAGCATGGAATGCAACTAGAGAGGCAAATGCCTCCCAGCACCTGTCCATAGAATACTAAAGGATTTGACCATGAAAGCGTGTAATAGCCCCAGGCGAAACCCCAAGATTGAGAACAGAGTCCATAACAGGACGGCCCAGAGGAAGCTTGCAAGGAAAAGCAGCAGTCATCAAGAAGACAGACCGCATAAATCAGCCCCTTGACAGAGGGAACGCTCCAGGCAATCTAAGCCGCCGGACCTACACACAGGTCCCTAAAAAAGGGGAACACAAAACCTCTGTCGAGGCCCCCCGAGGAGAGTAAAACCTCAGAACCCGAAGGTAAAGTAAACCCTCTCCTGTCAAAGGAGCAAGGAAAATCTATCTCCTAGGAAACTGAGCTATGAGGATAAACTCAATCTCACAAATCCAGCAGAGACTGCAAACCATAAACCGCTCGGGCAACCTGATCTGTAGACCCACACCCAGCTGGACCAACCCAGCCACAGGGAACAAAAGAATCCCGAAACTGGTACAGGAACGAGCAAAAAGATGGTACAGCCATCTTCCCAGAGTACAAGTACAACCTGACTCTGAAAACAGACATGGTCATAGATCAAAGGATCCATCCAAATAAGGCCCCACAGTCTGACTTGGAGCCAGCAAGACCCCAGGTGGAAACAATTCCACCCTCCACTTCCCGACCAGGAGAAGCCCTAAGAAAGAACTCCATTTCCAAAGGAGGGAGAATATCCCCTAAGAAAAGGGGAAGAAGCCAGAAGGGCAACAATTCCAATACAGGTAGCTTCGCCAAAACAGAGGCACAGCCGATCCATCCCCTGCAGAGCAGATAATCAACAGGCAAACTGACCAGGGGAATGCAACCTTAAGGTGCACCAGAAATTAAAAGCCAACACCAGCAGCTGGGTAGAAAACCCACAACCCTTGAGGTGCAAGCCACACAGCTAACGCTTAGATGACATGGGTTACTCTGAGTAAGAAAAACTCCTACAACAAGGCCAACCCTGACCCGGTCAGATAGATGGAGCAAGGACAAAGCCCAAGTTCACACTACCATGGAACACCCCGTCCAACCCCGAGATCCAAGATTCCAATACAACCCAAGACTGGGTCAGGAAGGAGTGAAGCCTCAGGCACCCAGACCTGTTTTACTCCCTGAGATTTCGGCTTTCTAATACTTCAGGAAACCTTACCAGGAACTAAACATCACAACTGGCCAAAAACCAGAAAAGGGAAATTGACACACATTCAGAGAATCCGGATAGTGAGGGGGAATTCGAAAGTCCTGACCAAAGAAAGGAACCACCCCTAGTCAAAGTCCAACGCTCAAAGGAGCAGGGCTAGAAGTCGTATGAAGGGACCTCTCAAGCCTCAGGACAACAGAAGGAAAACCTTGAGGTCCACATTGACCCTACTAGCAGGGCTAGTCTACCCATCACCTCCACAAAGGCAGAGGACACAGGGAAAAGAAAGGCGCTAAACCTTCCCAGCTCCAGGAAACCCTGAGCTAAACAAAGTCCCCAGAGGGATCAACCATCCGGGTCACCGATCCCAAAAAGGAGATTCAATTCACCCGGAGACAAGTAAGGAGACCCAAAGGACTCATAAATCAGTCAGACCATCACGTCCAAGAGTAAAAACTGTATCTAGATACACTAGAAACGGCTAAGACATACACCTACAAGGTGCCGAGAGCTGCAATAGGCTTCAAAATGCAAAACCTACCACATGCTGGACAGCTATCCATACAGCTGTGGGATCAAGTCCCAACAGGACCATCCAGAGGCCTAAAACTGAAGGCCAAACCACTCAAACAGTGGTAACGGGGCCTAGGCCAACCAACCCTCCCCCACATGGAGGAGGAACTCTAGGATCTGATTAAATCAGACGTCAGCGGAACCCTCCCCTGCCCAGTCCTCTATAACAGGAGGCTATAAGGACTGAGACAATCCTTCCCGCTTCACGAACCCACCAGTTCTTCTCGAATGCTTAGTGGAACATGAAAAACTATAACCTGAGCACTCAGCGCTTCTACCGAACTAGCTCAGCAGAACAGCGCCACGTGTCTGAACAGACGCAAAACCGAACAAACCCGACAGGACCAGCCTGTACCAGGGGTCCTAACCGGCAAGCTGCATAAACTTTCCCTCATAGGGGAAAACTAAACAGACCATTTTAAAAACATAGGACTAACATGTCCAAACAACTTATGCAGAAGTAACAAAGTAACAATCCCAGATGGTCCCTGAAGAAAACAAAAAACAAATGAGACATCCATCGGATACAAAATAAAATATATGGCAACCCAAAAGGTAAACGCCCCAAAAAACAAAACAAAAAAAAACAAAAAAAACAAAAACATGGGCCTACCCATAGGACCAGCCAAACATAGCCCCATCTTACAAAAACTGGGAAAGAACTCAAAATAAAGACAATAGGAGATTACCTCATGCCCATATGTCTAACAAGTTATACCATTCAGACTGAAAATTCCCATATCTATGAACTATAGGGTCATTTAGTGACTCAGATGTTTGAGCAATACGCAAAGGCACTCAATCCGGTACCGAAAAACCCAACACTCTGGGAAAAAAAACCTCAGGATACTGCGGAGGCCTACCCGCATATATAGGGGGAAGAATCGGGCCCCCAGAGGTAGACGGCTCAGCAGATCCCCGATTCCCCGAACCGGGTGCTCTCATATGGCCTATGGAACCAGACTGGTTGAGAGGAGTCACCGAGGTTAAACCGAATTCGTCACCGGACACAGAATCTGAATGAGACATTATAATTGTCTCGGTATAAGAATCCCCCGTAACTGAATCTGAATTGAGCACAGCCTCAGCATCAGAATCCCCCATAACTAAAGAGGATATATCAATATAGACTATAAAAGTAAAAAGCAAACAAACGGTACCTGACACCACCAATGGCTGGGGCACTCACCACCTCCTAATGACCAGACCCCTGCGAACTAGAAAATCTCAGTCGCCACACAGTCAGGAATGCGGAAATGGTAACAGAGCGTAACCACGCCCGGACACAGGGTGAACCGTATAGTCCAAAAAGCGCTCAGCCCAAAAGGCTGCGTTGCTTCCAAAGGCCTTAAAGTTCAGGAGCATGAGCCCATAAACCTCACACATAAGCAGGACGAATCACATAATAAACATGATTATAACCCCCCCCCGGTCCAATAACCCCCCTCAGGAGATATTAACCCTCGATTCCAAGATCGAACAGAGACTCACTGAGACCCTTATGTTATAAGAAACCCACGAGAAGCTTTCACGGGAACATTCACGTTACAGTATATTGAATAAAGTAAGATTAAACGATCTTACCGGAATCAACGCCGTGGAATAGGAACACGGCCCTTCAAACGTGACGAATAGTAGCATCGCCTGCGCCATGGACTTGAGAGAAGAAAGCAGGCAGCGGAGCAAAGTTCGACAACGCTGATTGCTTGAGGAGCTGTTAATCTGAGTCGGGATGGTTTTGCAGAAAGAAACTTCCTGCATCTCCGGACTAACTTTCATCCAGGCCCTCAATGAGAGGTTGACAGGACTACTTAAAACTCCTGTCCCATTCCGAAGAGTACTACCCTCCATAAGAGACAAAAACTAAAATTAAAAATTCTGATACGTCTCTGCCAACCTCCTGGGACGAAAGGCAAAGAATGACTGTGGGTTGAGGGGAGTGGGAGGAGTATTTAAGCCTTTGGCTGGGGTGTCTTTGCCTCCTCCTGGTGGCCAGGTTCTTTTTTCCCCAAAAGTAATGAATGCAGCTATGGACTCTTTCTATTTAAGAAAAAAAAAAAAAAAACCTGTGTGTTGAAACATCTTCCTTAACATGTTTTCCAAATTTTTATCCATGGGCTCTTTAAACGACGAACAATCCTCGAGGGGAATAGTTGTCTGCTTCGCGAGCGTGAAGATAGCACCATCCACCTTAGTGACAGTGCTCACAGCTCAAGCTGAGAGTCTGGAATGGGGAACAGTTTCTTGAAGGAAGAAGGAGAAAAAGGAAGAACCTAAATCGCTCCCATTCATTCTTAATATTAGCCATCTTAACAGGTACCGGGAAGGCCTGAGGCATCACCCTGTCCCCATATACCTTATCAAGCTTAGGAATCGCAGGTTCCTCTGGAAGCTTCGGTTTTGGAACCTCCAGAGTAGCAAGCCCTTGCTTCAGCAAAAAACGCAAATTCTCTATCCTAAACCTGAAGTCAGGCTCCTCCGCAACCGGAGGTTTAGATGACACGGACTCCGACCCAGAAGGGGCCTGGCCGGGCCGCCATGATACACCCTACACTTGCGCTTAGCAGAAGGTGGTAAGGCATGAATCACTTTCGATACCGCTGTTTACAGTTCATCTGCAAAATCTGACGGACCTATGTATAACTGAAAAACTTCAAATCTTCCCAGAGAATCAGAAGGAGCAAAAGCTAAAAGACTAGAGTAAAAATTGCACTATTTGACAGATGTGTTGCAGGGTAAGCCTTGTAAAGTCGGTGTTTTGGGTTTTTTTCATTCTGAGAATTTAAAGTAGAGAGTTTTCTGAGTTAAAATTACAGCAAAAGGGGGCAAAATAATTAACTAAAGAATATTGACAAGTTTTTTTTGTTTACTGCACAATATCGCAGTCTATTGTGGAAGCAAATTAACCAGATTTCAAGCATTATCAGATGTATTTTTATATACATGTATTTCTAAAAAGCGGTTATCAATGCTAGGGTGAAAACAAGTAGGTGAACCATCGTCTATGGTGCTTGGATAAGTGTCCCTGGAACATGTGACCAATTACAAGGCGCATTATTACTAACGATACACACGTGTCCTATCAGCAGCAGGTCACATGCACGCATGTTATAACAAAAGCAGCCAATCCAGAGAATACAGCAGGGCACATCTGACAGGGGGAAGTGATGAAGCAATGATACATTTGTCACTTTCAAATACAGTGAAGACTCAGATTTCACAAATAATTTTAATGCTTAATATTAATATGATTTATAGCATTATACAGTATCTTAAGAGTTAAGTAGTGAAAACGAATGGTGCCTGTTGTCTGACTTAGCAAGAGCTTGGTAGTGAGAACCTGGGATTAAATCGATATTACAAATCTTTGCTCTAATGAAAGAGAAACATTTAACAACTTTCCAAGTTACTTCTATTATCAATTTTGCTTCATTCTCGGGTGTTCTGGTTTGCACTGTGATCGCTTAGAAAGCCCTCATCAGAAGATACACGATAAACAAGATATGAATGATTGGAATCTACCCCTATAAAAGTTTAACCATAGAGCACATTTCCAAATGTATTTCTGTAATCAAATTTGCTTCATTATCGTGGTATTCTTGGTTGACGGCACAGCAATGCACTACTAGGAGCTAGCTGAACACATTGGTAACCCAACGAGACATATGTGCAGCCAACAATCAGCAGCTAGCTCCCAGCTTCTGAACTTACCAAGGCATGATCTTCAACAAAGGACACCAAGAAAACTAAGCAAATTAGATAAGAGCTAAATTAGAAAGTTGATTAAAACTGTATTCACTGAATTACAAATGAAAAATTTGTGCTTCACGTCGGTCCCTTTGCTACTGCCAAACTGTATGCGATTTTAATATATATATATATTTATATTAGGGCTGCACGATTAATCGCATATGCAGTTTAAAACCCTGATTAAATCGCCGCAATTTAAAAACCCGGGAGAGTAGGCAATTTTTTGAGGGGGGGGGGGACTTTTCCAGCAAAAGTAGGGTACGGGGAGCCACGCGAGCCCTGGTGCAGATTTTATAAGTGTGACAAGAAATCAGTGATTTGTTCAGCACAGGAGCTTGCGTATAAAAAAAAAAAAAACAACAAAACAGAAAAACAGAATATTAGATGAAACAAAGAAACTTAAAGTTGACTAAAAAAAAGCAACTTTCTAATTTAGTCCTATTATTAATGTTTCTTTGTTCTTGTGATATCTTTATTGAAAAAGCAGGAATCTAAGCTAAGGCCGGCCCATTTTTGGTTCAGATCACTGAATAGAGCTTGCCGATTTGTATCTAATTTGCTTAGTTCTCTATGCTGAAAAGGATACTTGGTTACGTATAGGAGCTGAGAGCTAGCTGCTTGATTGGTGGCTGGCTTTTGAACTATTTTGTTGCTTGTATTTTTATGCTCCTAGAGTGTATTGGACCTTGAGAAACATGTACATTAAGGTGTTTTAGTCATTTGTAAGAAAATCGCGATTAAAAATCTCAATTTAAATTACAGATCCGCAACTCACTGGACTTTCAGAAAATCAATAGTTTGTGTACAGTGATGTTTCGGGGAACCAACCGTCCCCTTAATCACACTGATAAAGGGGAACGGTTGGCTCCCCGAAACGTCACTGTACACAATAAACTATTGATTTTTTGAAAGTCCAGTGAGTGCGGATCTGTAATTTTGAAGTGGATATCATTGTTCCCGACACCCTGGCTGACATATCAAGAGGTGAGAGTGCAAATCCCTATGAACATAGATATAGATGTAGTAAAATGGTATCTGCTAGTTAACAAGTTAGAGCAATATTAGGGGGGAAAACAACACACAGCAATGGTAAAAATCTGATACACGTTAAATTCAGTGAGTTACATAGATATCATTAGAACAAGTAGAGAAAAATTATATGGCAGTTTGCATACACAACGGATTGGCAGGGGGTGGAAGTTGCTCTCTGCTAGTGCTTGCTCTGCCCTTCTCTGAGGGCGGACCCACAGGAATAACAAAAAAATAAACAAATTTAAAAAGTCAATTTCTTTCTAATGACACGTTGAGTCCACAGATCATCTCTAATTACTATTGGGAATATCACTCCTGGCCAGCAGGTGGAGGCAAAGAGCACCAAAGCAAAGCTGTTAAATATCACCTCCCTTCCCTCCAACCCCAGTCATTCTCTTTGCCTACATTAAAAGCAAGGAGGTGGTAAAGTTTAGGTGTCTGAAAGAAGATTCTTCAATCAAGATTTTTTTATTTTTACAGCAGAGCAAGTTTGTTCTGCGCCTTCCTGGGGTGTAGCCGTAGCCCATGTCAGTCTCTTCAGTAGAGCAGTGGTGGATTTTAAGCAATTGGGAACTTGTGGGGTATAATCCTCACTGTGCCTCCCAAATAGTTTTGCTGCCCTAACCAGAAAGCCCGAGTAAGATTACTCAGTCTCTTTTTTTCCCCACAGGTCCATGTGAGGGAGAATGCCTCTCAAACCTAGTGAGCTGCCCTGCTGCCAGGCAGATTTACATTAAGGTAAGCGCTGAATTTAATTTTCTAAAATGGGAAGAATTTATTTTGCCACTTTAACAGTAAACTTTGTTGGGACGTTAAATACATTAATCCTATTATAGGTAAATAGGATAATGTGAGGCAGTTTGTGCAGGCACTGGGGACGAGAGGACTCTATTTGATATGGTTAAGTTAGTCTTTTACTCCGGTGTGTTCCGGTCAGGGGTATAACAACTTGGTAGTGTCTCTCGGTAGCTTTACTTGCTCATAATGCCGGCCGGGAAGTGTCTTCTGGGTACACCAACGATGGCAGAGCCACAAGGAAGCGGCAAAGAGTTTTTGCGCGCTCTCTTCTTTACTTCCTGAGGGACGGAAAAGTGGCGTATTTTCATTGTGGATCTGCATTCTCAGAAGTCTGGAAAAACGATCACCTGATAGCCGGTGGGAGGAGCTCTGGTTTGAGTCCGGATCTTTAACTTCTATTGACTCCGGTATCCAGCAGGACAGGTAGGCACCTCAGCAGGGCTTGGTTAGGTGTAGAGGCTGTCTGGGTTTCTCTAGAGCCGCTGCTCTGCTATTAGAAAATAAAAAGTTATTTAACATTTAAAAGGGACAGCAAGGTTTTTTAAAATAAATTTTCAAATTTAAATAAAGAATTTTATTTTTTTGTTTATTCATTGATTGAGTAAATATGGACCAAGAGGCCCTGCAAAATGTTACTTGTACTTTGATGCTAATGTGGAAACACCAATCCATTTTTGTTCTTTATGTATTGAGAGAACATTGCATTACAGGGATAGACTGAGTCTGAGCCAACATTATCTGGGGCGGATGCTGTTCAGGGGTCTCCTGTTCAAGTTATGCCGCAGCTTTCTCAAGTGTCCCAAACCTTATCGTCTACACATGCAGTGCCCTGCGTTTCCTCTCACGCTCCAGTTGGAGTTAACTTGCAAGACATTGCTACCCACATATTGTCGGCAGTAACCGATGCACTGTCTGCTTTTCCCATGTTGCAGGGAAAGCGCAAGAGGAAAAGTAAAGAATCAGTGAGTAAGGTTTCTGATAAAGTCGTGGCTATGTTGAATGTTGCCTCCCAGAAGTCTGAGGAGGAAGATACTTCGGTAGGATCCGAGGGTGAAAACTCAGATTCAGACAATGTAATAGCTTCTTCTGATACTGAAGTTGTATCCTTCAGGTTTAAGCTAGAGCACCTCCGGTTGTTACTTAAAGAGGTTTTGGCTACCTTGGACGACTCCGACATGACTGTCGTAGTCAACAATAAGAAGTCTAGTAAGTTAAATACTTTGACGTTCCTTCCACGGTGGAGGTTTTTCCGGTACCAGACCAGGCTACAGAGATTATTGCTCAGGAATGGGAGAAACCTGGTATCCCTTTTTCTCAATCCCCAATTTTTAAGAAGATGTTTCCTATAGCTGACTATCAATGAGTCCTGGCAGACGGTCCCCAAGGTGGAAGGGGCAATTTCCACTTTGGCTAAGAGAACCACTATGCCCATAGAGGATAGCTGTTCCTTTAGGGATCCAATAGATAAGAAGTTGGAAGGGCTACTTAAAAAGATTTATGTACACCAGGGTTTACAATGGCAACCTGCGGTGTGTATTGCTACCGTCACCAGTGCTGCGGCATACTGGTTTGATGCGTTGTCTGATTTTATTCAGACAGATACTGCCCCTTGATGAGATCCAGGATAGGATCAAGGCTCTTAAGTGGGCCAATTCCATTATTATGGATGCTTCACTACAAGTTATTAAATTGGAATCAAAGATTTCTGGTTTTGCAGTACTGGCCCGCAGAGCCTTATGGTTGAAATCATGGTCTGCGTATGTGTCTTCTAAGCTTTTGGCGATTCCTTACAAGGGTAAGACCTTGTTTGGGCCAGGCTTGGCTGAAATTATTTCAAATATTACAGGAGGTAAGGATCATTTCCACCCTCAGTATAAGAGGAATAAGCAGAAGCGACGTCAGAGTAATTTTCATTAATTTCAAAAATTCAAGGGTAAGTCTTCCTCTACCTCTACCAAGCAGGAGCAGTCCAAGCCTTCATGGAGGCCCAACCAGTCTTGGAACAAGGGAAACAATCTAAGAAGCTCGTTAGTGACTCAAAGTCAGCATGAAGGGTTTGCCCCCAATCCGGGTGCGGATCTTGTGGGGGCAGACTTTCTTTCTTTGCTCAGGCCTGGGTTCGGGATGTTCCGGACATCATGTCCCAGGGATACAAACTAGAGTTCAAAACCTTTCCTCCCAGGGGCAGGTTTCTGCTCTCAAGATTATCTGTAGACCAGATAAAAAACAATTTATGTTTACCTGATAAATTACTTTCTCCAACGGTGTGTCCGGTCCACGGCGTCATCCTTACTTGTGGGGATATTCTCTTCCCCAACAGGAAATGGCAAAGAGCCCAGCAAAGCTGGTCACATGATCCCTCCTAGGCTCTGCCTTCCCCAGTCATTCGACCGACGTAAAGGAGGAATATTTGCATAGGAGAAATCATATGATACCGTGGTGACTGTAGTTAAAGAAAATAAGTTATCAGACCTGATTAAAAAACCAGGGCGGGCCGTGGACCGGACACACCGTTGGAGAAAGTAATTTATCAGGTAAACATAAATTCTGTTTTCTCCAACATAGGTGTGTCCGGTCCACGGCGTCATCCTTACTTGTGGGAACCAATACCAAAGCTTTAGGACACGGATGAAGGGAGGGAGCAAATCAGGTCACCTAGATGGAAGGCACCACGGCTTGCAAAACCTTTCTCCCAAAAATAGCCTCAGAAGAAGCAAAAGTATCAAATTTGTAAAATTTAGTAAAAGTGTGCAGTGAAGACCAAGTCGCTGCCTTACATATCTGATCAACAGAAGCCTCGTTCTTGAAGGCCCATGTGGAAGCCACAGCCCTAGTGGAATGAGCTGTGATTCTTTCAGGAGGCTGCCGTCCGGCAGTCTCGTAAGCCAATCTGATTATGCTTTTAAGCCAAAAGGAGAGAGAGGTAGAAGTTGCTTTTGACCTCTCCTTTTACCAGAATAAACAACAAACAAGGAAGATGTTTGTCTAAAATCCTTTGTAGCATCTAGATAGAATTTTAAAGCACGAACTACATCCAAATTGTGCAACAAACGTTCCTTCTTTGAAACTGGATTCGGACACAAAGAAGGCACGACTATCTCCTGGTTAATGTTTTTGTTAGAAACAACTTTCGGAAGAAAACCAGGTTTAGTACGCAAAACCACCTTATCTGCATGGAACACCAGATAAGGAGGAGAACACTGCAGAGCAGATAATTCTGAAACTCTTCTAGCAGAAGAAATTGCAACCAAAAACAAAACTTTCCAAGATAATAACTTAATATCAACGGAATGTAAGGGTTCAAACGGAACCCCCTGAAGAACTGAAAGAACTAAATTGAGACTCCAAGGAGGAGTCAAAGGTTTGTAAACAGGCTTGATTCTAACCAGAGCCTGAACAAAGGCTTGAACATCTGGCACAGCTGCCAGCTTTTTGTGAAGTAACACAGATAAAGCAGAAATCTGTCCCTTCAAAGAACTTGCAGATAATCCTTTCTCCAAACCTTCTTGAAGAAAGGATAGAATCTTAGGAAGTTTTATCTTGTCCCAAGGGAATCCTTTAGATTCACACCAACAGATATATTTTTTCCATATTTTGTGGTAGATTTTTCTAGTTACAGGCTTTCTGGCCTGAACAAGAGTATCAATGACAGAATCTGAGAACCCCCGCTTTGATAAGATCAAGCGTTCAATCTCCAGGCAGTCAGTTGGAGTGAGACCAGATTCGGATGTTCGAACGGACCTTGAACAAGAAGGTCCCGTCTCAAAGGTAGCTTCCATGGTGGAGCCGATGACATATTCACCAGGTCTGCATACCAAGTCCTGCGTGGCCACGCAGGAGCTATCAAGATCACCGATGCCCTCTCCTGATTGATCCTGGCTACCAGCCTGGGGATGAGAGGAAACGGCGGGAATACATAAGCTAGTTTGAAGGTCCAAGGTGCTACTAGTGCATCTACTAGAGTCGCCTTGGGATCCCTGGATCTGGACCCGTAGCAAGGAACCTTGAAGTTCTGACGAGAGGCCATCAGATCCATGTCTGGAATGCCCCACAACTGAGTAATTTGGGCAAAGATTTCCGGATGGAGTTCCCACTCCCCCGGATGAAATGTCTGACGACTCAGAAAATCCGCTTCCCAATTTTCCACTCCTGGGATGTGGATTGCAGACAAGTGGCAGGAGTGAGTCTCCGCCCATTGAATGATTTTGGTCACTTCTTCCATCGCCAGGGAACTCCTTGTTCCCCCCTGATGGTTGACAACAGTCGTCATGTTGTCTGATTGAAACCGTATGAATTTGGCCTTTGCTAGCTGAGGCCAAGCCTTGAGAGCATTGAATATCGCTCTCAGTTCCAGAATATTTATCGGGAGAAGAGATTCTTCCCGAGACCAAAGACCCTGAGCTTTCAGGGGTCCCCAGACCGCGCCCCAGCCCACCAGACTGGCGTCGGTCGTGACAATGACCCACTCTGGTCTGCAGAAGGTCATCCCCTGTGACAGGTTGTCCAGGGACAGCCACCAACGGAGTGAATCTCTGGTCCTCTGATCTACTTGTATCGTTGGAGACAAGTCTGTATAATCCCCATTCCACTGACTGAGCATGCACAGTTGTAATGGTCTTAGATGAATTCGCGCAAAAGGAACTATGTCCATTGCCGCTACCATCAAACCTATTACTTCCATGCACTGCGCTATGGAAGGAAGAGGAACAGAATGAAGTACTTGACAAGAGTTTAGAAGTTTTGATTTTCTGGCCTCTGTCAGAAAAATCCTCATTTCTAAGGAGTCTATTATTGTTCCCAAGAAGGGAACCCTTGTTGACGGAGATAGAGAACTTTTTTCTACGTTCACTTTCCACCCGTGAGATCTGAGAAAGGCCAGGACAATGTCCGTGTGAGCCTTTGCTTGTGGAAGGGACGACGCTTGAATCAGAATGTCGTCCAAGTAAGGTACTATTGCAATGCCCCTTGGTCTTAGCACCGCTAGAAGGGACCCTAGTACCTTTGTGAAAATTCTTGGAGCAGTGGCTAATCCGAACGGAAGTGCCACAAACTGGTAATGCTTGTCCAGGAATGCGAACCTTAGGAACCGATGATGTTCCTTGTGGATAGGAATATGTAGATACGCATCCTTTAAATCCACCGTGGTCATGAATTGACCTTCCTGGATGGAAGGAAGAATTGTTCGAATGGTTTCCATTTTGAACGATGGAACCTTGAGAAACTTGTTTAAGATCTTGAGATCTAAGATTGGTCTGAATGTTCCCTCTTTTTTGGGAACCACGAACAGATTGGAGTAGAACCCCATCCCTTGTTCTCCTAATGGAACAGGATGAATCACTCCCATTTTTAACAAGTCTTCTACACAATGTAAGAATGCCTGTTTTTTTATGTGGTCTGAAGACAATTGAGACCTGTGGAACCTCCCCCTTGGGGGAAGCCCCTTGAATTCCAGAAGATAACCTTGGGAGACTATTTCTAGCGCCCAAGGATCCAGAACATCTCTTGCCCAAGCCTGAGCGAAGAGAGAGAGTCTGCCCCCCACCAGATCCGGTCCCGGATCGGGGGCCAACATCTCATGCTGTCTTGGTAGCAGTGGCAGGTTTCTTGGCCTGCTTTCCTTTGTTCCAGCCTTGCATTGGCCTCCAGGCTGGCTTGGCTTGAGAAGTATTACCCTCTTGCTTAGAGGACGTAGCACTTGGGGCTGGTCCGTTTCTGCGAAAGGGACGAAAATTAGGTTTATTTTTGGCCTTGAAAGACCTATCCTGAGGAAGGGCGTGGCCCTTGCCCCCAGTGATATCAGAAATAATCTCTTTCAAGTCAGGGCCAAACAGCGTTTTCCCCTTGAAAGGAATGATAAGCAATTTGTTCTTGGAAGACGCATCCGCTGACCAAGATTTTAGCCAAAGCGCTCTGCGCGCCACAATAGCAAACCCAGAATTTTTCGCCGCTAATCTAGCCAATTGCAAAGTGGCGTCTAGGGTGAAAGAGTTAGCCAATTTGAGAGCATGAATTCTGTCCAAAATCTCCTCATAAGAAGAATCTTTATTGAGCGCCTTTTCTAGTTCATCGAACCAGAAACACGCTGCTGTAGTGACAGGAACAATGCATGAAATTGGTTGTAGAAGGTAACCTTGCTGAACAAACATCTTTTTAAGCAAACCCTCTAATTTTTTTATCCATAGGATCTTTGAAAGCACAACTATCTTCTATAGGTATAGTGGTGCGTTTGTTTAGAGTAGAAACCGCCCCCTCGACCTTGGGGACTGTCTGCCATAAGTCCTTTCTGGGGTCGACCATAGGAAACAATTTCTTAAATATAGGGGGAGGGACGAAAGGTATGCCGGGCCTTTCCCATTCTTTATTTACAATGTCCGCCACCCGCTTGGGTATAGGAAAAGCTTCGGGGGGCCCCGGGACCTCTAGGAACTTGTCCATTTTACATAATTTCTCTGGAATGACCAAATTCTCACAATCATCCAGAGTAGATAACACCTCCTTAAGCAGGGCGCGGAGATGTTCCAATTTAAATTTAAATGTAATCACATCAGGTTCAGCTTGTTGAGAAATTTTCCCTGAATCTGAAATTTCTCCCTCATACAAAACCTCCCTGGCCCCCTCAGACTGGTGTAGGGGCCCTTCAGAACCAATATCATCAGCGTCCTCATGCTCTTCAGTATTTTCTAAAACAGAGCAGTCGCGCTTTCGCTGATAAGTGGGCATTTTGGCTAAAATGTTTTTGATAGAATTATCCATTACAGCCGTTAATTGTTGCATAGTAAGGAGTATTGGCGCACTAGATGTACTAGGGGCCTCCTGTGTGGGCAAGACTGGTGTAGACGAAGGAGGGGATGATGCAGTACCATGCTTACTCCCCTCACTTGAGGAATCATCTTGGGCATCATTTTCTCTAAATTTTGTGTCACATAAATCACATCTATTTAAATGAGAAGGAACCTTGGCTTCCCCACATTCAGAACACAGTCTATCTGGTAGTTCAGACATGTTAAACAGGCATAAACTTGATAACAAAGTACAAAAAACGTTTTAAAATGAAACCGTTACTGTCACTTTAAATTTTAAACTGAACACACTTTATTACTGCAAATGTGAAAAAGTATGAAGGAATTGTTCAAAATTCACCAAAATTTCACCACAGTGTCTTAAAGCCTTAAAAGTATTGCACACCAAATTTGAAAGCTTTAACTCTTAAAATAACGGAACCGGAGCCGTTTTTATATTTAACCCCTTTACAGTCCCTGGTATCTGCTTTGCTGAGACCCAACCAAGCCCAAAGGGGAATACGATACCAAATGACGCCTTCAGAAAGTCTTTTCTGTGTATCAGAGCTCCTCACACATGCATCTGCATGTCATGCTTCCCAAAAACAAGTGCGCAATAGAGGCGCGAAAAACAGAATTTATGTTTACCTGATAAATTTCTTTCTCCAACGGTGTGTCCGGTCCACGGCGTCATCCTTACTTGTGGGATATTCTCTTCCCCAACAGGAAATGGCAAAGAGCCCAGCAAAGCTGGTCACATGATCCCTCCTAGGCTCCGCCTACCCCAGTCATTCGACCGACGTTAAGGAGGAATATTTGCATAGGAGAAACCATATGGTACCGTGGTGACTGTAGTTAAAGAAAATAAATTATCAGACCTGATTAAAAAAACCAGGGCGGGCCGTGGACCGGACACACCGTTGGAGAAAGAAATTTATCAGGTAAACATAAATTCTGTTTTCTCCAACATAGGTGTGTCCGGTCCACGGCGTCATCCTTACTTGTGGGAACCAATACCAAAGCTTTAGGACACGGATGAAGGGAGGGAGCAAATCAGGTCACCTAAATGGAAGGCACCACGGCTTGCAAAACCTTTCTCCCAAAAATAGCCTCAGAAGAAGCAAAAGTATCAAACTTGTAAAATTTGGTAAAAGTGTGCAGTGAAGACCAAGTCGCTGCCCTACATATCTGATCAACAGAAGCCTCGTTCTTGAAGGCCCATGTGGAAGCCACAGCCCTAGTGGAATGAGCTGTGATTCTTTCGGGAGGCTGCCGTCCGGCAGTCTCGTAAGCCAATCTGATGATGCTTTTAATCCAAAAAGAGAGAGAGGTAGAAGTTGCTTTTTGACCTCTCCTTTTACCTGAATAAACAACAAACAAGGAAGATGTTTGTCTAAAATCCTTTGTAGCATCTAAATAGAATTTTAGAGCGCGAACAACATCCAAATTGTGCAACAAACGTTCCTTCTTTGAAACTGGTTTTGGACACAGAGAAGGTACGATAATCTCCTGGTTGATGTTTTTGTTAGAAACAACTTTTGGAAGAAAACCAGGTTTAGTACGTAAAACCACCTTATCTGCATGGAACACCAGATAAGGAGGAGAACACTGCAGAGCAGATAATTCTGAGACTCTTCTAGCAGAAGAAATCGCAACTAAAAACAAAACTTTCCAAGATAATAACTTAATATCAACGGAATGTAAGGGTTCAAACGGAACCCCCTGAAGAACTGAAAGAACTAAATTGAGACTCCAAGGAGGAGTCAAAGGTTTGTAAACAGGCTTGATTCTAACCAGAGCCTGAACAAAGGCTTGAACATCTGGCACAGCTGCCAGCTTTTTTGTGAAGTAATACCGACAAGGCAGAAATCTGTCCCTTCAGGGAACTTGCAGATAATCCTTTTTCCAATCCTTCTTGAAGGAAGGATAGAATCCTAGGAATCTTAACCTTGTCCCAAGGGAATCCTTTAGATTCACACCAACAGATATATTTTTTCCAAATTTTGTGGTAAATCTTTCTAGTCACAGGCTTTCTGGCCTGAACAAGAGTATCGATCACAGAATCTGAGAATCCTCGCTTCGATAAAATCAAGCGTTCAATCTCCAAGCAGTCAGCTGGAGTGAAACCAGATTCGGATGTTCGAACGGACCCTGAACAAGAAGGTCTCGTCTCAAAGGTAGCTTCCAAGGTGGAGCCGATGACATATTCACCAGATCTGCATACCAAGTCCTGCGTGGCCACGCAGGAGCTATCAAGATCACCGACGCCCTCTCCTGCTTGATCCTGGCTATCAGCCTGGGGATGAGAGGAAATGGCGGGAACACATAAGCTAGTTTGAAGGTCCAAGGTGCTACTAGTGCATCCACTAGAGCCGCCTTGGGATCCCTGGATCTGGCCCCGTAGCAAGGAACTTTGAAGTTCTGACGAGAGGCCATCAGATCCATGTCTGGAATGCCCCACAGGTGAGTGACTTGGGCAAAGATTTCCGGATGGAGTTCCCACTCCCCCGGATGCAATGTCTGCCGACTCAGAAAATCCGCTTCCCAATTTTCCACTCCTGGGATGTGGATAGCAGACAGGTGGCAGGAGTGAGACTCCGCCCAAAGAATAATTTTGGTTACTTCTTCCATCGCTAGGGAACTCCTTGTTCCCCCCTGATGGTTGATGTACGCAACAGTCGTCATGTTGTCTGATTGAAACCGTATGAACCTGGTCCTCGCAAGCTGGGGCCAGGCCTGGAGAGCATTGAATATCGCTCTCAGTTCCAGAATATTTATCGGTAGAAGAGATTCTTCCCGAGACCAAAGACCCTGAGCTTTCAGGGATCCCCAGACCGCGCCCCAGCCTATCAGACTGGCGTCGGTCGTGACAATGACCCACTCTGGTCTGTGGAACATCATCCCTTGAGACAGATTGTCCAGGGACAGCCACCAACGGAGTGAGTCTCTGGTCCTCTGATTTACTTGTATCTTCGGAGACAAGTCTGTATAGTCCCCATTCCACTGACTGAGCATGCACAGTTGTAATGGTCTTAGATGAATGCGCGCAAAAGGAACTATGTCCATCGCCGCCACCATCAACCCGATCACTTCCATGCACTGAGCTATGGAAGGAAGAGGAACGGAATGAAGTATCCGACAAGAGTCCAGAAGCTTTGTTTTTCTGGCCTCTGTTAGAAAGATCCTCATTTCTAAGGAGTCTATAATTGTTCCCAAGAAGGGAACCCTTGTTGACGGGGATAGAGAACTCTTTTCCACGTTCACTTTCCAGCCGTGAGATCTGAGAAAGGCCAGGACAATGTCCGTGTGAGCCTTTGCTTGAGGAAGGGACGACGCTTGAATCAGAATGTCGTCCAGGTAAGGTACTACTGCAATGCCCCTTGGTCTTAGCACCGCTAGAAGGGACCCTAGTACCTTTGTGAAAATCCTTGGAGCAGTGGCTAATCCGAAAGGAAGCGCCACGAACTGGTAATGTTTGTCCAGGAATGCAAACCTTAGGAACCGATGATGTTCCTTGTGGATAGGAATATGTAGATACGCATCCTTTAAATCCACCGTGGTCATGAATTGACCTTCCTGGATGGAAGGAAGGATAGTTCGAATGGTTTCCATCTTGAACGATGGGACCTTGAGAAATTTGTTTAAGATCTTGAGATCTAGGATTGGTCTGAACGTTCCCTCTTTTTTGGGAACTATGAACAGATTGGAGTAGAACCCCATCCCTTGTTCTCTTAATGGAACAGGATGAATCACTCCCATTTTTAACAGGTCTTCTACACAATGTAAGAACGCCTGTCTTTTTATGTGGTCTGAAGACAACTGCGACCTGTGGAACCTCCCCCTTGGGGGAAGTCCCTTGAATTCCAGAAGATAACCCTGGGAGACTATTTCTAGCGCCCAAGGATCCAGAACATCTCTTGCCCAAGCCTGAGCGAAGAGAGAGAGAGTCTGCCCCCCACCAGATCCGGTCCCGGATCGGGGGCCAATATTTCATGCTGTCTTGGTAGCAGTGGCAGGTTTCTTGGCCTGCTTTCCCTTGTTCCAGCCTTGCATTGGTCTCCAAGCTGGCTTGGCCTGAGAAGTATTACCCTCTTGCTTAGAGGACGTAGCACCTTGGGCTGGTCCGTTTTTACGAAAGGGACGAAAATTAGGTCTATTTTTTGCCTTGAAAGGCCGATCCTGAGGAAGGGCGTGGCCCTTACCCCCAGTGATATCAGAGATAATCTCTTTCAAGTCAGGACCAAACAGCGTTTTCCCCTTGAAAGGAATGTTTAGTAGCTTGTTCTTGGAAGACGCATCAGCCGACCAAGATTTCAACCAAAGCGCTCTGCGCGCCACAATAGCAAACCCAGAGTTCTTAGCCGCTAACTTAGCCAATTGCAAAGAGGCGTCTAGAGTGAAAGAATTAGCCAATTTGAGAGCATTGATTCTGTCCATAATCTCCTCATAAGGAGGAGAGTCACTATCGAGCACCTTAAGCAGTTCATCAAACCAGAAATATGCGGCAGTAGTGACAGGGACAATGCATGAAATGGGTTGTAGAAGGTAACCCTGCTGAACAAACATCTTTTTAAGCAAACCTTCTAATTTTTTATCCATAGGATCTTTGAAAGCACAACTATCCTCTATGGGAATAGTGGTGCGTTTGTTTAAAGTAGAAACCGCTCCCTCGACCTTGGGGACTGACTGCCATAAGTCCTTTCTGGGGTCGACCATAGGAAACAATTTTTTAAATATGGGGGGAGGGACGAAAGGAATACCGGGCCTTTCCCATTCTTTATTAACAATGTCCGCCACCCGCTTGGGTATAGGAAAAGCTTCTGGGAGCCCCGGCACCTCTAGGAACTTGTCCATTTTACATAGTTTCTCTGGGATGACTAAATTTTCACAATCATCCAGAGTGGATAATACCTCCTTAAGCAAAATGCGGAGATGTTCCAATTTAAATTTAAATGTAATCACATCAGATTCAGCCTGCTGAGAAATGTTCCCTAAATCAGTAATTTCTCCCTCAGACAAAACCTCCCTGGCCCCCTCAGATTGGGTTAGGGGCCCTTCAGAGATATTAATATCAGCGTCGTCATGCTCTTCAGTAACTAAAACAGAGCATCCACGCTTACGCTGACAAGGGTTCATTTTGGCTAAAATGTTTTTGACAGAATTATCCATTACAGCCGTTAATTGTTGCATAGTAAGGAGTATTGGCGCGCTAGATGTACTAGGGGCCTCCTGAGTGGGCAAGACTCGTGTAGACGAAGGAGGGAATGATGCAGTACCATGCTTACTCCCCTCACTTGAGGAATCATCTTGGGCATCATTGTCATTATCACATAAATCACATTTATTTAAATGAATAGGAATTCTGGCTTCCCCACATTCAGAACACAGTCTATCTGGTAGTTCAGACATGTTAAACAGGCATAAACTTGATCAGAAAGTACAAAAAACGTTTTAAAATAAAACCGTTACTGTCACTTTAAATTTTAAACTGAACACACTTTATTACTGCAATTGCGAAAAAACATGAAGGAATTGTTCAAAATTCACCAAATTTTCACCACAGCGTCTTAAAGCCTTGAAAATATTGCACACCAATTTTGGAAGCTTTAACCCTTAAAATAACGGAACCGGAGCCGTTTTAAGCTTTAAACCCCTTTACAGTCCCTGGTATCTGCTTTGCTGAGACCCAACCAAACCCAAAGGGGAATACGATACCAAATGACGCCTTCAGAAGTCTTTTATAAGTATCAGAGCTCCTCTCACATGCGACTGCATGCCATGCCTCTCAAAAACAAGTGCGCAACACCGGCGCGAAAATGAGACTCTGCCTATGCTTTGGGAAAGCCCCTAAAGAATAAGGTGTCTAAAACAGTGCCTGCCGATATTATTAAATCAAAATACCCAGAATAAATGATTCCTCAAGGCTAAATAAGTGTTAATATCAATCGATTTAGCCCAAAAAAAGTCTACAGTTTAAATAAGCCCTTGTGAAGCCCTTATTTACAATCGAAATAAACATGGCTTACCGGATCCCATAGGGAAAATGACAGCTTCCAGCATTACATCGTCTTGTTAGAATGTGTCATACCTCAAGCAGCAAAGGACTGCAAACTGTTCCCCCAACTGAAGTTAATTGCTCTCAACAGTCCTGTGTGGAACAGCCATGGATTTTAGTTACGGTTGCTAAAATCATTTTCCTCATACAAACAGAATTCTTCATCTCTTTTCTGTTTCTGAGTAAATAGTACGTACCAGCACTATTTGAAAATAACAAACTCTTGATTGAATAATGAAAAACTACAGTTAAACACTAAAAAACTCTAAGCCATCTCCGTGGAGATGTTGCCTGTACAACGGCAAAGAGAATGACTGGGGTAGGCGGAGCCTAGGAGGGATCATGTGACCAGCTTTGCTGGGCTCTTTGCCATTTCCTGTTGGGGAAGAGAATATCCCACAAGTAAGGATGACGCCGTGGACCGGACACACCTATGTTGGAGAAATGAGGCTCTGCCTATGATTAGGGAAAGCCCCTAGAGGATAAGGTGTCCAATACAGTGCCTGCCGGTTATTTTACATAATTCCCAAGAATAAAATAATTCCTCAAAGCTATGAAGTATTAAAATATGCTTATATATCAATCGTTTTAGCCCAGAAAATGTCTACAGTCTTAAAAGCCCTTGTGAAGCCCTTTTTTTCTTATGTAATAAAAATGGCTTACCGGATCCCATAGGGAAAATGACAGCTTCCAGCATTACATCGTCTTGTTAGAAATGTGTCATACCTCAAGCAGCAAAAGTCTGCTCACTGTTTCCCCCAACTGAAGTTAATTCCTCTCAACAGTCCTGTGTGGAAACAGCCATCGATTTTAGTAACGGTTGCTAAAATCATTTTCCTCTTACAAACAGAAATCTTCATCACCTTTCTGTTTCAGAGTAAATAGTACATACCAGCACTATTTTAAAATAACAAACTCTTGATTGAATAATAAAAACTACAGTTAAACACCAAAAAACTCTAAGCCATCTCCGTGGAGATGTTGCCTGTACAACGGCAAAGAGAATGACTGGGGAAGGCGGAGCCTAGGAGGGATCATGTGACCAGCTTTGCTGGGCTCTTTGCCATTTCCTGTTGGGGAAGAGAATATCCCCACAAGTAAGGATGACGCCGTGGACCGGACACACCTATGTTGGAGAAAGAGAGGCGTTCTTACACTGTGTCCAACCTGAGAGTGATAGTTCCTATTCTAATTCAGGAACAAGGTCTGGGATTTTACTCCAATCTGTTTGTGGTTCCCAAAAAAAGAGGGAACTTTCAGACCTATTTTAGACCTCAAAAGTCTAAACAAGTGCCTCAGAGTACTGTCCTTCAAGATGGAAACTATTCGTTCCATTCTTTCCTTGGTTCCAGAGGGTCAATTCATGACAACAGTGGATTTAAAGTATGTGTACCTGCATGTTCCCATCTACAGGGATCATCACAAGTTTCTGAGGTTTGCTTTTCTAGACAAAGACTTTGTTTGTGGCTCTTCCATTCAGCCTTGCCACAGCTCCCAGAATTTTTTCAAAGGTCCTGGGATCTCTGTTGGCGGTGCTCCAGTTGCGGGGTATTGCAGTGGCGCCTTATCTGGATGACATTCTGGTTCAGGCGCCATCCTTTAAACAAGCAAACTCCCACACGGAGATGTTGTCTTTTCTGCGTTCTCACAGATGGAAGGTGAACTTGGGAAAGAGTTCCTTGATTCCAGCTACAAGGGTAGTGTTCTTGGGAACCATAATAGATTCCTTATAAATGAAAATATTTCTGACAGAGGTCAGAAAATCAAAGATCTTCGACTCTTGCCTGGCCCTTCAATGTCTCAATGTATGGAGGTGATCAGTCTGATGGTAGCTGCCATGGACATCATTCCGTTTGCCCGGTTCCATCTCAGACCTCTGCAGTTATGCATGCTTAGGCAATGAACGGGGATTATGCAGATCTGTCCCCGCCATTACATCTAGATCTGGAGACAAGAGATTCTCTTCTTTGGTGTTTGTCTCAGGAACATCTCTCCCAGGGAACCTGCTTCTGCAGACCCACCTGGGTGATTGTGACAACGGACGCCAGCCTGCTGGGATGGGGAGCAGTCTGGGACTCATTAAAGGCTCAGGGAACATTGACTCGTGAGGAGTCTGTTATCCCCATAAACATCCTAGAGCTGAGGATAAACTTCAATGCTCTTCTGGCCTGGCCTCAGTTAGCTTCAGCCCAGTTTATCAGGTTCCAGTCGGACAACATAACTTCAGTGGCTTACATCAACCATCAGGGAGGAACTCAGATTTCCTTGGCCATGACAGAGGTAGCCAAAATTATTCAGTGGGCAGAGACCCACAACTGCTGTCGATCTGCGATCCACATTCCAGGAGTGGACAACTGGGAAGCGGATTTTCTGAGCAGACAGACCTTTCACCCGGGGGAGTGGGAACTTCATCCGGAGGTGTTTTTCAACTAGATTCTCAAATGGGGACAGCCGGAGCTGGATCTCATAGCATCTCAACGGAATACCAAGCTCCTGTGGTACGGGTCGAGGTCAAGGGTTCCTCAGGCTGTACCGATAGATGTTCTGGTGGTTCCTTGGAACTTCAGTCTAGCATACCTATTTCCTCCGTTCACTCTCCTCCCACGGGTCATTGCTTGAATCAAACAGGAAAGTGCGTTGGTGACCCTCATTGCACCGGCGTGGCCTCGCAGGATCTGGTATGCAGACCTAGTGGAGATGTCATCTCTTCCACCTTGGAAGGACTTTCTACTTCAAGGGCCCTTCCTTCATCCAAATCTCGTTTCTCTGAAGATGACTGCTTGAAGATTGAACGCAATGAGTCGGTCATTGAGACCATGATTCAGGCTCGTATGCCTGTTACCAGAAATATTTACTATAAGATGGCATAAACATCTGTATTTGTGTGAATCCAGAGGCTACTCTTGGAGTACAGTTCGGATTCCTAGAATTTTGTCTTTTCTCCAGGAGGGTCTGGAAAAGGGATTATCTGCTAGTACCTTGAAGGGTCAAATTTCTGCCTTATCTATATTTTTGAATAAACGTCTGGCGGACGTGACAGATGTGCAATCCTGTCAGACCTTGGTCAGAATCAGGCCTGTGTTCAAACCTGTTACTCCTCCCTGAAGTCTTAACCTTGTTCTTAAAGGTCTTCAACAGGCTCCGTTTGAGCCCATGCATTCTTTAGCTATTAAGTTATCTTGTAAAGTTTTGTTTCTTGTTGCAATTTCTTCTGCTCAGAGCTCTCGACGTTGCAGTATGAATCCCCTTACCTTATTTTTAACTCGGATAAGGTAGTTCTGGGTACTAAGTTAGGGTTCCTCCCTAAAGTGGTTTCGGGTAGGAACATTAATCAAGAAATTGTTTATCCTTCTTTGTGTCTTAACCCTTCTCATAAAAAGTGTCTGCTGCACAACCTAGATGTGGTGCGTGCATTGAAATACATTTGGCAGTCGACTAAGGATTTCCGCCAGTCTTCTGCTTTGTCGTTTTCTCTGGGAAACGCAATGGTCAGAAAGCGACTTCTCTTTCTTTGTGGCTGAAGAGTAAAATTCGATTGGCTTATGAAACTGCTGGACAGCAGCCTCCTGAGAGTCACGGCTCATTCCACGAGGGCTGTTTCTTCTTCCCTGGCATTCAAAAATTAAGCTTCTGTGAAACAAAGGCTGCAACTTGGTCCTCTCTACACACCGTTTTCTATAAATTTGATAGTTTTGCCTCAGCTGAGGCTTCTTTTGGGAGAAAGGTTCTTCAAGCAGTGGTGCCTTCCATTTAGGTTCCCTGTCTTGTCCCTCCCTTATGTGTCCTCTAGCTTGAGTATTGATTCCCAATAGTAATTAGAGATGATCCATGGACTCACCGTGTCATTAGAAAGAAAACTAAATGTATGCTTCCCTGATAAATTTATTTCTTGACACCGAGTCCACGGCCTGCCCTGTATTTTTACAGACAGTTTTTCTTTGTTATATAAACCTCAGGCACCTTGCGTTACTTCCTTTCTCTCTTTCCTTCGGTCGAATGACTGGGGTTGGAGGGAAGGGAGGTGATATTTAACAGCTTTGCTATGGTGCTCTTTGCCTCCTCCTGCTGGCCAGGAGTGATATGCCCAAAAGTAATTAGAGATGATCCGTGGACTCACTGTGTCAAGAAAGAAAAAACAAATTATCAGGTAAGTATAAATTTTGTTTTTTTCTTCTACACCGTTTTTTTCTCTCTTTTTCTTTTTCATTTGATAGCCTTCCTGATAACATTTCAGTTAGTGAATGAACTGGCCCTTTAAGGTTATCCTAAGCATCTCTCTAACATGAGATGCCATATCGAAATCTAGCTACATTCCTTACATATGTGCAGCAACTCTCCAGATAACTGCACTGAAACTTAAGAGGGGCATGAAATGTTTTTAGAGTTTACAGTATGAGTGTTAAAGAGACAAATATTTATGATCCTTACGTTGAATCGGACTCTGCGTTGCACTGAAGGAAGAAACCGACACTTTTCTGGTGCGGTCTGTCCGGATAAAACCTTGGCATCACCATAATCTTCCAAGGAAGATTCCTTACAAAGCAAGGAGGGCTGAGCACAGATTCACTAAGTCGACTAAAGCGCTCCACTGTAAACTGAAATGTAGCTTCTGATCTCCAACTAGTATCTGAAAATACACGTTACAAATTTATTTAAAAAACACCATATAAAACATTTTTAAGGAAAAACCAAGATCAGCAAAACAACAAATTTGAACTAACCTGTCCTAAGACCACACAATATACCAGGGTTTCAGGTTATAACCTCAGTGTAAAAGTAAAATCATTTGAAAATGTGACGTGCATTTTTCCATTATTAGTCTAAAAACTATTAGTTCATTAACTAAAACCAACATTGTATTTGCTTAATTGTTTTGTTAATTATGATCTATGTAAGGATCAAATAGGGATTTGTGGCCTAGAGGCCCAGTACTGAAATAAACACTTAAAAAGTATTAACACTTTATTTTACATATATGCAACACAATACAGTAAATTGGGACTAAATATAAGTGGGTATATCACTACCACCTATACTATCTTTCAATACTCCTAACACAAAGCAATAAAAACTAAATTTATGCTTACCCGATAAATTATTTTCTTTCCTGGCATGGAGAGTCCACAATTCCATTCAATACTGTTGGGAATTCAGAGCCTGGCTTAAAAGGACACTGAACCCAAATTTTTTCTTTCGTGATTCAGATAGAGCATGCAATTTTAAGCAACTTTCTAATTTACTCTACTATTATCAATTTTTCTTTGTTCTCTTGCTATATTTATTTGAAAAAGAAAGTCCAGAACCCCTGAAAGCACTTGTTTATTGGTGGATGAATTTATCCACCAATCAGCAAGAACCCAGGTTGTTCACAAAAAAAATGGGCCGGCATCTAAACTTTTATTCTTGCTTTTCAAATAAAGATACCAAGAGAATGAAGAACATTTGCTAATAGAAGTAAATTAGAAAGTTGCTGCTCTATCTTTATCACAAAAAAAAAATTTGGGTCCAGTGTCCCTTTTAGTATCTCTCCCACTTTCCCTTGGCTGAATGACTGGGGGATTATGGGAAGAAAAAGAGGAACACAAGGGGTATAGAGGTGCCTGAAGAGGATATAAAAATAAATGCCGCAAAAAAAAAAAAAAAAAAAAAAAAAAGGGGAAGGTCATGGATTCTCCATGCCAGGAAAGAAAAATGCATCAGGTAAGCATAAATTTTGTTTTCTTTCCAATGGCATGGAGAGTCCACAATTCCATTCATTACTGTTGGGAAATCAATATCCAAAGCCAGAGAGTACACAGAATGGGCAGGGAGGGAGAACTAAAAGCTGGTGGCCGAAACTGAAGGCACCACCTCTAGAAGCAGCCGTCTCCCAAAAGAAACATCAGCTGAGGTAAAACATCAAAGTTATTAAAAGTTTAAAAGGACATGCAAAGAGGACAAAGAAGTCTTACAGATTTGTTCTCTGGAAGGTTAGTCCTTAAAGGTCCAGGGATACGAAAAAGCACAAGGAGAGAAATCCGAATTCATTAACCCCTTAACGACCAGTGCCGTACCCTATACAACGCTAGTCGTTATGCCTTTAAAGGACCGTACCCTGTACGTCACTGCCGTCCTGGGCTACCACTATCACTACCTTTTAAGTGACATTAGGATCCTTAGTATTATGTAAAAACAGAATTTATGTTTACCTGATAAATTACTTTCTCCAACGGTGTGTCCGGTCCACGGCGTCATCCTTACTTGTGGGATATTCTCTTCCCCAACAGGAAATGGCAAAGAGCCCAGCAAAGCTGGTCACATGATCCCTCCTAGGCTCCGCCTACCCCAGTCATTCGACCGACGTTAAGGAGGAATATTTGCATAGGAGAAACCATATGATACCGTGGTGACTGTAGTTAAAGAAAATAAATTATCAGACCTGATTAAAAAACCAGGGCGGGCCGTGGACCGGACACACCGTTGGAGAAAGTAATTTATCAGGTAAACATAAATTCTGTTTTCTCCAACATAGGTGTGTCCGGTCCACGGCGTCATCCTTACTTGTGGGAACCAATACCAAAGCTTTAGGACACGGATGAAGGGAGGGAGCAAATCAGGTCACCTAAATGGAAGGCACCACGGCTTGCAAAACCTTTCTCCCAAAAAATAGCCTCAGAAGAAGCAAAAGTATCAAACTTGTAAAATTTGGTAAAAGTGTGCAGTGAAGACCAAGTCGCTGCCCTACATATCTGATCAACAGAAGCCTCGTTCTTGAAGGCCCATGTGGAAGCCACAGCCCTAGTGGAATGAGCTGTGATTCTTTCAGGAGGCTGCCGTCCGGCAGTCTCGTAAGCCAATCTGATGATGCTTTTAATCCAAAAAGAGAGAGAGGTAGAAGTTGCTTTTTGACCTCTCCTGTTACCAGAATAAACAACAAACAAGGAAGATGTTTGTCTAAAATCCTTTGCAGCATCTAAATAGAATTTTAGAGCGCGAACAACATCCAAATTGTGCAACAAACGTTCCTTCTTCGAAACTGGTTTCGGACACAAAGAAGGCACGACTATCTCCTGGTTAATGTTTTTGTTAGAAACAACTTTTGGAAGAAAACCAGGTTTAGTACGTAAAACCACCTTATCTGCATGGAACACCAGATAAGGAGGAGAACACTGCAGAGCAGATAATTCTGAAACTCTTCTAGCGGAAGAAATTGCAGCCAAAAACAAAACTTTCCAAGATAATAACTTAATATCAACGGAATGTAAGGGTTCAAACGGAACCCCCTGAAGAACTGAAAGAACTAAGTTGAGACTCCAAGGAGGAGTCAAAGGTTTGTAAACAGGCTTGATTCTAACCAGAGCCTGAACAAAGGCTTGAACATCTGGCACAGCTGCCAGCTCTTTGTGAAGTAACACAGACAAGGCAGAAATCTGTCCCTTCAAGGAACTTGCAGATAATCCTTTCTCCAATCCTTCTTGAAGAAAGGATAGAATCCTAGGAATCTTTACCTTGTCCCAAGGGAATCCTTTAGATTCACACCAACAGATATATTTTTTCCATATTTTGTGGTAAATTTTTCTAGTTACAGGCTTTCTGGCCTGAACAAGAGTATCAATAACAGAATCTGAGAACCCTCGCTTTGACAAGATCAAGCGTTCAATCTCCAAGCAGTCAGCTGGAGTAGGACCAGATTCGGATGTTCGAACGGACCTTGAACAAGAAGGTCTCGTCTCAAAAGGTAGCTTCCATGGTGGAGCCGATGACATATTCACCAGATCTGCCTACCAAGTCCTGCGTGGTTACGCAGGAGCTATCAAGATCACCTACGCCCTCTCCTGATTGATCCTGGCTACCAGCCTGGGGATGAGAGGAAACGGCGGGAATACATAAGCTAGGTTGAAGGTCCAAGGTGCTACTAGTGCATCTACTAGAGTCGCCTTGGGATCCCTGGATCTGGACCCGTAGCAAGGAACCTTGAAGTTCTGACGAGAGGCCATCAGATCCATGTCTGGAATGCCCCACAGTTGAGTGATTTGGGCAAAGATTTCCGGATGGAGTTCCCACACCCGCGGATGCAATGTCTGACGAATCAGAAAATCCGCTTCCCAAGTTTCCACTCCTGGGATGTGGATTGCAGACAGGTGGCAGGAGCGAGTCTCCGCCCATTGAATGATTTTGGTCACTTCTTCCATCGCCAGGGAACTCCTTGTTCCCCCCTGATGGTTGATGTACACAACAGTCGTCATGTTGTCTGATTGAAACCGTATGAACTTGGCCCTCGCTAGCTGAGGCCAAGCCTTGAGAGCATTGAATATCGCTCTCAGTTCCAGAATATTTATCGGTAGAAGAGATTCTTCCCGAGACCAAAGACCCTGAGCTTTCAGGGATCCCCAGACCGCGCCCCAGCCCATCAGACTGGCGTCGGTCGTGACAATGACCCACTCTGGTCTGCGGGAGGTCACCCCTTGCGACAGGTTGTCCAGGGACAGCCACCAACGGAGTGAGTCTCTGGTCCTCTGGTTTACTTGTATCTTCGGAGACAAGTCTGTATAGTCCCCATTCCACTGACTGAGCATACACAATTGAAATGGTCTTAGATGAATGCGCGCAAAAGGAACTATGTCCATTGCCGCTACCATCAAACCTATCACTTCCATGCACTGCGCTATGGAAGGAAGAGGAACGGAAGGAAGTATCCGACAAGAGTTTAGAAGTTTTGTTTTTCTGGTCTCTGTCAGAAAAATCCTCATTTCTAAGGAGTCTATTATTGTTCCCAAGAAGGGAACTCTTGTCGACGGAGATAGAGAACTCTTTTCCACGTTCACTTACCATCCGTGAGATCCGAGAAAGGCCAGGACTATGTCCGTGTGAGCCTTTGCTTGAGGAAGGGACGACGCTTGAATCAGAATGTCGTCCAAGTAAGGTACTACAGCAATGCCCCTTGGTCTTAGCACCGCCAGAAGGGACCCTAGTACCTTTGTGAAAATCCTTGGAACAGTGGCTAATCCGAAAGGAAGCGCCACGAACTGGTAATGCTTGTCCAGGAATGCGAACCTTAGGAACCGATGATGTTCCTTGTGGACAGGAATATGTAGATACGCATCCTTTAAATCCACCGTGGTCAAGAATTGACCTTCCTGGATGGAAGGATTGTTCGAATGGTTTCCATTTTGGACGATGGAACCTTGAGAAACTTGTTTAGGATCTTGAGATCTAAGATTGGTCTGAACGTTCCCTCTTTTTTGGGAACTACGAACAGATTGGAGTAGAACCCCATCCCTCGTTCTTTTAATGGAACAGGATGAATCACTTCCAGAAGATAACCTTGGAAGACTATTTCTAGCGCCCAAGGATCCAGAACTTCTCTTGCCCAAGCCTGAGTGAAGAGAGAGAGTCTGCCCCCCACCAAATCCGGTCCCGGATCGGGGGCCCGCGTCTCATGCTGTCTTGGGAGCAGTGGCAGGTTTCTTGGCCTGCTTTCCTTTGTTCCAGCCTTGCCTTGGTCTCCAGGCTGGATTGGCTTGAGAAGTATTACCCTCCTGCTTAGAGGACGTAGCACTTGGGGCTGGTCCGTTTCTGCGAAAGGGACGAAAATTAGGTTTATTTTTGGCCTTGAAAGACCTATTCTGAGGAAGGGCGTGGCCCTTGCCCCCAGTGATATCAGTGATATCAGAGATAAACTCTTTCAAGTCAGTTTTTCCCCTTGAAAGGAATGTCAAACAATTTGTTCTTGGAAGACGCATCCGCTGACCAAGATTTTAACCAAAGCGCTCTGCGCGCCACAATAGCAAACCCAGAATTTTTCGCCGCTAACCTAGCCAATTGCAAGGTGGCGTCTAGGGTGAAAGAATTAGCCAATTTAAGAGCACGAATTCTGTCCATAATCTCCTCATAAGAAGAAGAATTACTAATAATCGCCTTTTCTAGCTCATCGCACCAGAAACACGCGGCTGTAGTGACAGGGACAGTGCATGCAATTGGTTGTAGAAGGTAACCTTGCTGAACAAACATCTTTTTTAGCAAACCTAATTTTTTATCCATAGGATCTTGGAAAGCACAACTATCTTCTATGGGTATAGTGGTGCGCTTGTTTAGAGTAGAAACCGCCCCCTCGACCTTGGGGACTGTCTGCCATAAGTCCTTTCTGGGGTCGACTATAGGAAACAATTTTTTAAATATGGGGGGAGGTACGAAAGGTACACCGGGCCTGTCCCATTCTTTATTAACAATGTACGCCACCCGCTTGAGTATAGGAAAAGCTTCGGGGGGGCCCCGGGACCTCTAGGAACTTGTCCATTTTACATAGTGTTTCTGGAATGACCAGATAATCACAATCATCCAAATTGGATAACACCTCCATAAGCAGAGCGCGGAGATGTTCCAACTTAAATTTAAAAGTAATCACATCAGGTTCAGCTTGTTGAGAAATTTTTCCTGAATCTGAAATTTCTCCCTCAGACAAAACCTCCCTGGCCCCCTCAGACTGGTGTAGGGGCCCTTCAGAAACAATATCATCAGCGTCCTCATGCTCTTCAGTATTTTCTAAAACAGAGCAGTCGCGCTTTCGCTGATAAGTGGGCATATTGGCTAAAATGTTTTGATAGAATTATCCATTACAGCCGTTAATTGTTGCATAGTAAGGAGTATTGGCGCGCTAGATGTACTAGGGGCCTCCTGTATGGGCAAAACTGGTGTAGACGAAGGAGGGGATGATGCAGTACCATGCTTACTCCCCTCACTTGAGGAATCATCTTGGGCATCATTTTTACTAAAAAAATTTTATGACATAAATCACATCTATTTAAATGAGAAGGAACCTTGGCTTCCCCACAGTCAGAACACAATCTATCTGGTAGTTCAGACATGTTAAACAGGCATAAACTTGATAACAAAGCACAAAAAACGTTTTAAAATAAAACCGTTACTGTCACTTTAAATTTTAAACTGAACACACTTTATTACTGCAATTGCGAAAAAGTATGAAGGAATTGTTCAAAATTAACCAAAATTTCACCACAGTGTCTTAAAGCCTTAAAAGTATTGCACACCAAATTCGGAAGCTTTAACCCTTAAAATAACGGAACCGGAGCCGTTTTTATATTTAACCCCTTTACAGTCCCTGGAATCTGCTTTGCTGAGACCCAACCAAGCCCAAAGGGGAATACGATACCAAATAATGCCTTCAGAAAGACTTTTCTATGTATCAGAGCTCCACACACATGCAGCTGCATGTCATGCTGTTCTCAAAAACAAGTGCGCCATACCGGCGCGAAAATGAGGCTCTGACTATGATTAGGGAAAGCCCCAATAGAATAAAGTGTCTAAAACAGTGCCTGCCGATATTATTTTACAAAAAATACCCAGATTAAATGATTCCTCAAGGCTAAATATGTGTAAATATGATCGATTTAGCCCAGAAAATGTCTACAGTCTTAATAAGCCCTTGTGAAGCCCTTATTTACTGTGAATAAAAATGGCTTACCGGATCCCATAGGGAAAATGACAGCTTCCAGCATTACATCGTCTTGTTAGAATGTGTCATACCTCAAGCAGCAAAAGACTGCTCACTGTTCCCCCAACTGAAGTTAATTCCTCTCAACAGTCCTGTGTGGAACAGCCATGGATTTTAGTAACGGTTGCTAAAATCATTTTCCTCATACAAACAGAAATCTTCATCTCTTTTCTGTTTCAGAGTAAATAGTACATACCAGCACTATTTTAAAATAACAAACTCTTGATTGAATAATAAAAACTACAGTTAAACACTAAAAAACTCTAAGCCATCTCCGTGGAGATGTTGCCTGTACAACGGCAAAGAGAATGACTGGGGTAGGCGGAGCCTAGGAGGGATCATGTGACCAGCTTTGCTGGGCTCTTTGCCATTTCCTGTTGGGGAAGAGAATATCCCACAAGTAAGGATGACGCCGTGGACCGGACACACCTATGTTGGAGAAACACTATCGCGTAACCCTTTATATATGGGTGTCCGTTATAATCCATCCTTTTAAGTGCCACCCAGTACCGATATGGATAATGTGAAAGTTATAATACATTAGGACCTTTGGTCCAGGTTGTCTTATTTTCTAACCTCAGTATGGAGTAGGAGGAATATGAATCATGGCCACTTACGCCATACATTAAAATATATTTACAATGACAATTTTTTGTCCAATCAAGATGATTCACGATACTAACCTGCACTCTATGTGTACATATAAACACTATTAGCTTACACTGCATGACATGTCTATAATCAAATAGTGTGGATCGGTCAAGTAATACTTCAGTATAATATGTACATCATTTGTGCTCGTAGTTGCACTAATCCCCGCCTCTTGTGTTACGTAGAAAAACACTGGACACTAGTAGGGATCGGGCTCGGACAAACGCTTATTAGGATATAGTGGATGGGAACGGATTGGTCCAAGAAAAGGGTGTGTATTACGCCCTGATGACAGACAACGTGCATGCTAATAAGGGATATACTCAAGAGTCTCAGGACTCATTCACGCCTGAGGTTACAATAGAATTGATTTGATTGGTCCAACTACGGGTTATTTTTCACAGTGCTGATAGGACATTTTACATCCAATTATACGGTATATTAAGAGATGGCACCCAGGCTTCTGTTTGTCCAAATTTTACACATTGAGAAAGGCCGTATACAGGCCGCAGCGTTTCACACCACACGCTGAAACGAGGGACAGGAGACTCAGCCTAAACAAGTGATCCTAACTGAAGGTATCTGTATCACTGTGTGAAAATACGAACTGGGTCATTAAACCTATGAAAGTGTTAGACTACTCCACATTTTTGCATTAAGTGTTTTGGCGATTCCAAACGTGCTTAGAGGTGAACTATCACGGAACCGGAGCGAGGGCAGCCACTCCATTTTATCCTGTTATTATATTCCGTCATGAGATACTACTTAGTCTGCTAATATTAGAATTTTAAGCTTACTGTTTAAGAGTGGGGTTTTTTTGATGCCGGCATCTAATTTTATTGTATTAATAGATTCAATAAATTGTTAACTATTTTTAAAGGGACAGTCTACACTAGAATTTTTATTGTTTTAAAAGATAGATAATCCCTTTATTACCCATTTCCCAGTTTTGCATAACAAACACAGTTATAATAATATACTTTTAACCTCTGTGATTATCTTGTATCTAAGCTTCTGCAAACTGCCCCTTTTTTCAGTTCTTTTGACAGACTTGCAGTCTAGCCAATCAGTGCCTGCTCCCAGATTACTTCACGTGCACGAGCACAGTGTTATCTATATGAAATATGTGAACTAACACCCTCTAGTGGTGAAAAACTGTTAAAATGCAATCTGAAAGAGGTGGGCTTCAAGGTCTAAGAAATTAGCATATGAACCTCCTAGGTTAAGCTTTCAACTAAGAATACCAAGGGAACAAAGCAAAATTGGTGATAAAAGTAAATTGGAAAATTGTTTAAAATTACATGCTCTATCTGAATCATGAAAGTTTATTTTGGCCTAGACTGTCCCTTTAAGACATTGTAATTTATATATCTCTTTTTTTGATACATTATCAATTTCAAACTCAATTAGATACGATTCTGGTTTATATTATTTTAGAATTATATGTCCCAATATATAATAGAACACTTGGAATATTTTGGAGTTAGAGGTTTCAATATACATCTATAAGTTTGTTTGTTATTTGGTTTTTATTATACACCCAGCAAAGATCATAGGGGAAATATTTATCCATTGTCACTTAATTTACTCACGTACATATACGGCAATTACCGCGATTAGTCTACTATTTACATTAAGAACTCTCTATTTGTAGCGCGATCCCACCCACCCCTTTTTTTTTTTTTAACCCCAATGGAGGAGACCATGACATTCCCACCAGATCCGCAAACCACTTCGGCCACAACGGAGCAATCAGAATAGCAGAAGTTTGCTCCTGCTTGATGCGGGCCACTACTCAAGGTAGAAATGGCAACGGTGGACATATGTAAAACTAGGTTTTAACTCCCAAGGCACCGCTAAGGCATCTATCAGCACTGCCTGGGGATCCCTGGACCGCAACCCATATCTGGGTAGCTTGAAGTTGAGTCTGGAAGCCATGAGATCTATCTACGGCGTCTTCCATCTGTTGCAGATCTCCGCAAACACCTCGGGATGGAGACCATTCCCCTGGATGAAACGATTGTCTGCTGAGAAAATCCGCTTCCCAGTTGTCCACACCTGGAATGTGGATTGCTGATAGCGAACAGTTGTGGGTCTCCGCCCATTCCAGAATCCGAGATACTTCTCTCATGGCTAGGGAGCTTCTCGTCCCCCCCCCGATGGCTGATGTAAGCCACGAGGTAATGTTGTCCGATTGGAATCGGATGAATCGTGACGACCCCAGGAGGGGCCAAGCACTCAGAGCGTTTAACATCGCTCGAAGTTCCAGAATATTGATCGGGAGAAGCAACCCCTCTCGAGTCCACCTGCTTTGTGCCTTCCTTGCACCCCAAACAGCTCCCCATCCTGACAGACTTGCGTCCGTGGTCACAATCTCCCAAAATGGTCTCAAGAAGGATGTGCCCTGGAACAGTTGTTCCGGACATATCCACAAAGAGAGGGATTCCCTCATTCGGTTGTTGATAGATCTGTTGGAATAGATCCAAGTCATTGCCGTTCCATTGTCTCAACATGCACAACTGAAGAGGTCTGAGATGGAACCTGGTGTATGGAATGACATCTATGCTGGATACCATGAGCCCAATCTCCTCTCCACTCTTTTGCTGGGAACCAGGGAACTCTGAATGTAAGCATCCATCAAATCTATGGTAGTCATGAACTGTCCCCACTTGAGCTAGGGGCAGAATAGACCTGATTGTCTCCATCTTGACCGATGGGACTGACAGAAAACATGTTTAGGCACTTTAGGTCTAGAATCGGGCAAAACTTGCCCGCCTACTTTGGGACCACAAAACGTTTTGAATAATACCCCAGACCTCTTTCTGCTAGAGGGACTGGAACGATTACTCAGAGAGAGGAGAGACCCCTCACCCACTCTAGAAAGGCTTCTCTCTTTTCTGGTCTTGATAGGTTTGACAGGAGGAATCTGCCCCTGGGCGGATGAGTCTTGAATCCTATCCTGTAACCCGGGCGATGACCTCCAGAACCAAAGAGTCCTGAACATCTTAGCCAAGTCTTAGTGAAAAGAGATAGTCTGCCCCCTACACGATCCAGAGACGGATCGGGGGCCGCACCTTTATGCCGATTTTGTCTCAGCGGGCTTCTTGCTCTGCTTGGCTCTGTTCCAAGAATGAGCTGGCTTCCAAGAGCCCTTGGACTGCTCGCAACGCAGGCTGCTGGCGTTGGGACTTGTCCAAACGAAAAGGGGTGAAAAGTAGACCCCTTAGGAATATTCTTATCTTGCGGTAGGAAAGCACCCTTGCTTCCTGTGACCGTGGATATGAAAGAGTCTAGGCATGGACCAAAAAGAACTTTCCCCTGAAATGGGAGGGATAGTAATCTAGACATGGAATTCATGTCAGCAGACCACAACTTTAACCAAAGAGCCCTACGGGCTAGAACAGAAAAACCTGATGTCTTGGCATTCAAGCAAATAATCTGCATATTTGCATCACAGATTATTGAATTAGCTACCCTTAAGGCCTTAAATACGATCCTGTATCTCGAGGGGAGTCTCCACCTCGAACCCCATTAACTGAAACATCTCTCTCAACATGGATTCCAATCTTTTATCCATGGGCTCCTTGAACGAAGAGTTATCTTCGAGCGAGATAGTTGTGTGCTTAACGAACGTGGAGAAAGTACTGTCCACCTTAGGAATGGCCCCCACAGCTCAAGCTGCAAGTCCAGAATGGGGAACAGTTTTTTTAAAAGAAGTAGAGGGGGAAAAAAGGACGAGCCAAGTTTCTCCCATTCGTTCTTAATAGTATTAGCCATCTTAACAGGGACCGGGAAAGTCAGAGGCACCACCCTGTCCTCGTAAACCTAGCCTTAGGGATCGAAGGTTTTTCTGTCCGTTTCAGTTCCGGAACCTCTAATGTAGCAAGCACCTCTTTCAGCAAAGAGCGTAAATGCTCCATCTTAAACTCTGGCTCCTCCGCAGCCGGAGGTCTAGATGACCCAGAAAGAGCGTCCTCAGAAGAGTCGGATTCGTCTTCATCAGCAGATAATCTGTCAGAGACATCCAACGGAAGATATGACCCCTGGGACGGATAGCTATATTTCACCTTTCGCTTAGCAGGGCGTGGCAAGGCATTGAAGGCCGTAGAAACCGCCGTTTGTAAATGATCAGCGAAATCTGGCAGCCAAAGAGCCCCTCCCGCGGAAGGATTAGTAGTGCCCTGGGGAGCTGCTTGTGCAATCTGAGATGAATGTAGGGAATGCACCTCGCGGGATGGACAACCCTCAGAGGTGGACGGCTCAGTCGTACTAAATATCTTATCTTTTTTAGATATTGCAATTTATCAAAGCATGTGGAACATAGTTGAGCACAAACACAATTACATTTTGTTAAAGAGGGAGTACCCTCTAACATATCAGAGTCCTCCATAGCTTGCGCCTATATTATGGACTAGATAGAAATGAAATGGCACCTTTATACCCCAATGGCCGGGGCACTCACCACCTCCTATTACCTGGACCACAGAGAAACCGCTTTGTCTCCTGCAACCGCCGGTCAAGAAAGAGGAAGTTAAAGAGGCCACTCCCGGTCACATGGAGTGCCATGCAGGACCCCTCTGCACTAAAAAGAAAAAATGTGCCAAAAGAGGCAGCGTCTATCTCAATAAATAAAACCGACTGTTCACACATAGACGCATGTCGCAGCATTAAACACAATAAAGATTATACATAAATGCCCCACTGTTCAATAACCCCCTTTCCAAGGATATTAACCCTTGATACTATACAGATAAAAGGAGACACACTGTGACCTGTCTTCTTGCGTTATATGTGTATAAATTAAACTATCTTACCAGAATCTATGCAAAGGAACAGGAACACAGCCTTTCAAGTGCGACAGGGTAGTAGCATCGCTCCCGACATGGACTTGAGTGAAGAAAGCAGGCAGCGAAACTCGTCAACGCTGATTGCTTATGGAGCCGGGATGGTTTCGCAGAAAGACTCTCCCTGCATCTCCGGACTAACATTTATCCATGCTCTCACTGAGAGGCTGACAGTAGTTCTCATGCTTGGTTAGATGTATTGTATGTATGTATGTAACCAAGCATGATGTTACAGACCTTAGCAGTAATCATCTCAGTGTAAGAAAGATTACATTAATGAGCCTGTATACATAAAATAGGGTAACAAAAAAATAAGGTCACTTAAGCAATATATAAAAAAGTTATATAGGACCAAATATGATGTCCCCTAGATTACTAGAAATCACCTCAATATCAGAGAGGTTACATTAAAAAAGCCAAAAAGAAATAAATATCTTAGTGCTCTAAGATCAATTAGAAACAAATGCATATATATATGATACACATTAGGACAGAGCATATACTAGTGTTTTTCAACCAGTGTGCCGTGGCACACTAGTGTGCCGTGAGAGATCCTCAGGTGTGCCGCGGCAAACTGACAACAGTGCGGGGGTGTCAGTCTTTCAAATTTTGAAATATTGGGAGGTATGTGACAGGCTTATCAGGCATCATTTACAACCATGACATTGACATTCATTCACAGACAATCATTATGATTGTTAATGAATATAAATGTGTCATGTATAGTTTGTAGGAGGCATGGCAGTGTGTGTGTGTGTGTGTGTGTGTGTGTGTGTGTGTGTGTGTGTGTGTGTGTGTGTGTGTGTGTGTGTGTGTGTGTGATTTTGTAAAATTTTGGGATGGTGGTGTGCAACAGGATTTTTTTTTTTAAAGTAAAAAAAAGTGTGCCACGGCAGAAAAAAAAAGGTTGCAAATCACTGGCATATACAATAAACTGCCATTAGATGGCAGCAAAGACCAGGGAATCCCTGATAAGTAATGCACATTACTAGGGACATACATAAAACCAGTCCTTGGCGGGAATCAAAGGTTTTAACCTGACACTGCCAGAAATTACTGATGCGTGAGAGCATTAAGTAGAGTCATAGAAACATAAGGGGGGTGAATGAGGCATCAGACCTCTGTAGCCCCAATACCAGACAAAATGGCGCCTTAAACTGAACCGCAAGAAAAACGGCCATGATGTCTGAGGAATAATTTAGAGATTGACCATTCCTGAGAGGCATTTACTCCCTTGAGAAGTAAAAGGCAGGAGCGCATAACCCCATCTGAGGATAGGCTGCCTGTCCCAACTGAGCTCATAAACATAAGGTTCTGCGGAGCCAAGTTTGATTGCCACTATCCTAGAGATATATCAGTGAGAGCAAGAACTGCCCGCTCCGGTTCAACAATAAAAGACAATGTTCAATTTCGAACTGGCGCACCAGGGTCCTGTATATACATAGCGCTTAATACATAACGCACCCCTCCTAAATATAGCCCGCAATCAACTAGTGGGACAACACTAAAATGGGGTACGCTATAGTAAGCGCATTAAAGTGGCTGCCATTATAAAGGGACTGACTCTTTCCAATGTGAGGAAATTAATAAAGCCCAGAATCCTTACAGTGCAAACAGGAGCTCCGGTGGTTAATAGAGCAGCACCGGAGGTTCCTGATAATTAGGCCAAGTCCGAGCTAAACGTACGTTGTGCTCAAAAGTATATGATCTCTCTAAATAAGAAAATAACCAAGAGTCCCAGACCCCCCTGAGGAAATAAGATGCCACCCAGTCACCTCTCTTCTGAGCAGTCCCTTGATGAGCCCACACAATAAGTAAAGGCAAGGACTTAGCCAACAGGGTCTCTACTGCGGAGCAGACAGCAGCTCCAGGTTTGCCAGCTTTATCCGACAACTGCCAGGGACCTGGGTAGAAAGGAAAGCAGTGTAAGTGTAACACTGTTTGCCTGTTGGGGGTGTTAGAACAAATTGCTGGAGGGATAACAAGGACTACCCTGCGACCTCCAGCAGCTACCAATACTCAAGTGGATTACATGGACACAGCATTAACCCCAGTCGTGTCTTGAAAGGGAAACTATCCATTAAAGGACTTATTTTTCTTCAGAGCATCCGTCTTCACCTCTTCCAAGTTACTGAGGGACTATGGGAAGCGGGAGGGATACTTAAGCTTTGCTGGGATGTCTTTGCCTCCTCCTGGTGGCCAGGAGCTGAATTCCCTACAGTAATGAATAGAATCGTGGACTCTCCATGCCACTGGAAAGAAAACATAACATTAAATATAGACAGGGGCCAAGGTACCAGAAGGAGTACTCTGAAACTAACGAAAGGGAATATTATGTCACACATTCATACGGCAGCTTCCCTGTGCGCTCAGAAGCGCCCTCCTGCCTGCGAACTGCTGGGATTGAACCCAGTCAGCCGATTGCTAACCGATTCCCTAATAAGTACAATCCAAACCATTCATTAATGTGCTTGTTTTCAATATATGTCCGAGTAAGCAGTCTCTCAAGTAACGTTAGGTTGTCTTAAAATATCAGCACGACTTGCTTACAAACAAAGTATAATTTTGCTTAAGAAGCAATCATTTTAGACAAGCACATAGATCGTAGTAACTCCTTTTGATCCCAGCACCATGTTTTGTTAATTACATAGACAGAAATATGCATACAAATGTGTTAGTGTTTTTTAAATGAATACAAACAGTATTATTAATCTCTTCTCAATAAGACACACCCTGAAATATGGGCCTTTTGAGGACAGGTTTGCTCATCCAATATTCTAATTACTGAACATAGCTTGACAAATGCCAAAAGGCAGGAAGCCATGACTGAAAAGTTTGTTACAGGTTAAAGGGACTGGCTAGCCAAAATAAAACCTTCATGATTCAGATAGGACATGTAATTTAAAACCACTTTCCAATTTACTTTTAGCATCAAATCTGCTTTGCTCTCTTGGTATTCTTTGTTAAAAGCTAAACCTAGGTAGGCTCGTATGCTAAATTTCTAAGCCCTTGAAGGCCACCTCTTATCTCAGTGTATTTTGACAGTTTTTCACAAATAAAGGGCTTTAGTTCATGTGTGCCATATAGATAACATTGTGCTCACGCCCATGGAGTTACCTAGGAGTCAGCACTGATTGGCTAAAATGCAAGTTTGTTAAAAGAACTGAGATAAGGAGGCTTAGATACAAGGTAATATGGAGAATAAAGGGATTATCTCTCTTTTTAAAACAACAACAACTCTGGAGTAGACTGTCCCTTGAATTAATTATTTTTCTCCCTCCTTAGACTATACATATATGACTGTCACATAAAATTGTGAGAGACTAGCTCCTCAATATTCTTTTTGGTTTTTAAACATGAAATCAATGTGTCAACACATGACATATACTATCAGAGAGCAGCTACCAAGTGATTTCTAAATATCCATAACTGCAGGTACAAAGTAACATTTAAAGCGAAGGTAAAGTTTTTACTTACAGAAGACAGCACTGCATTTGTTAATATTAATATAATACAATCGCTAAGTTTATTTCTCTGTTATATCGCATATACAGTCTCATATCTCTATCTATATCTCTTTATAAATCCCTACCGTTTCGCTGCTGACTCTTCCCAACCCCTATTTCCGTGTTTTCAGGTTAGTGACATAAAAAGCGGTCCCACCCGCTCTCCACGTCTCTCAAAAACACGCTCCCGGTGCAGCTTTTAACTGCGCATGTGCTACTCGCCCATTTCGCTTTCATCTGCGCATGTGCTTATACGCTTGTCCGTATCATTTATACGATGCAGATGAGGTATTGGATTCAGACCAGTAAAAAGCACGAGCTAAAAACGTGACCGCAATGGGAAAAACAAAAAAAACAAAACACAATGAATAAACAATGTTCGTAAAATTGACGGAAAAATGTTGATAACTCGATTTAATGCAATAACAAAAATGATGAATGAGACCGATGTTATTTTTACCACATAAATGGAATTCTGCATAGAGACTATAGTAACTTTACCTTCACTTTAACATAAAGCAGATTGAAACTTACTATTCATTGGAAGCCTCGCCTAGTTAGAAACCTAAAATGTATTGGGTTTTTTGTTTTTTTTACTTTAAAAAAGGTTTTTAAAATCATCGATTGTCATTTTATTAGTTTAATATATAGTATTGCAGTTCAGAGATATACCACTTGAAAAGGATGGAGGAATCCTAGTTTCTGATCTCCTCTGACCAAGTAGAGAAAACTATAAAGATACTTGTGGACTCCGCTAACCAAATCATTGTGCAGTTTCCACCATATTTATGTAGTATAAAAGGAGCTCCAGACACCCTGAAGGGTGTGGAACAACCACACTTTTCGGAGGTTTTGTACAGCAAAATAAATAGGCGCATATTTTGTAACTTGCTGCCCTTAGCCCAGGGCTTGACAAACCCAGGAGCCTGGTAGCCACTGGCTCCTAGAATTTTACCCCTGGCTCCTAACTTTTTGGGTTATTCTCCATATGTCTATATACAAATCCAACGGTCTGGCTCCTAAATATTCTTAAACACATTTGTCAAGCACTGCCTTAGCCGCAGCAAGAATACAAAATATCATCTGTGCACTATTTCTGATGTTCAATACATCAGTGCCAAAGAAAAAACATAATTTATGCTTACCTGATAAATTCCTTTCTCCTGTAGTGTAGTCAGTCCACGGGTCATCCATTACTTATGGGATTTTATCTCCTCCCTAACAGGAAGTGCAAGAGGATCACCCAAGCAGAGCTGCTATATAGCTCCTCCCCTCTACGTCATACCCAGTCATTCGACCGAAACCAAACGAGAAAGGAGAAACTATAGGGTGCAGTGGTGACTGGAGTTTAATTTAAAATTTAGACCTGCCGTAAAAATAGGGCGGGCCGTGGACTGACTACACTACAGGAGAAAGTAATTTATCAGGTAAGCATAAATTATGTTTTCTCCTGTTAAGTGTAGTCAGTCCACGGGTCATCCATTACTTATGGGATACCAATACCAAAGCTAAAAGTACACTGATGACGGGAGGGACAGGCAGGATCTTTACACGGAAGGAACCACTGCCTGAAGAACCTTTCTCCCCAAAACAGCCTCCGAAGAAGCAAAAGTGTCAAATTTGTAAAATTTCGAAAAGGTGTGAAGTGAAGACCAAGTTGCAGCCTTGCAAATCTGTTCAACAGAGGCCTCATTTTTAAAGGCCCAAGTGGAAGCCACAGCTCTAGTAGAATGAGCTGTAATTCTTTCAGGAGGCTGCTGTCCAGCAGTCTCATAGGCTAAACGTATTATGCTACGAAGCCAGAAAGAGAGAGAGGTAGCCGAAGCTTTTTGACCTCTCCTCTGTCCAGAATAAACGACAAACAGGGAAGAAGTTTGGCGAAAATCTTTAGTTGCCTGCAAATAAAATTTCAGGGCACGGACCACGTCCAGATTATGTAAAAGTCGTTCCTTCTTTGAAGAAGGATTAGGGCACAATGATAGAACAACAATCTCTTGATTGATATTCCTGTTAGTGACTACCTTAGGTAAGAACCCAGGTTTAGTACGCAGAACTACCTTATCCGAATGAAAAAATCAAATAAGGAGAATCACAATGTAAGGCTGATAATTCCGAGACTTTTTCGAGCCGCGGAAATAGCCATTAAAAATAGAACTTTCCAAGATAACAACTTTATATCAATGGAATGAAGGGGTTCAAACGGAACGCCCTGTAAAACATTAAGAACAAGGTTTAAACTCCATGGTGGAGCAACCGTTTTAAACACAGGCTTAATCCTGGCCAAAGCCTGACAAAAGGCCTGGACGTCAGGAACTTCTGACAGACGTTTGTGTAACAGAATGGACAGAGCTGAGATCTGTCCCTTTAATGAACTAGCGGATAAACCCTTTTCTAAACCTTCTTGTAGAAAAGACAATATCCTAGGAATCCTAACCTTACTCCAAGAGTAACCTTTGGATTCACACCAATATAGGTATTTACGCCATATCTTATGGTAAATCTTTCTGGTAACAGGTTTCCTAGCCTGTATTAAGGTATCAATAACTGACTCAGAAAACCCACGTCTTGATAAAATCAAGCGTTCAATTTCCAAGCAGTCAGCTTCAGAGAAGTTAGACTTTGATGTTTGAAGGGACCCTGAATCAGAAGGTCCTGTTTCAGAGGTAGAGACCAAGGTGGACAGGATGACATGTCCACCAGATCTGCATACCAAGTCCTGCGTGGCCACGCAGGTGCTATTAGAATCACTGATGCTCTCTCTTGTTTGATTCTGGCAATCAATCGAGGAAGCATCGGGAAGGGTGGAAACACGTAAGCCATCCTGAAGTCCCAAGGTGCTGTCAGGGCATCTATCAGGACTGCTTCTGGATCCCTGGATCTGGACCCGTAACGAGGAAGCTTGGCGTTCTGTCGAGACGCCATGAGATCTCTGGTTTGCCCCAACGTCGAAGTATTTGGGCAAAGACCTCCGGATGAAGTTCCCACTCCCCCGGATGAAAAGTCTGACGACTTAAGAAATCCGCCTCCCAGTTCTCCACTCCCGGGATGTGGATTGCTGACAGGTGGCAAGAGTGAGACTCTGCCCAGCGAATTATCTTTGATACTTCCATCATAGCTAGGGAGCTTCGTGTCCCTCCCTGATGGTTGATGTAAGCTACAGTCGTGATGTTGTCCGACTGAAACCTGATGAAACCCCGCGTTGTCAACTGGGGCCAAGCCAGGAGGGCATTGAGAACTGCTCTCAATTCCAGAATGTTTATTGGCAGGAGACTCTCCTCCTGACTCCATTGTCCCTGAGCCTTCAGAGAATTCCAGACGGCACCCCAACCTAGAAGGCTGGCGTCTGTTGTTACAATTGTCCAGTCTGGTCTGCTGAATGGCATCCCCCTGGACAGATGTGGCCGAGAAAGCCACCAAAGAAGAGAATTTCTGGTCGCTTGATCCAGATTCAGAGAAGGGGATAAGTCTGAGTAATCCCCATTCCACTGACTTAGCATGCACAGTTGCAGTGGTCTGAGGTGTAGGCGTGCAAAGGGTACTATGTCCATTGCCGCTACCATTAAGCCGATTACCTCCATGCATTGAGCCACTGACGGGTGTTGAATGGAATGAAGGCTGCGGCAAGCACTTTGAAGTCTTGTTAACCTGTCCTCTGTCAGGTAAATCTTCATTTTTACAGAATCTATAAGAGTCCCCAGGAAGGGAACTCTTGTGAGTGGAACGAGTGAACTTTTCGTTCACCTTCCATCCATGTGACCTTAGAAATGCCAGTACTAACTCTGTATGAGACTTGGCAGTTTGAAAGCTTGAAGCTTGAATCAGAATGTCGTCTAGGTATGGAGCTACCGAGATTCCCCGCGGTCTTAGTACCGCCAGAAGAGCACCCAGAACCTTTGTGAAGATTCTTGGAGCTGTAGCCAATCCGAATGGAAGAGCCACAAACTGGTAATGCCTGTCTAGGAAGGCAAACCTTAGGTACCGGTAACGATCTTTGTGAATCGGTATGTGAAGGTAAGCATCTTTTAAATCTACAGTGGTCATGTACTGACCCTCTTGGATCATAGGTAAAATTGTCCGAATAGTCTCCATCTTGAACGATGGAACTCTTAGGAACTTGTTTAGGATCTTTAAGTCCAGGATTGGTCTGAAAGTTCCCTCTTTTTTGGGAACCACAAACAGATTTGAGTAAAACCCCTGTCCCTGTTCCGATCGTGGAACTGGGTGGATTACTCCCATTAACAAGAGCTCTTGTACGCAGCGTAGAAACGCCTCTTTCTTTGTCTGGATTGTTGACAACCTTGACAGATGAAATCTCTCTCTTGGAGGAGAGGATTTGAAGTCCAGAAGGTATCCCTGAGATATTATTTCTAGCGCCCAGGGATCCTGGACATCTCTTGCCCAAGCCTGGTCTGCTTGCCCTTGTTCCAGGACTGGTTAGGTTTCCAGCCTTGTCTGTAGCGAGCAACAGCTCCTTCCTGTTTTGGTGCAGAGGAAGTTGATGCTGCTCCTGCTTTGAAATTACGAAAGGAACGAAAATTAGACTGTCTAGTCTTAGTTTTGGCTTTGTCCTGAGGCAGGGCATGGCCTTTACCTCCTGTAATGTCAGCGATAATCTCTTTCAACCCGGGCCCGAATAAGGTCTGCCCTTTGAAAGGTATATTAAGCAATTTAGACTTAGAAGTAACATCAGCTGACCAGGATTTTAGCCACAGCGCCCTGCGTGCCTGAATGGCGAATCCTGAATTCTTCGCCGTAAGTTTAGTTAGATGTACTACGGCCTCCGAAATGAATGAATTAGCTAGTTTAAGGACTCTAAGCCTGTCCGTAATGTCGTCCAGAGTAGCTGAACTAATGTTCTCTTCCAGAGACTCAATCCAGAACGCCGCTGCAGCCGTGATCGGCGCAATGCATGCAAGGGGTTGCAATATAAAACCTTGTTGAACAAACATTTTCTTAAGGTAACCCTCTAATTTTTTATCCATTGGATCTGAAAAGGCACAGCTATCCTCCACCGGGATAGTGGTACGCTTAGCTAAAGTAGAAACTGCTCCCTCTACCTTAGGGACCGTTTGCCATAAGTCCCGTGTGGTGGCGTCTATTGTAAACATTTTTCTAAATATCGGAGGTGGTGAGAACGGCACACCAGGTCTATCCCACTCCTTAGAAACAATTTCAGTAATTCTCTTAGGTATAGGAAAAACCTCAGTACTCGTCGGTACCGCAAAATATTTATCCAACCTACACATTTTCTCTGGTATTGCAACTGTGTTACAATCATTCAGAGCCGCTAACACCTCCCCTAGTAATACACAGAGGTTTTCCAGTTTAAATTTAAAATTTAAAATATCTGAATCCAGTCTGTTTGGATCAGAACCGTCACCCACAGAATGAAGTTCTCCGTCCTCATGTTCTGCAACCTGTGACGCAGTGTCTGACATGGCCCTAATATTATCAGCGCACTCTGTTCTCACCCCAGAGTGATCACGCTTACCTCTTAGTTCTGGTAATTTAGCCAAAACTTCAGTCATAACAGAAGCCATATCCTGTAATGTGATTTGTAATGGCCGGCCAGATGTACTCGGCGCTACAATATCACGCACCTCCCGAGCGGGAGATGCAGGTACTGCCACGTGAGGCGAGTTAGTCGGCATAACTCTCCCCTCGTTGTTTGGTGAAAATTGTTCAATTTGTACAGATTGACTTTTATTTAAAGTAGCATCAATACAGTTAGTACATAAATTTCTATTGGGCTCCACTTTGGCATTGCAACAAATGACACAGTTATCTTCCTCTGAATCAGACATGTTTAACACACTAGCAAATAAACTTGCAACTTGGAATACAATTCAATTAAAAACGTACTGTGCCTTTAAGAAGCACAGAAAATCTATGACAGTTGAAAATTAATAAATTGAAACAGTTATAGCCTCAATCCTTGTAAACAACACAACTTTAGCAAAGGTTTAATCCCAATAGCAAAGATAACAAATTCTGAAAGCAGGAAACAATTACAGAATAAACGTTTTTTTATCACAGTCAACTATAATTCTCACAGCTCTGCTGAGAGAAATTACCTCCCTCAAAATAAGTTTGAAGACCCCTGAGTTCTGTAGAGATGAACCGGATCATGCAGGAAATACAATGAGCTGCTGACTGAAATAACTGATGCATAGAAAAAGCGCCAAAAAACGGCCCCTCCCCCTCACACACAGCAGTGAGAGAGAACAGAAACTGACAGAAAAAGATTAAGCAACTGCCAAGTGGAAAAATGGTGCCCAAACATTTATTCACTCAGTACCTCAGCAAATGAAAACGATAAACATAATTTCTAGTTATTAAACAGCTTTATGTACTTCTTACAGTGTAATTCTAGTGAAGTACCATTCCCCAGAATACTGAAGTGTAAAGTATACATACATGACATTATATCGGTATGGCAGGATTTTCTCATCAATTCCATTGTCAGAAAATAAAAGCTGCTACATACCTCTATGCAGATTCATCTGCCCGCTGTCCCCTGATCTGAAGTTTACCTCTCCTCAGATGGCCGAGAAACAGCAATATGATCTTAACTACTCCGGCTAAAATCATAGCAAAAACTCTGGTAGATTCTTCTTCAAACTCTGCCAGAGAGGTAATAACACACTCCGGTGCTATTTTAAAATAACAAACTTTTGATTAAAGATATAAAACTAAGTATAATCACCATAGCCCTCTCACACCTCCTATCTAGTCGTTGGGTGCAAGAGAATGACTGGGAGTGACGTAGAGGGGAGGAGCTATATGCAGCTCTGCTGGGTGAATCCTCTTGCACTTCCTGTTGGGGAGGAGTTAATATCCCAGAAGTAATGATGACCCGTGGACTGATCACACTTAACAGAAGAAATTAGATTTGGATGTTTGAAAGGACCCTGAATCAGAAGGTCCTGTCTCAGAGGCAGAGACCATGGTGGACAGGACGACATGTCCACTAGATCTGCATACCAGGTCCTGCGTGGCCACGCAGGCGCTATTAGAATCACTGATGCTCTCTCCTGTTTGATCCTGGCAATCAATCGAGGAAGCATCGGGAAGGGTGGAAACACATAAGCCATGTTGAAGACCCAAGGTGCTGTCAGAGCATCTATCAGTACCGCTCCCGGGTCCCTGGACCCGTAACAAGGAAGCTTGGCGTTCTGGCGAGACGCCATGAGATCCAGATCTGGTTTGCCCCAACGCCGAAGCAGTTGGGCAAATACCTCCGGATGAAGTTCCCACTCCCCCGGATGAAAAGTCTGGCGACTTAGGAAATCCGCCTCCCAGTTCTCCACGCCTGGGATGTGGATCGCTGACAGGTGGCAAGAGTGAGACTCTGCCCAGCGAATTATCTTTGAGACTTTCATCATCGCTAGGGAACTCCTTGTCCCTCCCTGATGGTTGATGTAAGCCATAGTCGTGATGTTGTCCGACTGGAACCTGATGAACCTCAGAGTTGCTACCTGAGGCCAAGCCAGAAGAGCATTGAAAACCGCTCTTAATTCCAGAATGTTTATTGGAAGGAGTTTCTCCTCCTGAGTCCATGATCCCTGAGCCTTCAGGGAATTCCAGACAGCGCCCCAACCTAGCAGGCTGGCGTCTGTTGTTACAATCGTCCAATCTGGCCTGCTGAAGGGCATCCCCCTGGACAGATGTGGCCGAGAAAGCCACCATAGAAGAGAATCTCTGGTCTCTTGATCCAGATTCAGCATAGGGGACAAATCTGAGTAATCCCCATTCCACTGAGTTAGCATGCATAATTGCAGTGGTCTGAGATGCAGGCGTGCAAAAGGTACTATGTCCATTGCCGCTACCATTAAGCCGATTACCTCCATGCATTGAGCCACTGACGGGTGTTGAATGGAATGAAGGACACAGCAAGCATTTAGAAGTTTTGTTAACCTGTCTTCTGTCAGGTAAATTTTCATTTCTACAGAATCTATAAGAGTCCCCAAGAAGGGAACTCTTGTGAGTGGCAATAGAGAACTCTTTTCTACGTTCACCTTCCACCCATGCGACCTTAGAAATGCCAGTACTAACTCTGTATGAGACTTGGCAGTTTGGAAGCTTGACGCTTGTATCAGAATGTCGTCTAGGTACGGAGCTACCGATATTCCTTGCGGTCTTAGTACCACCAGAAGAGAGCCCAGAACCTTTGTAAAGATTCTTAGAGCCGTAGCTAACCCGAAGGGAAGAGCTACAAACTGGTAATGACTGTTTAGGAAGGCAAACCTTAGGTACCGATAATGATCTTTGTAAATCGGTATGTGAAGGTAGGCATCCTTTAAATCCACTGTGGTCATGTACTGACCCTTTTGGATCATAGGTAAGATTGTCCGAATAGTTTCCATTTAGAACGATGGAACTCTTAGGAATTTGTTTAGGATCTTTAAGTCCAAGATTGGTCTGAAGGTTCCCTCTTTTTTGGGAACCACAAACAGATTTGAGTAAAACCCTTGTCCCGACCGCGGAACTGGGTGGATCACTCCCATTATTAAAAGGTCTTGTACACAGCGTAGAAACGCCTCTTTCTTTATCTGGTTTGCTGACAACCTTGAAAGATGAAATCTCCCTTTTGGAGGAGAAGCTTTGAAGTCTAGAAGATATCCCTGAGATATGATCTCTAACGCCCAGGGATCCTGGACATCTCTTGCCCAAGCCTGGGCGAAGAGAGAAAGTCTGCCCCCCACTAGATCCGTTTGCGGATCGGGGGCCCTCACTTCATGCTGTCTTAGGGGCGGCAGCAGGCTTTCTGGCCTGCTTGCCCTTGTTCCAGGACTGGTTAGGTTTCCAGCCCTGTCTGTAGCGAGCAACAGTTCCTTCCTGTTTTGGAGCAGAGGAAGTTGATGCTGCTCCTGCCTTGAAGTTACGAAAGGCACGAAAATTAGACTGTTTAGCCCTTGGTTTGGCTCTGTCTTAAGGCAGGGCATGGCCCTTACCTCCAGTAATGTCAGCGATAATTTCTTTCAAACCGGGCCCGAATAATGTTTGCCCTTTGAAAGGTATGTTAAGCAATTTAGATTTAGAAGTCACATCGGCTGACCAGGATTTAAGCCACAGCGCTCTGCGCACTTGAATGGCGAATCCGGAGTTCTTAGCCGTAAGCTTAGTTAAGTGTACTACGGCATCAGAAATAAATGAATTAGCTAGCTTAAGGACTCTAAGCTTGTCTATAATCTCATCCAATGGAGCTGAGCTAATGGTCTCTTCCAGAGACTCAAACCAGAATGCCGCCGCAGCCGTGACAGGCGCAATGCATGCAAGGGGTTGTAATATAAAACCTTGTTGAACAAACATTTTCTTAAGGTAACCCTCTAACTTTTTATCCATTGGATCTGAAAAAGCACAGCTATCCTCTACCGGGATAGTGGTGCGCTTAGCCAGAGTAGAAACTGCTCCCTCCACCTTAGGGACCATCTGCCATAAGTCCCGTGTGGTGGCGTCTATTGGAAACATTTTTCTAAATATAGGAGGGGGTGAAAAAGGCACACCGGGTCTATCCCACTCCTTGTTAACAATTTCTGTAAGCCTTTTAGGTATAGGAAAAACGTCAGTACACGTCGGTACCGCAAAATATTTATCCAGCCTACATATTTTCTCTGGAATTGCAACCGTGTTACAATCATTCAGAGCCGCTAATACCTCCCCTAGTAATACACGGAGGTTCTCAAGCTTAAATTTAAAATTTGAAATGTCTGAGTCCAGTTTACTTGGATCAGATCCGTCACCCACAGAATGAAGCTCTCCGTCCTCATGTTCTGCAAATTGTGACGCAGTATCATACATGGCTCTATTATTATCAGCGCACTCTGTTCTCACCCCAGAGTGGTCGCGTTTACCCCTAAATTCTGGCAATTTAGATAATACTTCAGTCATAACATTAGCCATGTCTTGCAAAGTGATTTGTAAGGGCCGCCCTGATGTACTTGGCGCCACAATATCACGCACCTCCTGAGCGGGAGACGAAGGTACTGACACGTGAGGAGAGTTAGTCGGCATAACTTCCCCCTCGTTGTCTGGTGAAATTTTCTTTACATGTACAGATTGGCTTTTATTTAAAGTAGCATCAATGCAATTAGTACACAAATTTCTATTGGGCTCCACATTGGCCTTTAAACATATTGCACAAAGAGATTCCTCTGTGTCAGACATGTTTAAACAAACTAGCAATTAGACTAGCAAGCTTGGAAAATACTTTTCAAATAAATTTACAAGCAATATAAAAAACGTTACTGTGCCTTTAAGAAGCACAAAAAACTGTCACAGTTGAAATAACAATGAACCAAATTAGTTATAGCAACCAAATTTTCACAGTAAATGCATTAAGTTAGCAAAGGATTGCACCCACCAGCAAATGGATGATTAACCCCTTAGTACCCAAAAACGGATAACAATTTAATATAAGCGTTTTTATCACAGTCAAAGCACAGTCTCACAGGTCTGCTGTGAGTGATTACCTCCCTCAAAACTAGTTTTGGAGACCCCTGGGCTCTGTAGAGACGTCCTGGATCATGGAGGAAGAAATAGGAAGACTGTGACTGAATTTTTACTGCGCAATAAAGCGCCAAAATAGGCCCCTCCCACTCATAATACAACAGTGGGGAAGCTCAGTAAACTGATTTTATTCATAAACAAACGACAGCCATGTGGAAAAATAATGCCCATAAAGTTTTATCACCAAGTACCTCAGAGAAAAACGATTAACATGCCAGTAAACGTTTTAAAAATAAAATTATGAAATGTTATTAAAAAGCCTGCTGCTAGTCGCTTTCACTGCAGTGGAGGCTCAAATATAAGTTAAATGTATACAGTATTTTCTTAGTGAAGTTCCATTCCCTAGAAATACCTCAGTGTAAACATACATACATATCAGCCTGATACCAGTCACTACTACTGCATTTAAGGCTGCACTTACATTACATCGGTATCAGCAGTATTTTCTCAGTCAATTCCATTCCTTAGAAAATAATATACTGCAACATACCTCCTTGCAGGTGAACCCTGCCCGCTGTCCCCTGTTCTTAAGTTACCTCACTACTCAGAATGGCCGAGAACAGCAAATGGATCTTAGTTACGACCGCTAAGATCATACACAAACTCAGGTAGATTCTTCTTCTAATGCTGCCTGAGAAAGAACACCACACTCCGGTGCTGTTTAAAATAATAAACTTTTGATTGAAGAAATAAAAACTAAGTTTAACAACCACAGTCCTCTCACACGTCCTATCTATTAGTTAGGTGCAAGAGAATGACTGGGTATGACGTAGAGGGGAGGGGCTATATAGCAGCTCTGCTTGGGTGATCCTCTTGCACTTCCTGTTAGGGAGGAGATATAATCCCATAAGTAATGGATGACCCGAGGACTGACTACACTTAACAGGAGAAAGTAATTACACAGATGGCAAAATGTCCCCCCCAACTGCCATCCTCAAAGTACAAGAAAAACTGTAAGTGTGTGTATATATTTGTTACACAAAGTAAACTAATATTATATTTATCTTTTATGTACAAACACAAAAATATTAGCCAAAGTGCCTGAGGTAGCTCAGCATGCTAAGGCACTGTGGTTGAGCTCTGTAGCAACCCAAGGGTTGCAGGTTCGATCCCCGGTGAGGTCCACTCACCATTTCATCCTTCCGAGGTCAATAAAATGAGCAGCGCCTTGAGACCCTTACGGGTGATTAGCCGCACTTTACAAGTACCCAATACATACATATGAATGGGAGGAAGCTTATACGCCCGTTAAAGGGTGGTGTTTCAGGCTTTGCTGTCTGAACACCTATAAAAAGGGCCCACACTTCATTAATAAACTCTAGTAGGGTGATATTCAATCCTTATTTATTCACAACTAATCGAGTAGTTGTCCCCTTGATCTGGGTTCTCATTCAGGTCTTGACCTTTGTATTAACAAGTGGGTCTGCAACTCCCAATGCTGAAAGGGTCACCAGGAGTTCTCGTGCCTCCTTAGCTACTTTAACCTAACCCTTTTACAGAAGTTAAAATACTCAGTGGTAGGGTTATAGTGATAAAAATTACTCTAAAATGCTCTAACAATTTGTAGTTTTTCCCCTACTATACCAGCCCTTTAAATATTACATCATCTAACTCAGTTTTTCTCAACTGCGGCCCTCAAGTACCCCCAACAGGCCAGGTTTTCATCAAGCTAAACTAGAGCACAGGTGAAGTAATCAGCTGATCAGTAACCATGGCTACCAACTTGCTCTAAACCCATCAGCTGATTATTTCCCCTGTGCTCTAGTTCAGCTATAATGAAAACCTTGCCTGTTGGGGGTACTTGAGAAAATGCACTAACTTATGTAGTGGTTCCAGTACCTCTCAAAATACGGTTACTAAACAAACACTCATCTTCAACACTATATAGATTACATAAATGTTTGTGAAGACTCCCAGCATAACCACCCACCCTCAATGACAAGTAAAGTCTAACGTATTTATCAGTTACCGTCTTCCATATCCTCTTCGGCGTTGTTGTGACCATCTGCCATTGCGACATTGCCATTAATGACAGGATTCGGAGTGATTCTTGGAGGGTCATCAGTTTCTCCAGCTTAAGGGGGGGGGAAGATAAATGAATGTTACAAGCGCTCTTCATATGTTCAACTCTGTATAAAAATGTGTGGTTTATCATTCTACACAAAAAACAGATTCACAAATACTAGGTCAAATAAAAAATAAAAATAAAAAAAACACCTCCTCTCTCAAACACTTGTCTAAAACCTAAAAATGAGAGCATGGCTTAATTTTTTTGCATCCTTAAGATTTCGTAAACAAACTAACTACAGAGCCTAAAAATAGTGAAAGACCAAAAATAAATCTGCAAAACAAGGGTTAATATAAACATATCTAAATAGATTATGAATTTAAAAAAAAAAAAAAAAGGGGGCTACAAAATGGACTTTCATAAGTTAGCTTCTCAGCCAATAGGACCTATCTAGATATGCAGACTTTACCTGGCAAAAGGATTTGAGCATAATGTGGATCACCTTTACAAATTCTAATTGATCAAAATGGGACTCATTTGAAATTCCAAGAAAATTTGCCTACATCTCTAGCAATTAATAAAGTTAATGATCAAAGTCAAACTAGATGCTCCAAATCTTGCCAATTGTTGTAGAGATTTAAAGGAGCACTAAATAAAGTAGAATTTAATAGTAGAATTAAATTGACAGACAATAAAACAAGACAATGCAATAGCATTTACTTTAAACTTGAAATGAGCAGTAGAATACTTTCTGGAAAAATTTCAATGTTAATCCAATTTTCCCTTTCCCTGTATCATATGACAGTCATTAGCCAATCACAAACTGCATACATGTAAATACTGGATCCTTAAGCACATGCGCAATATGAGCTGGAGCCTAAAGGTTTGCATAAAAAAGTAATGTGCATGTTTTAATAATGGAAGTTATTGAAGTTTTTTTTTTAAACTGCACACTTTATCTGAATCCTGAAACTTTAATTCTGATCTTAGTGGCCCTTTAAGCAACACTAAACAAAGACCTGTTCCAAAAGGCCACGAGGGTTTGCGTAAAACATGAAGGTCAGATTTGTAAACAGAAACTCCACTACCGATATTTATTCTATCAGAGCAGCAATGAAAGAGTAAAATACATGCACCCAATATCAAACTACACAGGAGATGCATGTTGTGCACAAGTGATACTGTAGTATTAATGTATAAGTCTGATAAGGGCAAACTACACAGGAGATGCACGTTGTACACAAGTGATACTGTAGTAGTAATGTATAAGTCTGATAAAGGAAAACTACACAGGAGATGCACGTTGTGCACAAGTGATACTGTAGTATTAATGTATAAGTCTGATAAAGGCAAACTACACAGGAGATGCACGTTGCACACAAGTGATACTGTAGTAATGTATAAGTCTGATAAGGGCAAACTACACAGGAGATGCACATTGTGCACAAGTGATACTGTAGTAATGTATAAGTCTGATAAAGGCAAACTACACAGGAGATGCACGTTGTACACAAGTGATACTGTAGTAATGTATAAGTCTGATAAGGGCAAACTACACAGGAGATGCACGTTGTACACAAGTGATACTGTAGTAGTAATGTATAAGTCTGATAAGGGCAAACTACACAGGAGATGCACGTTGTACACAAGTGATACTGTAGTAGTAATGTATAAGTCTGATAAAGGCAAACTACACAGGAGATGCACGTTGTACACAAGTGATACTGTAGTATTAATGTATAAGTCTGATAAGGGCAAACTACTCAGGAGATGCACGTTGTGCACAAGTGATATTGTAGTAGTAATGTATAAGTCTGATAAAGGCAAACTACACAGGAGATGCACGTTGTGCACAAGTGATACTGTAGTAATGTATAAGTCTGATAAAGGCAAACTACACAGATTTATTGGTGGACAAGATTCACGAGTAAATATTTTTTTCTTTCATGATTCAGATATAGAGTAGGTGATTTTAATTCCAAACAACTTTCCAATTTACTTCTATTTAATTTGTTTTGTTGGCTTGGTACCCCTTGTTTAAAAGGATACCTAGGTAGGCTCAGGAGCTGCCAATTGGTGGCTGCGCATATATGCCTCATGTTATTGATTCATCCAATGTGTTAACTAGCTCCCAATAATACATTGCTGCTTTTTCAACAAAGGATAGCAAGAGAATGAATCAAATAAGATAACAGAAGTTATTTGGAAAGTGGTTTAAAACTATGTAATATGTGAATCAAGAAAAAAAAAAATTGGATTTCATGTCCCTTTAAAGCAAAAATAAAATATACTTTCAAAAAAAAAAAAAAAAAAAAAAAAAAAAAAAACACACATTTGTGTCTGTTTTAGGGCTAGATTTATGAAGCCGAGGTGGACAGGGGCGCATATACGCGCCACAGCTCGCCTCTGGCGTGGCATATTTCCCCCAGAGAAATTTACCATTGCACACAAGCGCTATTTTGCGCTTGTGTGCAATCCCGCCGACGCACAGCCAATCACGAGCGGGCAAGAGTCGACAATCTCCCCGGTCGGACTAGACCGCAGAGATTGAATTTCGCCACCTTAGAGGTGGTGAAAGGTTAGGAAAGTAGCGGTCTGATGACCGCTACTTGTTAAATACAGCGAGCAGGTTCTCTTGTAAGAACCTGCAGCCGTGGGGCTCAAAGGCTGGCAAAAGCCTTTGATTTATCGACCCCTTAATATTCAGCACCCCAGACAGAGACCAACGTGCTAGAATCACAGCAGGAAATGTGTTAAAATGAGTGTGACACAGCACTGGACTAGATAGTAAAGATGCACCGAAACGAAAATTCTGGACCGAAACCGATAACGAAAATTCAGGATGCCCCTGGCCGAAAACCGAAAGTTTTTTTCTTAACTACAGTGTGTGTGTGTGTGTGTGTGTGTGTGTGTGTGTGTGTGTGTGTGTGTGTAGCTGAGAGAGCTTGTAGGCGGGAAAGCTCCAACAAATGGGCGTGGTCACTTGTACAGTAAGGCGTGATCTGCAGTGAAACTGGAGCTCTAAGAGAGAGCGTGGTTATAGCCAGACAACAATACGAGGTGGACATGTGTTTTGTTTTTGGGTGTAGTTATCCATGCAATGGGCGTGGCTGCACCTGATTGTCTCTCATCGTATCTCCGCCTAGTTCCTGGTTTGGGTCTCACACTGACCCATCAGGTTATATGTCCGGAGCCCCAAATGTAGTCTGCCTGTCACCTATCACCAGGACCACCGGACTTAGCTACAACTTTACGTGGAAGGTAGTTATAGAAAGTTACTGTGCTTTTTTGTATACAATGTCTGGTGGGTGCTAATTTGTACCAACTGTGTGCAAGCTTGGGGCTTATGCATATATAGTGTGCATGCATATTTGCCTCAGGCGATTAGAATGTCTACGGACAAGAGGCTGATGTATGAGCACTGTATATAAGGCTTATAGATATTCACTGTGTGTGCTTAGGGCTGTGTCTGATAATATCAAGTGTTTATAAACATGTTACTTATCCTCCTTTGATTACTGTATTTACTATTCAGAACTTTGGTTTCCTTCTAAAATATCATCATGTCATGGTACTTATGTGTGTGCCAGTGCTGTGCTGCTCACCTTATGCTAAGGATAGACATGTAACGCCTCAACGGCTGTACATTTTTAGCCATTTTGGTCCTCTTTGGGCCGAAATTGGAATTGCACATTTTCGGCGGCCCAAATTTTGGTGCATCGCTAGTATTATTCTTTATTTAGTTCTGTGTAACAGAATCAGATTTAACCGTTTTTGTTTTGTTACCAATTATCAATAAAGTATAGTCCTAGAAAACTATTATTATATGCAAAACAGTAAGTCAAGTAATGAACTCAAACAGCAGCTCTAGGCTGGCATCAAATTTGAAATATGCTACACAATAATTTTACCGAAAATAAAAGGCAAAAAAACGAAAACCGAAATAACAAAAAATGCCATTTTCGACCGAAACTTTCTGCGGCCGAAATTTCGGTGCATCCCTACTAGATAGAACTATGTATACGGCTTAGCATGAGTTACGTTACCACAACGGTAAAAAGAATAAACCGCTAAATACGTAAAGCTGAGGATCTCTCACTTTAAAGCTTCAATCCACTAACCTCTAAAATGCTAGAAATCATAGGATTAAATATAGCACCAATATGTAGAAGACAGTGGGGAGGTTGACAAGGTTATGTCAGTTATATACGAGGACTCAGAATTGAATAAACCTTCTTGGAAAACATGTTGAACAAGAGGTGATGTACATATGTGCACTGCAAGGGAGACAACTTCCTGCCTCACAAACTCCGGCTACATTTGGGACGTATCTGGTTCATGACAATGTAACTTGTTACTCAGAGCGGTCCTATCCTTCTTATAAAAGAGCAGTCGTTAAAGGAACAAAGGTTAAAAAAGAGATTGCCCGAATGTATTATTTACAAACAATAGTGCAACAACAGGATGATCTGGGTGTTTAACCCCTGCCAACAGGATAAACAGTTTAAAGGGACACTATACCCAAACATTTTCTTTCATGCTTAAGGTAGAGAATATAACTTTTAAACAACATTCCAATTTACTTCTATTACCCAATTTGCTTGATTCTTTAGATATACTTTAATGAAGAAATAGCAATGCACACGGTGAACCAATCACAGGAGGCATCTATGTGCAGCTACCAATCAGCAGCTACTAAGCATATCTAGATATGCTTTTCAGTAAAGAATATCAAGAGAATGAAGCAAATTAGATAATAGAAGTAAATTAGAAAGTTGTTTATAATTGAATGCTCTTTCTAAATCATGAAAGAAAAAAAATTGGGTTTCATGTCCCTTTAAGTCAGCTCCAACACAGCAATACACTACAAGAATTTGCAAATCAACAGCAGTTCATGGATAAACCATTAAAACCCACATGACTACTTTTACATTGTCTCCTTTGCAGCAAACAGAGGCCAGATGTAAATGAGCCTGCACACTACTCTGGTCTAACAGACAGTAGCATCTTGCAGGGTCAATATTAATTACACAAGTATAACAGAAACCCTCCAGCATTTCTGTAGAGAGTGCAGCAGTTTTCAGAAGTATTGGACAGCAAAAACAAGTAAACCATAATGAATGTATGCGGCAATGGTCTAATTTTAGTTAAACATTTTACTGAGGATTTAATTTTGAGTTTAAAAGGGCAGCAAACAACTTGTAATTACACCACTTTTCTGTGTCTATCAACAGATATTAAAGTTTGTAACCTGTGTTTGCTGCAACTGGTTTTCAATGGTCAAATCGGACCCAACACTTTCCTTGTATGGAGGATTTATTTGGATTCAACAGAAAATGTAAAAATAAGTGAAAATTAGGGCCAAATATGTAGCATGGTTAGGCTTAAAGTGAATGAAAATTTTGATGCTAAAGTGCACGATTTTTAAAAATTGGATTCAAAACAGGGGCACTTTAATTCATCAAAATTTACATTTTACTCGTAAATACTTACCTTTTAATCTTGACAGCAGCTCCAGCTTCCTCCGGTTGCCGCAAGCCATTTCTGATGTCAGAAATGATGGATAGGTAATCCTCCAATCACGGTTTCCCCCCGGGGGAATCAGTGTCTGATTCAATGCCGTGATTGGAGGAAGCCAAATCCCTTATTTTAGACCCAGGAAGAGTCTTTGCGGCGGGTGGATGAAGCTGGAGCGGCTGTCAAGATTAAAAGGTAAGTTTTTTTTCACAATAGGAGTGAAATGTAAATTTTGATGACTTAAAGTGCCCCTGTTTTTAATCAAATTTTAAAAAACCGGGCACTTTAGCATAAAAATTTACATTCACTTTAAGAAGCAAAATAAACAGTGAAACTTGATTTACTATGCATAATTAAGTATTTTATATTACAATCTCGACAAGAAACAGAATTTATGTTTACCTGATAAATTTCTTTCTCCAACGGTGTGTCCGGTCCACGGCGTCATCCTTACTTGTGGGATATTCTCCTCCCCAACAGGAAATGGCAAAGAGCCCAGCAAAGCTGGTCACATGATCCCTCCTAGGCTCCGCCTACCCCAGTCATTCGACCGACGTTAAGGAGGAATATTTGCATAGGAGAAACCATATGGTACCGTGGTGACTGTAGTTAAAGAAAATAAATTATCAGACCTGATTAAAAAAACCAGGGCGGGCCGTGGACCGGACACACCGTTGGAGAAAGAAATTTATCAGGTAAACATAAATTCTGTTTTCTCCAACATAGGTGTGTCCGGTCCACGGCGTCATCCTTACTTGTGGGAACCAATACCAAAGCTTTAGGACACGGATGAAGGGAGGGAGCAAATCAGGTCACCTAAATGGAAGGCACCACGGCTTGCAAAACCCTTCTCCCAAAAATAGCCTCAGAAGAAGCAAAAGTATCAAACTTGTAAAATTTGGAAAAAGTGTGCAGTGAAGACCAAGTCGCTGCCCTACATATCTGATCAACAGAAGCCTCGTTCTTGAAGGCCCATGTGGAAGCCACAGCCCTAGTGGAGTGAGCTGTGATTCTTTCAGGAGGCTGCCGTCCGGCAGTCTCATAAGCCAATCGGATAATGCTTTTAATCCAGAAGGAGAGAGAGGTAGAAGTTGCTTTTTGACCTCTCCGTTTACCAGAATAAACAACAAACAAAGACAAAGTTTGTCTGAAATCCTTAGTAGCTGCTAAGTAAAATTTGAGAGCACGAACTACATTCAAGTTGTGCAACAAACGTTCCTTCTTTGAAACTGGATTAGGACACAAAGAAAGGTACAACTATCTCCTGGTTAATGTCTTTGTTAGAAACAACTTTTGGAAGAAAACCAGGTTTAGTACGGAAAACCACCTTATCTGCATGGAACTCCAGATAAGGAGAAGAACACTGCAGAGCAGATAATTCCGAAACTCTTCTAGCAGAAGAAATAGCAACCAAAAACAAACTTTCCAAGATAATAACTTAATATCAACGGAATGTAAGGGTTCAAACGGAACCCCCTGAAGAACTGAAAGAACTAGGTTGAGACTCCAAGTAGGAGTCAAAAATTTTGTAAACAGGCTTGATTCTAACCAGAGCCTGAACAAAGGCTAGAACATCTGGCACAGCTGCCAGCTTTTTGTGAAGTAACACGGACAAGGCAGAAATCTGTCCCATCAAGGAACTTGCAGATAATCCTTTTTCCAATCCTTCTCGAAGGAAGGATAGACTCTTAGGAATCTTAACCTTGTCCCAAAGGAATCCTGCAGATTCACACCAACAGATATACCAAATTATGTGGTAATTTTTCTGGTTACAGGCTTTCAGGCCTGAACAAGAGTATTAATAACAGAATCTGAGAACCCTCGCTTTGATAAGATCAAGCGTTCAATCTCCAAGCAGTCAGCTGGAGTGGGTCGAACGGACCTAGAACAAGAAGGTCTCGTCTCAAAGGTAGCTTCCATGGTGGAGCCGATGACGTATTCACCAGATCTGCATACCAAGTCCTGCGTGGCCACGCAGGAGCTATCAAAATCACCGACGCCCTCTCCTGATTGATCCTGGCTACCAGCCTGGGGATGAGAGGAAACGGCGGGAACACATAAGCTAGTTTGAAGGTCCAAGGTGCTACTAGTGCATCCACTAGAGCCGCCTTGGGATCCCTGGATCTGTACCCGTAGTAAGGAACTCTAAAGTTCTGACGAGAGGTCATCAGATCCATGTCTGGAATGCCCCACGGTTGAGTGACTTGGGCAAAGATTTCCGGATGGAGTTCCCACTCCCCCGGATGCAATGTCTGACGACTCAGAAAATCCGCTTCCCAATTTTCCACTCCTGGGATGTGGATAGCAGACAGGTGGCAGGAGTGAGACTCCGCCCATAGAATGATTTTGGTCACTTCTTCCATCGCTAGGGAACTCCTTGTTCCCCCCTGATGGTTGATGTATGAACTTGGCCCTCGCTAGCTGAGGCCAAGCTTTGAGAGCATTGAATATCGCTCTCAGTTCCAGAATATTTATCGGTAGAAGAGAGTCTACCCGAGACCAAAGACCCTGAGCTTTCAGGGATCCCCAGACCGCGCCCCAGCCCATCAGACTGGCGTCGGTCGTGACAATGACCCACTCTGGTCTGCAGAAGGTCATCCCTTGTGACAGGTTGTCCAGGGACAGCCACCAACGGAATGAGTCTCTGGTCCTCTGATTTACTTGTATCTTCGGAGACAAGTCTGAATAGTCCCCATTCCACTGACTGAGCATGAACAGTTGTAATGGTCTTAGATGAATGCGCACAAAAGGAACTATGTCCAGTGCCGCTACCATCAAACCTATCACTTCCATGCCCTGCGCTATGGAAGGAAGAGGAACGGAATGAAGTATCCGACAAGAGTCTAGCAGTTTTGTTTTTCTGGCTTCTGTCAGAAAAATCCTCATTTCTAAGGAGTCTATTATAGTTCCCAAGAAGGGAACCCTCGTTGACGGAGATAGAGAACTCTTTTCCACGTTCACTTTCCATCCGTGAGATCTGAGAAAGGCCAGGACAATGTCCGTGTGAGCCTATACTTGAGGAAGGGACGACGCTCGAATCAGAATGTCGTCCAAGTAAGGTACTACAGCAATGCCCCTTGGTCTTAGCACCGCCAGAAGGGACCCTAGTACCTATGAGAAAAACCTAGGAGCAGTGGCTAATCCGAAAGAAAACGCCACGAACTGGAAATGCTTGTCCAGGAATGCAAACCTTAGGAACCGATAATGTTCCTTGTGGATAGGAATATGTAGATACGCATCCTTGAAATCCACCTTGGTCATGAATTGACCTTCCTGGATGGAAGGAAGAAGTGTTCGAATGGTTTCCATCTTGAACGATGGAACCTTGAGAAACTTGTTCAAGATCTTGAGATCGAAGATTGGTCTGAACGTTCCCTCTTTTTTGGGAACTATGAACAGATTGGAGTAGAACCCCATCCCTTGTTCTCCTAATGGAACAGGATGAATCACTCCCATTTTTAGCAGGTCTTTTACCCAATGTAAGAATGCCTGTCTTCTTATGTGGTCTGAAGACAACTGAGACCTGTGGAACCTCCCCCTAGGAGGAAGCCCCTTGAACTCCAGAGAATAACCTTGGGAGACTATTTCTAACGCCCAAGGATCCAGAACATCTCTTGCCCCAGCCTGAGCGAAGAGAGAGAGTCTGCCCCCCACCAGATCCGGTCCCGGATCGGGGGCCCGCATTTCATGCTGTCTTGGTAGCAGTGGCAGGTTTCCTGGCCTGCTTTCCTATGTTCCAGCCTTGCATAGGTCTCCAGGCTGGATTGGCTTGAGAAGTATTACCTTCCTGCTTAAACTTAGGTTTATTTTTGGTCTTGAAAAGACCTATCCCGAGGAAGGGCGTGGCCCTTGCCCCCAGTGATATCAGAGATAATCTCTTTCAAGTCAGGGCCAAAGAGTGTTTTCCCCTTGAAAGGAATGTCAAGCAATTTGTTCTTGGAAGACGCATCCGCTGTCCAAGATTTTAACCGAAGCGCTCTGCGCCACAATAGCAAAACCCAGAATTTTTTCGCCGCTAACCTAGCCAATTGCAAGGTGGCGTCTAGGGTGAAAGAATTAGCCAATTTAAGAGCACGAATTCTGTCCATAATCTCCTCATAAACAGAAGAATTACTAATAATCGCCTTTCCTAGCTCATCAAACTAGAAACACGCGGCTGCAGTGACAGGGACAATGCATGCAATTGGATGTAGAAGGGAACCTTGCTGAACAAACATCTTTAGCAGACCTTCTAATTTTGTATCCATAGGATCTTGGAAAGCACAACTATCTTCTATGGGTATAGTGGCGCGCTTGTGTAGAGTAGAAACCGCCCCCTCGACCTTGGGGACTGTCTGCCATCAGTCCTTTCTGGGGTCGACTATAGGAAAACAATTTTATAAATATGGGGGAAGGTACTAAAGGTATACCGGGCCTGTCCCATTCTTTACTAACAATGTACGCCACCCGCTTGGATATAGGAAAAGCTTCGGGGGGCCCCGGGGCCTCTAAGAACTTTTCTATTTTACATAGTGGTTCTGGCATGACCAGATAATCACAATCATCCAAATTGGATAACACCTCCTTAAGCAGAGCGCGGAGATGTTCCAACTTAAATTTAAAATTAATCACATCAGGTTCAGCTTGTTGAGAAATGTTTCCTGAATCTGAAATTTCTCCCTCAGACAAAACCTCCCTGGCCCCCTCAGACTGGTGTAGGGGCCCTTCAGAAACCATATCATCAGCGTTCTCATGCTCTACAGAATTTTCTAAAACAGAGCAGTCGCGCTTTCGCTGATAAGTGGGCATATTGGCTAAAATGTTTTTGATAGAATTATCCATTACAGCCGTTAAATGTTGCATAGTAAGGAGTATTGGCGCACTAGATGTACTAGGGGCCTCCTGTATGGGCAAGACTGGTGTAGACGAAGTAGGGGATGATGCAGTACCATGCTTACTCCCCTCACTTGAGGAATCATCTTGGGCATCATTTTTACTAAATTTTTTATGACATAAAATACATATAGTTAAATGAGAAGGAACCTTGATTTCCCCACATTCAGAACACAATCTATCTGGTAGTTCAGACATGTTAAACAGGCATAAACTTGATAACAAAGCACAAAAAACGTTTTAAAATAAAACCGTTACTGTCACTTTAAATTTTAAACTAAACACACTTTATTACTGCAATTGCGAAAAAGTATGAAGGAATTGTTCAAAATTCACCAAAATTTCACCACAGTGTCTTAAAGCCTTAAAAGTATTGCACACCAAATTTGGAAGCTTTAACCCTTAAAATAACGGAACCGGAGCCGTTTTTATATTTAACCCCTTTACAGTCCCTGGAATCTGCTTTGCTGAGACCCAACCAAGCCCAAAGGGGAATACGATACCAAATGATGCCTTCAGAAAGACTTTTCTATGTATCAGAGCTCCACACACATGCAGCTGCATGCCATGCTGTCCTCAAAAAACAAGTGCGCCATTACCGGCGCGAAAATGAGGCTCTGACTATGATTAGGGAAAGCCCCTAAAGAATAAGGTGTCAAAAACAGTGCCTGCCGATATAATCATATCAAAATACCCAGAATAAATGATTCCTCAAGGCTAAATATGTGTTAATAATGAATCGATTTAGCCCAGAAAAAGTCTACAGTCTTAATAAGCCCTTGTGAAGCCCTTATTTACTATCTTAATAAAAATGGCTTACCGGATCCCATAGGGAAAATGACAGCTTCCAGCATTACATCGTCTTGTTAGAATGTGTCATACCTCAAGCAGCAAGAGACTGCACACTGTTCCCCCAACTGAAGTTAATTGCTCTCAACAGTCCTGTGTGGAACAGCCATGGATTTTAGTTACGGTTGCTAAAATCATTTTCCTCATACAAACAGAATTCTTCATCTCTTTTCTGTTTCTGAGTAAATAGTACATACCAGCACTATTTGAAAATAACAAACTCTTGATTGAATAATGAAAAACTACAGTTAAACACTAAAAAACTCTAAGCCATCTCCGTGGAGATGTTGCCTGTACAACGGCAAAGAGAATGACTGGGGTAGGCGGAGCCTAGGAGGGATCATGTGACCAGCTTTGCTGGGCTCTTTGCCATTTCCTGTTGGGGAGGAGAATATCCCACAAGTAAGGATGACGCCGTGGACCGGACACACCTATGTTGGAGAAATACAGTCTATTTAATCGATGCGATGCACATGATGAGCTGTAGGTGCATGAGCCCTTTTCATAAAGTATGTTGGGAAGTCGCCTGCAAATGCTGCTTTTGGCAAACCTCCGCACTACAGGCCGGGGAACATCGATGACCTAGTGGGTGGCACTTCCAAGCTTCATGGGAGTGCCGGTGACGTCACAAAGAGGCTAACTGAAGCTACTAGGGAGGTTCTTCAACCCCCTCAGTCTCAGCTCCCATAGCAGCTACAATTCTCCAAGACCCCTCATTTGAAAAATAATCACCTGCTGGTAGTCATGGAGAACACACACAAAGCAGATGGGTAAATTAAAACCAATGAAGATTTACTTGTGCAGTAAAACAAAATCTGGCATGTCTAGAGAACCCCAATAAAGTTCATTTTCTAGTAGACAAGTCCCTCTCAAACAAAATATATCAAGTTTGTATATTCAGGTGATCACTTTGGTAACAGTTGACACCTTGCAAGGGGGAAAAAATGTTAATTTTATTTCTGTAGTGCACAAAGGGGCCTCTCTAATCTATATTAAAAGCCCCAAAAGCCCATATGGGCCCCTATTTCACATGTGGCTACCCATGATGACAATTTATTAAGGTGATCACAGCAGCAACAGTGGTTACTGGGACATTTTTAGTGTTAACTAAAATCTACACAAAAATGTTTAGATAGCTATCTCACATGCTATGAATAATACTGGGCCTAGTGGGGAAAACAAAAACAAATCTATAATTTGAGTGGGTCACTAAATGACATTTGACTACAACAGGGTTTAAATGTAAGTAGCAAAACAAGCTCAAAATTGGCTCAGCACTGGGGTGAAAAAGGGTTTAGCAGTGAAAGAGTTAATGTGTTTGCATTGACTTGTTATACCAGCTGCAGAGAAAAGAAAAAAAAAAAAAAAAAAAGTATGAGAAATTTCTTATTTGGTTTATTTTTGTATAAATAGAAATAGCTGCCTGCATTCTTAGAAACCACAACCCATTAAAATGGGTTGCGCCTTCAAGGAAATCAGATCTTATTTCATCACTTTCTGGACACGTTTCTTTATATGCTCCCTTTCTGTATACCAAAGCCCGATACTTATTGTTTTTCTGTACACAGATTTTCTGTAGCCTAGACTTAAAAAGGGACACTCAAGTAAATATTAAACTTTAATGATTCAGATAGAGCAGCAATTTTAAACAACTTTCCAATTTACTTCCATTAACAAAATGTGCACAGTCTTTATATTTATACTTTTTGATTCCCCAGCTCCTACTGTGCAAGAAGTCACAAAATATAGGTATATGCATTTGTGATTGGCTGATGGCTGTCACATGATACAGGAAGAGACGTGGAACTAGTCTGAACATCAAATGAGTAGTAGATTTTGTTTTCTGACAAATTTTAAAGTAATGCCTAAATAGTATTGCATTGCCTTTTTATTGTGCATTTGTTGATTATTCAAATCTACTGTATTTACAGGTTCTTTAAAGGGATAGTAAATCCCAAAATGTTCTTTTATGATTCAGATAGAACATACAATTTAAAAACAACTTTCCAATTTAATTCTATTATTACATTTTCTTCATTCTCTTGTTATCCATTGCTGAAGGGACAGCATTGCACTACTGACAGGAAGCTATAAATATCCATTTAGTCAATCACAAGAGGCAAATGTGTGCAGGCAATGAGCAGCAGCGCCCACTAGTGTATGATATGTGCGTATTCATTTTTTAACAAGGGATACTAAAAGAACAAAGCACATTTGAAAATAGAAGTGAATTTAAAAAAAAAAAAAAAAAAAAAAAAAAAAAAAAAGTGTCTTAAAATGACCGGCTCTATCTGAATCATGCAAGGTTAATTTTGACTTTCCTATCCCTTTAAGTATAGAAACTTTCCCTAATGATAATGTAGGCAAAAACAGCCATTTCCAAGGTAAATTAAAATCAGATTTTTTTTTACATTTTTTATTTATTTAACCCCTTAACAACCAAAGATGTGCCAGGCACGTCCTACAAAAAGTGTCAGTTAATGACCAAGGACGTGCCTGGCACGTCCTCTGGGGTTATAAGCGCTGGAAGCGACCGTGATCGCTTCCAGGGTATTGCAGTGATGCCTCGATATTGGAGTCATCCAGCAATACCCTTTTTAAGCACATTGATGCAGAGAGGGCCACTCTGTGGCCCTCTCTGCATCGGCCAGCAATTGTGCAGATCGTTGGTGGCATGGGAGGGATGTGAGGGAGATGGGTGGGCGCTGGTTCACATCCTGTCAGCTGGGATCCGGTTGCGGCAAGGTCGTCGGGAGCACGCACGTGCGCTATTTAGTACAGAGTAGGGTATACTATAGAGAGTGAAGGAGGGAGAGAGTACCCAAGATGGCAGCAAATAGGCAGAGGGGGAATATAGATAAATAGACTTCAAAGAAAGAAGAGGCACTCACAGTATTTAATAATTTTTTAATTTTACTTGTATTTCATCAATAAAGGTTCAGTCTGACTGCGAGTGCCTCTTTCTTTGAAGTTTCTACCCATCTACCATAGAGAGCACCCAGGCAATTCACGTGAATGCTTGGATCCCCCAACTATCTATCTATATCTCCATCTATGCCTTTTATTTTAGTACTGGCAGACTTTCTGACAGTAATTAAGATAGCGGGGACAATTGTGAGGTGGGCAAGGGAAGCTAAAAATTTAGCCTACAAGCTACCTAATTTAACTCCTTCACTGCTGGGCATAATACAAGTGTTGTGCGCAGCGGCATTTAGCAGCCTTTAAATTGCTAAAAAGCAACGCCAAAGCCATATATATGTCTGCTATTTCTGAACAAAGGGGATCCCAAAAAAGCATTTACAACCATTTGTGCCATAATTGCACAAGCTGTTTGAAAATAATTTCAGTGAGAAGCCTAAATATTGTAAAAAAGGTAACAATTTTTTTTTTTTTTTTTTATTGCATTTAGCGGTGAAATGGTGGCATGAAATATACTAAAATGGGCCTAGATCAATACTTTGGGTTATCTACTAAACTAAAGCTAAAATTAACCCTACAAGTTCCCTTCAAGCTCCCTAATTAACCCCTTCACTGCTGGGCATAATATAAGTGTGGTGCTCAAAGCATTTAGCGGCCTTCTAATTACCAAAAAGCAATGCCAAAACCATATATGTCTGCGATTCCAGAACAAATGGGATCCCAGAGAAGCATTTACAACCATTTGTGTCATAATTGCACAAGCTGTTTTTAAATAATTTCAGTGAGAAACCTAAAGTTTGTAAAAAAAAAAAAAAAAAAAATTTAATTTGATCGCATTTGGCAGTGAAATGGTGGCATGAAATATACCAAAATGGGCCTAGATCAATACTTTGGGTTGCCTACTAAAAAAAAACAAAAACAAAAAAACAACAAAAAAAAACACGTATAGATGTAAATGGTTATTCAGGGATTCCTGACCAATATCACTGTTCCAATGTAACTATCGCTAATTTTGAAAGGGAAAAAAAAAAAAATGGTTTTTAAATAGCAAAGTGCTAAAAAAAAAAAAAAAAAAAAAAAGCCATGGTCAACAAATGGAAGTGTGCTCTGTTCACTAAGGGGTTAAAGGGACACTAAACCCACATTTTTTTTTTTCCCTTTCATGATTCAGATTGAACAGCAATTTTCAGCAACTTTCTAATTTTATTCCTATTTCTCTTTGTTCTCTTGTTATCTTTATTTGAAAAGCAGGAATGCAAAGCTTAGGAGCCGGAGCATTTTTGGTAACGGTTATACAACATAGCACAAGGATGAAGAGCAGAAAGCTTGGGAAACATACTGCCACATATCAGCTAGATGCAGTGTATTTAACACGTTACTAGGCACGCGCATAACCAGATCTTTGTGTGTTGCACAATTACACAAATCCAGTGCCGAAAATAGCCAAATGCTGCTGCCTTGCGCCATATTTGGCCTGTCGCTGAGCAAACAACTGAATACAAACTTTTGCCCATGCACAATTGTTACTACACTGCATCTAAAAATGTTCTCTTAATGCAGGGACTAGAACTCCAAGAGCCATGGTTTTCCGAATATTACCACCCCCTTATCTTATTTAAAACGTTACAATTAAAATAAGCTGACACCTCAGTATTCTGACTACTACATATGAAATTTTTATTTAGGAAAGTGGATGGACCAAAGTGAGGAACATCCAAAAAGACCAGGTGTATAGCACACCAACTATCTAAAGATATTCACAGGGACAATATAGGCAATTGCAAAAAATAATTTATGTGATCATAAATATGTAAAAACAAACGTGAATATATACAAAAACAAAATACACGGGCCCCTCACAAGAGAGCTTAACTAGCCAATAAGAGGACTAACTCTCCATCTGACATCACCCGGAAGAAGCTCCCAGCTGCAATCTGAAGGAGCGAAACATGCAAAAGGATGCGTAGGTGTGCAGCTCTTATTCTGTGGGTCCCCCCCCCCCCGGATCCTTACTTGGTGACCATGCTGAAGTGGAGTGAGTTGTTATACCCTGGGACACCAGATACAAGCAAGGGGACACGCGTTTCCTCCAAGACCGAAGGAGTCTGCGGTTGCCAACGCCGGTTTGCCTGACTTTTCCCTGTTGCTCTCCCTTGGTGCTCATGTCGACACTTTCTGTCTGGTCTATATACAGAGAGCTAATGCTTTGGGTACTAACTTGCTTGCTTTGAGTGCTAAACGCTACTAACACCAGCTTATGCTTATCCAGGCTGAACTTTATTATGGTGCACCATATGAAACTCTCTAAGCTGGCTAGTTATGCTCTTTTATGATCAAAGTATTTTTTTGCAATCACCTATATTGTCCCTGTGAATATTTTTCTATAGTTGGTGTGCTATACCCCTGGTTTTTTGGATGTTCCTCACTTCTGTCCATCCACTTTCCTATATACTATAAATCTTTTCCAGGCAGCACCTTACTATTATAATATCGTGTATAATATTGAAATTAATTAGTAGATGAGCAAACTCCTTTTTCATTCTGACTACTACATTTCAAATAAATCTATCAGCCCCTCTATTAAAGCAGCACATCTGCACTACTGTGCATTATGAATGCTGATATTATGATAGGACAGTAATAGTGAGAGGTCTTTATTTATAGCACTAGCAAATACTAGCATTTCAAAAACTAGGATTTACCATTTGTGGCAAGCAAAATGTGAACATATTTATCATATCTTTGCTGCAGCCAATTAATGATAGATATCAATGAGCTCTTGCACTGATCAAGTAATTGCTGTGCAGCATTGAGCAGAGGTAGGAATCTGAATGCCACAAAATGTACTTTAGAGGGACCTTTTTTTAATTTATTTATTTGATACAAAATTTACATGAAAGCAGGCTGTATAATGAAAATGTACTGCAAAGCTGTTTTGTTTGTTTTTTTTTTTTGGGGGGGGGGGTTGACTGTGCATAAGTAATTGTTTTATGGGAAATTACTTTGAGTTTAATGTCCCAAAGAAAATTATAACTTTTTCTACACAGAGAAAGGAAGACAATGCTTAACCCCTTCAGGACAGACGCATCCACCCAAGCTTGGATCATAAGCAAAAAAGGAAGCACATGATCATCACTGTGCTTCAATAGGGAGCTGATTGGCTCCTGGGGTAATGCTTGCGATGCTAGGCACGTCCCCCAGTTGGATCAATAAGCGTTTGTACACAGAGGAGAGCAGAACACTGCAAAAGTTAGGAGGTTCCATTCTGTCCAAAGGGATTTAAACTACAGCACTTTTAGAACATGGAACATCCTAAGTGTGTTTAGGGGTTAACTACTGTATTTACATTAAAGGAACATAAAACCAAACCATGTTCCTTCATGATTCAGATGGAACATACCATTTTAAATAAGTTCCCAATTTACTTCTATTATCTAATTTCTTTCAATGTCTTAGTATCCTTTCCAAGGCGCTGCAATGCACAACTGGGAGCTAGCTGAGCATATTGAGCCAATGACAAGAGCTATATGTGCAAAAGCTACCAATTAGCTAGCTCTCAGTAGTGCATTGTTGCACCTGAACTTACCTAGGTATGATTTTAACCCTTTAAGGACACAGCTTTCAGTTTGCTCAATTGTTTTATGACGGAAAAATTCCGTCATATGTCCTTAAGAGGTTAAACAAGAGATACCAATAAAGCAAATAGATAAAAGAAATTAGAAAGTGGCATAAAAATTGCATGCTCTGAATCATGAACGTTTTGTTTTGACTTTGCTGTCCCTTTAAGATTAGGGCTTCATTGCAAAGCAGATGCAGCTCCAGAGCCTGCAAGCATGAGTTTAAAAGGGACACATTGTGAATTACAAGACATTTGTTATCTTGCTAAAGAATATTATATCAGCCAAGTCTAAACATTTTAAAAACAAAATGCATTGTTTGCTGCAATTGTTTTTCAATAGTCAAACTCTCCCCACCATTTGCCTAATTTGGAGGAGACAAACCAGGATCAAGTGTGCAGACACCTGGGCTAGTTAGTTATGCTCACTAAGTCAGTATAAAGCACTGGTTTTTAAACCTGTCCTCAGGCCGCCCATAAAGGACAGATTTTGAGGATCTGAACGAGAGCACAGGTTAAATAATCAGCTGATTAGTAAACGTGGTTATTGCTCTCAAACTAGGTGATCCTGAAAACCTGGCCTGTTAGGGAGGTTTGAAAACCAGTGGAATAAAGTAAAATGGTTTTGCAGTTATCCTTAAAGCAAATTAGCCAGAAATATAAAGCAGGGTTATACTTCAGAATAGAGCACGGTGCGTCTACTGCTCTGACAATTATAAAACCCACAAAGAAAAAAATTGGGTTCAGTGTCCCTTTAACTATGCCTGATTAAACATTTTATATTAAAAATTTAACAGATTACTGTCCCTTTATGAAGCCGAGGTCTCAAGACTTGTCAAGCCCTGCGCTGGTGCAACTGGTTGTGAGAGCATGAGGTGGGGCTCACATGCAATAGCTCATTAAATGATATGTGTGCACCAATTGTCAGTCACTCTCCCCAAATGCAGGAGGACAGGTTCTCTAGCTGGGAACCTTGTCTGCAGGCAACATGGTAAATGTCGAAAATATAATACAACTGCCAATGTTCCATACTTCTGCTACTTCTCAATAGCATAATTAAAGGGTCATTCTAGTAGTAAAAAATGTTTAACTATGCTCTTTACCTCTGCAGTGTCTTTAGTTATAACTTATTTGAAGTTCCTAACCGGTCAGCCAATCAGAAACTATAGACAAATGACCCAGCTGGGCAACTGTCTAATGACCTTTCAATAAAGTAATTGTGATGACATGTAACCAATTACAGGACAAAAAAAAAAAAAAAACGAGATGACATAAAATAGTCAAAGGCACAAAGCTAAAAAAAAATAATTTTATATCAGAGCTCAACTAACCCAAGAGCCATGGAGCCACTGGGTCCTAGTAATTTACTTCAGCTCCTAACTAGGGCTGCAATTAACCATTATTTTCATAATCGATTAAATCTGCTGATTATTTTTTTGATCAGATAAAAAAATTAAAAACATTTTTATATTTAAAATAAAATCCATATACTGATTGTTATAAATATAAACTTCAGACTAAAACTTTACATTAACACAACTGTTGGTTCAATTTAAGCAGCAGAACAGATTTTTATAATTAAAGGGCCACTGTAAGTAAATATTTTCTATGCCTGTTACTAACTACCCCAAATACGCTTTTTATCAATAGCATTTCATTAACATATCGCTACCGTATATCAGAAATCTTGTCTGCAAATTTGTTTTCCAAACCCACTCCGTGGGTATCCTTTGCTCTGTACCAATCCGTTTACAATACCTAGGTTTCAAAATGGCGCTTTAAACACAAAGTTATTGGTTTAAGTATTTTGAACATGCAGTGCTGAAAATAGTGGGCAGGATAACGTGACATCATCGGCGAATAAAAGAAATAACTTTTAGAACGTTATGAAACTTCGTTTTGGAGAAAATATAGGTCAGTAGGTTTTAATAAATGTTTATTAACTTTAATATGTTAGTTGTTTAGCTTAAAAATTATAACAAAATGTAATCCTTTAAGCAAAACAAAACCACAAACTGTTTGAAAAGAGGTAGAACTAGTAATAGGTAGACTACCGCAGTTATTCACTCTTTCTGAAACTTTGCAGTGAAATGCAAAAATGTCAACATGTTCACATGCTCCCGAGTCCTGACTGAGGCTGGGTCTCTTTTTTGCAAGCTATTTTGCCTGCAGCAGAGAAGAGGCGTTCAGATGGTGTTGAGGTGCCTGAGATGCATAAATAGGGGTTTTGCCAATTTCACCAAGGTGGGCTATTTAATCTTGGTTAGCTCTCCACCAATGCAAGGGGCCTATTAAAGTAAGCCTGGTCTTCATTCTGACATGAAATCTTGAATATCTATATGCAATGGTAAACAACCATCTATAAGGTTAGGGGGTAAAATATCTAGTCCACACTTAACAGATATATACTTAGAGGTTGAATTTGGTACATATTCCAATTAATTAAAAAAAAAAAAAAAAAAGGACAAGAGACTATATCAGTAACAGGACACAGCCTTACACATAGAAAGCGATCCACTACAAAATTGTGCAAACAGGTAAGTGACATGAATTCATATAACAAATGCCATCAATCTAGGGATAAATAAGCTCAGCACTATATCATGCAAATCCGGTCCCAAATCACCTGATTTAATATAAACAATTCAAAGTAGGTGTAAACTTAAAAAGAAACTTATATAGCGTCTGAAAAAGTGAAAAGTAAATGTCTCCTACTGGATTATTCTTTATATCTATATAGAACTGACCATGTTACGGCTGGCTACTACTGGATTATTCTTCATATCTATATAGAACCTAACATCTTACTTCTGGCTCTTACAGGATTATTCTTCATATCTATATAGAACCTAACATCTTACTTCTGGCTCCTACAGGATTATTCTTCATATCTATATAGAACCTAACATCTTACTTCTGGCTCCTACAGGATTATTCTTCATATCTATATAGAACCTAACATCTTACTTCTGGCTCCTACAGGATTATTCTTCATATCTATATAGAACCTAACATCTTACTTCTGGCTCCTACAGGATTATTCTTCATATCTATATAGAACCTAACATCTTACTTCTGGCTCCTACTGGATTATTCTTCATATCTATATAGAACCTAACATCTTACTTCTGGCTCTTACAGGATTATTCTTCATATCTATATAGAACCTAACATCTTACTTCTGGCTCTTACAGGATTATTCTTCATATCTATATAGAACCTAACATCTTACTTCTGGCTCCTACTGGATTATTCTTCATATCTATATAGAACCGAACATCTTACTTCTGGCTCCTACTAGATTATTCTACATATCTATATAGAACCTAACATCTTACTTCTGGCTCCTACTGGATTATTCTTCATATCTATATAGAACCTAACATCTTACTTCTGGCTCCTACTGGATTATTCTTCATATCTATATAGAACCGAACATTTTACTTCTGGCTCCTACTAGATTATTCTACATATCTATATAGAACTGACCATGTTACGGCTGGCTCCTACTGGATTGTTCTACATATCTATATAAAACCAATGATATCTGGTTTCTTGCTGATTTTTGCTGACTCAAATACTTGAGTACTTCCCAAAATGGTCAAAAGATGCCAGAGGTGTCACCAACTCTGATTATAGAAGCCATGCTATAGAGTGGCACTGTCCACATAACATTCCCTTTTCCCAGCCACTAGCAGTAAGCAAATTAAGAGAAGGTAACCGGGGGGGTAAAAAAAAAAAAAAAAAAAAAAAAACACACACACACACACACTTTAGAGGGGCACTGTGGTAATGTTCTTTACTAGAAACTAACATACTAAATTAACCCAGAACAGGATCATATTGTTTGAAATCCCTCTATTTGCTAAAATAAATCAATCTTTAGTTGGGGAGAAAAAAAAAAATGGGGAACAAAAAGTAATCACCTGTGAAAAATAAATAATTATAATTTGAAGGGAGGCGTTGGTAAATGCATATGAAACTTAGGAACCAGACAGAACTTGAGTAGCGGAGGACATTTGTATAAAGACAAGATAAGTGCAGTAACAAAACAAACAAAAGTTTGTATAAATACATTTAAAATAGTTTATTAAAATTCACAAATGTCACTTAAGTGCAGCCAGTAATTATATTTGGAACAGCAAAAACGTAAATAGAATTGTGGTGAAATCAGGAATGTAGGAATACTAGAAAACTTTTGATTTCAAATTAGGATAGCACACTGCTAAAAGACTTTCACTAGTCCACACTTAACAGATATATACTTAGAGGTTGAATTTGGTACATATTCCAATTAATTAAAAAAAAAAAAAAAAAGGACAAGAGACTATATCAGTAACAGGACACAGCCTTACACATAGAAAGCGATCCACTACAAAATTGTGCAAACAGGTAAGTGACATGAATTCATATAACAAATGCCATCAATCTAGGGATAAATAAGCTCAGCACTATATCATGCAAATCCGGTCCCAAATCACCTGATTTAATATAAACAATTCAAAGTAGGTGTAAACTTAAAAAGAAACTTATATAGCGTCTGAAAAAGTGAAAAGTAAATGTCTCCTACTGGATTATTCTTTATATCTATATAGAACTGACCATGTTACGGCTGGCTACTACTGGATTATTCTTCATATCTATATAGAACCTAACATCTTACTTCTGGCTCTTACAGGATTATTCTTCATATCTATATAGAACCTAACATCTTACTTCTGGCTCCTACAGGATTATTCTTCATATCTATATAGAACCTAACATCTTACTTCTGGCTCCTACAGGATTATTCTTCATATCTATATAGAACCTAACATCTTACTTCTGGCTCCTACAGGATTATTCTTCATATCTATATAGAACCTAACATCTTACTTCTGGCTCCTACTGGATTATTCTTCATATCTATATAGAACCTAACATCTTACTTCTGGCTCCTACTGGATTATTCTTCATATCTATATAGAACCTAACATCTTACTTCTGGCTCTTACAGGATTATTCTTCATATCTATATAGAACCTAACATCTTACTTCTGGCTCCTACTGGATTATTCTTCATATCTATATAGAACCGAACATCTTACTTCTGGCTCTTACAGGATTATTCTTCATATCTATATAGAACCGAACATCTTACTTCTGGCTCTTACAGGATTATTCTTCATATCTATATAGAACCTAACATCTTACTTCTGGCTCTTACAGGATTATTCTTCATATCTATATAGAACCTAACATCTTACTTCTGGCTCCTACTGGATTATTCTTCATATCTATATAGAACCGAACATCTTACTTCTGGCTCCTACTAGATTATTCTACATATCTATATAGAACCTAACATCTTACTTCTGGCTCCTACTGGATTATTCTTCATATCTATATAGAACCTAACATCTTACTTCTGGCTCCTACTGGATTATTCTTCATATCTATATAGAACCGAACATCTTACTTCTGGCTCCTACTAGATTATTCTACATATCTATATAGAACTGACCATGTTACGGCTGGCTCCTACTGGATTGTTCTACATATCTATATAAAACCAATGATATCTGGTTTCTTGCTGATTTTTGCTGACTCAAATACTTGAGTACTTCCCAAAATGGTCAAAAGATGCCAGAGGTGTCACCAACTCTGATTATAGAAGCCATGCTATAGAGTGGCACTGTCCACATAACATTCCCTTTTCCCAGCCACTAGCAGTAAGCAAATTAAGAGAAGGTAACCGGGGGGGTAAAAAAAAAAAAAAAAAAAAAAAAAAAAAAAAACACACACACACACTTTAGAGGGGCACTGTGGTAATGTTCTTTACTAGAAACTAACATACTAAATTAACCCAGAACAGGATCATATTGTTTGAAATCCCTCTATTTGCTAAAATAAATCAATCTTTAGTTGGGGAGAAAAAAAAAAATGGGGAACAAAAAGTAATCACCTGTGAAAAATAAATAATTATAATTTGAAGGGAGGCGTTGGTAAATGCATATGAAACTTAGGAACCAGACAGAACTTGAGTAGCGGAGGACATTTGTATAAAGACAAGATAAGTGCAGTAACAAAACAAACAAAAGTTTGTATAAATACATTTAAAATAGTTTATTAAAATTCACAAATGTCACTTAAGTGCAGCCAGTAATTATATTTGGAACAGCAAAAACGTAAATAGAATTGTGGTGAAATCAGGAATGTAGGAATACTAGAAAACTTTTGATTTCAAATTAGGATAGCACACTGCTAAAAGACTTTCACTGCATTCCAACTCCCAAAACAAAATAAGTAGTTACTGAAAAAGAGAAATCTTAAAATGTAAAATTATTTTAAAATAACACAACGAGCAGCAATATAAAACAGACAGGTTTATTTATAAGTAGTGCCCCTTTAAATAAATATGGCAGCTCCCATGAGCAGCACCTATACAGATAGCTTTAGCTGTACACAGACATCGATGCAATTAGCTAGTGGATTACTAATTAACAATTGCAATATGCAGACAGTAATTCTGCTACCAAACAGCCCTATTATAATAATATGTAGTATCCATGACAACTCTGCACACCCCAAGGAAGCAGCTGTAGGGGGGCCGTGTATCATGTAGCCAGGATCTAGTGCAGGCTTCTCAGTACTGAGCCCCCTCCTCTGGCAAGATGACTGTGCATCATGCAATGCGAGTCAGGCCACACTCAGCCAGCTGCTGGAGTGACAGCCCAGCCCTGGCATCACTTGATCTGCCCAGCAAGGTACTGTACACTGAGGCTGGAATCAAGCTTCCTGAGCTGAGCCCTCAAACACCCGTCATACCTCCTGACAGAAAGGGACCAGAAATACCCCTAGACCCAGACACCTATCCAGTCCTCCAAAGGAAGAAATCGTCACATAGGCTCAGGCCACAGACGTGCATAAAACCTGACCCAAACAGATCTCTCCCCCTCCATAACTAAACTGAACCTAGAGTACCCGTCCATCAAATAAAACCCCAAGGGAATGCACTGAATCTTCAGAACCATTTCCTTCCATTTAACTTGGCACTCACCTTACCAGACTTTACCAACAGTACACTGTTTACTTGGGTCTCTATTCAAACACTTTAAAAGGGAAATTATAATGTAAAAATATTTTCTTTATAGCATTTTTGTTTTATCAAGGAAACTCAAAGTTCCACACGTGCACAATGAGTTCTAGATAAAGATACAGCTAGTTTATGGAGGATATGCAAGTATGCCACTGCAGATAAAGATTCGGCCATGCCAAGGGTAACAAACATGTAGCTTGAAGGTTATTTGAAAATACATTTCATTTTAAACTAGAATCTCTCAAACACTTGCTTCTACAACATAATGCCCCGGACTAGTGCCCCTGCAGGGAATCTTTAGAATTAAGCCCACAGTACAGAATGGGTTAAATGCTCATCATATAGTGTTATTAGTCAGTGTCCTCCGACAACTCCAGTAACCCTGCAAATGCAACTAGGCTGAAAGCTTACTTTATAAGAGTGCATCAAAGGTTATGAAACAAAACATCCCCGTATATTTCAAGTGAGAATCAGCTATGGGAATGAACACAGAGGGGTGCAGGGCACTTGGGGTTGTGACCATACTGAAAAAAATCTTATTAAGTAGTAGGATTTGGGAGGGTTCAATCCTTAGGGGAAACCTTACCAGTGGAATAACAGAGAGGGTGATTAACCAATAAAAGGGGTATGAGGGTGAGTTTACCAACACACACAAAATAAAAAGGAGTTGACAAATGTTTGAAATGTAAAAGTTAAAAATTCTAAGGTTTGTGTCTCCAAGAACACGTCCACACCCTGAAATGCCTGGGAGTGAGCATCTCAGACACTATTCTGTGTACTCCCTCTTACAGCACATAGCAGGCCTCAACAATAACAAGAATACTAATATTACCATAATATTATACTGAATTACACTAGGGGACACATAGCCAGTGGGTACCCAGGGACGAGCACCCTGAAGGCATGTTAACCCGTGCAAACCTGCATGACACTATTACCTGGGTACATGAAGGTCCTAAGGGACATCCCTTATGGGTGCCTGAGAGGGTACCATAATCAAAGAGTACCTGGGAAGGTAAGAATTCCTGCAACGTGCACTAATTAGTTAATTTCTGAAGGTGTGAGCACTCTAGTGTTTACCCTTCCCAGTGGGTACCTCAGGGAATAAGCATTGTGGTGGTTGCCCTAATCTGATATATAGATGAGGGGTGAGAATCCTGAAGGACTTTAAAAAGGGAGTACCTGAAGGAGAAAATTAGCTTTAGGGGAAATCTAACCAGTTGGTACTTAATGGAGTGAACAGTTAAAGACACCATTGTCAGTGGGTACCTTGAAGGGTATCAGAGTATACTTGAGGGGGTGAGAATACTGAAGGGTGCATTAAACTGTAGGTACTAGAAGAATTGAGAGTCCTTAGAGACAGCCAAACAAGTGAGAACATGGGGGTGAGCATCCCAGAGAGCACCCTACTCCTAGGTATAAGGGGGAAGAATCTTGGAGGGCAACCTGATTAGGTGGGTAATCTAAACTTCATCCTGACATGAGCATCTGATGAGGTGAGAATTCTAAACTGCATCCTAGCTTTTGGGAACCTGAGGAAATCAGCATGATGTAGGAGATCGTAACCAAATGGTGCCTGAGCAGATAAGTATTCTAAAACCTGGTGAAATTAGCATCCTTAAAAAGGTATATTTTTGTTGGTGCCTGAGATGTGCATTTTAAACTGCATTCTAAACAATGGGTACATGAGGAACTTTTTAAAGGGCACCCAAACCAGTGGATATCTGAGATAATAATAATAATAATAATAATAATAATAATAATAATAATAATAATAATAATAATAATAATAATAATAATAATAAGGCACCCAAACCAGAGGGTACAAAAAAAAAATAAGTTTCCTATATGACATCCTAAGCAGTGGGTACCAGCAGTTAAGCCCCCTTAGGGGAACCTAATGAGTATGTTACTAAGTGAATGAGCCTCTTGAGGGGTACCCTAACCAGTGGATACATGTAGGGGTGAGCAACCTAATAAACACCCATATCAAATATATGCTTGGGGGGATAAAGCATCCAAAAGAGAACACTAATGCAGAGGGTGAGAATCCTAAGGTGCGCCCTAACCAGCGGGTACCTGAGAGGATGAGCATCCTGACCGGTGGGCTGAGGGTGAGCATCCTAACCAGCAAGTACCTGAGAGGATGCATATCCTAAGGGGCACACAAATCAGTTGGCACCAAAAAGGATGAGCATGATAACCAGTGGGCACCAGAGAGGGTGTGCATCCTAAGGGGCTCCCTAAACTGTGGATACCTGAGAGGGTGAGCAACCTAAGGGGCACCCTGCCCCGTGGGAACCTTAGAGGGGGTAAGCATCCTAAGGGGCTCCCTAAACTGTGGACATTCTATTGGCACCTGACAGGGTAAGCATCCTAAGGGGCACATTAACCAGTGGATACCTGAGAGGGTGAGCAACCTAAGGGACACCCTGCCCTGTGGGCACCTGAGAGGGGGTAAGCATCCTAAGGGGCACCCTAACCTGTGGACATCATGGAGGGTGGACATTCTATTGGCACCTTACAGGGTAAGCATTCTAAGGGGCACCCTAACCAGTGGGTACCTGAGAGGGTGAGCAACCTAAGGGGCACCCTAACCAGTGGGTACCTGAGAGGGTGAGCAACCTAAGGAGCAAGCTAAACAGTGGATACCTGAGAGGGTGAGCAACCTATGGGCACCTGAGAGGGGGTGAGCATCCTAAGGGGCACCCTAACCAGCGGGTACCTGAGAGGGTGAGCATCCTAAGGGGCACCCTGTCCTATGGGCACCTGAGAGGGTGAGCAACCTAAGGGGCACCCTAACCAGTGGGCACCTGAGAGGTGAGCATCCTAAGGGGCACCCTAACCAGTGGGTACCTGAGAGAGGGTGAGCATCCTAAGGGGCACCCTAACCAGTGGGTACCTGAGTGAGCATCCTAAGGGGCACATGAGAGCATAAGCATCCTAGAGGGTTTCCATCCTGACTGGCAACTGACCGGTCCCCTCCCCGGCAGGTGATGCTGAGGATGCTGTCAGGACCACTGAGTGTAAACAATAAACCTCTGGGTCGTTAGTAACGTTACCTTCCATCTCCATATCTTCGGGCTCGCTGAGCTGCTGCTCCCCGGCTTTCTGCTGCTGATGATGGTTCATATCTCTGGGCTGGGCCTCCGCGGCCTCGGTGTTTCCTGTAGGTTGCGCGCCCGGCGTGGGGGACGGGGCGATGAGCGGCCTGTGCTGGGCCTTGGCAGTAGGGGGGGGAGGGAGGGCGGCGGAGGGAGCCGGCGGCAGAGATACGCGGACGTATTTGCTCGCTATTCGCCCAATCTCGGCGGCGGCTAATAAGGGAGGGACTGCGGACACCTAGGCCTTCCCGAGGCAGGCGGGCGGAGTGACGGTTAATGGGCCGCCTGTGCTGCTCAACTGCGGCCGCCTCCCCCTTCTCATTGGTCGGATCACCCGGGCCCTGCGGCCTGAGTTATCTCCTGCCCTCTAAAGCCGCATCCGAAGCGGTGACCGCGGCGCTGTGTGCCGGCTTGCGGGGCGCTACGTGTGCTGGGCCCGCCTCCTTGTCACACTGTGTCCGCTCTCGCCGCGGCTCGCAGTCTGTGTGTGTGCAGACGCCAGGCTCTCAAAATGGCGGCTGGTGAAATGTCACATCCGCATGGGGCAGCAAGAGGAGGGAGGAGAGATAATGAGAGCATGAGGCCGCCGCAGCCCGGCCCCTCGCACACTCCTCCTCCCCGCTGGCTCTCTGTCCGCCCGGCTCCGTGTGCGCCTCTGCCCGGCTGTTCTTTAGTCGGTCAGGGGAGCGAGTTACTGGCCGGGAAAAGCAGCAGATGTCAGTGCTGTATTGTCCTCTCTTACTAGCCCGGGGCCAGTGACAGCTTGTGTGACAGAGAGGGGGGCACAGGGGGCTTTATGTCACTTGTGCAAATCATCACTAGTCTGCTTTATCCACAGCACTCTATGTCACTTGTGCAAATCATCACTAGTCTGCTTTATCCACAGCACTCTATGTCACTTGTGCAAATCATCACTAGTCTGCTTTATCCACAGCACTTTATGTCACTTGTGCAAATCATCACTAGTCTGCTTTATCCACAGCACTCTATGTCACTTGTGCAAATCATCACTAGTCTGCTTTATCCACAGCACTCTATGTCACTTGTGCAAATCATCACTAGTCTGCTTTATTCACGGCACTCTATGTCACTTGTGCAAATCATCACTAGTCTGCTTTATCCACAGCACTTTATGTCACTTGTGCAAATCATCACTAGTCTGCTTTATCCACAGCACTTTATGTCACTTGTGCAAATCATCACTAGTCTGCTTTATCCACAGCACTTTATGTCACTTGTGCAAATCATCACTAGTCTGCTTTATTCACGGCACTCTATGTCACTTGTGCAAATCATCACTAGTCTGCTTTATCCACAGCACTTTATGTCACTTGTGCAAATCATCACTAGTCTGTTTTATCCACAGCACTTTGTCACTTGTGCAAATCATCACTAGTCTGTTTTATCCACAGCACTTTGTCACTTGTGCAAATCATCACTAGTCTGTTTTATCCACAGCACTTTATGTCACTTGTGCAAATCATCACTAGTCTGCTTTATCCACAGTACTTTATGTCACTTGTGCAAATCATCACTAGTCTGCTTTATCCACAGCACTTTATGTCACTTGTGCAAATCATCACTAGTCTGTTTTATCCACAGCACTTTATGTCACTTGTGCAAATCATCACTAGTCTGCTTTATCCACAGCACTTTATGTCACTTGTGCAAATCATCACTAGTCTGCTTTATCCACAGCACTTTATGTCACTTGTGCAAATCATCACTAGTCTGCTTTATCCACAGCACTTTATGTCACTTGTGCAAATCATCACTAGTCTGCTTTATCCACAGCACTTTATGTCACTTGTGCAAATCATCACTAGTCTGCTTTATCCACAGCACTTTATGTCACTTGTGCAAATCATCACTAGTCTGCTTTATCCACAGCACTTTATTTTACTTGTGCAAATCATCACTAGTCTGCTTTATTCACAGCACTTTATGTCACTTGTGCAAATCATCACTAGTCTGCTTTATCCACAGCACTTTATGTCACTTGTGCAAAGCATCACTAGTCTGCTTTATCCACAGCACTTTATGTCACTTGTGCAAATCATCACTAGTCTGCTTTATCCACAGCACTTTATGTCACTTGTGCAAATCATCACTAGTCTGCTTTATTCACAGCACTTTATGTCACTTGTGCAAATCATCACTAGTCTGCTTTATTCACAGCACTCTATGTCACTTGTGCAAATCATCACTAGTCTGCTTTATCCACAGCACTTTATTTTACTTGTGCAAATCATCACTAGTCTGCTTTATCCACAGCACTTTATTTTACTTGTGCAAATCATCACTAGTCTGCTTTATTCACAGCACTTTATGTCACTTGTGCAAATCATCACTAGTCTGCTTTATCCACAGCACTTTATGTCATTTGTGCAAATCATCACTAGTCTGCTTTATCCACAGCACTTTATGTCACTTGTGCAAATCATCACTAGTCTGCTTTATCCACAGCACTTTATGTCACTTGTGCAAATCATCACTAGTCTGCTTTATCCACAGCACTCTATGTCACTTGTGCAAATCATCACTAGTCTGCTTTATCCACAGCACTCTATGTCACTTGTGCAAATCATCACTAGTCTGCTTTATTCACGGCACTCTATGTCACTTGTGCAAATCATCACTAGTCTGCTTTATCCACAGCACTTTATGTCACTTGTGCAAATCATCACTAGTCTGCTTTATCCACAGCACTTTATGTCACTTGTGCAAATCATCACTAGTCTGCTTTATCCACAGCACTTTATGTCACTTGTGCAAATCATCACTAGTCTGCTTTATTCACGGCACTCTATGTCACTTGTGCAAATCATCACTAGTCTGCTTTATCCACAGCACTTTATGTCACTTGTGCAAATCATCACTAGTCTGTTTTATCCACAGCACTTTGTCACTTGTGCAAATCATCACTAGTCTGTTTTATCCACAGCACTTTATGTCACTTGTGCAAATCATCACTAGTCTGCTTTATCCACAGTACTTTATGTCACTTGTGCAAATCATCACTAGTCTGCTTTATCCACAGCACTTTATGTCACTTGTGCAAATCATCACTAGTCTGTTTTATCCACAGCACTTTATGTCACTTGTGCAAATCATCACTAGTCTGCTTTATCCACAGCACTTTATGTCACTTGTGCAAATCATCACTAGTCTGCTTTATCCACAGCACTTTATGTCACTTGTGCAAATCATCACTAGTCTGCTTTATCCACAGCACTTTATGTCACTTGTGCAAATCATCACTAGTCTGCTTTATCCACAGCACTTTATTTTACTTGTGCAAATCATCACTAGTCTGCTTTATTCACAGCACTTTATGTCACTTGTGCAAATCATCACTAGTCTGCTTTATCCACAGCACTTTATGTCACTTGTGCAAAGCATCACTAGTCTGCTTTATCCACAGCACTTTATGTCACTTGTGCAAATCATCACTAGTCTGCTTTATCCACAGCACTTTATGTCACTTGTGCAAATCATCACTAGTCTGCTTTATTCACAGCACTTTATGTCACTTGTGCAAATCATCACTAGTCTGCTTTATTCACAGCACTCTATGTCACTTGTGCAAATCATCACTAGTCTGCTTTATCCACAGCACTTTATTTTACTTGTGCAAATCATCACTAGTCTGCTTTATCCACAGCACTTTATTTTACTTGTGCAAATCATCACTAGTCTGCTTTATTCACAGCACTTTATGTCACTTGTGCAAATCATCACTAGTCTGCTTTATCCACAGCACTTTATGTCATTTGTGCAAATCATCACTAGTCTGCTTTATCCACAGCACTTTATGTCACTTGTGCAAATCATCACTAGTCTGCTTTATTCACAGCATTTTATGTCACTTGTGCAAATCATCACTAATCTGCTTTATCCACAGCACTTTATTTTACTTGTGCAAATCATCACTAGTCTGCTTTATCCACAGCACTTTATTTTACTTGTGCAAATCATCACTAGTCTGCTTTATTCACAGCACTTTATGTTACTTGTGCAAATCATCACTAGTCTGCTTTATTCACAGCACTTTATGTCACTTGTGCAAATCATCACTAGTCTGCTTTATCCACAGCACTTTATGTCACTTGTGCAAATCATCACTAGTCTGCTTTATCCACAGGACTTTATGTCACTTGTGCAAATCATCACTAGTCTGCTTTATCCACAGCACTTTATGTCACTTGTGCAAATCATCACTAGTCTGCTTTATTCACAGCATTTTATGTCACTTGTGCAAATCATCACTAGTCTGCTTTATCCACAGCACTTTATTTTACTTTTGCAAATCATCACTAGTCTGCTTTATTCACAGCACTTTATTTTACTTGTGCAAATCATCACTAGTCTGCTTTATCCACAGCACTTTATGTCACTTGTGCAAAGCATCACTAGTCTGCTTTATCCACAGCACTTTATGTCACTTGTGCAAATCATTACTAGTCTGCTTTATTCACAGCACTTTATGTCACTTGTGCAAAGCATCACTAGTCTGCTTTATCCACAGCACTTTATGTCACTTGTGCAAATCATCACTAGTCTGCTTTATTCACAGCACTTTATTCCACTTGTGCAAATCATCACTAGTCTGCTTTATTCACAGCACTTTATGTCACTTGTGCAAATCATCACTAGTCTGCTTTATCCACAGCACTTTATGTCACTTGTGCAAATCATCACTAGTCTGCTTTATCCACAGCACTTTATGTCACTTGTGCAAATCATCACTAGTCTGCTTTATCCACTTGTGCAAAGCATCATTCACTAGTCTGTTTTATTCACAGCACTTTGTCACTTGTGCAAATCATCACTAGTCTGCTTTATCCACAGCACTTTATGTCACTTGTGCAAATCATCACTAGTCTGCTTTATCCACAGCACTTTATGTCACTTGTGCAAATCATCACTAGTCTGCTTTATCCACAGCACTTTATGTCACTTGTGCAAATCATCACTAGTCTGCTTTATCCACAGCACTTTATTTTACTTGTGCAAATCATCACTAGTCTGCTTTATCCACAGCACTTTATGTCACTTGTGCAAAGCATCACTAGTCTGCTTTATCCACAGCACTTTATGTCACTTGTGCAAATCATCACTAGTCTGCTTTATTCACAGCACTTTATGTCACTTGTGCAAATCATCACTAGCCTGCTTTATTCACAGCACTTTATGTCACTTGTGCAAATCATCACTAGTCTGCTTTATCCACAGCACTTTATGTCACTTGTGCAAATCATCACTAGTCTGCTTTATCCACAGCACTTTATGTCACTTGTGCAAATCATCACTAGTCTGTTTTATCCACAGCACTTTATGTCACTTGTGCAAATCATCACTAGTCTGCTTTATCCACAGCACTTTATGTCACTTGTGCAAATCATCACTTGTCTGTTTCATCCACAGCATTTTATGTCACTTGTGCAAATCATCACTAGTCTGCTTTATTCACCTCACTTTATGTCACTTGTGCAAATCATCACTAGTCTGCTTTATTCACAGCACTTTATGTCACTTGTGCAAATCATCACTAGTCTGCTTTATCCACAGCACTTTATGTCACTTGTGCAAATCATCACTAGTCTGTTTCATCCACAGCACTTTATGTCACTTGTGCAAATCATCACTAGTCTGCTTTATTCACAGCACTTTATGTCACTTCTGCAAATCATCACTAGTCTGCTTTATCCACAGCACTTTATGTCACTTCTGCAAATCATCACTAGTCTGCTTTATCCACAGCACTTTATGTCACTTCTGCAAAGTATCACTAGTCTGTTTTATCCACAGCACTTTATTTTACTTGTGCAAATCATCACTAGTCTGCTTTATTCACAGCACTTTATTTTACTTGTGCAAATCATCACTAGTCTGCTTTATTCACAGCACTTTATTTTACTTGTGCAAATCATCACTAGTCTGTTTTATCCACAGCACTTTATTTTACTTGTGCAAATCATCACTAGTCTGCTTTATTCACAGCACTTTATTTTACTTGTGCAAATCATCACTAGTCTGCTTTATTCACAGCACTTTATGTCACTTGTGCAAATCATCACTAGTCTGTTTTATTCACAGCACTATGTCACTTGTGCAAATCATCACTAGTCTGCTTTATCCACAGCACTTTATGTCACTTGTGCAAATCATCACTAGTCTGCTTTATCCACAGCACTTTATGTCACTTGTGCAAATCATCACTAGTCTGCTTTATTCACAGCACTTTATTTTACTTGTGCAAATCATCACTAGTCTGCTTTATCCACAGCACTTTATGTCACTTGTGCAAATCATCACTAGTCTGCTTTATTCACAGCACTTTATGTCACTTGTGCAAAGCATCACTAGTCTGCTTTATTCACAGCACTTTATGTCACTTGTGCAAATCATCACTAGTCTGCTTTATTCACAGCACTTTATGTCACTTGTGCAAAGCATCACTAGTCTGCTTTATCCACAGCACTTTATGTCACTTGTGCAAAGCATCACTAGTCTGCTTTATCCACAGCACTTTATTTTACTTGTGCAAATCATCACTAGTCTGCTTTATCCACAGCACTTTATGTCACTTGTGCAAAGCATCACTAGTCTGCTTTATCCACAGCACTTTATGTCACTTGTGCAAAGCATCACTAGTATGCTTTAGCCACAGCACTTTATGTCACTTGTGCAAAGCATCACTAGTCTGCTTTATCCACAGCACTTTATGTCACTTGTGCAAAGCATCATTCACTAGTCTGTTTTATTCACAGCACTTTATGTCACTTGTGCAAAGCATCATTCACTAGTCTGTTTTATTCACAGCACTTTGTTACTTGTGCAAATCATCACTAGTCTGCTTTATCCACAGCACTTTATGTCACTTGTGCAAATCATCACTAGTCTGCTTTATCCACAGCACTTTATTTTACTTGTGCAAATCATCACTAGTCTGCTTTATTCACAGCACTTTATTTTACTTGTGCAAATCATCACTAGTCTGTTTTATCCACAGCACTTTATTTTACTTGTGCAAATCATCACTAGTCTGCTTTATTCACAGCACTTTATTTTACTTGTGCAAATCATCACTAGTCTGCTTTATTCACAGCACTTTATGTCACTTGTGCAAATCATCACTAGTCTGTTTTATTCACAGCACTTTATGTCACTTGTGCAAATCATCACTAGTCTGCTTTATCCACAGCACTTTATGTCACTTGTGCAAATCATCACTAGTCTGCTTTATTCACAGCACTTTATTTTACTTGTGCAAATCATCACTAGTCTGCTTTATCCACAGCACTTTATGTCACTTGTGCAAATCATCACTAGTCTGCTTTATTCACAGCACTTTATGTCACTTGTGCAAAGCATCACTAGTCTGCTTTATTCACAGCACTTTATGTCACTTGTGCAAATCATCACTAGTCTGCTTTATTCACAGCACTTTATGTCACTTGTGCAAAGCATCACTAGTCTGCTTTATCCACAGCACTTTATGTCACTTGTGCAAAGCATCACTAGTCTGCTTTATTCACAGCACTTTATGTCACTTGTGCAAATCATCACTAGTCTGCTTTATTCACAGCACTTTATGTCACTTGTGCAAATCATCACTAGTCTGCTTTATTCACAGCACTTTATGTCACTTGTGCAAAGCATCACTAGTCTGCTTTATTCACAGCACTTTATGTCACTTGTGCAAAGCATCACTAGTCTGCTTTATCCACAGCACTTTATGTCACTTGTGCAAAACATCACTAGTCTGCTTTATCCACAGCACTTTATTTTACTTGTGCAAATCATCACTAGTCTGCTTTATCCACAGCACTTTATGTCACTTGTGCAAAGCATCACTAGTCTGCTTTATCCACAGCACTTTATGTCACTTGTGCAAAGCATCATTCACTAGTCTGTTTTATTCACAGCACTTTATGTCACTTGTGCAAAGCATCATTCACTAGTCTGTTTTATTCACAGCACTTTGTTACTTGTGCAAATCATCACTAGTCTGCTTTATCCACAGCACTTTATGTCACTTGTGAAAATCATCACTAGTCTGCTTTATCCACAGCACTTTATTTTACTTGTGCAAATCATCACTAGTCTGCTTTATTCACAGCACTTTATTTTACTTGTGCAAATCATCACTAGTTTGCTTTATCCACAGCACTTTATGTCACTTGTGCAAATCATCACTAGTCTGCTTTATCCACAGCACTTTGTCACTTGTGCAAATCACTAGTCTGCTTTATCCACAGCACTTTATGTCACTTGTGCACTAGTCTCCTTTATCCACAGTACTTTATGTCACTTGTGCAAATCATCACTAGTCTGTTTTATCCACAGCACTTTATGTCACTTGTGCAAATCATCACTAGTCTGCTTTATCCACAGCACTTTATGTCACTTGTGCAAATCATCACTAGTCTGCTTTATCCACAGCACTCTATGTCACTTGTGCAAATCATCACTAGTCTGTTTTATTTACAGCACTTTATGTCACTTGTGCAAATCATCACTAGTCTGTTTTATCCACAGCACTTTATGTCACTTGTGCAAATCATCACTAGTCTGCTTTATCCACAGCACTTTATGTCACTTGTGCAAATCATCACTAGTCTGCTTTATTCACAGCACTTTATGTCACTTGTGCAAATCATCACTATTCTGCTTTATTCACAGCACTTTATTTCACTATTGCAAATTATCTATCACTAGTCTGTAGCAGTGTAGGCAGTCTAATGTCTTATCCACAGCATTTTATTTCACTACTGCAAGTTATCACTAGTTTGCAGCAGTATAGGAAAAGCCTAATGTTGTATCCACAGCACTTTATTTCATTAGTGCAAATGATCACTAGTCTACAGCAGTGTAGGAAAAGCCTAATGTCTTAGAGCACTTTATTTCAGTACTGCAAATTATCACTAGTCTAAAGGCAGTATAGGCAAAGCCTAATGTCTTACATCGTTTTATTTCTCTAGTGCAAATGATCTATCACTGTTCTGGAGCAGTATAGGAAAAGCCTAATGTGTTACAGCACTTCATTTCACTAATTATAACTAGTCTATATGAGTATAGACAATACCTAATGTCTTAAACTGTAATTCACTAGTGTAAACAATCTATCACTAGCCTATAGCAATATAGGAAAAGCCTAATGTCTGGAGCACTTATTTCACTAGTGCAAATGATCTATCTACTGTTGTATCTATCACTAGTCTATAGCAGTATAGGAAAAGCCTAATGTCTTATCCGCAGCACCTTATTTCACTAGTGCAAATGATCTATCACTAGTCTATAGCAATATAAGAAAAGCCTAATGTCTGACAGCACTTATTCACTAGTGCAAATTATCTATCAATAGTCTGTATCAGTATAGGAAAAGCCTAATGTCTTTTCCGCAGCACCTTATTTAACAGCTCTTTATTTCACTAGTGCAAATTATCTATCTACTGTTGTATCTATCACTAGTTTTTATAGCAGTATAGGAAAAGCCTGTCTTATCTGCAGCACCTTATTTCACTAGTGCTAATGATCTATCACTAGTCTATAGCAGTATAGGGAAAGCCTAATGTCTTATCTGCAGCACCTTATTTCACTAGTGCTAATGATCTATCACTAGTCTATAGCAGTATAGGAAAAGCCTAATGTCTTATCCGCAGCACTTTATTTCACTAGTGCTAATGATCTATCACTAGTCTATAGCAGTATAGGGAAAGCCTTATGTCTTATCTGCAGCACCTTATTTCACTAGTGCTAATGATCTATCACTAGTCTATAGCAGTATAGAGAAAGCCTAATGTCTGACAGCACTTATTTCACTAGTGCAAATGATATATCACTAGTCTATAGCAGTATAGGAAAAGCCTAATGTCTGACAGCACTTATTTCACTAGTGCAAATGATCTATCACTAGTCTATAGCAGTATAGGAAAAGCCTAATGTCTGACAGCACTTATTTCACTAGTGCAAATGATCTATCACTAGCCTATAGCAGTATAGGAAAAGCCTAATGTCTTATCCGTAGCACCTTATTTCACTAGTGCTAATGATCTATCACTAGTCTAGAGCAGTATAGGGAAAGCCGAATGTCTTATCTGCAGCACCTTATTTCAGTAGTGCTAATGATCTATCACTAGTCTATAGCAGTATAGGGAAAGCCTAATGTCTTATCTGCAGCACCTTATTTCACTAGTGCTAATGATCTATCACTAGTCTATAGCAGTATAGGGAAAGCCTAATGTTTTATCTGCAGCACCTTATTTCACTAGGCTAATGATCTATCACTAGTCTATAGCAGTATAGGGAAAGTATAATGTCTGACAGCACTTATTTCACTAGTGCAAATGATCTATCACTAGTCTATAGCAGTATAGGAAAAGCCTAATGTCTGACAGCACTTATTTCACTAGTGCAAATGATCTATCACTAGTCTATAGCAGTATAGGAAAAGCCTAATGTCTGACAGTACTTATTTCACTAGTGCAAATGATCTATCACTAGTCTATAGCAGTATATGAAAAGCCTAATGTCTTATCCGCAGCACTTTATTTCACTAGTGCTAATGATCTATCACTAGTCTATAGCAGTATGTCAGCCGTAAAGGACCAGCTCAGGATTCAACCCAACTGCTAGCGTGAAAAGTAAAAAACACACGCTAGCACACTGAGAAATATCCTGGACGTGACCCACTCAGGATTGAAGAAAGCAAATGTCCTTTTAAGAAGATAAATAAACTAAGTGAAATTCCTTTAGCAAGTAATAAAGCAAATGTCCCTTTAAGCAGGTTAGTAAATAAACAAGGATTCCTTTTAGCAGGTTTGAATAAGCAAGTGTCCCTTTAAGCAGGTTTAGTAAACAAACTGAGATTCCTTTTAGCAGGTTTGGATAAAGTAAATGTCCCTTTAAGCAGGTTAGTAAATAAACAAAGATTCCTTTTAGCAGGTTTGGATAAAGCAAATGTCCCTTTAAGCAGGTTTAGTAAACAAACTGAGGTTCCTTTTTGCAGGTTTGGATAAAGTAAATGTCCCTTTAAGCAGGTTAGTAAATAAACAAAGATTCCTTTTAGCAGGTTTGGATAAAGCAAATGTCCCTTTAAGCAGGTTAGTAAATAAACAAAGATTCCTTTTAGCAGGTTTGGATAAAGCAAATGTCCCTTTAAGCAGGTTTAGTAAACAAACTGAGGTTCCTTTTTGCAGGTTTGGATAAAGTAAATGTCCCTTTAAGCAGGTTAGCAAACAAACAGAGATTCCTTTTATCAGGTTTGAATAAAGCAAATGTTCCTTTAAGCAGGTTAGATAAAGCAAATGTCCTTGTATGCAGGTTAGTAAACAAACATAAAATCCTTATTAGCAGGTTAGGCAAACTGGCAGAGAGTATTCAGGCAAGGATTCAGGCAAGGGAGACAAAAAGAATTACTCACACAGGTCCGGTCCGGGAGAATGAACAGAGAAAACAAACGGGCGCCAATTCAGATCTCCCGCCGAGATTTGAAGGCAGGGAGACTCTGACGTCAGGAGGAGAGCCAGATACCGCGTCACGTTGCTAGGCAACGTGACGTGATACAGAGGGGATCTGTGAGCCGCGGCGACACGGCAATGAGCAGATCCAATTCATGACAGCACCCCCCTCTCAAGGACCCCTCCGGGGGACAGGACCAGGCCTAGCAGGATAAGCTTTGTGAAAGGCTTTAATCAAAGCAGGGGCGTGAACATGCCGGGCTGGTTCCCAAGTCCGTTCCGTGACCGGATAACCCTTCCAATGGATGAGATAGTATAGTTTCTTGCCACGAAGTTTGGAATCCAGAATGTGAGCAATCTCAAACTCAGGCTGTCCCTGTACCAAGAGAGGCGGAGGTTTGGGCAGAGATTTAGAAAATCTATTAGATTTCACCGGTTTCAGGAGAGAAACATGGAACACAGGGTGAGCTTTGAGAGTCTTGGGAAGAGCAACTCGATATGCAGTAGAACAAACTTGACCCAGTATTCGGAAAGGACCCACATATCGAGGCCCCAATTTGATAGAAGGTTGTTTGAGATGAAGGTGACGAGTAGAAATCCACACCTTGTCTCCAGGACGAAAATTAGGAGCCTTCTTCCGTCTGCGATCAGCAAAAAACTTGTATCTTTTAGAAGCTTTGGAAAGAAGATCACGTATTTTACGCCAATGTCGAGTTAATCTCCGAGCAGTTTGATCAGAAGCAGGATTTTCAGAAGAGGAAGTATACAGAGGAAATGTTCTGGGTTGAAATCCATAAGCTGCAAAAAAGGGAGAAGACTGAAGAGATGAATTGTAACGAGCATTATGGGCCAACTCCGCTAAAGGAAGATAACGAGTCCAATTAGAATGATGATGGTCCACATAATGTCTAAGGTAAGTCTCCAGACATTGGTTTACTCTCTCGGTTTGACCATTAGACTGTGGATGATGAGAGGTTGATAAAGAGATTGTAGTGCCAAAATGTTTGCAGAGCCATTTCCAGAACCGAGAAACAAATTGTACCCCTCTATCGGAGACGATGTCCAAAGGAAAACCATGTAATCTCACGATATGCAAAAGGAAAAGCTCAGAAAGTCCCTTGGCAGATGGAAGACCAGGCAAAGGAATGAAATGGGCAGACTTCGTAAACCTGTCAACCACCACTAAAATAGTGTTGTTTCCGGCAGAAAGAGGAAGGTCTGTAATAAAATCCATAGATAGATGGGTCCAAGGCTGGTGAGGAATGGGTAAAGGTTGAAGTAAACCAGAAGGGAGTTGACGAGGAGCTTTATTTGTAGCACATTGAGTGCAAACTGAGACATAATCTTTAACATCTTGAGAGAGAGTAGGCCACCAGACATACTGTTTAAGATTCCGAGTCGTGTTACTGACGCCAGGATGTCCAGAGAGAGGACTATCATGAGCCCAATGGAGAATCTTAGGACGGAGACGTTCAGGAACAAATAATAAACCGTCAGGAGATTTAAAGGAAGAAGGAAGATCCTTTTGAGCAGACTGTAACTCCTGTAAACAAGAGGTTGATAATTGAGCTATGACTTCTTGTGGATGAAGTATGGTACCAGATTCTGGAGTAGAGGTAGATTGAAACTGCCTGGATAAGGCATCCGCTTTTATATTCTTAGAACCAGGTATATAGGAAATATTGTAATTAAAACGTGAAAAGAATAAAGACCAACGAGCTTGTCTGGAATTCAATCGTTTGGCAGTTTGGAGATAAAGAAGATTTTATGATCCGTGAGTATGGAAAATGGAAAGGTAGTACCCTCCAACCAATGCCTCCATTCGTCCAGAGCCATCTTGATGGCTAATAATTCCTTATTGCCAACGTCATAATTTAATTCAGAAGAAGTAAATTTCTTGGAAAAGAAACCTACAGGATGAATCTTACCCGTGTCAGGTATTCGTTGGGAAAGAACAGCCCCAGCAGCAACAGAAGAAGCATCCACTTCTAGGATAAATTGAAAATCCGGATTTGGGTGACGGAGTATGGGTGCAGAAGAAAAGGCCTTTTTGAGAGACTCAAAGGCCTTAATAGCCTCTGGGGACCACTCTTTACAATCTTGCCCCTTTCTAGTGAGTGACGTGAGAGGAGAAGTAATAGTAGCAAATCCTTTGATAAATTTCCTGTAATAATTGGCGAAGCCAAGAAACCGTTGTAGAGCCTTAAGAGAATCAGGTCTAGGCCAATCCAAAATGGAAGAAAGTTTATTCGGATCCATTTCAAATCCAGATTCAGATATTACATAACCCAAGAAGGGTATGGATTTTTGATGAAATGAACATTTCTCCAATTTGGCGAATAGATGATTGTCTCGTAACCGTTGCAAAACCTTCCTGACATGGTGTACATGATCTTGATAATTGTGAGAAAAAATTAAAATATCGTCAAGGTAGATAATGACGAAGGAGTTCAAAAAATCCCGAAAGATCTCATTGACGAAGTGTTGAAAAACAGCAGGGGCATTACACAGCCCAAAAGGCATAACCAGATATTCATAATGCCCAAATCGAGTGTTAAAGGCTGTCTTCCATTCGTCTCCTTTGCGCATGCGAATAAGGTTATAAGCACCACGAAGGTCTAGTTTGGTAAATATTGTAGCTCCTTGAAGATAAGTGAACAGTTCAGGAATAAGAGGCAGAGGGTAACTATTCTTGACTGTGATTTGATTCAAACCCCGATAATCAATACAAGGTCGCAGTCCTCCATCCTTCTTTCCCACAAAAAAGAAACCAGCCCCAAGAGGAGAAGAGGAAGGTCGAATAAAACCTCTAGCCAAACTATCTTGGATATATTCCTCTAAGGCAACATTCTCTGGCCTTGAGAGCGGATACGTCTTGCCACGAGGGTAGGTTGCCCCAGGAAGTAGATCAATGGGGCAATCAAAAGTACGATGTGGGGGAAGACGTTCTGCTTCTTTCTTGGAAAAAACATCAACGTAATCTTGATAAGGTGTGGGTAACGACCCAGAGGTGTCAATAGTGAGAGCAATGGTGAGAGGCACTTTCGTGGGAATCTGAAGACACCTATTTTGACAAGTATATCCCCAGGAAATGAGTTCGCCTTGAGTCCAGGAGAATACAGGATTATGTAACTGGAGCCAGGGAAGACCCAATATTATGGGAAATTGAGGAGTCGAGATTACATCAAAACATATTGTCTCTGAATGAAGAATTCCAACAGAAAAGAGAATGGGTCTAGTAGCAAACTGGATAAGTCCGGGACCCAAAGGATCTCCACTAACAGTGGAGACTGGAATAGAATATTCCTTTTTGCTTAATGGAATAGAGTGAGTAATTACAAATGTGGAATCGATGAAGACTCCTCCAGCACCAGAGTCAATAAGAGCTTGAGTATGAATCCTGTCTCCTCCAATTTGAAGAGTAACCGGAACAAAAAGTTTATTATTGAGGGAATGAGATCCTATTTGGCTTAACTTAGTTCCCTGGACAGAAGTTAAGCCCTGGCTTTTACCGGTCTGGTAGGACAATCTTTTAATAAATGTCCTTTAAGGCCACAGTATAAACACAGTCCAAGAGATCGTCTCCTCAGACGTTCAGTTTCAGTTAATCTAATGGTGCCAATTTCCATTGGTTCAGTCTGATCGGAAGGTGGAGAAGCGGGAGTTAAAGGGTTAGAGATACGAGGTACCAGACGAAAAGGACGATTAGAAGCTTTCTGATTTCTCTCTCTTTCTTGTTGGCGTTCGCGGTATCTGGAATCGAGACAAATACAAAGATTTATCAGAGCCTCTAGAGATTCTGGGATTTCACGATAGACCAACTCATCTTTGAGACGTTCAGAGAGTCCTTTGCGAAAAGCTGCTCTAAGAGCTCCCTGATTCCAGGTAGTCTCAGAAGCTAGAGTGCGAAATTCAATGGCATATTGAGATACAGGTTGACCACCTTGTCGTAAGTCTAGAAGAGAAGCTTCAGCCGCGGCAGACCTCCCTGGCTTATCGAAGACATTTGAAAAGACAGAGAGAAATGTATCCACATCCTGGAGTATTGGATCATTCTTTTCAAGCAAAGGTGATACCCAGGCTAAGGCTCTACCTTTCATTAAGGATATAAGGAAAGTGATTCTAGAGGAGGGAGTTGCAAAGAGAACTGGACTATTCCGAAAATGAAGGCGACACTGATTCAAAAAACCCCTACAATCCTCAGGATTCCCATCATATTTGTCCGGAAGAGGTATCCTGGGACTGAGCTGAGCTTGTGTCTGATTGGTAGGATTCGTAGGGGGAGAGGGATCCAAATGAATAGGATTAGGAGGTATAGGAGCAGCCATATTCTGAAGTAAAATAGTTATCTGATCCAACTTTGCGTCCAAGGATTGTAAGTGGGTAGCATGAGATCCCAATAACTGTCCCTGGTGGGTCACGGCCATGGATAATTCAGTGGGGTCCATTTTTATGGCCCGTTTGTAATGTCAGCCGTAAAGGACCAGCTCAGGATTCAACCCAACTGCTAGCGTGAAAAGTAAAAAACACACGCTAGCACACTGAGAAATATCCTGGACGTGACCCACTCAGGATTGAAGAAAGCAAATGTCCTTTTAAGAAGATAAATAAACTAAGTGAAATTCCTTTAGCAAGTAATAAAGCAAATGTCCCTTTAAGCAGGTTAGTAAATAAACAAGGATTCCTTTTAGCAGGTTTGAATAAGCAAGTGTCCCTTTAAGCAGGTTTAGTAAACAAACTGAGATTCCTTTTAGCAGGTTTGGATAAAGTAAATGTCCCTTTAAGCAGGTTAGTAAATAAACAAAGATTCCTTTTAGCAGGTTTGGATAAAGCAAATGTCCCTTTAAGCAGGTTTAGTAAACAAACTGAGGTTCCTTTTTGCAGGTTTGGATAAAGTAAATGTCCCTTTAAGCAGGTTAGTAAATAAACAAAGATTCCTTTTAGCAGGTTTGGATAAAGCAAATGTCCCTTTAAGCAGGTTAGTAAATAAACAAAGATTCCTTTTAGCAGGTTTGGATAAAGCAAATGTCCCTTTAAGCAGGTTTAGTAAACAAACTGAGGTTCCTTTTTGCAGGTTTGGATAAAGTAAATGTCCCTTTAAGCAGGTTAGCAAACAAACAGAGATTCCTTTTATCAGGTTTGAATAAAGCAAATGTTCCTTTAAGCAGGTTAGATAAAGCAAATGTCCTTGTATGCAGGTTAGTAAACAAACATAAAATCCTTATTAGCAGGTTAGGCAAACTGGCAGAGAGTATTCAGGCAAGGATTCAGGCAAGGGAGACAAAAAGAATTACTCACACAGGTCCGGTCCGGGAGAATGAACAGAGAAAACAAACGGGCGCCAATTCAGATCTCCCGCCGAGATTTGAAGGCAGGGAGACTCTGACGTCAGGAGGAGAGCCAGATACCGCGTCACGTTGCTAGGCAACGTGACGTGATACAGAGGGGATCTGTGAGCCGCGGCGACACGGCAATGAGCAGATCCAATTCATGACACAGTATAGGGAAAGCCTTATGTCTTATCTGCATCACCTTATTTCACTAGTGCTAATGATCTATCACTAGTCTATAGCAGTATAGAGAAAGCCTAATGTCTGACAGAACTTATTTCACTAGTGCAAATGATCTATCACTAGTCTATAGCAGTATAGGAAAAGCCTAATGTCTGACAGCACTTATTTCACTAGTGCAAATGATCTATCACTAGCCTATAGCAGTATAGGAAAAGCCTAATGTCTTATCCGTAGCACCTTATTTCACTAGTGCTAATGATCTATCACTAGTCTAGAGCAGTATAGGGAAAGCCAAATGTCTTATCTGCAGCACCTTATTTCAGTAGTGCTAATGATCTATCACTAGTCTATAGCAGTATAGGGAAACCCTAATGTCTTATCTGCAGCACCTTATTTCACTAGTGCTAATGATCTATCACTAGTCTATAGCAGTATAGGGAAAGCCTAATGTCTTATCTGCAGCACCTTATTTCACTAGGCTAATGATCTATCACTAGTCTATAGCAGTATAGGGAAAGTATAATGTCTGACAGCACTTATTTCACTAGTGCAAATGATCTATCACTAGCCTATAGCAGTATAGGAAAAGCCTAATGTCTGACAGCACTTATTTCACTAGTGCAAATGATCTATCACTAGTCTATAGCAGTATAGGAAAAGCCTAATGTCTGACAGCACTTATTTCACTAGTGCAAATTATCTATCACTGGTCTATAGCAGTATAGGAAAAACCTAATGTCTGACAGCACTTATTTCACTAGTGCAAATGATCTATCACTAGTCTATAGCAGTATAGGAAAAGCCTAATGTCTTATCTGCAGCACCTTATTTCACTAGTGCTAATGATCTATCACTATAGGGAAAGCCTTATGTCTTATCCGTAGCACCTTATTTCACTAGTGCTAATGATCTATCACTAGTCTATAGCAGTATAGGGAAAGCCTAATGTCTTATCTGCAGCACCTTATTTCACAAGTGCTAATGATCTATCACTAGTCTATAGCAGTATAGGGAAAGCCTTATGTCTTATCTGCAGCACCTTATTTCACTAGTGCTAATGATCTATCACTAGTCTATAGCAGTATAGAGAAAGCCTAATGTCTGACAGCACTTATTTCACTAGTGCAAATGATATATCACTAGTCTATAGCAGTATAGGAAAAGCCTAATGTCTTTTCCGCAGCACCTTATTTAACAGCTCTTTATTTCACTAGTGCAAATTATCTATCTACTGTTGTATCTATCACTAGTTTTTATAGCAATATAGGAAAAGCCTAATGTCTTATCTGCAGCACCTTATTTCACTAGTGCTAATGATCTATCACTAGTCTATAGCAGTATAGGGAAAGCCTAATGTCTTATCTGCAGCACCTTATTTCACTAGTGCTAATGATCTATCACTAGTCTATAGCAGTATAGGAAAAGCCTAATGTCTTATCCGCAGCACTTTATTTCACTAGTGCTAATGATCCATCACTAGTCTATAGCAGTATAGGGAAAGCCTTATGTCTTATCTGCAGCACCTTATTTCACTAGTGCTAATGATCTATCACTAGTCTATAGCAGTATAGAGAAAGCCTAATGTCTGACAGCACTTATTTCACTAGTGCAAATGATATATCACTAGTCTATAGCAGTATAGGAAAAGCCTAATGTCTGACAGCACTTATTTCACTAGTGCAAATGATCTATCACTAGTCTATAGCAGTATAGGAAAAGCCTAATGTTGTATCCACAGCACTTTATTTCATTAGTGCAAATGATCACTAGTCTACAGCAGTGTAGGAAAAGCCTAATGTCTTAGAGCACTTTATTTCAGTACTGCAAATTATCACTAGTCTAAAGGCAGTATAGGCAAAGCCTAATGTCTTACAGCGTTTTATTTCTCTAGTGCAAATGATCTATCACTGTTCTGGAGCAGTATAGGAAAAGCCTAATGTGTTACAGCACTTCATTTCACTAATTATAACTAGTCTATATGAGTATAGACAATACCTAATGTCTTAAACTGTAATTCACTAGTGCAAACAATCTATCACTAGCCTATAGCAATATAGGAAAAGCCTAATGTCTGGAGCACTTATTTCACTAGTGCAAATGATCTATCTACTGTTGTATCTATCACTAGTCTATAGCAGTATAGGAAAAGCCTAATGTCTTATCCGCAGCACCTTATTTCACTAGTGCAAATGATCTATCACTAGTCTATAGCAATATAAGAAAAGCCTAATGTCTGACAGCACTTATTCACTAGTGCAAATTATCTATCAATAGTCTGTATCAGTATAGGAAAAGCCTAATGTCTTTTCCGCAGCACCTTATTTAACAGCTCTTTATTTCACTAGTGCAAATTATCTATCTACTGTTGTATCTATCACTAGTTTTTATAGCAGTATAGGAAAAGCCTGTCTTATCTGCAGCACCTTATTTCACTAGTGCTAATGATCTATCACTAGTCTATAGCAGTATAGGGAAAGCCTAATGTCTTATCTGCAGCACCTTATTTCACTAGTGCTAATGATCTATCACTAGTCTATAGCAGTATAGGAAAAGCCTAATGTCTTATCCGCAGCACTTTATTTCACTAGTGCTAATGATCTATCACTAGTCTATAGCAGTATAGGGAAAGCCTTATGTCTTATCTGCAGCACCTTATTTCACTAGTGCTAATGATCTATCACTAGTCTATAGCAGTATAGGAAAAGCCTAATGTCTGACAGCACTTATTTCACTAGTGCTAATGATCTATCACTAGCCTATAGCAGTATAGGAAAAGCCTAATGTCTTATCCGTAGCACCTTATTTCACTAGTGCTAATGATCTATCACTAGTCTAGAGCAGTATAGGGAAAGCCGAATGTCTTATCTGCAGCACCTTATTTCAGTAGTGCTAATGATCTATCACTAGTCTATAGCAGTATAGGGAAAGCCTAATGTCTTATCTGCAGCACCTTATTTCACTAGTGCTAATGATCTATCACTAGTCTATAGCAGTATAGAGAAAGCCTAATGTCTGACAGCACTTATTTCACTAGTGCAAATGATATATCACTAGTCTATAGCAGTATAGGAAAAGCCTAATGTCTTTTCCGCAGCACCTTATTTAACAGCTCTTTATTTCACTAGTGCAAATTATCTATCTACTGTTGTATCTATCACTAGTTTTTATAGCAATATAGGAAAAGCCTAATGTCTTATCTGCAGCACCTTATTTCACTAGTGCTAATGATCTATCACTAGTCTATAGCAGTATAGGGAAAGCCTAATGTCTTATCTGCAGCACCTTATTTCACTAGTGCTAATGATCTATCACTAGTCTATAGCAGTATAGGAAAAGCCTAATGTCTTATCCGCAGCACTTTATTTCACTAGTGCTAATGATCTATCACTAGTCTATAGCAGTATAGGGAAAGCCTTATGTCTTATCTGCAGCACCTTATTTCACTAGTGCTAATGATCTATCACTAGTCTATAGCAGTATAGAGAAAGCCTAATGTCTGACAGCACTTATTTCACTAGTGCAAATGATATATCACTAGTCTATAGCAGTATAGGAAAAGCCTAATGTCTGACAGCACTTATTTCACTAGTGCAAATGATCTATCACTAGTCTATAGCAGTATAGGAAAAGCCTAATGTCTGACAGCACTTATTTCACTAGTGCAAATGATCTATCACTAGTCTATAGCAGTATAGGAAAAGCCTAATGTCTGACAGCACTTATTTCACTAGTGCTAATGATCTATCACTAGCCTATAGCAGTATAGGAAAAGCCTAATGTCTTATCCGTAGCACCTTATTTCACTAGTGCTAATGATCTATCACTAGTCTAGAGCAGTATAGGGAAAGCCGAATGTCTTATCTGCAGCACCTTATTTCAGTAGTGCTAATGATCTATCACTAGTCTATAGCAGTATAGGGAAAGCCTAATGTCTTATCTGCAGCACCTTATTTCACTAGTGCTAATGATCTATCACTAGTCTATAGCAGTATAGGGAAAGCCTAATGTCTTATCTGCAGCACCTTATTTCACTAGGCTAATGATCTATCACTAGTCTATAGCAGTATAGGGAAAATATAATGTCTGACAGCACTTATTTCACTAGTGCAAATGATCTATCACTAGTCTATAGCAGTATAGGAAAAGCCTAATGTCTGACAGCACTTATTTCACTAGTGCAAATGATCTATCACTAGTCTATAGCAGTATATGAAAAGCCTAATGTCTTATCCGCAGCACTTTATTTCACTAGTGCTAATGATCTATCACTAGTCTATAGCAGTATAGGGAAAGCCTTATGTCTTATCTGCATCACCTTATTTCACTAGTGCTAATTATCTATCAATAGTCTATAGCAGTATAGAGAAAGCCTAATGTCTGACAGAACTTATTTCACTAGTGCAAATGATCTATCACTAGTCTATAGCAGTATAGGAAAAGCCTAATGTCTGACAGCACTTATTTCACTAGTGCAAATGATCTATCACTAGCCTATAGCAGTATAGGAAAAGCCTAATGTCTTATCCGTAGCACCTTATTTCACTAGTGCTAATGATCTATCACTAGTCTAGAGCAGTATAGGGAAAGCCGAATGTCTTATCTGCAGCACCTTATTTCAGTAGTGCTAATGATCTATCACTAGTCTATAGCAGTATAGGGAAAGCCTAATGTCTTATCTGCAGCACCTTATTTCACTAGTGCTAATGATCTATCACTACTCTATAGCAGTATAGGGAAAGCCTAATGTCTTATCTGCAGCACCTTATTTCACTAGGCTAATGATCTATCACTAGTCTATAGCAGTATAGGGAAAGTATAATGTCTGACAGCACTTATTTCACTAGTGCAAATGATCTATCACTAGTCTATAGCAGTATAGGAAAAGCCTAATGTCTGACAGCACTAATTTCACTAGTGCAAATGATCTATCACTAGTCTATAGCAGTATAGGAAAAGCCTAATGTCTGACAGCACTTATTTCACTAGTGCAAATTATCTATCACTAGTCTATAGCAGTATAGGAAAAACCTAATGTCTGACAGCACTTATTTCACTAGTGCAAATGATCTATCACTAGTCTATAGCAGTATAGGAAATGCCTAATGTCTTATCTGCAGCACCTTATTTCACTAGTGCTAATGATCTATCACTATAGGGAAAGCCTTATGTCTTATCCGTAGCACCTTATTTCACTAGTGCTAATGATCTATCACTAGTCTATAGCAGTATAGGGAAAGCCTAATGTCTTATCTGCAGCACCTTATTTCACAAGTGCTAATGATCTATCACTAGTCTATAGCAGTATAGGGAAAGCCTAATGTCTTATCCGCAGCACTTTATTTCACTAGTGCTATTGATCTGTCACTAGTCTATAGCAATATAAGAAAAGCCTAATGTCTGACAGCACTTATTCACTAGTGCAAATGATCTATCACTAGTCTATCAGTATAGGAAAAGCCTAATGTCTTTTCCGCAGCACCTTATTTAACAGCTCTTTATTTCACTAGTGCAAATTATCTATCTACTGTTGTATCTATCACTAGTTTTTATAGCAGTATTGGAAAAGCCTAATGTCTTATCTGCAGCACCTTATTTCACTAGTGCTAATGATCTATCACTAGTCTATAGCAGTATAGGGAAAGCCTAATGTCTTATCTGCAGCACCTTATTTCACTAGTTCTAATGATCTATCACTAGTCTATAGCAGTATAGGAAAAGCCTAATGTCTTATCCGCAGCACTTTATTTCACTAGTGCTAAAGATCTATCACTAGTCTATAGCAGTATAGGGAAAGCCTTATGTCTTATCTGCAGCACCTTATTTCACTAGTGCTAATGATCTATCACTAGTCTATAGCAGTATAGAGAAAGGCTAATGTCTGACAGCACTTATTTCACTAGTGCAAATGATATATCACTAGTCTATAGCAGTATAGGAAAAGCCTAATGTCTGACAGCACTTATTTCACTAGTGCAAATGATCTATCACTAGTCTATAGCAGTATAGGAAAAGCCTAATGTCTGACAGCACTTATTTCACTAGTGCAAATGATCTATCACTAGTCTGTAGCAGTATAGGAAAAGCCTAATGTCTGACAGCACTTATTTCACTAGTGCTAATGATCTATCACTAGCCTATAGCAGTATAGGAAAAGCCTAATGTGTTATCCGTAGCACCTTATTTCACTAGTGCTAATGATCTATCACTAGTCTAGAGCAGTATAGGGAAAGCCGAATGTCTTATCTGCAGCACCTTATTTCAGTAGTGCTAATGATCTATCACTAGTCTATAGCAGTATAGGGAAAGCCTAATGTCTTATCTGCAGCACCTTCTTTCACTAGGCTAATGATCTATCACTAGTCTATAGCAGTATAGGGAAAATATAATGTCTGACAGCACTTATTTCACTAGTGCAAATGATCTATCACTAGTCTATAGCAGTATAGGAAAAGCCTAATGTCTGACAGCACTTATTTCACTAGTGCAAATGATCTATCACTAGTCTATAGCAGTATAGGAAAAGCCTAATGTCTGACAGCACTTATTTCACTAGTGCAAATGATCTATCACTAGTCTATAGCAGTATAGGGAAAGCCTTATGTCTTATCTGCATCACCTTATTTCACTAGTGCTAATGATCTATCACTAGTCTATAGCAGTATAGAGAAAGCCTAATGTCTGACAGAACTTATTTCACTAGTGCAAATGATATATCACTAGTCTATAGCAGTATAGGAAAAGCCTAATGTCTGACAGCACTTATTTCACTAGTGCAAATGATCTATCACTAGTCTATAGCAGTATAGGAAAAGCCTAATGTCTGACAGCACTTATTTCACTAGTGCAAATGATCTATCACTAGTCTATAGCAGTATAGGAAAAGCCTAATGTCTGACAGCACTTATTTCACTAGTGCAAATGATCTATCACTAGCCTATAGCAGTATAGGAAAAGCCTAATGTCTGACAGCACTTATTTCACTAGTGCAAATGATCTATCACTAGCCTATAGCAGTATAGGAAAAGCCTAATGTCTTATCCGTAGCACCTTATTTCACTAGTGCTAATGATCTATCACTACTCTATAGCAGTATAGGGAAAGTATAATGTCTGACAGCACTTATTTCACTAGTGCAAATGATCTATCACTAGTCTATAGCAGTATAGGAAAAGCCTAATGTCTTATCTGCAGCACCTTATTTCACTAGTGCTAATGATCTATCACTAGTCTATAGCAGTATAGGGAAAGCCTAATGTCTTATCCGTAGCACCTTATTTCACTAGTGCTAATGATCTATCACTAGTCTATAGTTATATAGGAAAAGCCTAATGTCTGACAGCACTTATTTCACTAGTGCAAATGATCTATCACTAGTCTATAGCAGTATAGGGAAAGCCTATTATCCGTAGCACCTTATTTCACTAGTGCTAATGATCTATCACTAGTCTATAGCAGTATACAGGGAGTGCAGAATTATTAGGCAAGTTGTATTTTTGAGGATTAATTTTATTATTGAACAACAACCATGTTCTCAATGAACCCAAAAAAGTCATTAATATCAAAGCTGAATAGTTTTGGAAGTAGTTTTTAGTTTGTTTTTAGTTATAGCTATTTTAGGGGGATATCTGTGTGTGCAGGTGACTATTACTGTGCATAATTATTAGGCAACTTAACAAAAAACAAATATATACCCATTTCAATTATTTATTTTTACCAGTGAAACCAATATAACATCTCAACATTCACAAATATACATTTCTGACATTCAAAAACAAAACAAAAACAAATCAGTGACCAATATTGCCACCTTTCTTTGCAAGGACACTCAAAAGCCTGCCATCCATGGATTCTGTCAGTGTTTTGATCTGTTCACCATCAACATTGCGTGCAGCAGCAACCACAGCCTCCCAGACACTGTTCAGAGAGGTGTACTGTTTTCCCTCCTTGTAAATCTCACATTTGATGATGGACCACAGGTTCTCAATGGGGTTCAGATCAGGTGAACAAGGAGGCCATGTCATTAGATTTTCTTCTTTTATACCCTTTCTTGCCAGCCACGCTGTGGAGTACTTGGACACATGTGATGGAGCATTTGTCCTGCATGAAAATCATGTTTTTCTTGAAGGATGCAGACTTCTTCCTGTACCACTGCTTGAAGAAGGTGTCTTCCAGAAACTGGCAGTAGGACTGGGAGTTGAGCTTGACTCCATCCTCAACCCGAAAAGGCCCCACAAGCTCATCTTTGATGATACCAGCCCAAACCATTACTCCACCTTCACCTTGCTGGCGTCTGAGTCGGACTGGAGCTCTCTGCCCTTTACCAATCCAGCCACGGGCCCATCCATCTGGCCCATCAAGACTCACTCTCATTTCATCAGTCCATAAAACCTTAGAAAAATCAGTCTTGAGATATTTCTTGGCCCAGTCTTGACGTTTCAGCTTGTGTGTCTTGTTCAGTGGTGGTCGTCTTTCAGCCTTTCTTACCTTGGCCATGTCTCTGAGTATTGCACACCTTGTGCTTTTGGGCACTCCAGTGATGTTGCAGCTCTGAAATATGGCCAAACTGGTGGCAAGTGGCATCTTGGCAGCTGCACGCTTGACTTTTCTCAGTTCATGGGCAGTTATTTTGCGCCTTGGTTTTTCCACACGCTTCTTGCGACCCTGTTGACTATTTTGAATGAAACACTTGATTGTTCGATGATCACGCTTCAGAAGCTTTGCAATTTTAAGAGTGCTGCATCCCTCTGCAAGATACCTCACTATTTTTGACTTTTCTGAGCCTGTCAAGTCCTTCTTTTGACCCATTTTGCCAAAAGAAAGGAAGTTGCCTAATAATTATGCACACCTGATATAGGGTGTTGATGTCATTAGACCACACCCCTTCTCATTACAGAGATGCACATCACCTAATATGCTTAATTGGTAGTAGGCTTTCAAGCCTATACAGCTTGGAGTAAGACAACATGCATAAAGAGGATGATGTGGTCAAAATACTAATTTGCCTAATAATTCTGCACTCCCTGTAGGGAAAGCCTAATGTCTTATCCGTAGCACCTTATTTCACTAGTGCTAATGATCTATCACTAGTCTATAGCAGTATAGGGAAAGCCTAATGTCTTATCCGTAGCACCTTATTTCACTAGTGCTAATGATCTATCACTAGTCTATAGCAGTATAGGGAAAGCCTAATGTCTTATCTGTAGCACCTTATTTCACTAGTGCTAATGATCTATCACTAGTCTATAGCAGTATAGGGAAAGCCTAATGTCTTATCCGTAGCACCTTATTTCACTAGTGCTAATGATCTGCCTCACAACTAGATATAACAGTATGTGATGTACGGAAAAGAGCTGGCGCTTTAGAACTACCCTAAAGCCAAGTACAGGAGGGCTCCCTTAAACAGCCTCCCCCCCCCCCCCCCCCCAAGAACAACTAATGCAGAAAGAAAGATGGAGTGCTGGCGGTAGAAGCTAGGGGCAAAAGGAGAACAATATTATGGCGTCTATGACAGAGGCAAGCAAGTGTAAATAAAGTTTCAGTATAAAAGTATGTAGAAAAACCCCTCCCCCCCTGATCTCAGACCTGTCAGCCATGAATCAAGGCTTGACAGGTCATATCTGTTCACAGTACTCTGTAAGTGTTGAAATGATGTATCTATTTTTTTTAGACGCAGACCCCCACCTGTCATTCATGTAAACTTTATATTGTCGGATTGGAGCTGCGTCTCCTTGATTTCTGTATATTTCTTTTATTACTACCAATAAAAATCTGTTAAACCAAAAAAAAAAAAGTATGTAGAAAAATGTGTGTCAAATGATGAGCTCGAACAAGCAGATTACAATAGTAACAGATTTAATACATACAAGATAATACTGCAGATACTACATATACAATAAGTACATATAAAATGTTAGAAACATTTTATATCACTATCTGTGCATATTCTTTATAATACTGTCTATTGCATGCAGTTAAATGGTAAACTTTCCTCTTTATAAAATTAGATCTTGATATTTTAGATGGATTTTAATTCATCAGATGTAATGAAGATGCGCTATAACTTACTTTTTAATGTAGATATAAATCTCAGATTCCCGCGCTCCCCACCCACTTCAACAGTCAAATTTTCTGTGACCTAAAGGTTTGAACTGTTCTCCAATCAGCACTCTCCCCTTTGGGCGCCATTAGTTGTAGCTAGAACGCTGATTGGACAACCGTTAGCTCACAAAAATATTGACTTTTGAAGTAAGTGGCAGAGCGCAGGTATTATAATTCATATCTACATTAAAAAGCTAATTATAGCGCAAGTTCATTAAAAATGATGAATTAAGCTCCATCTAAAATATCCGGATTCCGGATCTGTTTTTATAATGAGGAGCGTTTACCATCACTTTAAGTTAGTCTGAACCATCAGTGATCTAAATATCTATCTATGCGCTGGTAAAAGTGTAGTTTAACAGTAAGGACAAAAGTTACAAGCCCACACAGTGTCAGAGAAACGTACAGTTCAGTGGTACAATAAAGGGGTATGCAAAACACCTCCAGGTGCCGATTTCACAGCACACTTAGCTGCTGATTGACAATCGCACTCTAGTGCACGATGATGATTTGCAGGAAAGCAAGTGCACAGATAGCACCTGTCTAGTCTCCCAGATAGGCACAGTGTATTTGCACAAAGTTCTAATCTCACTTTGAAGAAAGCCTAAATGAGTGTTTTCTTTTTTTAAAGGGACACTCAAATTAATTAAAATTTAATGATTCAGATAGACCATGCAATTTTAAACAACTTTGCCATTTAGTTCCATTAACAAAACGTGCACAGTCTTTTTATATTTACACTTTTAGAGTCACCAGATCCTACTGAGCATGTGCAAGAATTCACATAATATACGAATATACATTTGTAATTGGCTGATGGCTGTCACATGGTACAGGAGGAGTGGAAATAGTCATAACTGAAATTTGTCAGAAAAAAAATCAACTACTCATTTGAAGTTCAGACTAAGGGGTCAATTTATTAAAGTCTGGCGGACATGATACGCTGTGGCATTAATATGGAAGTTGTAAGATTGTTCTTTTTATACAAACCAATAACTTAAGGAGATTAACCGACATAGGAAATGATTTAGTTAGAGTCACAGGGCAGGGAATCTATAGAGTGGTTACAGTTGTAATACCGGAATTAATAGAGACAGTGACGGGCATGCTATTTAGCCATATCAGAGTATGGAAGTTATAATTGGTGTAAAGTTAAGATGTAAAAGTTTCCTCCTCTGTTCTTGGATGACTCCCTGTATATCTTGTTTTATATACTTAGTCCAGAGAGATTATATTTTTGTGTTGTTATTACTATGTCAATTCATGTTTTAGGTCGTCTGCTATGAATAAGGGTAACCTAAACTAATTATTAATACAAAAATAAAAAAGGGAAAAAGAAAAAGGAAATTAGATAAAACTGAGGCTTCTAGTATGGCTGTATATCTCCTTATGCAAGTACTTCATGTATATGTATATGTTAGACTATATTTGCCTGTATTTTTCCTTTGTACTTTCCTTGTACTGCTATTCTGACTTAACATGTTTATTTTTGCCTGTTACTTGCAAAATTAAATTAAAAAAAATATATATTATTTAAAAAAAGTTTGTATTTATTTTAACTATTTACTAACTAGTCTACCTAGTTAAAATAAATACAAACTTACCTGTGAAATAAAAATAAAACCTAAGCTAGCTACAATATAACTATTAGGTTTTATTTCACTGGTAAGTATGTATTTATGCTGGCGGTTTATGGGGTTAATAAATGTAGTATAGTGGTGGTGATATTGGGAGCGGCAGATTAGGGGTTAATAATTTTATTTAGGTAGTGGTGATATTGGGAGCGGCAGATTAGGGGTTAATAACTGTAGGCAGGCGTCAGCGATGTTGGGGGCAGCAGATTAAGGGTGTTTAGACATAGGGTTTATGTTAGGGTGTTAGGTTTAAACCGTATTTTAATTTCTCAATAGACATTATTGGGGCTGCGTTACGGAACATTTGTTTCTGCGATAGCAGGTGTTAGTTGTTTTTTTTGCCGGCTCTCCCCATTTATGTCTATGGGGAAATCGTGCACTAGCACGTCTCAGAAGCGCTCTGATTGTGTGCGGTATGGAGCTCAATGCAACCATATCGCACACAAAAGGCGTATGTTTGAGAACTTGTAATAGCAGCGCTATAGAAAATTAAATAACAGAACTTTTGTTGCGTTTGTTAATTTCTCTATAGTGCTCAAAACTCGTAATCTATCTGTATGTTGGTTGTGCAAAGCTGGGGAATGGGTAGTAAAGGCATTATCTATTTTTTTTATTTATTTTTTTTATATTATATTTTTTTGGAGTAGACTGTCTCTCAGCTGTGGATCAGCAAATCACTACTGGGCTGGATCTGCACATGACCAACGAACCAATCAGGTGCGGCATAAGTGACCACCAATCACTAACCATTTTCCGCTCTGGAGGGGAAATACATTGTCCTATTGCAGAGGTTAAACACAATTTTCTTAACCCTTTCTCGCGGGGACTAAATTGTCTACATGGGAACAAAGTTCTGATATAAACAAATTGAAATCATGCAAAATACAATGTGTTAGTGCTTAAAGGATATGTCCAGTTAATTATCAATGTGAGACTCAGTCCCAATTCTAAATATCAATAAGTGATCCCAGGGATTGCTCCTCAAAGGAAACTGGTAACTGCTGCAAATAGATTCCAGGGATTGTACCTCAAATAAAACAAGTGCTGCAAATAGTGAAGTCCTGAGAGACTGCAGGGTAAATTATACTCACATATTTTAGAGCTTCACATCAAGCTCTAGATTTGAATGCATAGGGGGACTCCAACAGGAGCAATAGACGTGAACTCAGATGGATGTAAAAACTATTTATTTAAAACAAGTGTTGCAATCACAGGGGTTTATGGAGAAAAATAACAACAGCTAGAACCTCCGTATTGAACACAGACTGTCTTTTTGGAAACAATGTCTATGAGTATGGGTTCAGATGGCTGATCTCTGCCACAACAAGACGTCACACACTCCGTTCCGACGTACGTTTCACCAAAAAGTTGCTTGGCTTTTTCAAGGACCTTATTTGCAGCACTTGTCTGTTTTATTTGTGGTACAATCCCTGGAATCTTTTTGCAACAGTTACCTGTTTCCTTAGAGAATTAATCCCTGGGATCACTTATTATTATTTGGAATTGGGACTGAGTCTCACATTGATAATTAATTGGAAAAATGCTTTAATCACTAACACATTGTATTTTGTTTGAGTATTATTGTTTGTGCTCAAACAGGTTTATAGTTTTTTGTGTATAAATTGAAATCACGCGATCGTTCATGCAAGCATGTGATTTCAATGATGGGATCGGGTCAGGGGGCAGTGCCTATGATGCTAGACACGCCCTCCAGTCCTCGATCCCATTTACCAAGCCTCTATGGCTTCAGTACAGCCAAATGACTAGGACGTTTAATGCTGTCCTAATGGCACTAAAGCCCAATGCAGTTAGGAAGGCATGGAATGGAAGGGGGTTAAGCAATATTACAACAATAACTAACTCAAGCACATTACAGCATTTTAATGTTGCACTTTTATGTCCCTTTAAGATTGATGAAATTAAGATGAAAATTAAAATGTCTTACTTGTGCACTGCAATCGTTTGATGGCCTGGGAGTTGACAAGAAGACATTTGCATCCTTGTTATTTGTCTATCCAGCAGTCACATTCATGCTTGTATATTTATTTATATAATGAGGCGTCATTTTTTTGAGAGGGACAGTCATGATTCATATAGGGCATGTAATTTTAAACAACTTTCCCATAATCTTTTATAATCAAATTTGCTTTGTTCTCTTGGTATTCTTTGTTGAAAGCTAAACCTAGGTAGGCTCATATGCTAATTTCTAAGCCCGGAAAGTCTGCCTCATCTTGACAGTTTTTCATAGTTAGACACTGCTAGTGTATGTGTGCCATATAGATAACATTGTGTTCACTCTCCAGTGGAGTTATTTATGATTCAGCACTGATTGGCTAAGATGCAAGTCTGACAAATGCACTAAGATAAGTGTGCAGTCTATATATGCTCAGATACAAGGTAATCACAGAAGTAAAAACATAATTTATGTAAGAACTTACCTGATAAATTAATTTCTTTCATATTGGCAAGAGTCCATGAGCTAGTGACAAAACCTCAAAATGCCTATAAATACACCCCTCACCACAGCCACAATTGAGTTTAACGAATAGCCAAGTAGTGGGGTGATAAAGAAAGGAGTAAAAAGCATCAACAAAGGAATTTGGAAATAATTGTGCTTTATACAAAAAAATCATAACCACCATAAAAAGGGTGGGCCTCATGGACTCTTGCCAATATGAAAGAAATTAATTTATAAGGTAAGTGCTTACATAAATTATGTTTTCTTTCATGTAATTGGCAAAAGTCCATGAGCTAGTGTTGTATGTGATAGCAATACCCAAGATGTGGAACTCCACGCAAGAGTCACTAGAGAGGGAGGGATAAAATAAAAACAGCCATTTTCCGCTGAAGAAAATTAATCCACCACCCAAAATATAAGTTTATTCTCATAAATGAAAGGAAAAAACTTAAAACATAAGCAGAAGAAACAAACTGAAACAGCTGCCTGAAGAACTTTTCTACCAAAAACTGCTTCCGAAGAAGCAAATACATCAAAACGGTAGAATTTAGTAAATGTATGCAAAGAAGACCAAGTTGCTGCTTTGAAAATCTGATCAACTGAAGCTTCATTCCTAAAAGCCCACGAAATGGAAACTGATCTAGTAGAATGAGCTGTAATTCTCTGAGGCGGGGCTTGACCCGACTCCAAAGAAGCTTGATGATTAAAAAGCTTTAACCACAATGCCAAGGAAACGGCAGAAGCCTTCTGACCTTTCCTAGGACCAGAAAAGATAACAAATAGACTAGAAGTCTTCCTGAAATCTTTAGTAGCTTCAACATAATATTTTAGAGCTTTCACCACATCCAAAGAATGTAAAGATCTCTCCAAAGAATTCTTAGGATTAGGGCACAAGGAAGGGACAACAATTTCTCTATCAATGTTGTTAGAATTCACAACCTTAGGTAAGAATTTAAATGAAGTCCGCAAAACCGCCTTATCCTGATGAAAAATCAGAAAAGGAGATTCACAAGAGAGAGCAGATAATTCAGAAACTCGTCTAGCAGAAGAGAAGGCCAAAAGAAACAATACTTTCCAAGAAAGTAGTTTAATGTCCAAAGAATGCATAGGCTCAAATGGAGGAGCCTGTAAAGCCTTCAAAACCAAATTAAGACTCCAAGGAGGAGAGATTGATTTAATGACAGGCTTGATACAAACCAAAGCCTGAACAAAACAGTGAATATCAGGAAGCTTAGTAATCTTTCTGTGAATTAAAACAGAAAGAGCAGAGATTTGTCCCTTCAAGGAACTTGCAGACAAACCCTTATCCAAACCATCCTGAAGAAACTGTAAAATTCTAGGAATTCTAAAAGAATGCCAAGAGAATTTATGAGAGGAGCACCATGAAATGTAAGTCTTCCAAACTCAATAATAAATCAGAGAAACCTCTATGACTAAGCACTAAGCGTTCAATTTCCATACCTTCAAATTTAATGATTTGAGATCCTGATGGAAAAACGAACCTTGAGACAGAAGGTCTGGCCTTAATGGAAGTGGCCAAGGTTGGCAACTGGACATCCAAACAAGATCCGCATACCAAAACCTGTGAGGCCATGCTGGAGCCACCAGCAACACAAACGATTGCTCCATGATGATTTTGGAGCTCACTCTTAGAAGGAGAACTAAAGGCGGGAAAATATAAGAAGGTTGATAACACCAAGGAAGTGTCAATGCATCCACTGCTTCCGCCTGAGGATCCCTGGACCTGGACAGGTACCTGGAAAGTTTCTTGTTTAGATGAGAAGATCTATTTCTGGAAGACCCCACATCTACTACCCTGAGAAAACACATCAGGATGGACAGACCACTCCCCCGGATGTAAAGTCTGACGGCTGAGATAATCCGCTTCTCAATTGTCTATACTTGGGATATGAACCACAGAAATTAGACAGGAGCTGGATTCCGCCCAAGCAAGTATCCGGGATACTTCTTTCATAGCTTGGGGACTGTGAGTCCCATTCTGATGATTGAGATATGCCACAGTTGTGATATTGTCTGTCTGAAAACAAATAAATGGTTCTCTCTTCAACAGAGGCCAAATCTGAAGAGCCCTGAAAATCGCACGAGTTCCAAAATATTGATTGGTAATCTCACCTCTTGAGATTTCCAAACCCCTTGTGCTGTCAGAGATCCCCAAACAGCTCCCCAACCTGAAAGACTTGCATCTGTTGTGATCACAGTCCAGGTTGGACAAACAAAAGAGGCCCCTAGAACTATGATGATCAAACCACCAAGTCAGAGATAGTAGAACATTGGGATTTAAGGATATTAATTGTGATATCATTGTATAATCCCTGCACCATTGGTTCAGCATACAAAGCTAGAGAGGTCTCATATGAAAACGAACAAAGGGGATCGCGTCCGATGCTGCAGTCATGAGACCTAAAACTTCCATGCACATAGCTACTAAAGGGAATGACTGAGACTGAAGGTTCTGACAGGCTGCAACCAATTTTAAACATCTCTTGTCTGTTAGAGACAAAGTCATGGACACTGAATCTATCTGGAAACCTAAAAAGGTGACCCTTGTCTGAGGAATCAAATAACTTTTTGGTAAATTGATCCGCCAACAATGTTTTCGAAGAAACAACACTAGTTGATTCATGTGAGATTCTGCAGAACGTAAAGACTGAGCTAGTACCAAGATATCGTCCAAATAAGGAAACACTGCAATACCCCGCTCTCTGATTAAAGAGAGTAGGGCACCGAGAACCTTTGAAAAGAATCTTGGAGCTGTCGCTAGGCCAAAAAGAAGAGCGACAAATTTGTAATTCTTGTCTAGAAAAGAGAATCTCAGAAACTGATAATGATCTGGATGAATCAGAATATGAATATATGCATCCTGTAAGTCTATTGTGGACATATAATGCCCTTGCTGAACAAAAGGCAGAATAGTCCTTATAGTCACCATTTTGAAAGTTGGGACTCTTACATAACGATTCAACATTTTTAGATCCAGAACTGGTTTGAATTAATTTTCTTTCTTTGGGACAATGAATAGATTTGAATAAAACCCCAGACCCTGTTCCTGAAACGGAACTTGTATGATTACCCCTGAAAACTCCTGTTCTGAAACACACTTCAGGAAAGCCTGAGCCTTTACTGGATTTGCTGGGATGCGTGAGAGAAAATATCTTCTCACAGGAGGTCTTATTCTGAATCCTATTCGGTACCCCTGAGAGACAATACTCAGAATCCATTGATTTTGGAGAGAATTTGTCCAAATATCCTTGAGAAATCTTAATCTGCCCCCTACCAGCTGAGCTGGAATGAAGGCCGCACCTTCATGCGGACTTGGGGGCTGGCTTTGGTTTCTTACATGGCTTGGATTTATTCCAATTTGAGAAGGTTCCCAATTGGAAACAGATTCCTTGGGGGAAGGATTAGGTTTCTGTTCCTTATTTTGACGAAAGGAACGAAAACGGTTAGAAGCTTTAGATGTACCCTTAGGTCTTTTATCCTGGGGCAAAAAAAAACCCTCCCCCCCAGTGACAGTTGAAATAATCGAATCCAACTAAGAACCAAATAACTTATTACCTTGGAAAGAAAGAGATAGCAATCTGGACTTAGAAGTCATGTCAGCATTCCAAGATTTAAGCCACAAAGCTCTTCTAGCTAAAATAGCTAAAAACATAGATTTAACATCAATTTTGATGATATCAAAAATGGCATCACAAATAAAATGATTAGCATGTTGAAGCAAGTGAACAATGCTAGACAAATCAGAATCCAATTCTTGTTGCGCTAAATTTTCTAACCAAAAAGTTGATGCAGCTGCAACATGAGCCAAAGAAATTGCAGGCCTGAGAAGATGACCTGAATATAAATATGCTTTCCTTAGATAAGATTTAGGTTTCCTATCTAAAGGATCTTTAAAAGAAGTACTATCTTCCATAGGAATAGTAGTACGTTTAGCAAGAGTAAAGATAGCCCCATCAACTTTGGGGATCTTTTCCCAAAAATCCAATGTAACTGCTGGCAAAGGATACAATTTTTTAAACCTTGAAGAAGGAATAAAAGAAGTACCAGGCCTATTCCATTCCTTAGAAATCATATCAGAAATAGCATCAGGAACTGGAAAAACCTCTGGAGTAACCACAGGAGGTTTATAAACAGAATTTAAACGTTTACTGGTTTTAATATCAAGAGGACTAGTTTCCTCAATATCCAATGTAATCAACACTTCTTTTAACAAAGAACGAATATACTCAATTTTAAATAAATAAGTAGATTTGTCAGTGTCAATATCTGAGGAAGGATCTTCTGAATCAGATAGATCCTCATCAGAGGAGGATAATTCAGTATGTTGCCGGTCATTTGAAATTTCATCAACCTTATGAGAAGTTTTAAAAGACCTTTTACGTTTATTAGAAGGCGGGATGGCAGACAAAGCCTTCTGAATAGAATCAGCAATAAATTATTTTAAATTCACAGGTATATCTTATATATTAGATGTTGAAGGAACAGCAACAGGCAATGTACTATTACTGAAGGACACATTATCTGCATGTAAAAGTTTATCATGACAACTATTGCAAACCACAGCTGGAGATATAATCTCCACAAGTTTACAACAAATGCACTTAGCTTTGGTAGAACTGTTATCAGGCAGCAGGGTTCCAACAGTGATTTCTGAGACAGAATCAGATTGAGACATCTTGCAAATGTAAGAGAAAAAAACAACATATAAAGCAAAATGATCAATTTCCTTATATGGCAGTTTCAGGAATGGGAAAAAAATTCAAACAGCATAGCCCTCTGATAGAGAAAAAAGGCAAGAGGCATATAGGAATGGGGTTTTAAATAATGAAAATATCTGGTGCCAAGTATGACGCACAACACAAACAGAAAAACATTTTTGGAGCTAACAACATCCGGAAATGACACGCGTCATTGAAGACGCAACCTTGTGAAAGGACTCGGCGTCAACTAAGAAGCCGGAAGTGACGAATTTGAGTAATTGAACGTAACTTCGCGCCAAAACTCGCGCCAAAAATTATGCAATATACTTTGTCATTTTGCGCCTAATTCTGCCCGCGAATTTAAAATGATAGTCAATTGAAAAAAAGACTATACCCCAGGTAAGAAATACATTTTTCCTAAAAAATGCATTTCCCAGATATGAAACTGACAGTCTGCAAAAGGAAATATACTGAAAACCTGACTCATGGCAAATATAAGTACAATACATATATTTAGAACTTTATATAGATACATAAAGTGCCAAACCATAGCTGAGAGTGTCTTAAGTAATGAAAACATACTTACCAAAAGACACCCATCCACATATAGCAGATAGCCAAACCAGTACTGAAACGGTTATCAGTAGAGGTAATGGAATATGAGAGTATATCGTCGATCTGAAAAGGGAGGTAGGAGATGAATCTCTACGACCAATAACAGAGAACAAATTAAATAGATCTCCTGTGAGGAAAACCATTGCATTCAATAGGTGATACTCCCTTCACATCCCTCTGACAGTCACTGTACTCTGAGAGGAATCGGGCTTCAAAAATGCTGAGAAGTGCATATCAACGTAGAAATCTTAGCACAAACTTACTTCACCACCTCCATAGGAGGCAAAGTTTGTAAAACTGAATTGTGGGTGTGGTGAGGGGTGTATTTATAGGCATTTTGAGGTTTGGGAAACTTTGCCCCTCCTGGTAGGATTGTATATCCCATATGTCACTAGCTCATGAACTCTTGCCAATTACATGAAAGAAAAGTGTATTAATATAACCGTGTTGGTTATGCAAAACTGGGGAATGGGTAATAAAGGGGTTATCTTTTTAATGAAGTGTACACTTCCATTTATTAAAATTGGAAATCCCTCAATTTAAATTACAGTAAAAAAGGCACAAATTAAAGGGACAGTAAACCTGCCAAATAACGTTATATACGTTATTAGAAGGCGGGATGGCAGACAAAGCCTTCTGAATAGAATCAGCAATAAATTATTTTAAATTCACAGGTATATCTTATATATTAGATGTTGAAGGAACAGCAACAGGCAATGTACTATTACTGAAGGACACATTATCTGCATGTAAAAGTTTATCATGACAACTATTGCAAACCACAGCTGGAGATATAATCTCCACAAGTTTACAACAAATGCACTTAGCTTTGGTAGAACTGTTATCAGGCAGCAGGGTTCCAACAGTGATTTCTGAGACAGAATCAGATTGAGACATCTTGCAAATGTAAGAGAAAAAAACAACATATAAAGCAAAATGATCAATTTCCTTATATGGCAGTTTCAGGAATGGGAAAAAAATTCAAACAGCATAGCCCTCTGATAGAGAAAAAAGGCAAGAGGCATATAGGAATGGGGTTTTAAATAATGAAAATATCTGGTGCCAAGTATGACGCACAACACAAACAGAAAAACATTTTTGGAGCTAACAACATCCGGAAATGACACGCGTCATTGAAGACGCAACCTTGTGAAAGGACTCGGCGTCAACTAAGAAGCCGGAAGTGACGAATTTGAGTAATTGAACGTAACTTCGCGCCAAAACTCGCGCCAAAAATTATGCAATATACTTTGTCATTTTGCGCCTAATTCTGCCCGCGAATTTAAAATGATAGTCAATTGAAAAAAAGACTATACCCCAGGTAAGACATACATTTTTCCTAAAAAATGAATTTCCCAGATATGAAACTGACAGTCTGCAAAAGGAAATATACTGAAAACCTGACTCATGGCAAATATAAGTACAATACATATATTTAGAACTTTATATAGATACATAAAGTGCCAAACCATAGCTGAGAGTGTCTTAAGTAATGAAAACATACTTACCAAAAGACACCCATCCACATATAGCAGATAGCCAAACCAGTACTGAAACGGTTATCAGTAGAGGTAATGGAATATGAGAGTATATCGTCGATCTGAAAAGGGAGGTAGGAGATGAATCTCTACGACCAATAACAGAGAACAAATTAAATAGATCTCCTGTGAGGAAAACCATTGCATTCAATAGGTGATACTCCCTTCACATCCCTCTGACAGTCACTGTACTCTGAGAGGAATCGGGCTTCAAAAATGCTGAGAAGTGCATATCAACGTAGAAATCTTAGCACAAACTTACTTCACCACCTCCATAGGAGGCAAAGTTTGTAAAACTGAATTGTGGGTGTGGTGAGGGGTGTATTTATAGGCATTTTGAGGTTTGGGAAACTTTGCCCCTCCTGGTAGGATTGTATATCCCATATGTCACTAGCTCATGAACTCTTGCCAATTACATGAAAGAAAAGTGTATTAATATAACCGTGTTGGTTATGCAAAACTGGGGAATGGGTAATAAAGGGGTTATCTTTTTAATGAAGTGTACACTTCCATTTATTAAAATTGGAAATCCCTCAATTTAAATTACAGTAAAAAAGGCACAAATTAAAGGGACAGTAAACCTGCCAAATAACGTTATATAATTCTGCACATGGTGCAGAATTATATAACATTAGCTTAGTGTCAGCTTTTTAAAGCAAAGGACTGCAGAGATATTTTACTATGAAAATTAATTTTATAGAACACCGCTAGTTTTTATCTATTGGGGTGAAATTGTCTACATCCCTGAATAAGTGATGCAGCATAACTATAAAAAGCTGACATGAAAATATCACCTGAACATCTCTATCTAAAAAGGGAAGATATTTTACCTCACAATTTCTTCAGCTCACAATGGTAAATGCTCTGGTAACATTTATTCTTGCAAGTAAAAAAAAAATAGCCAATCAGCATCAGCAGTGCTGAGGTCATGATATCCTTTGCTGTGATCTCATGAGATTTCATAGTAAACTTCCTTAATCTGAATAGGAAAAATTCATTTCAAATCAGGGGCACTTTAATTCATCAAAATTTACATTTCACTTGTGTTGTGAAAAAATACTTACCTTTTAATCTTGACAGCCGCTCCAGCCTTCTCCGGTCGTCGCAAGCCATTTCTGATGTCAGAAATGATGGATGGGTCATCCTCCAATCACAGCTTCCCCCCCTTGGGAATCAGTGTCTGATTTAATGCCGTGATTGGAGGAAGCCGGATTCCTCATTTTAGACCCAGGAAGAGGCTTTGCGACGGGTGGAGGAAGCTGAAGCTGCTGTCAAGAGTAAAAGGTAAGTTTTTATTTCACAACAGGAGTGAAATGTTAATTTTGATGAATTAAAGTGCCCCAGTGTTTAATCGAATTTTTAAAAACTGGGCACTTTAGCATCAAAATTTACATTCATTTCTTAAGTTAGCACGTTTCACCAATGCGTTTGCCTCTCATAAAGTCTCACAGCTGAATTGTGTGATGTCATTTACAATTGCACAATTGTATTCATGTGTTGCTATTGCTAAAACATCTTGTTGATTGCTGCTTGTTTGTATTTTATTGTGAACACGCTTAAAGGGACCTAATAGTCGAAAAATGACATGCTCTAGTCCTAAAATAAAACGCTCTATAGAGCTTACAGTACTGTGTGTTTAACCCAAGGCAGCCAATCAGAGTTTGTGGGTGTGTCCTTTAGTTCTCCAGCAGCAGTACGGAAGCCGGTTAGGAAGTAATTGTTGCTATTGTGTGATGTGATCGCGCAGTATTACCATACAGGGTCACATTATACACCGTGAAGGAGGATCTGTAGTGTCCTTGAATTGCTTTGGCATTGCAGGAGTCCATGCTGCAATCACTGACCACAGAGAAGCTGAGGAAAATCTGAAAAACTTCCAGACTGTAGTCACCAGGAGAAAGAGGCAGAACCCTGGATCCCTGGGCTTAAATCTGTTTTTTTACTAAGACCTTTTAGGATATCATGGACACTATCTATACTATAATTGCGTTTTTAACGCGTCCGTCACCAGTTGCGCACGCAGCCAAACGAATCCACCTGAGGCGAGATTACATATGTGGCGTCGCCCGCACAAAGTATTAACAAATCGCCCGCCCGCACAAGTATTAACAAAAACACCTAACCGCCCATACGAAGTATTAACAAACTGCCCACCCGCACAAGTATTAACAAAAACACCTAACCGCCTGTACGAAGTATTAGCCCGCCCACACAAAGTACTAACAAAACACATAACCGCGCAAAGTATTAACAAACCGCCCACACGAACGCAATATGTACCTCTCAACCACCATCCCCCCACCGCAATAACTAAATAAAATGTATTAACCCCTAATCCTCCATTCACCTACATCACAATCTAACTAATAAAGTGATTAACCCATAATCCACCATTCATTCACAACGTAAATAACCTAATTACAATATTAACCCCCAAACTGCTAACCCCCCACAACGCCAACTACCTAATTACACTATTAACCCCTAAACCACCAATCCCCCACAACACTAAGAATTAATCTTATTAGGTAGATTGTGATGTGGATGAATGGCGGATTAGGGGTTAATAACTTTATTATGTACTTTGCGATGTGGGGGTTGGCGGATTAGGGGTTAATACATTGGGGCCGAATTATCAAGCTCCGAATGGAGCTTGATGCCCCGAGTTTCTGGCGAGCCTTCAGGCTCGGTGGAACCACAAGTTATGAAGCAGCGGTTTAAAGACCGCTGCTCCATAACCTGTCCACCTGCTCTGAGGAGGACGATTGGCCACGAATTTGCAGGGGGCGGCATTGCACCAGCAGTTCACAAGAACTGCTAGTGCAATGATAAATGCAGAGAGCATATGCTGTCAGCAATTATCGCTGTGCAGTGGACATGATCCACAATATCGGATCATTTCGGCTCGCACCTTCTTAAATATGCCCCATTGTATTTAGCGTGGGCGGGTGGGACTGCTGCACTTCAGAAAATGACTGCGTACACAGACTGTACCATTATATATATATTTTTCTCTTTTTTTTTATTTTCACTATTTATATAATTTTTTGGGCTTTTTATTTTTTCTTCATTTGGGATATATAACCTTGGAACTTTGCCTAGGAACCCCACATCACTACGAGGGACATAATTTGCACATACTGGCCCCAACTTCCAGTTTTGGGACATTTATTTTCTTCTAAATACGTAACTTAGTGTTGGACTCACACTTATCCATTTGTTTTATTTTATATATTTTACTATTTAGATTTATATGGTAACCTATTGTTATTCATTATAGGTAATAAATGTGAATCTTTTAATATGTTTTAATAGATTTTATCTTTTCACTTTAGCCTACCTGGCGCTTCCTCTTTCTGTACTATTGTGATTCTTTAACCCTTTGATGACAGGGTTAATTTGTCTAGATTTCAAAAGGTTAAAGTTGTTTAGGGACTTTATGGGGAGTTTGTGGACATTTACAGTATAGGCACTGTGATAACTAATTATTACATGAAAGTTATTACAGGTACAAATCCCCAAATCCAGAATTCCAAAATCCCAAATTATTCTGAAATCCAAAGTTTCAAAAGTTGCCGGTCTCCAAAACGTCAGGCATGACGCATTTCGCCCCTCCCCTTAATGGGCTGAACTTAGGGCTTCATCGGAATCATTTGATCCGATGAAGCCCTAAGGTCAGCCCATTGAGGGGAGGGGCGAAACGCGTCATGCCTGACGTTTTGGAGACCGGCAACTTTTGAAGTTGAGTACATGTTTCACCTGGAGGCGGTTTGACTTACCGTGTCTGTTTCAAGTTTGCCAGCGCAAGTCTTCAGCTCATACAGCCTTGTTTTGGTTCCTGTTTTGTGGTTACAAGGGAGGATCTATCACACTGGATTTCCCTGTGAAATTGAAAGGGTCCGGCTGCCCTGAATACTGTGGAGTTGCAGCGTAGCAGAAGGGATAACCTTGTTTTCATTCTGGTAACACGCTTATAAGGAAACAGGAACTGTACGGCTAACTGTGGTGAGGCTTTTCTAATACAGCTGGCTAACTTCAGTAACACTGGAGGTCTTTTCGTAGCAACTGTGACTTCTCTATATGGAGCGTGTGATTCACACTATGTGCTCCTATATGGACACAATGTCAATTGAGTGTAACTGAACGCTTATCTGTTGAATAATCTTGCTACAATTGTATACTTTTTCGCATTGATTTGATTGGCTCATGGTTACGGTTTTGAGAGCGTGTTTATACACTTATGTGCTCTCTGTTATCGTGCAATCAGATTACTGTGATCCAGGCCTGGTAATGTTTGCTACTCATTTTTATTAACAATTTTTTCTTTGGGAATAATTGGTGTCGTGAACACAGGTGGAGAGAGCTTAATAAAACCTCTTTGCTTTCATGGATTTGAGTGCTGCCTTGTCATTCTTTGAATAACTATATATTTATTAGTTATTGCTTTCTTATTCAATATATGATAATAGGTACTTTATGACTGCAAGCACCTCTATTGATCCGTTTTTTGAGTAGAGTGCACACTTTTGTATTTGTTTAATTGATGATATAAAACTACCTTTAGGTTACATGTATAAGCTGTATTATATAACATATAAATATTACTGTCTGATTACTGTACTGTATGTCTGTCTGTCTGAGGGTGCTGTGTATAAACATGATATAAAACTACCTTTAGGTTACATGTATAAGCTGTACTATATAACATATAAATATTACCTGTCTGATTACAATACTGTCTGTCTGAGGGTGCTGTGTATAAACATGATATAAAACTACCTTTAGGTTACATGTATAAGCTGTACTATATAACATATAAATATTACTGTCTGATTACTGTACTGTCTGACTGAGGGTGCTGTGTATAAACATGATATAAAACTACCTTTAGGTTACATGTATAAGCTGTATTATATAACATATAAATATTACTGTCTGATTACAGTACTGTCTGTCTGAGGGTGCTGTGTATAAACATGATATAAAACTACCTTTAGGTTACATGTATAAGCTATATTATATAACATATAAATATTACCTGTCTGATTACAATACTGTCTGTCTGAGGGTGCTGTGTATAAACATGATATAAAACTACCTTTAGGTTATATGTATAAGCTGTATTATATAACATATAAATATTACCTGTCTGATTACAATACTGTCTGTCTGAGGGTGCTGTGTATAAACATGATATAAAACTACCTTTAGGTTATATGTATAAGCTGTATTATATAGCATATAAATATTACTGTCTGATTACTGTACTGTCTGTCTGAGGGTGCTGTGTATAAACATGATATAAAACTACCTTTAGGTTACATGTATAAGCTGTATTATATAACATATAAATATTACCTGTCTGATTACTGTACTGTCTGTCTGAGGGTGTTGTGTATAAACATGATATAAAACTACCTTTAGGTTACATATATAAGCTGTATTATATAACATATAAATATTACCTGTCTGATTACATTACTGTACTGTCTGTCTGAGGGTGCTGTGTATAAACATGATATAAAACTACCTTTAGGTTACATGTATAAGCTGTATTATATAACATATAAATATTACCTGTCTGATTACTGTACTGTCTGTCTGAGGGTGCTGTGTATAAACATGATATAAAACTACCTTTAGGTTACATGTATAAGCTGTATTATATAACATATACATATTACCTGTCTGATTACAGTACTGTCTGTCTGTATGAGGGTGCTGTGTATAAACATGATATAAAACTACCTTTAGGTTACATGTATAAGCTGTATTATATAACATATAAATATTACTGTCTGATTACTGTACTGTCTGTCTGAGGGTGCTGTGTATAAACATGATATAAAACTACCTTTAGGTTACATGTATAAGCTGTACTATATAACATATAAATATTACCTGTCTGATTACTGTACTGTCTGTCTGAGGGTGCTGTGTATAAACATGATATAAATCTACCTTTAGGTTACATGTATAAGCTGTATTATATACCATATAAATATTACCTGTCTGATTACAGTACTGTCTGTCTGAGGGTGCTGTGTATAAGCATGATATAAAATACCTTTAGGTTACATGTATAAGCTGTATTATATAACATATAAATATTACCTGTCTGATTACTGTATTGTCTGTCTGAGGGTGCTGTGTATAAACATGATATAAAACTACCTTTAGGTTACATGTATAAGCTGTATTATATAACATATAAATATTACCTGTCTGATTACAGTACTGTCTGTCTGAGGGTACTGTGTATAAACATGATATAAAACTACCTTTAGGTTACATGCATAAGCTGTATTATATAACATATAAATATTACCTGTCTGATTACTGTCCTGTCTGTCTGAGTGTGCTGTGTATAAACATGATATAAAACTACCTTTAGTTTACATGTATAAGCTGTATTATATAACATATAAATATTACCTGTCTGATTACTGTACTGTCTGAGGGTGCTGTGTATAAACATGATATAAAACTACCTTTAGGTTACATGTATAAGCTGTATTATATAACATATAAATATTACCTGTCTGATTAAAGTACTGTCTGTCTGAGGGTGCTGTGTATAAACATGATATAAAACTACCTTTAGGTTACATGCATAAGCTGTATTATATAACATATAAATATTACCTGTCTGATTACTGTACTGTCTGTCTGAGTGTGCTGTGTATAAACATGATATAAAACTACCTTTAGGTTACATGTATAAGCTGTATTATATAACATATAAATATTACCTGTCTGATTACTGTACTGTCTGAGGGTGCTGTGTATAAACACGATATAAAACTACCTTTAGGTTACATGTATAAGCTGTATTATATAACATATAAATATTACTGTCTGATTACAGTACTGTCTGTCTGAGGGTGCTGTGTATAAACATGATATAAAACTACATTTAGGTTACATGTATAAGCTGTATTATATAACATATAAATATTACCTGTCTGATTACAGTACTGTCTGTCTGAGGGTGCTGTGTATAAACATGATATAAAACTACCTTTAGGTTACATGTATAATCCATATTATATAACATATAAATATTACCTGTCTGATTACTGTACTGTCTGTCTGAGGGTGCTGTGTATAAACTGATATAAAACTACCTTTAGGTTACATGTATAAGCTGTATTATATAACATATAAATATTACATGTCTGATTACAGTACTGTCTGTCTGAGGGTGCTGTGTATAAACTGATATAAAACTACCTTTAGGTTACATGTATAAGCTGTATTATATAACATATAAATATTACTGTCTGATTACTGTACTGTACTGTCTGAGGGTGCTGTGTATAAACATGATATAAAACTACCTTTAGGTTACATGTATAAGCTGTATTATATAACATATAAATATTACCTGTCTGATTACAGTACTGTCTGTCTGAGGGTGCTATGTATACACATGATATAAAACTACCTTTAGGTTACATGTATAAGCTGTATTATATAACATATAAATATTACCTGTCTGATTACAGTACTGTACTGTCTATCTGAGGGTGCTGTGTATAAACATGATATAAAACTACCTTTAGGTTATATGTATAAGCTATATTATATAACATATAAATATTACCTGTCTGATTACAGTACTGTCTGTCTGAGGGTGCTGTGTATAAACTGATATAAAACTACCTTTAGGTTACATGTATAAGCTGTATTATATAACATATAAATATTACCTGTCTGATTACAGTACTGTCTGTCTGAGGGTACTGTGTATAAACATGATATAAAACTACCTTTAGGTTACATGTATAAGCTGTATTATATAACATATAAATATTACCTGTCTGATTACTGTACTGTACTGTCTGTCTGAGGGTGCTGTGTATAAACTGATATAAAACTACCATTAGGTTACATGTATAAGCTGTATTATATAACATATAAATATTACTGTCTGATTACAGTACTGTACTGTCTGTCTGAGGGTGCTGTGTATAAACATAATATAAAACTACCTTTAGGTTACATGTATAAGCTGTATTATATAACATATAAATATTACCTGTCTGATTACAGTACTGTCTGTCTGAGGGTGCTGTGCATAAACTGATATAAAACTACCTTTAGGTTACATGTATAAGCTGCATTATATAACATATAAATATTACCTGTCTGATTACTGTACTGTCTGAGGGTGCTGTGTATAAACATGATATAAAACTACCTTTAGGTTACATGTATAAGCTGTATTATATAACATATAAATATTACCTGTGTGATTACAGTACTGTACTGTGTGTCTGAGGGTGCTGTGTATAAACATGATATAAAACTACCTTTAGGTTACATGTATAAGCTATATTATATAACATATAAATATTACCTGTCTGATTACTGTACTGTCTGTCTGAGGGTGCTGTGTATAAACATGATATAAAACTACCTTTAGGTTACATGTATAAGCTGTATTATATAACATATAAATATTACCTGTCTGAGTACTGTACTGTCTGTCTGAGGGTGCTGTGTATAAACATGATATAAAACTACCTTTAGGTTACATGTATAAGCTGTATTATATAACATATAAATATTACTGTCTGATTACTGTACTGTCTGTCTGTCTGAGGGTGCTGTGTATAAACAAGATATAAAACTACCTTTAGGTTACATGTATAAGCTGTATTATATAACATATAAATATTACCTGTCTGATTACAGTACTGTCTGTCTGAGGGTGCTGTGTATAAACATGATATAAAACTACCTTTAGGTTACATGTATAAGCTGTATTATATAACATATAAATATTACCTGTCTGATTACTGTACTGTACTGTCTGTCTGAGGGTGCTGTGTATAAACTGATATAAAACTACCATTAGGTTACATGTATAAGCTGTATTATATAACATATAAATATTACTGTCTGATTACAGTACTGTCTGTCTGAGGGTGCTGTGTATAAACATGATATAAAACTACCTTTAGGTTACATGTATAAGCTGTATTATATTACATATAAATATTACCTGTCTGATTACTGTCTGTCTGTCTGAGGGTGCTGTGTATAAACATGATATAAAACTACCTTTAGGTTACATGTATAAGCTGTATTATATAACATAGAAATATTACCTGTCTGATTACAGTATTGTCTGTCTGAGGGTGCTGTGTATAAACATGATATAAAACTACCTTTAGGTTACATGTATAAGCTGTATTATATAACATATAAATATTACCTGTCTGATTACAATACTATCTGTCTGAGGGTGCTGTGTATAAACATGATATAAAACTATCTTTAGGTTACATGTATAAGCTGTATTATATAACATATAAATATTACCTGTCTGATTACTGTACTGTCTGTCTGAGGGTGCTTTGTATAAACATGATATAAAACTACCTTTAGGTTACATGTATAAGCTGTATTACATAACATATAAATATTACTGTCTGATTGCTGTACTGTCTGTCTGAGGGTGCTGTGTATAAACATGATATAAAACTACCTTTAGGTTACATGTATAAGCTGTATTATATACCATATAAATATTACCTGTCTGATTACAGTACTGTCTGTCTGAGGGTGCTGTGTATAAGCATGATATAAAATACCTTTAGGTTACATGTATAAGCTGTATTATATAACATATAAATATTACCTGTCTGATTACTGTACTGTCTGTCTGAGGGTGCTGTGTATAAACATGATATAAAACTACCTTTAGGTTACATGTATAAGCTGTATTATATAACATATAAATATGTGTGGGTCTACAGATCGGGATGCCCGAGCGGTCTAAGCGTTGCAGTCTCTTCTGGATGTGTGAGCTTATTGAGTCTATTTTGATAGCTCAGTCTGCTAGGAGATGGAATTTCCTTCTCGCTGCTCCTTTGACAGGAGAGGATTTACTTTTCCTTCGGGTTCTGAGGGTATTCTCTCCTTCACGGGGGGCCTCAATGGAGGCTTTGTGTTCCCCTTTTTAGGGACCTGTGAGTAGGTCTGGCGGCCTAGGTTGCCTGGAGCGTGTGCCCTCTGTCGAGGGGCTGTTTTATGCGGTCTGTCTTTCAGGATGACTTCTTCTTATCCTTGCAAGCTTCCTCTGGGCCGTCCTGTTTTGGACTTTGTGCTCTCAATCTTGGGGCTTCACCTGGGGCTATTACACGCTTCTTGATCGAATCCTTTAGTATTCTATGGACAGGCGCTGGGAGGATTTTGCCTCTTTTAGTTGCATTCCATGCTTGCAGGATGTTGAGGAGACGTCTTTTTTGTCTCTGTGCCCGGTATTATCCCGGGTTTTGCTTGGTATCGGCAAGGCCTCCTTCCCTGTTTGGGTCTATTTGGATCTCTGTGAGCGGGGCCCACTCTTGGAGGTGTTTTTTTCTTTTGCTCAGGGACCTTGCGGTTTTCTCGGTCCTCCTTGACCTTGTCCCCTTGAGGATTTCGGTTGGTTTTCCTTTCAATAGTGAGGGATGAGTGGTGGGGGACCGTCTCTTGGGCGACGGTGTTTTTTGGTGGCCTGTTGGCTCAGTCGAGTCCGTTTTGCAGCCTCTGGTTATGGCTCTGGACTAGCTGCGAGTCACTGTCACTGGGGCATTTCCTTTAAAAAAAAAAAGAAGGAATTTTCTCGGCTTCGGATGAAGCGGGACTTTTTATTGGGTAGAGGTTCAGGCCTAGTGTCCTCAGAATGGGCCACCTATTGTACCCTCCTGTCTTGGCATTCAGTGTCCTCTTTAGCTTGGGTAGTGTTTTCCCAAAAGTAATGAATGAAGCTGTGGACTCTTTCCATTTAAGAAGAAAAACTTAAATTATGCTTACCTGATAATTTCCTTTTCTACTGATGGAAAGAGTCCGCAGCTCCCCACCCATAATTTTATGTGTGGCGTCCTTATATTCTTCTGGCACCTTTTTCCCCCTGATATTTCTTCTACTGTTCCTTGTTCCTCGGCAGAATGACTGGGGGGTGAAGGGAGTGGGAGGAGTATTTAAGCCTTTGGCTGGGGTGTCTTTGCCTCCTCTTGGTGGCCATATGTGTTGTCATGTAGAAGCCTATATGATTCTTCCAGGTAGTACATCCATAATTACAATACCCCCGCCTTTATCGGCGGGTTTTATTATAATCTCTTTATTATTTTGTAATGATTTTAATGTTTTACGTTCATTCGGTTTGAGATTGTCTTTCATTTTGTTGTTGATTTCTAATTTCTCTAAATCTTCTTTAACATTTATTTCAAAATTTTTGATAAAGTCTCCCTTTTCTTGCATAGGGTAGAAGGTTGATTTCTCTTTTAGATTAGAATGTATATATTTGCTATGTGTGTTTTGTGTTCTAGTGAGTGGAGTAGTTAGGAAGTATTTTTTCAAAGTTAATTTGCGAACAAACTGATTTACGTTTATTAATGTTTCGAATTTGTTCATTTTGCACATTGGTGCAAAGGTTAAACCTTTCTTTAGAACTCTTTCTTCCTCCATATTTAATTTATATTTACTCAAATTGAATATACCAGTATTCTGATCAGTTTTTGGAATAATTATCTTAGTCTTTTTCGTGGGTTTTCTCCCTCTCTTTCTCTTTTTCCTTTTGGTGTTCCCCAAATGGAATTTTGTGTTCTTAATGTGTTTTTTTGATGTCCTGTATGTTGTGGAGTGTGTCCTAAAAAATGACTATTCGTTTTTTGGAAAGGAACATTCTCAGAATTATCATGGATGTCTGACAAAGGTTCAAAACTATTTGATAAGGGAATTCTCCAATTATGAGTATTTGTTCTTTCTCTATAATTATTGGAAGATGAGTTTCCTGAATCACGATATCTATTGTGATAGGATCTGTAGTGCATATTTGAATATGATCTATTGTAATGAGCTCTATCCTGATATTGGTTATTTCTAAATTTTTGATCATATTGTTGCTGATTTGATCTGTAATCATAATCATTTCTATCATTATAGTGATTTCTATTTGATGTATAGAAATTATTATTAGTGCCTCTATTGTTATCAGATATGAATTGATTCCTTTGAGGGTGAGGTTTGTTTTGAAAATTATGATTTCTATTGTAGTTATAATTATTGTCAGTATATGTGTTAGTACATTCTTTATTGGATGTTGTTTTATTTTCTTTTATTATTTTATGTTTACTAAAAATGGATGCATTGATTTGAGTGTTTTGTGGGTCTTTATTAGTGAAGGATTTTGTTGTCTGATCTATTGTGGATGATGAGCATGGAATAATGTCATTCTCATCTTCTTCTATTTCTGTGGTTATTTGACTATTCTCAGGTTTATTAGCAATTTTATAATCATCCATGTCTCTTTTAAATTTATTATTTTTACCTGTTTGTAACATTTGTTTAAATTCCATGATATTTTTAATCATGATTTGTTGTTTATTTATATATTCTTTGTCGTTAGTAAACGGTTTTAGTTTATCTTTAAATGTATCGATGTCATTTTTTATTAAAGTTAGAGAATGATTTCTTGATTTAATTAATATTTTTAACAGATCTAGTGATGCATTTTCTAAAGTGCTATACCACTCAGTTGCTAAATCTTCATTCAATTCAAAAGTACAATCTTTTTTTAGTCTTAGTCCTCTAGGAACCATTTTTGACTCTATATATTTCTGGGTGTATGATAATTCAACTGAATATTTAATTTCCTTTAGGAGTGTATCTTCTAATTCCTTACAGGTGTTGTGTAAATTAATATCATCCAATGGTGGTGATTCTAGTGTTTCAAAATTATTGGTTTGAATTTCTGATAACATATTTTCTCTAAAGGAGAATAATTCCATTATTTGTGAATAAAAAAGTTTTTTATATTTCAGAAAAAATGTGCCTGCAAATGCAGTGTTTAGAAAATCATATATAAATAAATATATAAAAAGTATATATTGTGAACAATTTTTTTAAAAATATAAATCTTAATGTGTTTAAAATGTTTTTCTTAGTGAGTGACAAGCTACTGATAATTAATGACAGGTGTTGTCAGAGGATAGTCTAAATTAACCCTTCGATGTTTTTAAGGTAAATGTCTTGAGGTTAAGTACATAGATAAATGAGGTGCATTAGATAAGTGTTTAAATTTTTGAAAACAATATTCCATCTAATTTAACACATTGGGTATTTTTGGAGTGAATGCCATTAAAGTTAAATCCATAAATAAAACATGGTATATTAAATTGATGTCATTAATTATACACTCCCTATAAAAAGGTAGTAACTTTATGTAGTAAGCATCTTGATAAAGGCAGCTAACACTGCCGAAACGCGTAGATTTGCTTACTCCTGTCATTTGAGAATTTATTATTGATAGTGTTACAATCCACAGGTTCATCTCTATCTCTATGATAAATATAGAGAGAAGACATATGAATAATTCCTGTGTGTAACCAATTATCCACTAAGGCTATTGAACTGCTGAATTGTTCTATTGGCACAAAAAACAGGTTCATTTCTATCTCCTTGATTCAACACTGAGATCGATGTATGAATAATTCCTGTGTGCCCCTTTGTTTCTTTTTTGCTCCCACCATAGCCCTATTAAACACAAAAAGTGGGGATAACAACTAAGTGCTTAGGAGCTTCTTCAAAAAGACAAGTTTCACGTTCCAGAACGGATATAAAACAAGACGGATTAACATTTCATAGGATCCAGAGCTGCTGATAAAACAAACCTGCTAAAAAATCTGGACAGATTATTGGACACTGGACATTTGCAAGTATTGCTACTAACTATCACATAATCAACTACACTTTGATATAACTATAAAATTGGATACATTTTTCAAATTCGCTGTGTCTAAACACACTACAGAGATTGGAGGAAATATAATAGTCAGGTGACGTGACGTCACACCTCACGATCCATCATTCACAGTTACTCCTAACGGCTGAACAGATCAGACGCCTCCAGCTAATACTGTGACCAAACATCTCATTGCTTAATCAACATACTGGTAACATTTAGCCGAGTTAAGTTTACTGTGCTAAGAGCCTTTTACCTTTATCAAGTTTGTTCACATATATTTTTACGGTACAATCAGGGAATTTTTATAAATTTTATATCGGCCGTTTTTTCCTGTTTTTTAATATGATCAGTATGTTTTACTGTTTTTAATGCCGGCATCTTATGTAATTGTGTATATACTAACATATTTTGTATGTGTTAACAAGTTATTCATCTAAATTGCTATATAAATTCTTTTTTAGTATCATTGGGTCCTCTTGTGATTTCATTTTATCTATATAATAATCTGGTTGGCTCTATTTTGCTTGAGCGCTTATCCCACACCATTCTCACCTCTATGTTAATTTATTGCAAGCAGTAGGGGGATCTGATATTTTCATTTATTGAACGCAGTAGGGGGATCTAGTATGTAAATTTTTTGCAAGTAGTTGGGAAAAACTACCCCCATATATCAGCATGGGATAAGTCATAACTGGAATTAAATGGACCAGTTTAACTTATTTGTTTGGGTTAGGTATAAACAAATATTAAGGAAGCACTGATTATATATAGATTTACTGTCTACCTACTCTTAATGAATTAACGAATATATGTAAAAAAATAAAATAAATGTAGAGAACTTTTGTAGCATATGTTATAGTTAATTAGCAGCGTGTATTAATTATTTAGAGTCAAATTACTTATGGCGCTCTAACAGTTAAGCATTAGCGGAAAGGAGTTTATTGCGGGTGTTTGCACTCGTTTGGTTAAGCGCTCGTATTACAAGTTGAAATTAAACGCGAACGTGTGAGCGCAATCGTGTTTTAAGCCAGAATGATAAACGCTTCCTCAGAGCTCTGGTTAAATGTTTCACGAAATAAAAAAGTTACACAAAACATCAAAACATCTAATAAAACATATATTTTTTAAAATTGCACAAAAAAGTTATAGGGGCTCACTTCTACCATGTATAAAATTGTTGAAAGAATTTTTTCGAAACAGTCAATTTGATAATAGAAATTAATTGGAAAGTTGTTGTTTTATTTTTATATGCTATCTGAATAATGATAGGAAAAAGTCTGGGTTTCATGTCACTTATTTGTTTATTCTGCCGAAAGATGAAGAGGCCTATATTTCATTAAATCACTGTATTCAAGAATAAACTTTCATGATTCAGATACAGCAGCACATTTCTAATTTACTCCTATTATCAATTTTTCTTCATTCTCTTGGTATCTTTATTTGAAAAAGCAAGAATGTAAGTTTAGGGGCCGGCCCATTTTTGGTTCAGCACCTGGATAGCGCTTGCTGATTGGATGGCTACATTTAGACACCAATCAGCAAGTGCTATCCAGGTGTTGAATCAAACATGGGCTGGATCCTAAGTTTACATTCTTGCTTTTTCAAATAAAAATACCAAGAGAATGAAGAAAAATTGATAATAGGAGTAAATTAAACATTTGCTTAAAATTGCTGCTCTATCTGAATCATGAAAGTTTATTCTTGACAAGATAATAGGAGTAAATTAGAAAGATGCTCTATGTGAATCATAAAAGTTTAATTTGACTAGACTACCCCTTTAAATACATTACAATAAACATAAATCACACTCACAAGAGATTTTGTTATTGTACTGAAAAAAATTAAAATCACACAGTTTCTAGTACAACTTGTATTTCCAAATTGCATATTGATTAAACTAGGATTCATTTTTCTGTTAATAAAGTGGCTTGTCCCACCGTGGGCACAAATGGTGGAACCTAGACAATTTTAATCCTTTATACGAATGCTTCGTTTGATCTTTTAAATTTCCATTAAAATGATTGTTTTACTTGGCACAGGGGAAAAAGGAAATTTACATAGGGTCAGATTACAAGTGGAGCGCTAACAGTTACGCGTGAGTGGTAAGAAGTTTATTGCAGGTGTTTGTGCTCATCAGACTTACCACTGGTATTACAAGGTGAAAGTAAACACGATCGCTTCAGCGCAATCGCGATTTACGCTGTTTTGCAACAAAAAAGTTACACAAAACATATCGAAAATACATAAAACGTATAGTTGCACACTATCTGATAAAATTATAAAACAATATTGCACAAAAAGGTTATAAGGGCTCAAAGATATGAGTTGTCAGGTGTTAGAAAAAAGGCAGGCAAGGGGCTTTTACATTAAGATACATAGATATACTTGTCTAAAGATGTATATGTATATATGTATGTATTTATATGTCTATATATGTATTTACAGACATATAAATATATATGTACACATATCCATATAGATATATACATATATAAGTGCATAGAGCTTTAGTTAAACTTGCCCATAGTGTGCAACCAGAAAAGAACATTTTATTATTAGACTAGAATGTATCGTTCAGGTCAGTGGTGGCCAACTTCTTAAAGGGATATGAAACCCACGTTTTTTTCTTTCATGATTCAGATAGAGAATACCATTTTAACTTTCCAATTTACTTATTTTATTTTATTTGCTTTGTTAACTTGGTATCCTTTGTTAAAAAGCATGCCTAGGTAGGTTCAGGAGCTGGAAGCTAGCTTCTGATTGCTGGCTAAACACATATGCCTCTTGTGATTGGCTTACCTATGTGTTCAGCTAGCTCCCAGTAGTGCATTATTACTGCTTCAAGAAAGGATACCAAGAGAATGAAGCAAACTTGATAATGGAACTAAATTGGGAAGTTGCTTACACATGTATAATCTATCCGAATTAAAAAAAGAGAAATGTGTTTCCTGTCCCTTTAACATATGGGAGCTTCAGATCATTATTTTAGAAGTTGATTATAAACGAATAGCTATTAAACATACAAATAATGATATATTTAAAGGAACATAAAACCCCAAAGTTTTCTTTAATGATTCAGACAGAAAATGCAATTTTCTTCTTAAACGGGAAGAGTCCACAGCTGCATTCATTACTTTGGGGAAATACAGAACCTGGCCACCAAGAGGAGGCAAAGACACCCCAGCCAAAGGCTTAAATACCTCCCCGACTTCCCTCATCCCACAGTCATTCTTTGCCTTTTGTCACAGGCGTAATTTCAGGCTGTGCTGCCCTCAGAATGGGCCGCCTTGTGTTCCCGCCCATTTTGCAATCAGTGTCCTCTATAGCTTGGGTATTGTTTTCCCAAAAGTAATGAAAGCAGCTGTGGACTCTCCCCATTTAAGAAGAAAAATAAAATTATGTTTACCTAATAATTTTATTTTCTTCTGAGTCCACAGCTCCCACGTTTTTTCTTTGGGGCGGCTGTCAATTTTGTTTTTTAATCTTTTGGCACCTTTTTCACCCTGATATTCTCCTACTGTTCCTTGTTCCCTCCTCAGAATGACTGGAGGATGAGGGAAGTGGGGGAGGTATTGAAGCCTATGGCTGGGTGTCTTTGTCTCCTCCTGAATGCAGTTGTGGACTCTCCCCGTCAGAAGAAAACAAAATTATCAGGTAAGCATAATTTAAGTTTTTAAACAAATTTCCAATTTACTTATATTATCTACGTTGCTTTGTTCTCTTTTGTTGAAAAAGCATACCTAGATATTCACTGGAGCGGCAATGCACAAATGGGATCTTGCTGCTGATTGGTGGCTGCACACATATTCCTCTTGCAATTGGCTTACCAGATGCGGTTCAGCTAACTGCCTGTAGTACATTGCTCCTCCTTCAACAAAGGATACAAAAAGAATGAAGCACATTTGATAATAAAAGTAAAGTGAAAAGGTTTTTTTTAACTGTATGTTCTCTCGGAATTTGTACAGGGCTAGATTTAGGTTGCAGCGTATCGGCTATCTGCTGTTCTCCCCTCCAAAAGGGATCTGTTTACCCTCCCATGGAACGTCACAAAGCTGACATTTTTGTTCTGCTCTTTCTTAGGAGCTGCAAAAACAAGTGCAGGGGCTGTATGTGGCCATTCCGGATTTAGATAATACTTTAAAGGGATATGAACCCCCCAAAAAAATGTGATTCAGACAAAGAGAACATTTTTTAAAAAGTTTCCTATTTACTTCTATTATTAAATTTGCTTTGTTCCCATTATATTCTGTATTGTAGAGATACCTAGGTAGTATCTGTAGCACTACATGACAGGTAATAGTGCTGTAACTAGTGCTCTTGCTAATGTATAATATTGTGTTATAGAGATACCTAGGTAGCATCTGTAGCACTACATGACAGGTAATAGTGCTGTTATCTAGTGCTCTTGCTAATGTATAATATTGTGTTATAGAGATACCTAGGTAGCATCTGTAGCACTACATGACAGGTAATAGTGCTGTTATCTGGTGCTCTTGCTAATGTATAATATTGTGTTATAGAGATACCTAGGTAGTATCTGTAGCACTACATGACAGGTAATAGTGCTGTTATCTAGTGCTCTTGCTAATGTATAATATTGTGTGTTATAGAGATACCTAGGTAGTATCTGTAGCGCTACATGACAGGTAATAGTGCTGTTATCTAGTGCTATTGCTAATGTATAATATTGTGTGTTATAGAGATACCTAGGTAGTATCTGTAGCACTACATGACAGGTAATAGTGCTGTTATCTAGTGCTATTGCTAATGTATAATATTGTGTGTTATAGAGATACCTAGGTAGTATCTGTAGCACTACATGACAGGTAATAGTGCTGTTATCTAGTGCTATTGCTAATGTATAATATTGTGTGTTATAGAGATACCTAGGTAGTATCTGTAGCACTACATGACAGGTAATAGTGCTGTTATCTAGTGCTCTTGCTAATGTATAATATTGTGTGTTATAGAGATACCTAGTTAGTATCTGTAGCACTACATGACAGGTAATAGTGCTGTTATCTAGTGCTCTTGCTAATGTATAATATTGTGTGTTATAGAGATACCTAGTTAGTATCTGTAGCACTACATGACAGGTAATAGTGCTGTTATCTAGTGATCTTGCTAATGTATAATATTGTGTTATAGAGATACCTAGGTAGTATCTGTAGCACTACATGACAGGTAATAGTGTTGTTATCTAGTGATCTTGCTAATGTATAATATTGTGTTATAGAGATACCTAGGTAGTATCTGTAGCACTACATGACAGGTAATAGTGCTGTTATCTAGTGATCTTGCTAATGTATAATATTGTGTTATAGAGATACCTAGGTAGTATCTGTAGCACTACATGACAGGTAATAGTGCTGTTATCTAGTGATCTTGCTAATGTATAATATTGTGTTATAGAGATACCTAGGTAGTATCTGTAGCACTACATGACAGGTAATAGTGCTGTTATCTAGTGATCTTGCTAATGTATAATATTGTGTTATAGAGATACCTAGGTAGTATCTGTAGCACTACATGACAGGTAATAGTGCTGTTATCTAGTGATCTTGCTAATGTATAATATTGTGTTATAGAGATACCTAGGTAGCATCTGTAGTACTACATGACAGGTAATACTGCTGCTATCTAGTGCTCTTGCTAATGTATAATATTGTGTGTTATAGAGATACCTAGGTAGTATCTGTAGCACTACATGACAGGTAATAGTGCTGTTATCTAGTGCTCTTGCTAATGTATAATATTGTGTGTTATAGAGATACCTAGGTAGTATCTGTAGCACTACATGACAGGTAATAGTGCTGTTATCTAGTGCTCTTGCTAATGTATAATATTGTGTGTTATAGAGATACCTAGGTAGTATCTGTAGCACTACATGGCATGTAATAGTGCTGTTATCTAGTGCTCTTGCTAATGTATAATATTGTGTTATAGAGATACCTAGGTAGCATCTGTAGCACTACATGACAGGTAATAGTGCTGTTATCTAGTGCTCTTGCTAATGTATAATATTGTGTTATAGAGATACCTAGGTAGTATCTGTAGCACTACATGACAGGTAATAGTGCTGTTATCTAGTGCTCTTGCTAATGTATAATATTGTGTGTTATAGAGATACCTAGGTAGTATCTGTAGCACTACATGACAGGTAATAGTGCTGTTATCTAGTGATCTTGCTAATGTATAATATTGTGTTATAGAGATACCTAGGTAGTATCTGTAGCACTACATGACAGGTAATAGTGCTGTTATCTAGTGATCTTGCTAATGTATAATATTGTGTTATAGAGATACCTAGGTAGTATCTGTAGCACTACATGACAGGTAATAGTGCTGTTATCTAGTGATCTTGCTAATGTATAATATTGTGTTATAGAGATACCTAGGTAGTATCTGTAGCACTACATGACAGGTAATAGTGCTGTTATCTAGTGATCTTGCTAATGTATAATATTGTGTTATAGAGATACCTAGGTAGCATCTGTAGTACTACATGACAGGTAATACTGCTGCTATCTAGTGCTCTTGCTAATGTATAATATTGTGTGTTATAGAGATACCTAGGTAGTATCTGTAGCACTACATGACAGGTAATAGTGCTGTTATCTAGTGCTCTTGCTAATGTATAATATTGTGTGTTATAGAGATACCTAGGTAGTATCTGTAGCACTACATGACAGGTAATAGTGCTGTTATCTAGTGCTCTTGCTAATGTATAATATTGTGTGTTATAGAGATACCTAGGTAGTATCTGTAGCACTACATGGCATGTAATAGTGCTGTTATCTAGTGCTCTTGCTAATGTATAATATTGTGTTATAGAGATACCTAGGTAGCATCTGTAGCACTACATGACAGGTAATAGTGCTGTTATCTAGTGCTCTTGCTAATGTATAATATTGTGTTATAGAGATACCTAGGTAGTATCTGTAGCACTACATGACAGGTAATAGTGCTGTTATCTAGTGCTCTTGCTAATGTATAATATTGTGTGTTATAGAGATACCTAGGTAGTATCTGTAGCACTACATGACAGGTAATAGTGTAGTTATCTAGTGCTCTTGCTAATGTATAATATTGTGTGTTATAGAGACACCTAGGTAGTATCTGTAGCACTACATGACAGGTAATAGTGCTGTTATCTAGTGCTCTTGCTAATGTATAATACTGTGTGTTATAGAGATACCTAGGTAGTATATGTAGCACTACATGACAGGTAATAGTGCTGTTATCTAGTGCTCTTGCTAATGTATAATATTGTGTGTTATAGAGATACCTAGGTAGTATCTGTAGCACTACATGACAGGTAATAGTGCTGTTATCTAATGGTCTTGCTAATGTATAATATTGTGTGTTATAGAGATACCTAGGTAGCATCTGTAGTACTACATGACAGGTAATAGTGCTGTTATCTAGTGCTCTTGCTAATGTATAATATTATGTGTTATAGAGATACCTAGGTAGTATCTGTAGCACTACATGACAGGTAATAGTGCTGTTATCTAGTGCTCTTGCTAATGTATAATATTATGTGTTATAGAGATACCTAGGTAGTATCTGTAGCACTACATGACAGGTAATAGTGCTGTTATCTAGTGCTCTTGCTAATGTATAATATTGTGTGTTATAGAGATACCTAGGTAGTATCTGTAGCACTACATGACAGGTAATAGTGCTGTTATCTAGTGCTCTTGCTAATGTATAATATTGTGTGTTATAGAGATACCTAGGTAGCATCTGTAGCACTACATGACAGGTAATAATGCTGTTATCTAGTGCTCTTGCTAATGTATAATATTGTGTGTTATAGAGATACCTAGGTACCATCTGTAGCACTACATGACAGGTAATAATGCTGTTATCTAGTGCTCTTGCTAATGTATAATATTGTGTGTTATAGAGATACCTAGGTACCATCTGTAGCACTACATGACAGGTAATAGTGCTGTTATCAAGTGCTCTTGCAAATGTATAATATTGTGTGTTATAGAGATACCTAGGTAGTATCTGTAGCACTACATGACAGGTAATAGTGCTGTTATCTAGTGCTCTTGCTAATGTATAATATTGTGTGTTATAGAGATACCTAGGTAGTATCTGTAGCACTACATGACAGGTAATAGTGCTGTTATCTAGTGCTCTTGCTAATGTATAATATTATGTGTTATAGAGATACCTAGGTAGTATCTGTAGCACTACATGACAGGTAATAGTGCTGTTATCTAGTGCTCTTGCTAATGTATAATATTGTGTGTTATAGAGATACCTAGGTAGTATCTGTAGCACTATTTGACAGGTAATAGTGCTGTTATCTAGTGCTCTTGCTAATGTATAATATTGTGTGTTATAGAGATACCTAGGTACCATCTGTAGCACTACATGACAGGTAATAATGCTGTTATCTAGTGCTCTTGCTAATGTATAATATTGTGTGTTATAGAGATACCTAGGTACCATCTGTAGCACTACATGACAGGTAATAGTGCTGTTATCAAGTGCTCTTGCAAATGTATAATATTGTGTGTTATAGAGATACCTAGGTAGTATCTGTAGCACTACATGACAGGTAATAGTGCTGTTATCTAGTGCTCTTGCTAATGTATAATATTGTGTGTTATAGAGATACCTAGGTATTATCTGTAGCACTACATGACAGGTAATAGTGCTGTAACTAGTGCTCTTGCTAATGTATAATATTGTGTGTTATAGAGATACCTAGGTAGTATCTGTAGCACTACATGACAGGTAATAGTGCTGTAACTAGTGCTCTTGCTAATGTATAATATTGTGTGTTATAGAGATACCTAGGTAGTATCTGTAGCACTACATGACAGGTAATAGTGCTGTTATCTAGTGCTCTTGCTAATGTATAATATTGTGTGTTATAGAGATACCTAGGTAATATCTGTAGCACTACATGACAGGTAATAGTGCTGTTATCTAGTGCTCTTGCTAATGTATAATATTGTGTTATAGAGATACCTAGGTAGTATCTGTAGCACTACATGACAGGTAATAGTGCTGTTATCTAGTGCTCTTGCTAATGTATAATATTGTGTGTTATAGAGATACCCAGGTAGTATCTGTAGCACTACATGACAGGTAATAGTGCTGTTATCTAGTGCTCTTGCTAATGTATAATATTGTGTTATAGAGATACCTAGGTAGCATCTGTACCACTACATGACAGGTAATAGTGCTGTAACTAGTGCTCTTGCTAATGTATAATATTGTGTGTTATAGAGATACCTAGGTAGCATCTGTAGCACTACATGACAGGTAATAGTGCTGTAACTAGTGCTCTTGCTAATGTATAATATTGTGTGTTATAGAGATACCTAGGTAGTATCTGTAGCACTACATGACAGGTAATAGTGCTGTTATCTAATGCTCTTGCTAATGTATAATATTGTGTGCTATAGAGATACCTAGGTAGTATCTGTAGCACTACATGACAGGTAATAGTGCTGTTATCTAGTGCTCTTGCTAATGTATAATATTGTGTTATAGAGATACCTAGGTAGCATCTGTAGCACTACATGACAGGTAATAGTGCTGTTATCTAGTGATCTTGCTAATGTATAATATTGTGTGTTATAGAGATACCTAGGTAGTATCTGTAGCACTACATGACAGATAATAGTGCTGTTATCTAGTGCTCTTGCTAATGTATAATATTGTGCGTTATAGAGATACCTAGGTAGTATCTGTAGCACTACATGACAGGTAATAGTGCTGTTATCTAGTGCTCTTGCTAATGTATAATATTGTGTTATAGAGATACCTAGGTAGTATCTGTAGCACTACATGACAGGTAATAGTGCTGTTATCTAGTGCTCTTGCTAATGTATAATATTGTGTTATAGAGATACCTAGGTAGTATCTGTAGCACTACATGACAGGTAATAGTGTTGTTATCTAGTGCTCTTGCTAATGTATAATATTGTGTTATAGAGATACCTAGGTAGTATCTGTAGCACTACATGACAGGTAATAGTGTTGTTATCTAGTGATCTTGCTAATGTATAATATTGTGTGTTATAGAGATACCTAGGTAGTATCTGTAGCACTACATGACAGGTAATAGTGCTGTTATCTAGTGCTCTTGCTAATGTATAATATTTTGTGTTATAGAGATACCTAGGTAGTATCTGTAGCACTACATGACAGGTAATAGTGCTGTTATCTAGTGCTCTTGCTAATGTATAATATTGTGTTATAGAGATACCTAGGTAGTATCTGTAGCACTACATGACAGGTAATAGTGCTGTTATCTAGTACTCTTGCTAATGTATAATATTGTGTGTTATAGAGATACCTAGGTAGTATCTGTAGCACTACATGACAGGTAATAGTGCTGTTATCTAGTGCTCTTGCTAATGTATAATATTGTGTTATAGAGAGATACCTAGGTAGTATCTGTAGCACTACATGACAGGTAATAGTGCTGTTATCTAGTGCTCTTGCTAATGTATAATATTGTGTTATAGAGAGATACCTAGGTAGTATCTGTAGCACTACATGACAGGTAATAGTGCTGTTATCTACTGATCTTGCTAATGTATAATATTGTGTGTTATAGAGATACCTAGGTAGTATCTGTAGCACTACATGACAGGTAATAGTGCTGTTATCTAGTACTCTTGCTAATGTATAATATTGTGTGTTATAGAGATACCTAGGTAGTATCTGTAGCACTACATGACAGGTAATAGTGCTGTTATCTAGTGCTCTTGCTAATGTATAATATTGTGTGTTATAGAGATACCTATGTAGTATCTGTAGCACTACATGACATGTAATAGTGCTGTTATTTAGTGCTCTTGCTAATGTATAATATTGTGTGTTATAGAGATACCTAGGTAGTATCCGTAGCACTACATGACAGGTAATAGTGCTGTTATCTAGTGCTCTTGCTAATGTATAATATTGTGTGTTATAGAGATACCTAGGTAGTATCCGTAGCACTACATGACTGGTAATAGTGCTGTTATCTAGTGCTCTTGCTAATGTATAATATTGTGTGTTATAGAGATACCTAGGTAGTATCTGTAGCACTACATGACAGGTAATAGTGCTGTTATCTAGTGATCTTGCTAATGTATAATATTGTGTTATAGAGATACCTAGGTAGTATCTGTAGCACTACATGACAGGTAATAGTGCTGTTATCTAGTGCTCTTGCTAATGTATAATATTGTGTTATAGAGATACCTAGGTAGCATCTGTAGCACTACATGACAGGTAATAGTGCTGTTATCTAGTGCTCTTGCTAATGTATAATATTGTGTTATAGAGATACCTAGGTAGCATCTGTAGCACTACATGACAGGTAATAGTACTGTTATATAGTGCTCTTGCTAATGTATAATATTGTGTGTTATAGAGATACCTAGGTAGTATCTGTAGCACTACATGACAGGTAATAGTGCTGTTATCTAGTGCTCTTGCTAATGTATAATATTGTGTTATAGAGAGACCTAGGTAGTATCTGTAGCACTACATGACAGGTAATAGTGCTGTTATCTAGTGCTCTTGCTAATGTATAATATTGTGTGTTATAGAGATACCTAGGTAGTATCTGTAGCACTACATGACAGGTAATAGTGCTGTTATCTAGTGATCTTGCTAATGTATAATATTGTGTGTTATAGAGATACCTAGGTAGTATCTGTAGCACTACATGACAGGTAATAGTGCTGTTATCTAGTGATCTTGCTAATGTATAATATTGTGTGTTATAGAGATACCTAGGTAGCATCTGTAGCACTACATGACAGGTAATAGTGCTGTTATCTAGTGATCTTGCTAATGTATAATATTGTGTGTTATAGAGATACCTAGGTAGCATCTGTAGCACTACATGACAGGTAATAGTGCTGTTATCTAGTGATCTTGCTAATGTATAATATTGTGTGTTATAGAGATACCTAGGTAGTATCTGTAGCACTACATGACAGGTAATAGTGCTATTATCTAATGCTCTTGCTAATGTATAATATTGTGTTATAGAGATACCTAGGTAGTATCTGTAGCACTACATGACAGGTAATAGTGCTGTTATCTAGTGCTCTTGCTAATGTATAATATTGTGTGTTATAGAGATACCTAGGTAGTATCTGTAGCACTACATGACAGGTAATAGTGCTGTTATCTAGTGCTCTTGCTAATGTATAATATTGTGTGTTATAAAGATACCTAGGTAGTATCTATATCACTACATGACAGGTAATAGTGCTGTTATCTAGTGCTCTTGCTAATGTATAATATTGTGTGTTATAAAGATACCTAGGTAGTATCTGTAGCACTACATGACAGGTAATAGTGCTGTTATCTAGTGCTCTTGCTAATGTATAATATTGTGTTATAGAGAGATACCTAGGTAGTATCTGTAGCACTACATGACAGGTAATAGTGCTGTTATCTACTGATCTTGCTAATGTATAATATTGTGTGTTATAGAGATACCTAGGTAGTATCTGTAGCACTACATGACAGGTAATAGTGCTGTTATCTAGTACTCTTGCTAATGTATAATATTGTGTGTTATAGAGATACCTAGGTAGTATCTGTAGCACTACATGACAGGTAATAGTGCTGTTATCTAGTGCTCTTGCTAATGTATAATATTGTGTGTTATAGAGATACCTATGTAGTATCTGTAGCACTACATGACATGTAATAGTGCTGTTATTTAGTGCTCTTGCTAATGTATAATATTGTGTGTTATAGAGATACCTAGGTAGTATCCGTAGCACTACATGACAGGTAATAGTGCTGTTATCTAGTGCTCTTGCTAATGTATAATATTGTGTGTTATAGAGATACCTAGGTAGTATCCGTAGCACTACATGACTGGTAATAGTGCTGTTATCTAGTGCTCTTGCTAATGTATAATATTGTGTGTTATAGAGATACCTAGGTAGTATCTGTAGCACTACATGACAGGTAATAGTGCTGTTATCTAATGCTCTTGCTAATGTATAATATTGTGTTATAGAGATACCTAGGTAGTATCTGTAGCACTACATGACAGGTAATAGTGCTGTTATCTAGTGATCTTGCTAATGTATAATATTGTGTTATAGAGATACCTAGGTAGTATCTGTAGCACTACATGACAGGTAATAGTGCTGTTATCTAGTGCTCTTGCTAATGTATAATATTGTGTTATAGAGATACCTAGGTAGCATCTGTAGCACTACATGACAGGTAATAGTGCTGTTATCTAGTGCTCTTGCTAATGTATAATATTGTGTTATAGAGATACCTAGGTAGCATCTGTAGCACTACATGACAGGTAATAGTACTGTTATATAGTGCTCTTGCTAATGTATAATATTGTGTGTTATAGAGATACCTAGGTAGTATCTGTAGCACTACATGACAGGTAATAGTGCTGTTATCTAGTGCTCTTGCTAATGTATAATATTGTGTTATAGAGAGACCTAGGTAGTATCTGTAGCACTACATGACAGGTAATAGTGCTGTTATCTAGTGCTCTTGCTAATGTATAATATTGTGTGTTATAGAGATACCTAGGTAGTATCTGTAGCACTACATGACAGGTAATAGTGCTGTTATCTAGTGATCTTGCTAATGTATAATATTGTGTGTTATAGAGATACCTAGGTAGTATCTGTAGCACTACATGACAGGTAATAGTGCTGTTATCTAGTGATCTTGCTAATGTATAATATTGTGTGTTATAGAGATACCTAGGTAGCATCTGTAGCACTACATGACAGGTAATAGTGCTGTTATCTAGTGATCTTGCTAATGTATAATATTGTGTGTTATAGAGATACCTAGGTAGCATCTGTAGCACTACATGACAGGTAATAGTGCTGTTATCTAGTGATCTTGCTAATGTATAATATTGTGTGTTATAGAGATACCTAGGTAGTATCTGTAGCACTACATGACAGGTAATAGTGCTGTTATCTAATGCTCTTGCTAATGTATAATATTGTGTTATAGAGATACCTAGGTAGTATCTGTAGCACTACATGACAGGTAATAGTGCTGTTATCTAGTGCTCTTGCTAATGTATAATATTGTGTGTTATAGAGATACCTAGGTAGTATCTGTAGCACTACATGACAGGTAATAGTGCTGTTATCTAGTGCTCTTGCTAATGTATAATATTGTGTGTTATAAAGATACCTAGGTAGTATCTATATCACTACATGACAGGTAATAGTGCTGTTATCTAGTGCTCTTGCTAATGTATAATATTGTGTGTTATAAAGATACCTAGGTAGTATCTGTAGCACTACATGACAGGTAATAGTGCTGTTATCTAGTGCTCTTGCTAATGTATAATATTGTGTGTTATAGAGATACCTAGGTAGTATCCGGGGCACTACATGACAGGTAATATTGCTGTTATCTAGTGCACTTGCTAATGTATAATATTGTGTGTTATAGAGATACCTAGGTAGTATCTGTAGCACTACATGACAGGTAATAGTGCTGTTATCTAGTGCTCTTGCTAATGTATAATATTGTGTGTTATAGAGATACCTAGGTAGTATCTGTAGCACTACATGACAGGTAATAGTGCTGTTATCTAGTGATCTTGCTAATGTATAATATTGTGTGTTATAGAGATACCTAGGTAGTATCTGTAGCACTACATGACAGATAATAGTGCTGTTATCTAGTGTTCTTGCTAATGTATAATATTGTGTGTTATAGAGATACCTAGGTAGCATCTGTAGCACTACATGACAGGTAATAGTGCTGTTATCTAGTGCTCTTGCTAATGTATAATATTGTGTTATAGCGATACCTAGGTAGTATCTGTAGCACTACATGACAGGTAATAGTGCTGTTATCTAGTGCTCTTGCTAATGTATAATATTGTGTTATAGAGATACCTAGGTAGTATCTGTAGCACTACATGACAGGTAATAGTGCTGTTATCTAGTGCTCTTGCTAATATATAATATTGTGTTATAGAGATACCTAGGTAGTATCTGTAGCACTACATGACAGGTAATAGTGCTGTTATCTAGTGCTCTTGCTAATGTATAATATTATGTGTTATAGAGATACCTAGGTATTATCTGTAGCACTACATGACAGGTAATAGTGCTGTTATCTAGTGCTCTTGCTAATGTATAATATTGTGTGTTATAGAGATACCTAGGTAGCATCTGTAGCACTACATGACAGGTAATAGTGCTGTTATCTAGTGATCTTGCTAATGTATAATATTGTGTGTTATAGAGATACCTAGGTAGTATCTGTAGCACTACATGACAGGTAATAGTGCTGTTATCTAGTGATCTTGCTAATGTATAATATTGTGTGTTATAGAGATACCTAGGTAGTATCTGTAGCACTAAATGACAGGTAATAGTGCTGTTATCTAGTGCTCTTGCTAATGTATAATATTGTGTTATAGAGATACCTAGGTAGTATCTGTAGCACTACATGACAGGTAATAGTGCTGTTATCTAGTGCTCTTGCTAATGTATAATACTGTGTGTTATAGAGATACCTAGGTAGTATCAGTAGCACTACATGACAGGTAATAGTGCTGTTATCTAGTGCTCTTGCTAATGTATAATATTGTGTTATAGAGATACCTAGGTAGTATCTGTAGTACTACATGACAGATAATAGTGCTGTTATATAGTGCTCTTGCTAATGTATAATATTGTGTGTTATAGAGATACCTAGGTAGTATCTGTAGCACTACATGACAGGTAATAGTGCTGTTATCTAGTGCTCTTGCTAATGTATAATATTGTGTTATAGAGATACCTAGGTAGCATCTGTAGCACTACATGACAGGTAATAGTGCAGTTATCTAGTGTTCTTGCTAATGTATAATATTGTGTGTTATAGAGATACCTAGGTAGCATCTGTAGTACTACATGACAGGTAATAGTGCTGTTATCTAGTGCTCTTGCTAATGTATAATATTGTGTTATAGCGATACCTAGGTAGTATCTGTAGCACTACATGACAGGTAATAGTGCTGTAACTAGAGCTCTTGCTAATGTATAATATTGTGTTATAGAGATACCTAGGTAGCATCTGTAGCACTACATGACAGGTAATAGTGCTGTTATCTAGTGCTCTTGCTAATGTATAATATTGTGTTATAGAGATACCTAGGTAGCATCTGTAGCACTACATGACAGGTAATAGTGCTGTTATCTAGTGCTATTGCTAATGTATAATATTGTGTGTTATAGAGATACCTAGGTAGTATCTGTAGCACTACATGACAGGTAATAGTGCTGTTATCTAGTGCTCTTGCTAATGTATAATATTGTGTGTTATAGAGATACCTAGGTAGTATCTGTAGCACTACATGACAGGTAATAGTGCTGTTATCTAGTGCTATTGCTAATGTATAATATTGTGTGTTATAGAGATACCTAGGTAGTATCTGTAGCACTACATGACAGGTAATAGTGCTGTTATCTAGTGCTCTTGCTAATGTATAATATTGTGTGTTATAGAGATACCTAGTTAGTATCTGTAGCACTACATGACAGGTAATAGTGCTGTTATCTAGTGCTCTTGCTAATGTATAATATTGTGTGTTATAGAGATACCTAGTTAGTATCTGTAGCACTACATGACAGGTAATAGTGCTGTTATCTAGTGATCTTGCTAATGTATAATATTGTGTTATAGAGATACCTAGGTAGTATCTGTAGCACTACATGACAGGTAATAGTGTTGTTATCTAGTGATCTTGCTAATGTATAATATTGTGTTATAGAGATACCTAGGTAGTATCTGTAGCACTACATGACAGGTAATAGTGCTGTTATCTAGTGATCTTGCTAATGTATAATATTGTGTTATAGAGTTACCTAGGTAGTATCTGTAGCACTACATGACAGGTAATAGTGCTGTTATCTAGTGATCTTGCTAATGTATAATATTGTGTTATAGAGATACCTAGGTAGTATCTGTAGCACTACATGACAGGTAATAGTGCTGTTATCTAGTGATCTTGCTAATGTATAATATTGTGTTATAGAGATACCTAGGTAGTATCTGTAGCACTACATGACAGGTAATAGTGCTGTTATCTAGTGATCTTGCTAATGTATAATATTGTGTTATAGAGATACCTAGGTAGTATCTGTAGCACTACATGACAGGTAATAGTGTAGTTATCTAGTGCTCTTGCTAATGTATAATATTGTGTGTTATAGAGATACCTAGGTAGTATCTGTAGCACTACATGACAGGTAATAGTGCTGTTATCTAGTGCTCTTGCTAATGTATAATATTGTGTTATAGAGATACCTAGGTAGTATCTGTAGCACTACATGACAGGTAATAGTGCTGTTATCTAGTGCTCTTGCTAATGTATAATATTGTGTGTTATAGAGATACCTAGGTAGCATCTGTAGCACTACATGACAGGTAATAGTACTGTTATCTAGTGCTCTTGCTAATGTATAATATTGTGTTATAGAGATACCTAGGTAGTATCTTTAGCACTACATGACAGGTAATAGTGCTGTTATCTAGTGCTCTTGCTAATGTATAATATTGTGTGTTATAGAGATACCTAGGTAGTATCTGTAACACTACATGACAGGTAATAGTGTTGTTATCTAGTACTCTTGCTAATGTATAATATTGTGTGTTATAGAGATACCTAGGTAGCATCTGTAGTACTACATGACAGGTAATACTGCTGCTATCTAGTGCTCTTGCTAATGTATAATATTGTGTGTTATAGAGATACCTAGGTAGTATCTGTAGCACTACATGACAGGTAATAGTGCTGTTATCTAGTGCTCTAGCTAATGTATAATATTGTGTGTTATAGAGATACCTAGGTAGTATCTGTAGCACTACATGACAGGTAATAGTGCTGTTATCTAGTGCTCTTGCTAATGTATAATATTGTGTGTTATAGAGATACCTAGGTAGTATCTGTAGCACTACATGGCATGTAATAGTGCTGTTATCTAGTGCTCTTGCTAATGTATAATATTGTGTTATAGAGATACCTAGGTAGCATCTGTAGCACTACATGACAGGTAATAGTGCTGTTATCTAGTGCTCTTGCTAATGTATAATATTGTGTTATAGAGATACCTAGGTAGTATCTGTAGCACTACATGACAGGTAATAGTGCTGTTATCTAGTGCTCTTGCTAATGTATAATATTGTGTGTTATAGAGATACCTAGGTAGTATCTGTAGCACTACATGACAGGTAATAGTGTAGTTATCTAGTGCTCTTGCTAATGTATAATATTGTGTGTTATAGAGACACCTAGGTAGTATCTGTAGCACTACATGACAGGTAATAGTGCTGTTATCTAGTGCTCTTGCTAATGTATAATACTGTGTGTTATAGAGATACCTAGGTAGTATATGTAGCACTACATGACAGGTAATAGTGCTGTTATCTAGTGCTCTTGCTAATGTATAATATTGTGTGTTATAGAGATACCTAGGTAGTATCTGTAGCACTACATGACAGGTAATAGTGCTGTTATCTAATGGTCTTGCTAATGTATAATATTGTGTGTTATAGAGATACCTAGGTAGCATCTGTAGTACTACATGACAGGTAATAGTGCTGTTATCTAGTGCTCTTGCTAATGTATAATATTATGTGTTATAGAGATACCTAGGTAGCATCTGTAGCACTACATGACAGGTAATAGTGCTGTTATCTAGTGCTCTTGCTAATGTATAATATTATGTGTTATAGAGATACCTAGGTAGTATCTGTAGCACTACATGACAGGTAATAGTGCTGTTATCTAGTGCTCTTGCTAATGTATAATATTGTGTGTTATAGAGATACCTAGGTAGTATCTGTAGCACTACATGACAGGTAATAGTGCTGTTATCTAGTGCTCTTGCTAATGTATAATATTGTGTGTTATAGAGATACCTAGGTAGCATCTGTAGCACTACATGACAGGTAATAATGCTGTTATCTAGTGCTCTTGCTAATGTATAATATTGTGTGTTATAGAGATACCTAGGTAGCATCTGTAGCACTACATGACAGGTAATAATGCTGTTATCTAGTGCTCTTGCTAATGTATAATATTGTGTGTTATAGAGATACCTAGGTACCATCTGTAGCACTACATGACAGGTAATAGTGCTGTTATCAAGTGCTCTTGCAAATGTATAATATTGTGTGTTATAGAGATACCTAGGTAGTATCTGTAGCACTACATGACAGGTAATAGTGCTGTTATCTAGTGCTCTTGCTAATGTATAATATTGTGTGTTATAGAGATACCTAGGTAGTATCTGTAGCACTACATGACAGGTAATAGTGCTGTTATCTAGTGCTCTTGCTAATGTATAATATTATGTGTTATAGAGATACCTAGGTAGTATCTGTAGCACTACATGACAGGTAATAGTGCTGTTATCTAGTGCTCTTGCTAATGTATAATATTGTGTGTTATAGAGATACCTAGGTAGTATCTGTAGCACTATTTGACAGGTAATAGTGCTGTTATCTAGTGCTCTTGCTAATGTATAATATTGTGTGTTATAGAGATACCTAGGTACCATCTGTAGCACTACATGACAGGTAATAATGCTGTTATCTAGTGCTCTTGCTAATGTATAATATTGTGTGTTATAGAGATACCTAGGTACCATCTGTAGCACTACATGACAGGTAATAGTGCTGTTATCAAGTGCTCTTGCAAATGTATAATATTGTGTGTTATAGAGATACCTAGGTAGTATCTGTAGCACTACATGACAGGTAATAGTGCTGTTATCTAGTGCTCTTGCTAATGTATAATATTGTGTGTTATAGAGATACCTAGGTATTATCTGTAGCACTACATGACAGGTAATAGTGCTGTAACTAGTGCTCTTGCTAATGTATAATATTGTGTGTTATAGAGATACCTAGGTAGTATCTGTAGCACTACATGACAGGTAATAGTGCTGTAACTAGTGCTCTTGCTAATGTATAATATTGTGTGTTATAGAGATACCTAGGTAGTATCTGTAGCACTACATGACAGGTAATAGTGCTGTTATCTAGTGCTCTTGCTAATGTATAATATTGTGTGTTATAGAGATACCTAGGTAATATCTGTAGCACTACATGACAGGTAATAGTGCTGTTATCTAGTGCTCTTGCTAATGTATAATATTGTGTTATAGAGATACCTAGGTAGTATCTGTAGCACTACATGACAGGTAATAGTGCTGTTATCTAGTGCTCTTGCTAATGTATAATATTGTGTGTTATAGAGATACCCAGGTAGTATCTGTAGCACTACATGACAGGTAATAGTGCTGTTATCTAGTGCTCTTGCTAATGTATAATATTGTGTTATAGAGATACCTAGGTAGCATCTGTACCACTACATGACAGGTAATAGTGCTGTAACTAGTGCTCTTGCTAATGTATAATATTGTGTGTTATAGAGATACCTAGGTAGCATCTGTAGCACTACATGACAGGTAATAGTGCTGTAACTAGTGCTCTTGCTAATGTATAATATTGTGTGTTATAGAGATACCTAGGTAGTATCTGTAGCACTACATGACAGGTAATAGTGCTGTTATCTAATGCTCTTGCTAATGTATAATATTGTGTGCTATAGAGATACCTAGGTAGTATCTGTAGCACTACATGACAGGTAATAGTGCTGTTATCTAGTGCTCTTGCTAATGTATAATATTGTGTTATAGAGATACCTAGGTAGCATCTGTAGCACTACATGACAGGTAATAGTGCTGTTATCTAGTGATCTTGCTAATGTATAATATTGTGTGTTATAGAGATACCTAGGTAGTATCTGTAGCACTACATGACAGATAATAGTGCTGTTATCTAGTGCTCTTGCTAATGTATAATATTGTGCGTTATAGAGATACCTAGGTAGTATCTGTAGCACTACATGACAGGTAATAGTGCTGTTATCTAGTGCTCTTGCTAATGTATAATATTGTGTTATAGAGATACCTAGGTAGTATCTGTAGCACTACATGACAGGTAATAGTGCTGTTATCTAGTGCTCTTGCTAATGTATAATATTGTGTTATAGAGATACCTAGGTAGTATCTGTAGCACTACATGACAGGTAATAGTGTTGTTATCTAGTGCTCTTGCTAATGTATAATATTGTGTTATAGAGATACCTAGGTAGTATCTGTAGCACTACATGACAGGTAATAGTGCTGTTATCTAGTGATCTTGCTAATGTATAATATTGTGTGTTATAGAGATACCTAGGTAGTATCTGTAGCACTACATGACAGGTAATAGTGCTGTTATCTAGTGCTCTTGCTAATGTATAATATTTTGTGTTATAGAGATACCTAGGTAGTATCTGTAGCACTACATGACAGGTAATAGTGCTGTTATCTAGTGCTCTTGCTAATGTATAATATTGTGTTATAGAGATACCTAGGTAGTATCTGTAGCACTACATGACAGGTAATAGTGCTGTTATCTAGTACTCTTGCTAATGTATAATATTGTGTGTTATAGAGATACCTAGGTAGTATCTGTAGCACTACATGACAGGTAATAGTGCTGTTATCTAGTGCTCTTGCTAATGTATAATATTGTGTTATAGAGAGATACCTAGGTAGTATCTGTAGCACTACATGACAGGTAATAGTGCTGTTATCTAGTGCTCTTGCTAATGTATAATATTGTGTTATAGAGAGATACCTAGGTAGTATCTGTAGCACTACATGACAGGTAATAGTGCTGTTATCTACTGATCTTGCTAATGTATAATATTGTGTGTTATAGAGATACCTAGGTAGTATCTGTAGCACTACATGACAGGTAATAGTGCTGTTATCTAGTGCTCTTGCTAATGTATAATATTGTGTGTTATAGAGATACCTAGGTAGTATCTGTAGCACTACATGACAGGTAATAGTGCTGTTATCTAGTGCTCTTGCTAATGTATAATATTGTGTGTTATAGAGATACCTATGTAGTATCTGTAGCACTACATGACATGTAATAGTGCTGTTATTTAGTGCTCTTGCTAATGTATAATATTGTGTGTTATAGAGATACCTAGGTAGTATCCGTAGCACTACATGACAGGTAATAGTGCTGTTATCTAGTGCTCTTGCTAATGTATAATATTGTGTGTTATAGAGATACCTAGGTAGTATCCGTAGCACTACATGACTGGTAATAGTGCTGTTATCTAGTGCTCTTGCTAATGTATAATATTGTGTGTTATAGAGATACCTAGGTAGTATCTGTAGCACTACATGACAGGTAATAGTGCTGTTATCTAATGCTCTTGCTAATGTATAATATTGTGTTATAGAGATACCTAGGTAGTATCTGTAGCACTACATGACAGGTAATAGTGCTGTTATCTAGTGATCTTGCTAATGTATAATATTGTGTTATAGAGATACCTAGGTAGTATCTGTAGCACTACATGACAGGTAATAGTGCTGTTATCTAGTGCTCTTGCTAATGTATAATATTGTGTTATAGAGATACCTAGGTAGCATCTGTAGCACTACATGACAGGTAATAGTGCTGTTATCTAGTGCTCTTGCTAATGTATAATATTGTGTTATAGAGATACCTAGGTAGCATCTGTAGCACTACATGACAGGTAATAGTACTGTTATATAGTGCTCTTGCTAATGTATAATATTGTGTGTTATAGAGATACCTAGGTAGTATCTGTAGCACTACATGACAGGTAATAGTGCTGTTATCTAGTGCTCTTGCTAATGTATAATATTGTGTTATAGAGAGACCTAGGTAGTATCTGTAGCACTACATGACAGGTAATAGTGCTGTTATCTAGTGCTCTTGCTAATGTATAATATTGTGTGTTATAGAGATACCTAGGTAGTATCTGTAGCACTACATGACAGGTAATAGTGCTGTTATCTAGTGATCTTGCTAATGTATAATATTGTGTGTTATAGAGATACCTAGGTAGTATCTGTAGCACTACATGACAGGTAATAGTGCTGTTATCTAGTGATCTTGCTAATGTATAATATTGTGTGTTATAGAGATACCTAGGTAGCATCTGTAGCACTACATGACAGGTAATAGTGCTGTTATCTAGTGATCTTGCTAATGTATAATATTGTGTGTTATAGAGATACCTAGGTAGCATCTGTAGCACTACATGACAGGTAATAGTGCTGTTATCTAGTGCTCTTGCTAATGTATAATATTGTGTGTTATAGAGATACCTAGGTAGTATCTGTAGCACTACATGACAGGTAATAGTGCTATTATCTAATGCTCTTGCTAATGTATAATATTGTGTTATAGAGATACCTAGGTAGTATCTGTAGCACTACATGACAGGTAATAGTGCTGTTATCTAGTGCTCTTGCTAATGTATAATATTGTGTGTTATAGAGATACCTAGGTAGTATCTGTAGCACTACATGACAGGTAATAGTGCTGTTATCTAGTGCTCTTGCTAATGTATAATATTGTGTGTTATAAAGATACCTAGGTAGTATCTATATCACTACATGACAGGTAATAGTGCTGTTATCTAGTGCTCTTGCTAATGTATAATATTGTGTGTTATAAAGATACCTAGGTAGTATCTGTAGCACTACATGACAGGTAATAGTGCTGTTATCTAGTGCTCTTGCTAATGTATAATATTGTGTTATAGAGAGATACCTAGGTAGTATCTGTAGCACTACATGACAGGTAATAGTGCTGTTATCTACTGATCTTGCTAATGTATAATATTGTGTGTTATAGAGATACCTAGGTAGTATCTGTAGCACTACATGACAGGTAATAGTGCTGTTATCTAGTACTCTTGCTAATGTATAATATTGTGTGTTATAGAGATACCTAGGTAGTATCTGTAGCACTACATGACAGGTAATAGTGCTGTTATCTAGTGCTCTTGCTAATGTATAATATTGTGTGTTATAGAGATACCTATGTAGTATCTGTAGCACTACATGACATGTAATAGTGCTGTTATTTAGTGCTCTTGCTAATGTATAATATTGTGTGTTATAGAGATACCTAGGTAGTATCCGTAGCACTACATGACAGGTAATAGTGCTGTTATCTAGTGCTCTTGCCAATGTATAATATTGTGTGTTATAGAGATACCTAGGTAGTATCCGTAGCACTACATGACTGGTAATAGTGCTGTTATCTAGTGCTCTTGCTAATGTATAATATTGTGTGTTATAGAGATACCTAGGTAGTATCTGTAGCACTACATGACAGGTAATAGTGCTGTTATCTAATGCTCTTGCTAATGTATAATATTGTGTTATAGAGATACCTAGGTAGTATCTGTAGCACTACATGACAGGTAATAGTGCTGTTATCTAGTGATCTTGCTAATGTATAATATTGTGTTATAGAGATACCTAGGTAGTATCTGTAGCACTACATGACAGGTAATAGTGCTGTTATCTAGTGCTCTTGCTAATGTATAATATTGTGTTATAGAGATACCTAGGTAGCATCTGTAGCACTACATGACAGGTAATAGTGCTGTTATCTAGTGCTCTTGCTAATGTATAATATTGTGTTATAGAGATACCTAGGTAGCATCTGTAGCACTACATGACAGGTAATAGTACTGTTATATAGTGCTCTTGCTAATGTATAATATTGTGTGTTATAGAGATACCTAGGTAGTATCTGTAGCACTACATGACAGGTAATGTAATAGTGCTGTTATCTAGTGCTCTTGCTAATGTATAATATTGTGTTATAGAGATACCTAGGTAGTATCTGTAGCACTACATGACAGGTAATAGTGCTGTTATCTAGTGATCTTGCTAATGTATAATATTGTGTGTTATAGAGATACCTAGGTAGCATCTGTAGCACTACATGACAGGTAATAGTGCTGTTATCTAGTGATCTTGCTAATGTATAATATTGTGTGTTATAGAGATACCTAGGTAGCATCTGTAGCACTACATGACAGGTAATAGTGCTGTTATCTAGTGATCTTGCTAATGTATAATATTGTGTGTTATAGAGATACCTAGGTAGTATCTGTAGCACTACATGACAGGTAATAGTGCTGTTATCTAATGCTCTTGCTAATGTATAATATTGTGTTATAGAGATACCTAGGTAGTATCTGTAGCACTACATGACAGGTAATAGTGCTGTTATCTAGTGCTCTTGCTAATGTATAATATTGTGTGTTATAGAGATACCTAGGTAGTATCTGTAGCACTACATGACAGGTAATAGTGCTGTTATCTAGTGCTCTTGCTAATGTATAATATTGTGTGTTATAAAGATACCTAGGTAGTATCTATATCACTACATGACAGGTAATAGTGCTGTTATCTAGTGCTCTTGCTAATGTATAATATTGTGTGTTATAAAGATACCTAGGTAGTATCTGTAGCACTACATGACAGGTAATAGTGCTGTTATCTAGTGCTCTTGCTAATGTATAATATTGTGTGTTATAGAGATACCTAGGTAGTATCCGGGGCACTACATGACAGGTAATATTGCTGTTATCTAGTGCACTTGCTAATGTATAATATTGTGTGTTATAGAGATACCTAGGTAGTATCTGTAGCACTACATGACAGGTAATAGTGCTGTTATCTAGTGCTCTTGCTAATGTATAATATTGTGTGTTATAGAGATACCTAGGTAGTATCTGTAGCACTACATGACAGGTAATAGTGCTGTTATCTAGTGTTCTTGCTAATGTATAATATTGTGTGTTATAGAGATACCTAGGTAGCATCTGTAGCACTACATGACAGGTAATAGTGCTGTTATCTAGTGCTCTTGCTAATGTATAATATTGTGTTATAGCGATACCTAGGTAGTATCTGTAGCACTACATGACAGGTAATAGTGCTGTTATCTAGTGCTCTTGCTAATGTATAATATTGTGTTATAGAGATACCTAGGTAGTATCTGTAGCACTACATGACAGGTAATAGTGCTGTTATCTAGTGCTCTTGCTAATATATAATATTGTGTTATAGAGATACCTAGGTAGTATCTGTAGCAATACATGACAGGTAATAGTGCTGTTATCTAGTGCTCTTGCTAATGTATAATATTATGTGTTATAGAGATACCTAGGTATTATCTGTAGCACTACATGACAGGTAATAGTGCTGTTATCTAGTGCTCTTGCTAATGTATAATATTGTGTGTTATAGAGATACCTAGGTAGCATCTGTAGCACTACATGACAGGTAATAGTGCTGTTATCTAGTGATCTTGCTAATGTATAATATTGTGTGTTATAGAGATACCTAGGTAGTATCTGTAGCACTACATGACAGGTAATAGTGCTGTTATCTAGTGATCTTGCTAATGTATAATATTGTGTGTTATAGAGATACCTAGGTAGTATCTGTAGCACTAAATGACAGGTAATAGTGCTGTTATCTAGTGCTCTTGCTAATGTATAATATTGTGTTATAGAGATACCTAGGTAGTATCTGTAGCACTACATGACAGGTAATAGTGCTGTTATCTAGTGCTCTTGCTAATGTATAATACTGTGTGTTATAGAGATACCTAGGTAGTATCAGTAGCACTACATGACAGGTAATAGTGCTGTTATCTAGTGCTCTTGCTAATGTATAATATTGTGTTATAGAGATACCTAGGTAGTATCTGTAGTACTACATGACAGATAATAGTGCTGTTATATAGTGCTCTTGCTAATGTATAATATTGTGTGTTATAGAGATACCTAGGTAGTATCTGTAGCACTACATGACAGGTAATAGTGCTGTTATCTAGTGCTCTTGCTAATGTATAATATTGTGTTATAGAGATACCTAGGTAGCATCTGTAGCACTACATGACAGGTAATAGTGCAGTTATCTAGTGTTCTTGCTAATGTATAATATTGTGTGTTATAGAGATACCTAGGTAGCATCTGTAGTACTACATGACAGGTAATAGTGCTGTTATCTAGTGCTCTTGCTAATGTATAATATTGTGTTATAGCGATACCTAGGTAGTATCTGTAGCACTACATGACAGGTAATAGTGCTGTTATCTAGTGCTCTTGCTAATGTATAATACTGTGTGTTATAGAGATACATAGGTACCATCTGTAGCACTACATGACAGGTAATAGTGCTGTTATCTAGTGCTCTTGCTAATGTATAATACTGTGTGTTATAGAGATACCTAGGTAGCATCTGTAGTACTACATGACAGGTAATAGTGCTGTTATCTAGTGCTCTTGCTAATGTATAATATTGTGTTATAGCGATACCTAGGTAGTATCTGTAGCACTACATGACAGGTAATAGTGCTGTTATCTAGTGCTCTTGCTAATGTATAATACTGTGTGTTATAGAGATACATAGGTACCATCTGTAGCACTACATGACAGGTAATAGTGCTGTTATCTAGTGCTCTTGCTAATGTATAATACTGTGTGTTATAGAGATACCTAGGTACCATCTGTAGCACTACATGACAGGTAATAGTGCTGTTATCTAGTGCTCTTGCTAATGTATAATATTGTGTGTTATAGAGATACCTAGGTACTATCTGTAGCACTACATGACAGGTAATAGTGCTGTTATCTAGTGCTCTTGCTAATGTATAATATTGTGTGTTATAGAGATACCTAGGTAGTATCTGTAACACTACATGACAGGTAATAGTGCTGTTATCTAGTGCTCTTGCTAATGTATAATATTATGTGTTATAGAGATACCTAGGTGGCATCTGTAGCACTACATGACAGGTAATAGTGTTGCTATCTAGTGCTCTTGCTAATGTATAATATTGTGTTATAGAGATACCTAGGTAGTATCTGTAGCACTACATGACAGGTAATAGTGCTGTTATCTAGTGCTTTTGCTAATGTATAATATTGTGTGTTAGAGAGATACCTAGGTAGTATCTATAGCACTACATGACAGGTAACAGTGCTGTTATCTAGTGCTCTTGCTAATGTATAATATTATGTGTTATAGAGATACCTAGGTAGTATCTGTAGCACTACATGACAGGTAATAGTGCTGTTATCTAGTGCTCTTGCTAATGTATAATATTGTGTGTTATAGAGATACCTAGGTAGTATCTGTAGCACTACATGACAGGTAATAGTGCTGTTATCTAGTGCTCTTGATAATATATAATATTGTGTTATAGAGATACCTAGGTAGTATCTGTAGCACTACATGACAGGTAATAGTGCTGTTATCTAGTGCTCTTGCTAATGTATAATATTGTGTGTTATAGAGATACCTAGGTAGTATCTGTAGCACTACATGACAGGTAATAGTGCTGTTATCTAGTGCTCTTGCTAATGTATAATATTGTGTGTTATAGAGATACCTAGGTAGCATCTGTAGCACTACATGACAAGTAATAGTGCTGTTATCTAGTGCTCTTGCTAATATATAATATTTTGTGTTATAGAGATACCTAGGTAGTATCTGTAGCACTACATGACAGGTAATAGTGCTGTTATCTAGTGCTCTTGCTAATGTATAATATTGTGTGTTATAGAGATACCTAGGTAGCATCTGTAGCACTACATGACGGGTAATAGTGCTGTTATCTAGTGCTCTTGCTAATGTATAATATTGTGTGTTATAGAGATACCTAGGTAGTATTTGTAGCACTACATGACAGGTAATAGTGCTGTTATCTAGTGCTCTTGCTAATGTATAATATTGTGTGTTATAGAGAAACCTAGGTAGTATCTGTAGCACTACATGACAGCTAATAGTGCTGTTATCTAGTGCTCTTGCTAATGTATAATATTGTGTTATAGAGATACCTAGGTAGTATCTGTAGCACTACATGACAGGTAATAGTGCTGTTATCTAGTGCTCTTGTTAATGTATAATATTGTGTGTTATAGAGAAACCTATGTAGCATCTGTAGCACTACATGACAGGTAATAGTGCTGTTATCTAGTGCTCTTGCTAATGTATAATATTGTGAGTTATAGAGATACCTAGGTAGCATCTGTAGCACTACATGACCGGTAATAGTGCTGTTATCTAGTGCTCTTGCTAATGTATAATATTGTGTTATAGATATACCTAGGTAGTGTCTGTAGCACTACATGACAGATAATAGTGCTGTTATCTAGTGCTCTTGCTAATGTATAATACTGTGCGTTATAGAGATACCTAGGTAGTATCTGTAGCACTACATGACAGGTAATAGTGCTGTTATCTAGTGCTCTTGCTAATGTATAATATTGTGTGTTATAGAGATACCTAGGTAGTATCTGTAGCACTACATGACAGGTAATAGTGCTGTTATCTAGTGCTCTTGCTAATGTATAATATTGTGTTATAGAGATACCTAGGTAGTATCTGTAGCACTACATGACAGGTAATAGTGCTGTTATCTAATGATCTTGCTAATGTATAATATTGTGCGTTATAGAGATACCTAGGTAGTATCTGTAGCACTACATGACAGGTAATAGTGCTGTTATCTAGTGCTCTTGCTAATGTATAATATTGTGTGTTATAGAGATACCTAGGTAGCATCTGTAGCACTACATGACAGGTAATACTGCTGTTATATAGTGCTCATGCTAATGTATAATATTGTGTGTTATAGAGATACCTAGGTAGTATCTGTAGCACTACATAACAGGTAATAGTGCTGTTATCTAGTGCTCTTGCTAATGTATAATATTGTGTGTTATAGAGATACCTAAGTAGTATCTGTAGCACTACATGACAGGTAATAGTGCTGTTATCTAGTGCTCTTGCTAATGTATACTATTGTGTGTTATAGAGATACCTAGGTAGTATCTGTAGCACTACATGACAGGTAATAGTGCTGTTATCTAGTGCTCTTGCTAATGTATACTATTGTGTGTTATAGAGATACCTAGGTAGTATCTGTAGCACTACATGACAGGTGATAGTGCTGTTATCTAGTGCTCTTGCTAATGTATAATATTGTGTGCTATAGAGATACCTAGGTAGTATCTGTAGCACTACATAACAGGTAATAGTGCTGTTATCTAGTGCTCTTGCTAATGTATAATATTATGTGTTATAGAGATACCTAGGTAGTATCTGTAGCACTACATGACAGGTAATAGTGCTGTTATCTAGTGCTCTTGCTAATATATAATATTGTGTTATAGAGATACCTAGGTAGTATCTGTAGCACTACATGACAGGTAATAGTGCTGTTATCTAGTGCTCTTGCTAATGTATAATATTGTGTGCTATAGAGATACCTAGGTAGTATCTGTAGCACTACATAACAGGTAATAGTGCTGTTATCTAGTGCTCTTGCTAATGTATAATATTGTGTGTTATAGATACCTAGGTAGTATCTGTAGCACTACATGACAGGTAATAGTGCTGTTATCTAGTGCTCTTGCTAATGTACAATATTATGTGTTATAGAGATACCTAGGTAGTATCTGTAGCACTACATGACAGGTAATAGTGCTGTTATCTAGTGCTCTTGCTAATGTATAATATTGTGTTATGGAGATACCTAGGTAGCATCTGTAGCACTACATGTGAGGTAATAGTGCTGTTATCTAGTACTCTTGCTAATGTATAATATTATGTGTTATAGAGATACCTAGGTAGTATCTGTAGCACTATATGACAGGTAATAGTGCTGTTATCTAGTGCTCTTACTAATGTATAATATTGTGTTATAGAGATACCTAGGTAGTATCTGTAGCACTACATGACAGGTAATAGTGCTGTTATCTAGTGCTCTTGCTAATGTATAATATTGTGCTATAGAGATACCTAGGTAGTATCTGTAGCACTACATGACAGGTAATAGTGCTGTTATCTAGTGCTCTTGCTAATGTATAATATTGTGTGTTATAGAGATACCTAGGTAGTATCTGTAGCACTACATGACAGGTAATAGTGCTGTTATATAGTGCTCTTGCTAATGTATAATATTGTGTGTTATAGAGATAGCTAGGTAGTATCTGTAGCACTACATGACTGGTAATAGTGCTGTTATCTAGTGCTCTTGCTAATGTATAATATTGTGTGTGTTATAGAGATACCTGGGTAGTATCTGTAGCACTACATGACAGGTAATAGTGCTGTTATCTAGTGCTCTTGCTAATGTATAATATTGTGTGTTATAGAGATACCTAGGTAGTATCTGTAGCACTACATGACAGGTAATAGTGCTGTTATCTAGTGCTCTTGCTAATGTATAAATATTGTGTGTTATATAGATACCTAGGTAGCATCTGTAGCACTACATGACAGGTCATAGTGCTGTTATCTAGTGCTCTTGCTAAAGTATAATATTGTGTGTTGTAGAGATACCTAGGTAGTATCTGTAGCACTACATGACAGGTAATAGTGCTGTTATCTAGTGCTCTTGCTAATGGATAACATTCTTGCAAAATTGCTGCCATATAGTGCTCCATAGTAAGTCCCTGTTTTTCAACAAAATATAAATTGATAATAGAAGTAAATTGCATGTTGTTTTTTATATTAGGTTTCATAACTCTTTAACATGAAAAGTCATGGGATTTCCCCAATACAAGACTTAGCTTTTACATGAAGTTGGTAAGGAGATACAGTATTAGTTCATTACTGCATGAATGCGCCATTTGGTGGGAAACACAGATATTTAACTAGGAATTACCCTGTTTTTTCCTTTTCTAAGTGAAAAATTAAACTCTTATGTGACATTGCATTTTCTTTAACTTTTGTGGAAACTTTATAGATTAGTGTTGTTGGGGCACGATCACATATTTGGCAAAGGGTAAGAAAACCCAGCGTCGCCAATTTTGAGTCTAATCGAGTGATCACATACCCGGCACAGCAGACAAGTTATGTGCTTATATTTTACACGTCAGGCGCATTTTTTACTCCCATAAACTTACATAGAACTGGCGTCGCCAGTCGGTATCACATATGCAGCGCAAGGACTTACGTGCGCAGAATGGAGATAATTTTACTCCATTTTTATCTCGCCACACATAGGCAGACATGGCAAGCCTTGTGCTCAGTAAAAAAGCACCGTAACTCCCTGGAAGCTTAAACAAAAACCTAACCCATGCGCAATATCATGTGACTAATAAAATGTATTAACCTCTAAACCACAATCCCCCCACATCGCAAACACCTAATTCAACTATTAACACCTAAATCGCCATCCCCCACAACGCAAACTACCTAATTAACATATTAACCCCTAAATTGCCAACCTCCACAACACAAACTACTTAATTAACCTATTAACCCCTAAATCGCCAACCCCCACAACACAAACTACCTAATTAACCTATTAACCCCTAAACCGCCATCCCCCACAACACAAAGTATTAAACTAAAAACTATGCCCCCTAACCTAACACCCCCTAACTTAACCCCAATTAAAATACCCTGAAACAAAATTAAAAAGATACTAACTACATTAAAAATAAAAAAAGTTACAAAAAATAAAAAAATCTAATTTACATACAACTCTAACATTACATTAAAAAAAAACTACCATTACAGAAAATAAAAAAACCTACCCTTACAAAAAAACAAAAACCTAACATTACAGAAAATAACAAACTAATGCCTAGAATACGACTCTTGCGTTAGCCTTAAAAAGCAGCGTTGAGGGGTCCCAACGCTGCTTTTTAACTCCCGCTGGTATTACGAGTCAGGCAGGTACAGGTGTACCGCTCACTTTTTTTCCACGATTTTCACATACCGCAAATCCCCTTACGTCAATTACGTATCCTATCTTTTTAATGGGATTTTCCTAACGCCGGTATTGCGATTGCTGGAAAAAGTGAGCGGTAGACCCTCTCCTGTCCAGACTCCTACCGCATTTAAAAGTCAGTAGTTAAGAGTTTTATGGGCTAACGCCGTAACATGATAAAAAGTACACTAACACCCATAAACTACCTATTAACCCCTAAACCGAGCCCCCCCCACACAACGCAAACACTTAATTAAAATGTTTAACCCCTAATCTGCCGACCAGACATCGTCACCACTGTAATAAATATATTAACCCCTAAACCGCCGCACTCCCGCCTCACAAACACAAGTTACATTTTATTAACCCCTAATCTGCCGTCCCTAACATCGCCGACACCTATCTACATGAGACACAATATTATACATTAGCAAGAGCACTAGATAACAGCACTATTACCTGTCATGTAGTGCTACAGATACTACCTAGGTATCTCTATAACACACAATATTATACATTAGCAAGAGCACTAGATAACAGCACTATTACCTGTCATGTAGTGCTACAGATACTACCTAGGTATCTCTATAACACACAATATTATACATTAGCAAGAGCACTATATAACAGCACTATTACCTGTCATGTAGTGCTACAGATACTACCTAGGTATCTCTATAACACACAATATTATACATTAGCAAGAGCACTAGATAACAGCACTATTACCTGTCATGTAGTGCTACAGATACTACCTAGGTATCTCTATAACACAATATTATATATTAGCAAGAGCACTAGATAACAGCACTATTACCTGTCATGTAGTGCTACAGATACTACCTAGGTATCTCTATAACACAATATTATACATTAGCAAGAGCACTAGATAACAGCACTATTACCTGTCATGTAGTGCTACAGATACTACCTAGGTATCTCTATAGCACACAATATTATACATTAGCAAGAGCACTAGATAACAGCACTATTACCTGTCATGTAGTGCTACAGATACTACCTAGGTATCTCTATAACACACAATATTATACATTAGCAAGAGCACTAGATAACAGCACTATTACCTGTCATGTAGTGATACAGATACTACCTAGGTATCTCTATAACACACAATATTATACATTAGCAAGAGCACTAGATAACAGCACTATTACCTGTCATGTAGTGCTACAGATACTACCTAGGTATCTCTATAACACACAATATTATACATTAGCAAGAGCACTAGATAACAGCACTATTACCTGTCATGTAGTGCTACAGATACTACCTAGGTATCTCTATAACACACAATATTATACATTAGCAAGAGCACTATATAACAGCACTATTACCTGTCATGTAGTGCTACAGATACTACCTAGGTATCTCTATAACACATAATATTGTACATTAGCAAGAGCACTAGATAACAGCACTATTACCTGTCATGTAGTGCTACAGATACTACCTAGGTATCTCTATAACACAATATTATACATTAGCAAGAGCACTATATAGCAGCACTATTACCTGTCATGTAGTGATACAGATACTACCTAGGTATCTCTATAACACATAATATTGTACATTAGCAAGAGCACTAGATAACAGCACTATTACCTGTCATGTAGTGCTACAGATACTACCTAGGTATCTCTATAACACATAATATTGTACATTAGCAAGAGCACTAGATAACAGCACTATTACCTGTCATGTAGTGCTACAGATACTACCTAGGTATCTCTATAACACACAATATTATACATTAGCAAGAGCACTAGATAACAGCACTATTACCTGTCATGTAGTGCTACAGATACTACCTAGGTATCTCTATAACACACAATATTATACATTAGCAAGAGCACTAGATAACAGCACTATTACCTGTCATGTAGTGCTACAGATACTACCTAGGTATCTCTATAACACAATATTATACATTAGCAAGAGCACTAGATAACAGCACTATTACCTGTCATGTAAGTGAAAGATAGTGTAGGCTCTTTTCTGTCTTTGTCTCCTAACCCAGGTTATAGCAGCCCACCTGTTTTTTCTTTAGACCCTGGGGTCCTGGGAGATCGTCAGCGTAGACTCGGAGCTTAGTGGGTCTGCTCGCACCGACTGTGACTCGGGCCGGCGAGTCTCTCGGCTCCTTTCCGACTTCCCGCTATCCAGACAACGCACCACGTCTTGAGGTGAATCCCCTCCAGTCCGGGCCAAGTCTGTTGGCCAGAGCGTATACGCCACAGCGGCCGTGGAACAGCGTAGGGGTGCCTGTGCGCCGATGGTTCGCTCAGGACGCCAGTTGCATGCGTCCCTTCAAGCACCTCCCACAAACGGAAGTCAACTGTAGTAAGCAAGATTCTGCACTATCAATAAACATGAAATCCTAGTTGTTGATTTTCAGTATCTTCATTTTCAGTGGCAACGATTGACCCCCTAGGTATCTCTATAACACACAATATTATACATTAGCAAGAGCACTAGATAACAGCACTATTACCTGTCATGTAGTGCTACAGATACTACCTAGGTATCGCTATAACACACAATATTATACATTAGCAAGAGCACTAGATAACAGCACTATTACCTGTCATGTAGTGCTACAGATGCTACCTAGGTATCTCTATAACACACAATATTATACATTAGCAAGAGCACTAGATAACAGCACTATTACCTGTCATGTAGTGCTACAGATACTACCTAGGTATCTCTATAACACAATATTATACATTAGCAAGAGCACTAGATAACAGCACTATTACCTGTCATGTAGTGCTACAGATACTACCTAGGTATCTCTATAACACAATATTATACATTAGCAAGAGCACTAGATAACAGCACTATTACCTGTCATGTAGTGCTACAGATATTACCTAGGTATCTCTATAACACACAATATTATACATTAGCAAGAGCACTAGATAACAGCACTATCACCTGTCATGTAGTGCTACAGATATTACCTAGGTATCTCTATAACACACAATATTATACTTTAGCAAGAGCACTAGATAACAACACTATTACCTGTCATGTAGTGCTACAGATACTACCTAGGTATCTCTATAACACAATATTATACATTAGCAAGAGCACTAGATAACAGCACTATTACCTGTCATGTAGTGCTACAGATGCTACCTAGGTATCTCTATAACACACAATATTATACATTAGCAAGAGCACTAGATAACAGCACTATTACCTGTCATGTAGTGCTACAGATACTACCTAGGTATCTCTATAACACAATATTATACATTAGCAAGAGCACTAGATAACAGCACTATTACCTGTCATGTAGTGCTACAGATACTACCTAGGTATCTCTATAACACAATATTATACATTAGCAAGAGCACTAGATAACAGCACTATCACCTGTCATGTAGTGCTACAGATATTACCTAGGTATCTCTATAACACACAATATTATACTTTAGCAAGAGCACTAGATAACAGCACTATTACCTGTCATGTAGTGCTACAGATACTACCTAGGTATCTCTATAACACAATATTATACATTAGCAAGAGCACTAGATAACAGCACTATTACCTGTCATGTAGTGCTACAGATACTACCTAGGTATCTCTATAACACAGTATTATACATTAGCAAGAGCACTAGATAACAGCACTATTACCTGTCATGTAGTGCTACAGATACTACCTAGGTATCTCTATAACACACAATATTATACATTAGCAAGAGCACTAGATAACAGCACTATTACCTGTCATGTAGTGCTACATATACTACCTAGGTATCTCTATAACACAATATTATACATTAGCAAGAGCACTAGATAACAGCACTATTACCTGTCATGTAGTGCTACAGATACTACCTAGGTATCTCTATAACACACAATATTATACATTAGCAAGAGCACTAGATAACAGCACTATTACCTGTCATGTAGTGCTACATATACTACCTAGGTATCTCTATAACACAATATTATACATTAGCAAGAGCACTGGATAACAGCACTATTACCTGTCATGTAGTGCTACAGATACTACCTAGGTATCTCTATAACACATAATATTATACATTAGCAAGAGCACTAGATAGCAGCACAATTACCTGTCATGTAGTGCTACAGATACTACCTAGGTATCTCTATAACACACAATATTATACATTAGCAAGAGCACTAGAGGGCAGCACTATTACCTGTCATTTAGTGCTACAGATACTACCTAGGTATCTCTATAACACACAATATTATACATTAGCAAGAGCACTAGATAGCAGCACAATTACCTGTCATGTAGTGCTACAGATACTACCTAGGTATCTCTATAACACAATATTATACATTAGCAAGGGCACTAGATAACAGCACTATTACCTGTCATGTAGTGCTACAGATACTACCTAGGTATCTCTATAACACACAATATTATACATTAGCAAGAGCACTAGATAATAGCACTATTACCTGTCATGTAGTGCTACAGATACTACCTAGGTATCTCTATAACACAATATTATACATTAGCAAGAGCACTAGATAACAGCACTATTACCTGTCATGTAGTGCTACAGATACTACCTAGGTATCTCTATAACACAATATTATACATTAGCAAGAGCACTAGATAACAGCACTATTACCTGTCATGTAGTGCTACAGATACTACCTAGGTATCTCTAAAACACAATATTATACATTAGCAAGAGCACTAGATAACAGCAGTATTACCTGTCATGTAGTGCTACAGATACTACCTAGGTATCTCTATAACACACAATATTATACATTAGCAAGAGCACTAGATAGCAGCACAATTACCTGTCATGTAGTGCTACAGATACTACCTAGGTATCTCTATAACACAATATTATACATTAGCAAGGGCACTAGATAACAGCACTATTACCTGTCCTGTAGTGCTACAGATACTATCTAAGTATCTCTATGACACACAATATTATACATTAGCAAGAGCACTAGATAATAGCACTATTACCTGTCATGTAGTGCTACAGATACTACCTAGGTATCTCTATAACACAATATTATACATTAGCAAGAGCACTGGATAACAGCACTATTACCTGTCATGTAGTGCTACAGATACTACCTAGGTATCTCTATAACACATAATATTATACATTAGCAAGAGCACTAGATAGCAGCACAATTACCTGTCATGTAGTGCTACAGATACTACCTAGGTATCTCTATAACACACAATATTATACATTAGCAAGAGCACTAGAGGGCAGCACTATTACCTGTCATTTAGTGCTACAGATACTACCTAGGTATCTCTATAACACACAATATTATACATTAGCAAGAGCACTAGATAGCAGCACAATTACCTGTCATGTAGTGCTACAGATACTACCTAGGTATCTCTATAACACAATATTATACATTAGCAAGGGCACTAGATAACAGCACTATTACCTGTCATGTAGTGCTACAGATACTACCTAGGTATCTCTATAACACACAATATTATACATTAGCAAGAGCACTAGATAATAGCACTATTACCTGTCATGTAGTGCTACAGATACTACCTAGGTATCTCTATAACACAATATTATACATTAGCAAGAGCACTAGATAACAGCACTATTACCTGTCATGTAGTGCTACAGATACTACCTAGGTATCTCTATAACACAATATTATACATTAGCAAGAGCACTAGATAACAGCACTATTACCTGTCATGTAGTGCTACAGATACTACCTAGGTATCTCTAAAACACAATATTATACATTAGCAAGAGCACTAGATAACAGCAGTATTACCTGTCATGTAGTGCTACAGATACTACCTAGGTATCTCTATAACACACAATATTATACATTAGCAAGAGCACTAGATAGCAGCACAATTACCTGTCATGTAGTGCTACAGATACTACCTAGGTATCTCTATAACACAATATTATACATTAGCAAGGGCACTAGATAACAGCACTATTACCTGTCCTGTAGTGCTACAGATACTATCTAAGTATCTCTATGACACACAATATTATACATTAGCAAGAGCACTAGATAATAGCACTATTACCTGTCATGTAGTGCTACAGATACTACCTAGGTATCTCTATAACACAATATTATACATTAGCAAGAGCACTAGATAACAGCACTATTACCTGTCATGTAGTGCTACAGATACTACCTAGGTATCTCTATAACACAATATTATACATTAGCAAGAGCACTAGATAACAGCACTATTACCTGTCATGTAGTGCTACAGATACTACCTAGGTATCTCTAAAACACAATATTATACATTAGCAAGAGCACTAGATAACAGCAGTATTACCTGTCATGTAGTGCTACAGATACTACCTAGGTATCTCTATAACACACAATATTATACATTAGCAAGAGCACTAGATAACAGCAGTATTACCTGTCATGTAGTGCTACAGATACTACCTAGGTATCTCTATAAAACAATATTATACATTAGCAAGAGCACTAGATAACAGCACTATAACCTGTCATGTAGTGCTACAGATGGTACCTAGGTATCTCTATAACACACAATATTATACATTAGCAAGAGCACTAGATAACAGCACTATAACCTGTCATGTAGTGCTACAGATGGTACCTAGGTATCTCTATAACACACAATATTATACATTAGCAAGAGCACTAGATAACAGCACTATAACCTGTCATGTAGTGCTACAGATGGTACCTAGGTATCTCTATAACACACAATATTATACATTAGCAAGAGCACTAGATAACAGCACTATAACCTGTCATGTAGTGCTATAGATACTACCTAGGTATCTCTATAACACAATATTATACATTAGCAAGAGCACTAGATAACAGCACTATTACCTGTCATGTAGTGCTACAGATACTACCTAGGTATCTCTATAACACAATATTATACATTAGCAAGAGCACTAGATAACAGCACTATTACCTGTCATGTAGTGCTACAGATACTACCTAGGTATCTCTATAACACACAATATTATACATTAGCAAGAGCACTAGATAACAGCACTATTACCTGTCATGTAGTGCTACAGATACTACCTAGGTATCTCTATAACACACAATATTATACATTAGCAAGAGCACTAGATAACAGCACTATTACCTGTTATGTAGTGCTACAGATGCTACCTAGGTATCTCTATAACACACAATATTATACATTAGCAAGAGCACTAGATAACAGCACTATTACCTGTCATGTAGTGCTACAGATGGTACCTAGGTATCTCTATAACACACAATATTATACATTAGCAAGAGCACTAGATAACAGCACTATTACCTGTCATGTAGTGCTACAGATAGTACCTAGGTATCTCTATAACACACAATATTATACATTAGCAAGAGCACTAGATAACAGCACTATTACCTGTTATGTAGTGCTACAGATGCTACCTAGGTATCTCTATAAAACACAATATTATACATTAGCAAGAGCACTAGATAACAGCACTATTACCTGTCATGTAGTGCTACAGATACTACCTAGGTATCTCTATAACACACTATATTATACATTAGCAAGAGCACTAGATAACAGCACTATTACCTGTCATGTAGTGCTACAGATACTACCTAGGTATCTCTATAACACAATATTATACATTAGCAAGAGCACTAGATAACAGCACTATTACCTGTCATGTAGTGCTACAGATACTATCTAGGTATCTCTATAACACAATATTATACATTAGCAAGAGCACTAGATAACAGCACTATTACCTGTCATGTAGTGCTACAGATACTATCTAGGTATCTCTATAACACACTATATTATACATTAGCAAGAGCACTAAATAACAGCACTATTACCTGTCATGTAGTGCTACAGATGGTACCTAGGTATCTCTATAACACACAATATTATACATTAGCAAGATCACTAGATAACAGCACTGTTACCTGTCATGTAGTGCTACAGATACTACCTAGGTATCTCTATAACACACAATATTATACATTAGCAAGAGCACTAGATAACAGCACTATTACTTGTCATGTAGTGCTACAGATACAACCTAAGTATCTCTATAACACAATATTATACATTAGCAAGTGCACTAGATAACATCACTATTACCTGTCATGTAGTGCTACAGATACTACCTAGGTATCTCTATAACACACAATATTATACATTAGCAAGAGCACTAGATAACAGCACTATTACCTGTCATGTAGTGCTACATATACTACCTAGGTATCTCTATAACACACAATAATATACATTAGCAAGAGCACTAGATAATAGCACTATTACCTGTCATGTAGTGCTACATATACTACCTAGGTATCTCTATAACACACAATATTATACATTAGCAAAAGCACTAGATAACAGCACTATCTATTACCTGTCATGTAGTGCTACAGATATTACCTAGGTATCTCTATAACACATAATATTCATTAGCAAGAGCACTAGATAACAGCACTATTACCTGTCATGTAGTGCTACAGATACTATCTAGGTATCTCTATAACACACAATATTATACATTAGCAAGAACACTAGATAACAGCACTATTACCTGTCATGTAGTGCTACAGATACTACCTAGGTATCTCTATAACACACAATATTATACATTAGCTAGAGCACTAGATAACAGCACTATTACCTGTCATGTAGTGCTACAGATACTACTTAGGTATCTCTATAACACACAATATTAGACATTAGCAAGAGCACTAGATAACAGCACTATTACCTGTCATGTAGTGCTACAGATACTACCTAGGTATCTCTATAACACACAATATTATACATTAGCAAGAGCACTAGATAACAGCACTATTACCTGTCATGTAGTGATACAGATACTACCTAGGTATCTCTATAACACACAATATTATACATTAGCAAGAGCACTATATAACAGCACTATTACCTGTCATTTAGTGCTACAGATACTACCTAGGTGTCTCTATAACACACAATATTATACATTAGCAAGAGCACTAGATAGCAGCACTATTACCTGTCATATAGTGCTACAGATACTATCTAGGTATCTCTATAACACATAATATTATACATTAGCAAGAGCACTAGATAACAGCACTATTACCTGTCATGTAGTGCTACAGATACTACCTAGGTATCTCTATAACACACAATATTAGACATTAGCAAGAGCACTAGATAACAGCACTATTACCTGTCATGTAGTGCTACAGATACTACCTAGGTATCTCTATAACACACAATATTATACATTAGCAAGAGCACTAGATATCAGCACTATTACCTGTCATGTAGTGCTACAGATACTACCTAGGTATCTCTATAACACTCAATATTATACATTAGCAAGATCACTAGATAACAGCACTATTACCTGTCATGTAGTGCTACAGATACTACCTAGGTATCTCTATAACACAATATTATATATTAGCAAGAGCACTAGATAACAGCACTATTAGCTGTCATGTAGTGCTACAGATACTACCTAGATATCTCTATAACACAATATTATACATTAGCAAGAGCACTAGATAACAGCACTATTACCTGTCATGTAGTGCTACAGATACTACCTAGGTATCTCTATAACACAATATTATACATTAGCAAGAGCACTAGATAACAGCACTATTACCTGTCATGTAGTGCTACAGATGCTACCTAGGTATCTCTATAACACATAATATTATACATTAGCAAGAGCACTAGATAACAGCACTATTACCTGTCATGTAGTGCTACAGATACTACCTAGGTATCTCTATAACACACAATATTATACATTAGCAATAGCACTAGATAACAGCACTGTTACCTGTCATGTAGTGCTACAGATACTACCTACGTATCTCTATAACACACAATATTATACATTAGCAATAGCACTAGATAACAGCACTGTTACCTGTCATGTAGTGCTACAGATACTACCTACGTATCTCTATAACACACAATATTATACATTAGCAAGAGCACTAGATAACAGCACTATTTTCTGTCATGTAGTGCTACAGATACTACCTAGGTATCTCTATAACACACAATATTATACATTAGCAAGAGCACTAGATAACAGCGCTATTTCCTGTCATAGTGCATATGAGAGCTGCTTACATCCTATTAGCTGATTTGACTTGGATCAAATCAATAGGATGTAAGCAGCTATCATCCTATTGGCTGATTTGAATTTTTCAGCCAATAGGAATGCAAGGGTACCCCTATATAAAATGGGTACCTTTCATTCAATCTTCACTGTGTGGCGGAAGATTGCATGAAGAGGACCTCCGTGTCGGATGGACGTTGCTGATGACCTCTCCGCTTTTGCGCCACCGGGATGAAGATTCAAGATGGAACTGCCTGAAGACCTTTCGCCGCAGGGAAGAATATGGATCACTGCTCTTCAGCAATGGGGATACCTATTTTGGGGTTAATGTAAGTTGTTTGTTTTTTGGGGGTGTTTTTTTTTTTAAGATTAGGGCTTTTTTTTATTTTAATGGGCAGAAAAAAAGCTTATTGCCCTTTTAAGGTAAATGCCCATACAAATGCCCTTTTCTGGGCAATGGATAGATTAGGTTTTTTTTAGTTAGGTTTTTTTTTATTTTGGGGGGGGTGGGGGGTTGTAATTTTAGTGGGTACTTTGTTAATTTTTTTGACAAAAGAGCTTTTAACTTTATGGCAATGCCCTACAAAAGGCCCTTTTAAGGGCTATTGGTAGTTTATTTATAGATTGGGGGGGTATTTTGGGGTGTTTTTTTTTTTTTTAAACGGGGCTATTAGAATAGGAATAACTTTTTTGATTTTGGATAATTTTGTTTTTTTATTTTCTGTAATGGTATTTTTTTTTTCCATGTAATCTTAGGTTGTTGTTTTTTTAATGTAATGTAAGGGCTTTATGTAAAAAAAAATTATTTTTTTTTTAATAGTTTAATTAGGTTTTTGCAATGTGGGGGGTGGTGGTTTAGGGGTCAATAGGTTTATATAGTAGTTTGCATTGTGGGGGATGGCAGTTTAGGGGTAATAGTTTAATTAGGTGTTTGCATTGTGGGTGGTGGCGGTTTAGGGGTTAATATGTTTATATACTAGTTTGCGTTGTGGGGGATGGCAGTTTAGAGGTTAATACATTTTATTAGTGATTGCGATGTGGGAGGATGGCAGATTAGGGGTTAATATGTTTATTTAGTATTTGCGATGTGGGGGATGACGGTTTAGGGCTTTTGAATGGCGTTTTGACTTGTCGGTTTAATTTTTTTTGTCCAGTTTAAATTCTTACGTGTGAATTTAACATTATTTTATTAATCTACGCATGCAAGATGATATACTGGCATAAATTACTGGCAACACCAGAAATATGTAGTTGCGCACATTTCTGAACCTCGCCAGTTTTTCCGATTTACGGCAGTATATCATCTGGCGGCGCGGGTTATGTGATTTATCCGATGTGCTAGGTAAACTTATGGGCGATATGGATTTCAGCAGTTGTGCTGAAACTTACGCCACATATGTAATCTTGCCCATGGTCTTTATTATTGTTAAAGGATAATCTTTCTATGTACTTTAGGATTTTTCTTCACACAAATTAGATTGTCAGCTCTTCAGGACAAATACCACACACGATTAACACATTTATTTGTGATGTCACAAGAGACAAAAACTGGGTACATAGGGGTCCATATAGCGGATCATGTCCGACGCACATCGATAAATGCCGACAGCACACACTGTCGGCATTTATCATTGCACCAGCAGTTCTTGTGAACTGCTGGTGCAATACCACCCGCTGCAGATTTGCGGCCAATCGGCCACTAGCAGGGGGTGTCAATCAGCCCGATCGTAACCGATCAGACTGATTGCTGTCCGCAACCTCAGAGGTGGCGGACGAGTTAAGGAGCAGCGGTCTTAGGACCGCTGCTTCTTAACTTCTGTTTCAGCCGGAAATGAAGCGGAGTGGGTCGGAGGCAGCATCCGCTGCTTCTTAAAAATACCCCTAGACTGTGCTGCACAAAGAAAATGACTTACATATATAGACAAAGCAGCCGAAGGCTCTATGATGCAGTCATAACAGAAATGATCAGAGTTGTTAAAGGGACACTAAACCCAATTATTTTTTTTTCATGATTCGGATAGAGCAGCAATGTTAAGCAACTTTCTAATTTACTCCTATTATCAATTGTATTCGTTCTCTTGCTATCTTTATTTGAAAAAGCATGAATGAAAAGCTAAGGAGCCGGACCATTTTTGGTTCAGTACCTGGGTAGCCCCTGCTGATTGGTGACTAAATGTGGCAAACCAATCGGCAAGCGCTACCCTGGTGCTGAACCAAAAATGGGCCGGCTCCTTAGCTTTTCATTCCTGCTTTTTGAATAAAGATAGCAAGAGAATGAAGAAAAATTAATAATAGGAGTAAATTAGAAAGTCGCTTAAAATGTCATGCTCTATCCAAATCATGAAAGAAAAAATTTGGGTTCAGTGTTCCTTTAAGTTGAGCAGAACTGTTGTTTATAGTATGAAAGCCTAGTGCTCTTCTGGGTAATTAAATATGGAATTAATTAATTACATAAAAATTGGAAATATTTTCTTACACTTCTGATTATCATCAGGTCTAGTGCTTGCAACTCCTATACAAAAAAATAAATATATATTGTTTTATAAAGATGGCAATAGTCCTTTAAAGAGATAGTAAAGACATTTTTTCCTTTCAAAAATCAGATAGAACATATTTTATTATCAGGTATTTGTAGAGCGCCAAAAGGTTCCGCAGCACTAAATCATTTTAAACAACTTTCCTTTTTATTTCTATTACCAAAATGTATTAATTTTCTTGTTATCCTTTTTTGAAAAGCAGGGATGTAAGTTCAGGAGTGTGCACATGTCTGCAGCACTAGATGACAGCAGTTTTGCAACGTTATACATTAGCAGGAGCACTAGATGGCAGCAGTTTTATAATAATGTTATACATTAGCAAGAGCACTAGATGGCAGCAGTTTTATAATAATGTTATACATTAGCAAGAGCACTGGATGGCAGCAGTTTCATAATAATGTTATACATTAGCAAGAGCACTAGATGGCAGCTGTTTTATAACAATGTTATACATTAGCAAGAGCACTAGATGGCAGCAGTTTTATAATAATGTTATACATTAGCAAGAGCACTAGATGGCAGCAGTTTTATAATAATGTTATACATTAGCAAGAGCACTAGATGGCAGCAGTTTTATAATAATGTTATACATTAGCAAGAGCACTAGATGGCAGCAGTTTTATAATAATGTTATACAATAGCAAGAGCACTAGATGGCAGCAGTTTTATAACAATGTTCTACAATAGCAAGAACACTAGATGGCAGCAGTTTTATAATAATGTTATACATTAGCAAGAGCAATAGATGGCAGCAGTTTTATAATAATGTTATACATTAGCAAGAGCACTAGATGGCAGCAGTTTTATAATAATGTTATACAATAGCAAGAGCACTAGATGGCAGCAGTTTTATAATAATGTTATACATTAGCAAGAGAACTAGATGGCAGCAGTTTTATAATAATGTTATACATTAGCAAGAGCACTAGATGGCAGCAGCTTTATAATAATTGTTATACATTAGCAAGAGCACTAGATGGCAGCAGTTTATAACAATGTTATACATTAGCAAGAGCACTAGATGGCAGCAGTTTTATAATAATGTTATACATTAGCAAGAGCACTAGATGGCAGCAGTTTTACAACAATGTTATACATTAGCAAGAGCACTAGATGGCAGCAGTTTTATAATAATGTTATACATTAGCAAGAGCACTAGATGGCAGCAGTTTTACAACAATGTTATACATTAGCAAGAGCACTAGATGGCAGCAGTTTTATAACGTTATACATTAGCAAGAACACAAGATGGCAACAGGTTTATAATATTGTTATACATTAGCAAGAGCACTAGATGGCAGCAGTTTTATAACAATGTTATACATTAGCAAGAGCACTAGATGGCAGCAGTTTTATAATAATGTTATACATTAGCAAGAACACAAGATGGCAGCAGTTTCATAATAATGTTATACATTAGCTAGAGCACTAGATGGCAGTAGTTTTATAATATTGTTATACATTAGCAAGAGCACTAGATGGCAGCAGTTTTATAACGTTATACATTAGCAAGAACACAAGATGGCAACAGTTTTATAATATTGTTATACATTAGCAAGAGCACTAGATGGCAGCAGTTTTATAACAATGTTATACATTAGCAAGAGCACTAGAGGGCAGCAGTTTTATAATAATGTTATACATTAGCAAGAACACAAGATGGCAGCAGTTTCATAATAATGTTATACATTAGCTAGAGCACTAGATGGCAGCAGTTTTTATAACAATGTTATTCATTAGCAAGAGCACTAGATGGCAGCAGTTTTATAATAATGTTATACATAAGCAAGAACACAAGATGGCAGCAGTTTTATAATAATGTTATACATTAGCAAGAGCACTAGATGGCAGCAGTTTTATAATAATGTTATACATTAGCAAGAGCACTGGATGGCAGCAGTTTCATAATAATGTTATACATTAGCAAGAGCGCTAGATGGCAGCTGTTTTATAACAATGTTATACATTAGCAAGAGCGCTAGATGGCAGCAGTTTTATAATAATGTTATACATTAGCAAGAGCACTAGATGGCAGCAGTTTTATAATAATGTTATACATTAGCAAGAGCACTAGATGGCAGCAGTTTTATAATAATGTTATACAATAGCAAGAGCACTAGATGGCAGCAGTTTTATAACAATGTTCTACAATAGCAAGAACACTAGATGGCAGCAGTTTTATAATAATGTTATACATTAGCAAGAGCACTAGATGGCAGCAGTTTTATAATAATGTTATACATTAGCAAGAGCACTAGATGGCAGCAGTTTTATAATAATGTTATACAATAGCAAGAGCACTAGATGGCAGCAGTTTTATAATAATGTTATACATTAGCAAGAGAACTAGATGGCAGCAGCTTTATAATAATTGTTATACATTAGCAAGAGCACTAGATGGCAGCAGTTTATAACAATGTTATACATTAGCAAGAGCACTAGATGGCAGCAGTTTTATAATAATGTTATACATTAGCAAGAGCACTAGATGGCAGCAGTTTTACAACAATGTTATACATTAGCAAGAGCACTAGATGGCAGCAGTTTTATAATAATGTTATACATTAGCAAGAGCACTAGATGGCAGCAGTTTTACAACAATGTTATACATTAGCAAGAGCACTAGATGGCAGCAGTTTTATAACGTTATACATTAGCAAGAACACAAGATGGCAACAGTTTTATAATATTGTTATACATTAGCAAGAGCACTAGATGGCAGCAGTTTTATAACAATGTTATACATTAGCAAGAGCACTAGAGGGCAGCAGTTTTATAACAATGTTATACATTAGCTAGAGCACTAGATGGCAGCAGTTTTTATAACAATGTTATACATAAGCAAGAACACAAGATGGCAGCAGTTTTATAATAATGTTATACATTAGCAAGAGCACTAGATGGCAGCAGTTTTATAACAATGTTATACATTAGCAAGAGCACTAGATGGCAGCAGTTTTTATAATGTTATACATTAGCAAGAACACAAGATGGCAGCAGTTTTATAATAATGTTATACATTCGCAAGAGCACTAGATGGCAGCAGTTTTTATAACAATGTTATACATTAGCAAGAGCACTAGATGGCAGCAGTTTTATAATAATGTTATACATTAGCAAGAGCACTAGATGGCAACTTTCCTTTTTATTTCTATTACCAAAATGTATTCATTTTCTTATTATCCTTTTTTGAAAAGCAGGGATGTAAGTTCAGGAGTGTGCACATGTCTGCAGCACTAGATGACAGCAGTTTTGCAACGTTATACATTACCAGGAGCACTAGATGGCAGCAGTTTTATAATAATCTTATACATTAGCAAGAGCACTGGATGGCAGCAGTTTCATAATAATGTTATACATTAGCAAGAGCGCTAGATGGCAGCTGTTTTATAACAATGTTATACATTAGCAAGAGCACTAGATGGCAGCAGTTTTATAACAATGTTATACATTAGCAAGAGCACTAGATGGCAGCAGTTTTTATAATGTTATACATTAGCAAGAGCACTAGATGGCAGCAGCTTTATAATAATTGTTATACATTAGCAAGAGCACTAGATGGCAGCAGTTGTATAACGTTATACATTAGCAAGAGCACTAGATGGCAGCAGTTTTATAATATTGTTATACATTAGCAAGAGCACTAGATGGCAGCAGTTTTATAACGTTATACATTAGCAAGAACACAAGATGGCAACAGTTTTATAATATTGTTATACATTAGCAAGAGCACTAGATGGCAGCAGTTTTATAACAATGTTATACATTAGCAAGAGCACTAGAGGGCAGCAGTTTTATAATAATGTTATACATTAGCAAGAACACAAGATGGCAGCAGTTTCATAATAATGTTATACATTAGCTAGAACACTAGATGGTAGCAGTTTTTATAACAATGTTATTCATTAGCAAGAGCACTAGATGGCAGCAGTTTTATAATAATGTTATACATAAGCAAGAACACAAGATGGCAGCAGTTTTATAATAATGTTATATATTAGCAAGAGCACTAGATGGCAGCAGTTTTATAACAATGTTATACATTAGCAAGAGCACTAGATGGCAGCAGTTTTTATAATGTTATACATTAGCAAGAACACAAGATGGCAGCAGTTTTATAATAATGTTATACATTCACAAGAGCACTAGATGGCAGAAGTTTTTATAACAATGTTATACATTAGCAAGAGCACTAGAGGGCAGCAGTTTTATAATAATGTTATACATTAGCAAGAACACAAGATGGCAGCAGTTTCATAATAATGTTATACATTAGCTAGAGCACTAGATGGCAGCAGTTTTTATAACAATGTTATTCATTAGCAAGAGCACTAGATGGCAGCAGTTTTATAATAATGTTATACATAAGCAAGAACACAAGATGGCAGCAGTTTTATAATAATGTTATACATTAGCAAGAGCACTAGATGGCAGCAGTTTTATAATAATGTTATACATTAGCAAGAGCACTAGATGGCAGCAGTTTTTATAATGTTATACATTAGCAAGAACACAAGATGGCAGCAGTTTTATAATAATGTTATACATTCACAAGAGCACTAGATGGCAGCAGTTTTTATAACAATGTTATACATTAGCAAGAGCACTAGATGGCAGCAGTTTTATAATAATGTTATACATTAGCAAGAGCACTAGATGGCAGAAGTTTTATAACAATGTTATACATTAGCAAGAGCACTAGAGGGCAGCAGTTTTATAATAATGTTATACATTAGCAAGAGCACTAGATGGCAGCAGTTTTATAATAATGTTATACATTAGCAAGAGCACTAGATGGCAGAAGTTTTATAACAATGTTATACATTAGCAAGAGCACTAGATAACAGCACTATTTCCTGTAATCTAGTTCCCAGATGTGTGCCTATCTATATATCTCTTCAATAAAGAATAACAAGAGAGCAAATTTGATAATAGAAACAAAATTATAGAGTTATTTAAAAGTGCTTGCTCTGTTGTTCTAGCAGACAATAACATACATTTTTTTTCTTCCCCTTCTTTCCTCCCCATCCTCCCATCCTGCCTACTCTCACTTCACCATCCTGAGGACCCTTAGAGGACCATGTAGAGAACATAAGCTTTACATGCATGTATGTACTACTATTGCCGTCTTTTCTTGTCCTTTTTCTCTTTCTCTTAATATTGTTTTGTAGTTAGGTTGCTATGTTATTTAAATGTTTGTTTGTTAAAAATTTAAGAAAAGTATTGCAGGGGAGCGACATCTGAAAGTACCTATGGACATCTCAGACCCTAATTGTGTATATTGGACTCCCATAACCCTGTGGACTTAAATTTTGCAGAGACATGCTTTGTGGGGCTCCTGCGTCTCACGCACCTTGGAGACATGATGTTTATATTTCTGTTAATCTTTGCCACACACAATGTATTGTCTTAATGTTTTTGTTCCTTCCTTGCAATAATAAAAAAGAGAATTTAAAAAAAAAAAAAAGTGCTTGCTCTATCTGAATCATGAAAGTTGACTTTACTGTCCCTTTAAGAATGCACCTAGAATGGTGATGTTCCTTAAAGGGCCTTAAGACAATGAAGAAAATGGATAATTGGAGTAAATTAGAAAGTTGCTTAAAATTGCATGCTGTATCTGAATCATGAAAGTTTAATTTTGACTAGACTGTCCCTTTAACCCTTTCGTGACAGGGTTAAAGTGCCTACATTGGAAAAACTGTTCCGATGTAGACAAATTGAAACTACGCAATCGTGCATACAATCGCGAGATTTCAATTATTGGATCGCATCTGGGGGGCGTCCCTACAATCCTAGGAACGCCCTCCAGACCGCGATCAAATCCTAGAAGCACAGAAGACTTCAGGACAGCCGTTAGCTATGACGTTCTATTCCGTCATAACGGCTTTAAAGCCCAGTGTAATTATGACGGAATAGAACGGCATAACGGCATTAAAAGGTTAAACAATACACCAAACGTCAGCTCTTCTTAAACATCCACGATCACTGAAATACAAGAAACAGAAGAAGGCGCTCCAGTGGCATAAAATCTTTAAAGGACCAGTAAATGCAGTAGATTTGCATAAACAACAAATGCTTGATAAAAAGACAACACAATAGCACTTAGTATGAACTTCTAATGAGTAGTAGATTTTTATCTGACACATTTTAAAGTAATGTCTATTTCCACTTCCCCTGTATCATGTGACAGCCATCAGCCAATCACAAATGCATATAGTATATTCTGTGAATTCTTGCACATGCTCAGTAGGAGCTGGTGACTAAAACAGTGTAAATATAAAAAAACTGCATATTTTGTTAATGGAAGTAAATTGGAAAGCTGTTTAAAATTGCTGCTCTATCTGAATTATGAAAGTTTAATTTTGACTTGAGTGTACCTTTAAGATTTCTATACTGCCCAAAGAAAACAATCCATGCACAACAGGAAAGGTACTCACAATTGTAGCGCAGTAACAGTAGTGCAAGCCAAGCAGGCTGGGTATGTTTGGAGCCTCCCAGCTGACTCCCTCTGGTAAATCAACACATGGATTATATCCTGAAATTCACTAAAGGTCCTTATTTAAAGAGAATAGACAAAATAAATGGAACAGATCTAAAACCAATAAAGCAGGCTGCTCTTTGCTTCTAATATTTCCCTTTCCTCATATTTGTGGATCTGATAAATGCAACAGAAAGCAAACATGTATCACAAAATATAAAATTGTGCTTCCTCATTTATCTATACTCACAGGATACAATGTCTTAAAGAACATAATCTCTGTAAATAAGTTCATAAAAGTTTACTTGCAAAAAAAACAAAAAATCTTTAGAATATAATTTATTAAATATTTATTTTGTCCATCTTTTTTTGTAATTTGACTAAAAATTGTAGTGTTTGTCAATTTCAGAGTTTCTATAAAGTCATTGGTGCAAACATGTTGGAACCTAGCTTCCCCCTTATCTCTCTCTCCTGCTGAGGACGTTTAGAAACATAAACATGCAGTATGAGAGACGGATTGAGACCTGTCTGGACTGATCTGTTTATTTTAAGATTATTGAAAATAAATAAAACAAATGCGCAAACAATGTTCTTATGAAACCCTGTTATATAGTTATTTTTTAATAAACTTCTATTCCACACAGGGTTGTTTGCACTGCCTTATTTATAGCTGTTCCTAATTGTCCTCAGCAAGAGATAGATAATGGGAAAATGTAGGTTCAAACATGACGGTGCCCATTAATTTATAGAAACTATATAAAGTAAACTTTCTCACATATAATAAATACTATTCGTGGCTTTGAATGCATCAGCCTTCATTTACGGTTTTATATTTGACTATTTACTATTATTTCCTTTTGTGTAGTATATGAAATAAAATAAACAGCATTTGTAACATAGGCAGATGCACTTGTGTAACTGCTAAACCAACATAACTTGCCCCGGCACACTAAGGGTTATTTTCTTGTTTCTAATCTGATTTGCAGCCATAACATTGCAACAAACTAACTCAGGAACTTTCCACTGCGCATGTGCAGGATTCTGGCTATTTTTTTTTCCTCTTTTCTTTTGCTTAGTCAACCAAACTTGACCCACCCATCTATTGTGCCATTTTATTGACGTACGGCCCTGTCAGCCAATAACTATCCGCATATGAATTCAAACCGGTCCCATTGAAAATAGCGAGCCAATGAGAAAGCAGAGAAGAGTGTAGAGGGCGTTTACTTATTGGTAGCAAGTACAAGCAGTTTACACTTAGTGTCAGGTCAGCAGCGTCACAGGTTCAGTTTGTTTAGAGCTAGCGGTGGGAAGACATGGGGGTGAGGTAGTGTGGGCCCGGCTGCTTCACGACGCGGAGTGACCCCCCCGAGTCGTTATACACAGCCGGACGGCTACCGGTAACCCGAGGCGGAGGGCTAGTATTCCGGGGAGGCATAAGAATGGACGACAAAAAACAGCAGCAAGAGGAGGGCGAGGCCGAGATCCAAGAACACGGGCCCGAGCATTGGTTTAGCAAATGGGAGCGGCAGTGCCTGGCAGAAGCCGAGCAGGATGAGCCGCTGGAGGAGGAGGCCGAGCAGAGTCAGCAGAAGCTCTGGCATCTCTTTCAGAACTCGGCTACCGCCGTGGCGCAGCTCTACAAAGGTCAGCAGTAGGGGAGGGGGGAGGTAACAGCCGGCTCCTCGGGGGCTGGCGAGGAGGAAAGGGGGCTGAGAGGGAGGGGATCCGCAGGCCGCGCCCATATACACAAAATGGCGGTCACCATTGTCATGTTCCGCCCATTTAACTTGTTTCATCGTATTTAAACTATCCTTACTCACTGCCATCTGCTTCTTTCTCCCTCCCCACTTGTAACCTGCGCCATCCTCATGTAGGGACTGTCACAGTCCCCCTAGACGACCCTCTGAGGCACTGTCCCATATCCCACCCACTAGGAACTGTCACCTGCTTCCTATCTCCATGTTGTAACCTGTGCCATACTCATATCCCCCCTTCTGTCACTTGCCCCCAAGCAACTCTTAGGCACTGTCACTGCCCCACTCACCAAGAGCTGTCACCTGCTTCCTATCTCCATATTGTAACCTGTGCCATACTCATATTCCCCCCTTCTGTCACTTGCCCCCAAGCAACTCTTAGGCACTGTCACTGCCCCACTCACCAAGAGCTGTCGCCTGCTTCCTAACCCCCCCAATTATAACATGCGGCATTCTCAGGCCCCCCCCAGTGAGGAACTGTCATTTGCCCCCCTAGACATCTTTGAGGCAGAGTCACTGCCTCATATCCCACTAATCAGGGACCGTCATTTGCCCCTAGACAATCCTCTGAGACTGTCACTTTCCCATATCCCACCCACCAGGGACTGTCACCTGCTTCCTACCGCAATACTTTAACCTGTGTCATCCTCATATGCCCCCCTCAGTGAGGGACTGTCACTGCCCCACACCGGACCCATCAGGGACTGTCACTTGCTTTCTACCTCAATGTAACCTGCGCCATCCTCATATGCGACTGTTATTTGTCCCTAGACAATCCTGACTGTCACTGCCTCATATCCCACCCACCAGGGACTGTCACTTGCCCCTAGACAATCCTCTGAGGTACTATTACTGCCTCATATCCCACCCACCAGGGACCGAGAGACTGTCACCTGCTTCCTACCTCAATAATGTAACCTGTGTCATCGTCATATGCCCCATCAGTGAGGGACTGTCACTTACCCCATATCTGACCCATCAGGGACTGTCACCTGCTTCCTACCTCAATAATGTAACCTGTCATCCTCATATGCCCCATCACTGAGGGACTGTCACTTTCCCACTGTCACCTGCTCAATACCCCCTCATGTAAGGGGCAGATACCTGCTTCCTAGGCTCCCCCCTGATTGTAACCTATCCCACATATTTTACCCCCTTGAACCTCATACATGTGGGGCTGTAATCTGCCTTTACCCACCTCCTCTATAAAGGACTGGGACTGCCGCCCCCTCGAGACAGAGGGTGACTAGGTTACAGATGAGTCATCCCCAATTAGGTGCTGCCCCGGTGTAAGTGCCATAAGTTGCTGTACAGACCCCTCAGCAGTAGTGTGCAGCATGTGCTGGTGGCCCCTGTTATGATTTATACACGTTCCCGGATGTTTATGTAAAAAAAAAACAAAATGGCGATGGTCCCGGTGCTGTGCGGCCTTCGGATTCCCGGGCCTGCTCCGGCCCAAGTGGCTTATATGGGGCATCTCAAGCTGTCTGCTCCTTGTACGGGCACACACCGGCTATCCGGTTCGGGAGCACGGACGCCGCACACAGCCCGGGTCCCACTCCACAAAATGGCCGCACTGATCCGTGACTGCCGTGTTTTACAGACCGTGTTTGCCAGCAACAGCAGCAGGGCCTGTCACTGTGGGTGCCCTTCCAGAACGCCGCCACCGCCGTCACCAACCTTTACAAAGGTACGTGGGGAAACTGGGGCTGAGGGGTTTAGGACTGTGTGTGAGGTTTAAAGGCTTCAGGCTGGTGTGAGGGGCTGAGGCCTGTGTAACGGGGGAGTGAGGGGCTGAGGCCTGTGTAACGGGGGAGTGTGAGGGGTTTAGGCCTGTGTGTGAGGTTTAAAGGCTTCAGGCTGGTGTGAGGGGCTGAGGCCTGTGTAACGGGGGAGTGAGGGGCTGAGGCCTGTGTAACGGGGGAGTGTGAGGGGTTTAGGCCTGTGTGTGAGGGGCTGAGGCCTGTGTAACGGGGGAGTGTGAGGGGCTGAGGGGTTTAGGCCTGTGTGTGAGGGGCTGAGGCCTGTGTAACGGGGGAGTGAGGGGCTGAGGCCTGTGTAACGGGGGAGTGTGAGGGGTTTAGGCCTGTGTGTGAGGGGCTGAGGCCTGTGTAACGGGGGAGTGTGAGGGGTTTAGGCCTGTGTGTGAGGGGCTGAGGCCTGTGTAACGGGGGAAGTGTGAGGGGTTTAGGCCTGTGTGTGAGGGGCTGAGGCCTGTGTAACGGGGGAGTGTGAGGGGCTGAGGCCTGTGTGTGAGGGGCTGAGGCCTGTGTGTGAGGGGCTGAGGCCTGTGTAACGGGGGAGTGTGAGGGGTTTAGGCCTGTGTGTGAGGGGCTGAGGCCTGTGTAACGGGGGAGTGTGAGGGGTTTAGGCCTGTGTGTGAGGGGCTGAGGCCTGTGTAACGGGGGAGTGAGGGGCTGAGGCCTGTGTAACGGGGGAGTGAGGGGCTGAGGCCTGTGTAACGGGGGGGAGGTGAGGGGCTGAGGGGTTTTAGGCCTGTTTGTGAGGTTTTAAGGCTCAGGCTGGTGTGAGGGGCTGAGGCCTGTGTAACGGGGGAGTGAGGGGCTGAGGCCTGTGTAACGGGTGAGTTGAGGGGCTGAGGCCTGTGTAACGGGGGGGGAGTGAGGGGCTGAGGCCTGTGTAACGGGGGAGTGAGGGGCTGAGGCCTGTGATAACGGGGGAGTGAGGGTTAGGCCTGTGTGTGGGGAGGGGGGCTGAGGCCTGTGTAACGGGGGAGTTGGGTGAGGGGCTGAGGCCTGTGTTACGGGGGAGTGTGAGGGGCTGAGGCCTGTGTAACGGGGGAGTGTGAGGGGCTGAGGCCTGTGTAACGGGGGAAGTGTGAGGGGCTGAGGCCTGTGTAACGGGGGGAGTGTGAGGGGCTGAGGCCTGTGTAACGGGGGAGTGGGTGAGGGGCTGAGGCCTGTGTAACGGGGGAGTGTGAGGGGCTGAGGCCTGTGTGAGGGGCTGAGGCCTGTGGTAACGGGGGAGTGTGAGGGGCTGAGGCCTGTGTAACGGGGGAGTGTGAGGGGCTGAGGCCTGTGTAACGGGGGGAAGTGTGAGGGGGTTTAGGCCTGTGTGTGAGGGGCTTGAGCCTGTGTAACGGGGGAGTGAGGGGCTGAGGCCTGTGTAACGGGGGAGTGAGGGGGTTAGGCCTGTGTTAGTGAGGGGCTGAGGCCTGTGTAACGGGGGAGTGTGAGGGGGCTGAGGCCTGTGTAACGGGGGGAGTGTGAGGGGCTGAGGCTGTGTAACTGGGGAAGTGTGAGGGGTTTAGGGCCTGTGTGTGAGGGGCTGAGGGCCTGTTAACGGGGGAGTGAGGGGCTGAGGCCTGTGTAACGGGGGGAGTGAGGGGTTTTAGGCCTTGTGTGAGGGGCTGAGGCCTGTGTGAACGGGGGAGTGTGAGGGGCTGAGGCCTGTGTAACGGGGGAGTGTGAGGGGCTGAGGGCTCCTGTGTAACGGGGAGTGTGAGGGGCTGAGGCCTGTGTACGGGGGAGTGTGAGGGGCTGAGGCCTGTGTAACGGGGGAGTGTGAGGGGCTGAGGCCTGTGTAACGGGGGAGTGTGAGGGGCTGAGGCCTGTGTAACGGGGGGAATAAAGGCTTCAGGCTGGTGTGAGGGGCTGAGGCCTGTGTAAACCGGGGGAATAAAGGCTTCTGGCTGGTGTGAGGGGCTGAGGCCTGTGTAACGGGGGAATAAAGGCTTCAGGCTGGAGGAGTGAGGGGCTGAGGCTGTGTAAACGGGGGGGAGTGAGGGGTTTAGGCCTGTGTGAGGGAGGAATAAAGGCTTCAGGCTGGTGTGTGGGGCTGAGGCCTGTGTAACGGGGGAGTGTGAGGGGTTTAGGCCTGTGTGTGAGGGGCTGAGGCCTGTGTAACGGGGGGAGTGAGGGGTTTAGGCCTGTGTGAGGGAGGAATTAAAGGCATTCAGGGCTGGTGTGAGGGGCTGAGGCCTGTGTAACGGGGGAGTGTGAGGGGTTATAGGCCTGTGGTGTGAGGGGGCTGAGGGCCTGTGTAACGTGGGGAGTGTGTGAGGGGTTTAGGCCTGTGTGTGTGAGGGGCTGAGGCCTGTGTAACGGGGGATGTGTGAGGGGGTTTAGGCCTGTGTGTGAGGGGCTGAGGCCTAGTGTAACGGGGGGAGTGTGAGGGGTTTAGGCCGTGTGTGTGAGGGGCGATGTGCCTGTGTAACGGGGGAGTGTGAGGGGTTTAGGTCTGTGTAACGGGGGAGTGTGAGGGGTGTTAGGCCTGTGAGGGCCGGAATAAAAGAGGCTTCAGGGCTGGTGTGAGGGGCTGGCGACAGAGGTTTAAGAGCCTGTGTAACAGGGGACTGAGGGGCCGAGGACCTGTGATAACGGGGGCTTAGGTTTTTAGGCCTGTGTGATGGAGAAATAAAGGCTTTAGACCGGTGTGAGGTAGGGATGAGGCCTGTGTGAGAGGAATAAAGGCTTCTGGCTGGTGTGAGGTAGGGATTGAGGGGTTTAGGGCCTGTGTGATGGGGGAATAAAGCCTCTGAGACAAGAATGAGGGGCGTAGGGTCTGTGAGGGAGGAATGAGGGGCTCAGGTTGGTGTAACCAAAGGAATTACTTCCTTAGGGTCTGAGACTGTAATGACTGGTTTGAAGCCTATTTAAATGAAATTATTTTATGATTCATAGCATTTTAAAAAGTTTCTAATTTATTTTTATTTTCAATAGTGCTTCATGCTCTTGCTATTGAACAAACGGCAATGCACTACTGGGAGCTAGCTGAACACATTGGTAAGCCAATGTGAAGAGGCTGGGCAGCCACTACTCCGCAGCTAGCTCCCAGCTCTAGAGCCATCATAGGTATTCTTTTTTTAACAAAGGATACTAAGAGCTAAGCATATTACATAATAGAAGTACATTTTAAAGTTGTATGCTCTATCTGAATCATGATAGAAAAATGTTAGCTTTCATATAATTTTTAAGGGATGTACGAAGGGCTCTGGTGTAACTGGGGGTAACAATGAGGTCTTTTGGGCAGGTGTGTCACTGGGGCAATAGAGTAAATGGGTTGTGAAGGGGTTCCGTTCTGTGTTTGGAGGAGATGATCTAGTAATTAGTAAAATGTGTGCAGGGAAATGGGAGGATGCAGGTCCTTTATCCAGATGAGATTAAGGGTCAAGTAGTCTTTCAGGCATCTTCTGCGCATGTTGCAGTTAGAGATGCTGCAGATCAAACTTGCCGAGCATATGACTGCAGCTCATGTTCCTTTGCATGCTCAGTGCCAGCAGAGGTTCAATACTAGTCAGACCTCTTAGCCAACCTGCTGAGTGACAACTAAGACTATGTGCTCCCCAGTTCTGAGTACTGGAAGTTTTCCTTGGAAGTGTTTTACGAACTGATGTACATAACGGTTTTCTAACCAGATTTAATTTGCTCTGTGTTCTTCAGATTTGACAAGTTGACTAGACTTTGCTTTTAAGATAGAAAGAGGTAGCCTAGAGATGTTATATATAACTGTGTAATGGGGCGACAGGATTTAAGGGATATGTTAAAGGGAAACTGAACTCAAATTTTTTCTTTTGTGATTTAGAGAAATTTTAAGCAACTTTCTAATTTACTCCTATTAAATTTTCTTCATTCTCTTGGTATCTTTATTTGAAATGCGAAAATGTAAGTTTAGATGCCGGCCCATTTTTGGTGGACAACCTGGGTTGTCCTGATTGGTGGATAAATTCATCTACCAATAAAAAGTGCTGTCCATAGTCTGAACAAAAAAAAGCTTAGATGCCTTTTTTCAAATAAAGATAGCAAGAGAACGAAGAGAAATTGATGGTAGGAGTAAATTAGAAACTTGCTTAAAATGTCATGCTCTATCTGAATCGCAAAAGAAAATTTTTGGATTCAGTGTCCCTTTAATGGTGTGAAGTAAGGGACTGGTGTGCCCTATGGCATGCGTATCTATTTAATAGACAACTGAGGGCTCAAACATTTTGTGTTGCATAATGCATATATTAGGTAGTGCTACAGAACCACAGCTAGTGGCCTGTCGAATGTCTGTATATATTTTATAAATAGTATGTATCTGTAGGTTTAATTTAGATGTTTTGATTGACAGTAGATTTAAACCCAGTATATGGAAGTTGTGGTTGGTAGATTAGCACAGCCTATTGCTAGATATGCAATTATTTAATGAACCATGGACCCAGCAATTTGTCAACCCATATATGTAATGTTTATTGTATATACACAGTTGATCTGGCATCACTGCATATGCAATTTGTTGCTTATAGGGCTTTGGAACTAATGTCCTGGAAAATGATTGTTTATATTCGGGCATGTGTTAGGTCAGTGCTTGACAATTCTTTGAAGATGAGTACTGTGGCTGCTATGCAAAGTTTAAAAAAACAAAACAAATTGGTATGAGATTAATTTATATAAACTGTTTCTGCCTCCTGGAAAGTATTGTAGCTGCTTCCTAAATTTCAGAAAGCCCCGTGCTTGGTTTAAGTGTATAGCTTGAACCTTATGTCAGTGCATAGGAGATCCTCGTACACTTCTATTAATCTTTGTTTCAGTAGATAAACACTGTAGCCTTGTATGTTCAATATGCACTGAATTGTTACATGGTTTTATGAAAAAATAAGTTCTGTTGCTTAAAGGGACACTGAAACCAATTTTTTTTCTTTTGAGATTCAGATAGAGCATACAGTTTTAAGCAACTTTGTAATTTACTCCTATTCTTCTTTCTCTTGCTATCTTTATTAAAAAAGAAGGCATCTAAGCTTTTTTTTTTGTTTCAGACTCTGGACAGCACTTTATTTTTTTATTGGTGGATGAATTTATCCACCAATCAGTAAGAACAACCCAGGTTGTTCTCAAAAAATGGGCCGGCATCTAAACTTACATTCTTGCATTTCAAATAAAGATGCCAAGAGAATGAAGAAAATTTAATAGGAGTACATTAGAAAGTTGCTTAAAATTACATGCTCTCTTAATCCTTAAAGAAATTTGGGTTCAGTGTCCCTTTAATGTTTTTTTAAAATGTTCTTACTGTGTAGTGTTGGCAAACTTATACTTAACTTAGTTATTTGGAATATGGAGAAGTGGGAACATTTCTACTTCTCTGACTCTAATGAACACATTGTGTATATCCTGCCAGGGTTAGGTTCTCCAGTAAGCACAGATTGTTGTTTGCTAGATGTGTAAATTTGAGCTTTTATAATTATCTCCATTTTAACAGCTGTTACAAATGACTGTTCTGGGACTGAGCACAGCTCTATAGAGCAAACCCAGTGTTCTCCCCAGGACCTACTTAATGTGGGCACGCCACCCGGCTGATTTTGTAGATATTCATTCTTGCAGCTATGTTAGCACAGTTATGAGTAGCTTGTAGGATTGAAAGGGCTTGTAAATGTTTGTTGTACAGCTTGTGAAGACACAGACTGCATTCACAAATCATGTACAGACATCTGAATCCTGTTGCATCCCAGTTTTTTTTTTCCCCCCTTTTAAAAGCGGACACTAACGCTACATGTTAGTTTGTGGCCATAAGTTTGTTGGGGTGTGATTTCAGGCTTAAATCTCTTCTCAATGCTCACATTTAGCTTGTTTTCCAGCAGGTGAACAGTAGCAGAATAAGCTATGCAAATAGTATGACATAAATGGGTGTGATAGTACTAAAATGAGGTTTAATCCAGTTCTGAGTGTCATGTTCTCAGGTGTCTGCACGTGCTCACTATAGTATGATTCACCTCTTGGCCAAAAGAATGAATTCTAAGCAGACTATTAAAGTGTGTGTAATGTTTTGCTTCCAAATCCAGGAAGCAGTGGCTCAAAGAATTTTGCTGTTGGCTTCCAATTTTGTATGTTACATATGTCGATATATAAACATAATTATTTGGCTCCTTTAAAATAAAGCAGTGTTCACTGGGTCCTTGATATACTTGATTTCTTCTAACCTTGAAATCTGTTGGTGCATCCCTGTTTTAACACCCAGTTCTTCAGAAATTGATTGTTGCTGTGACAATTCTACAGCCAAAAAAAAAAAAATTCATTATTTTGCGGTATAATTTTTTTTTTTTTTTAAGAACTGCTTAACGTTCAAAGTTGCTTTGGCACTGATGTGATGTCTACAAGTGCAGTACAAGCTATTACATTAACACTTCTACTGAAAGTTCTGTTTCAGTAACTAAATGTGTATTACAAACATTATTCTATACTAAATTGATGTACTTATTTACATGTCAATGTTGATTACAATGTCCCGTTAAAGGGACATGATACCCAAATGTTAAAGCACATGAAAGTGGTGCAGCATAGTTGTAATAAGCTGACAAGAACATATCACATGAACTTCTGTGTGAAAGGAAGATTTTTGCCTTAAAATTTCCTCCATAGCAACATACCATTGTACATTCCATTCCATTGTAAAGATTTTCAGCATCCAATCAGGATGCTAGTCCCAAAACATGCAAGGGAGTGTGCATCTGGCATGGAATAGTTTCCTCAGTTTAAGGAAGTTTACTATTAAATATGAGATAACCTTAAAGCAAAACATGACCAAAGCACTACTGATTGGCTTTTTTCCCCCCCTTCAACCTGGAGCTGGACAGTAGCTTAAAGGGACAGTATACACTCATTTTCATATAACTGCATGTAATAGACACTACTATAAAGAATAATATGCACAGATACTGATATAAAAATCCAGTATAAAACTGTTTAAAAACTTACTTAGAAGCTGTCACTTTGGCTCTGTTGAAAAGGTAGCTGGAAAGCCCACTGCAAGTGGCAAATAAGACACTCCCCCCTCCCCCTTCTTTTGCATATGAAAAGACCCTTTACACAAACAGGAGCAAGCTGGAGTAGGTAGTCGAGCGTATTCACATAAAACTTTGGGGCTTGGTTAGGAGTCTGAAAATCAGAGCAATGTTATTTAAAAATAAGCAAAACTATACATTAATTAAAAAAAACAACTTTATGGGCTATATAAATAGATTATCTACAAAACATTTATGCAAAGAAAAAATGAGTGTATAATGTCCCTTTAAGTATAGCTGTTAACTCAACACTTAAAATTGTGAGCTGAATACATTGAGGTAAAATCTTTTTACATAGATGTTCACATGATGTATGTAATTTATTTTGTTTTCTTAGTGAAATAAATTTCATTGTAAAAGTGCTTTTTACTATCGCTAAAAGTGCTCCTTTCATTAACCCCTTCACTACCAGGACTTTCAGAGAAAAACTTGCTCAAAATACCGGAGAATTTTTCAGCATTTTTGCTATCACTGCATTTAAACAGAGACTTGTTTTTTATTTACCTGTCAAAACTAATATATATTTTGTTCTAAGTAGACAACCAAAGGTATTGATTTAGGCCCATCTTGGTATATTTCATGCCACCATTTCACTGCCAAATGCAATAAAAAAAAATTTCCCTCTCTCAAACTCAAACTTTCTCACTAAAATTTTCATACTGCTTGTGCAATCATGGCACAAATGGTTGTGAAAGCATATCTGGGATCCCTTTGTTTAGAAATAGCACATATATGGCAATTGCTTTTAGCTAATTAGAAGGCCACTAATTACAGCTGCGCCGAACACTTCTATTATCCCCGGTAGTGAAGGGGTTAATTAGGAAGCCTGTAAGGTTCATTTTAGCTTTAGTTGTAGATTACCCTCCCACCTGACACTTCCACCCCCTTATCCCTCTCAAACAGCTCCCTTCCCTCCCCCACTGGTCACCCCCATCTTAAGTACTGGCAGACAGTCTGCCAATAAATCATTTTTTTTATTTTTCTGTAGTGTAGTGGTCCCCACCCCAAACCACTTTTCGGCAGTGTAGCTGCCCCATCCCTCCCTGTCCCTTTAAAAAAAAAGAGCTACCTCTGGCACCAGCAGAAGATCGTTAGACGGTGACAGTGTCAGTCTGTAACGATCAGGCATCTGCCCTTATATGAAGCTGGAGCACCGAACGCGCTCCGGTTCCATATGCGGCAGATGCCTGAAGCTTCAGGAGCTCCAGCTTTCAGTTGTAACATAACAGCTGAGTGCTGGAGCTTTCGGAAGCGAAGACGTGCGTGTGTATAGACGTGTTGCAGTATTGCAAGACGTATATACACGTCTTGTTAGGTTAAGGGGTTAAAGGACCACTCCAGTCAAAATGAATCCTTCATGATTCAAACAGAGCGTGCAGTTTTAAGACTCTATTTTTCTGTTATGAAATTGAGGCACCAGCTACTACTGAGCATGTGCAGGAGTTCAGTGTATTCATATGAGCCTGTGATTGGCTTATGACTGAAATGATACTGGGGAAAGGGAAATTGAAGTAAATCTTGAGATTTCTTAGAAAAAAATGTACTACTTATTTAAGCTGGACTATGTGGTATGGCATTGTTTTTGTTTTGCACTTATGCAATTATTGTATTTAGTGGTCCTTTTACTGCAGTATTGGCTTTAGACTGGGCGTTGGTACAAACGTATCTTTTTGTCTAGTGACAATACTGCAGAAAACATGAGGCATTCACATGTAGAGATTTAAAAGCATCACTACAGACAACGTTGACAAATATTTCAAATAAAATACTCGGCAGTAGATTTAAGTTTGACAGTGTTCCAGTGCACAACTGTTTCTTGCAGCCATGTTTTGACTCACATTTGCTGCTAACGTCATGCTGCTTGATTTGCTTATGACTAAGGTCTGTGAGGTGTTAAATATCTGTGTAGTTCTAATTAAGAAGTCTACTAATGCCTCAGATGTGCCTATAACTCAGCACATGCCATTCCTGCATGCTAAACTCCCTGAGCTCTTCTAGCAGTCCCCAAGCTAGAGTTTCATACTACCACCTCTAAATGCCCCAATTATTTTGGCAGTGTCCACTCTGGGAACAGACAACAATGTATTTAAAATGTGCAGCGTCTGCATGTTTACTATTCATCAGGGTTTAAATACTGAAGCAAGTTCACGCCGTTATAGAGGAATGTGACGTTTTGTAGACCTTTCACACTAGCGTCTATTTGTTGTGAAACAAAGTCCCACCTTTATAAAAGTTCAGTGCTCCTCTTCTTGTTGCTATGCTTTTTTTTTTTTTTTTGATCCCTCCGCACACTATTTCCTTCAGTGTTTTGTTTTTATAGCTGGCTGAGTCACGTTGCAGAAACTAACACAGAATTGCCTTTTTCTTGCTGTGAGCAACCAATATGCTAGTTGCTCATTAAAGAGACAGTGTACTGTAAGATTTGTTTTTCCTTTAATGTGTTTTCAATGACTTGTTATACTCTGCAGCTGGTATAACGTTAAGAGAAATTGATTAAATGGGTTGTCTCCTCAATTTATCACTTTTTGTACACGCACAATTCTTTATATTATCAGTGTGTATGCCAAAGTCCAATACTTAGAAGAGAAGCAATAAAATGTTTATTTTCAATTGTTCTCTACCTCCCACTATGAGTGTTATTTAGTCTGCTGGATTTTTACACAGCTTTTCTATAGCCTATACTCGAATATATAAACTTTTTCAGTATAGGTAGTGATACCATATGCAAAATCGGTAATTACAAACGCTGAAATAAAGGTAAATCCATTTGTAAACCATTATAAGTCATGTCTCGTCAACCCCCTAACTTTAACCTCTTCTGACACCACTTGCTGCTGCCATTTGCAGCAGACATTTTAACACAGTATGGCTTAAACATTTAAGCCATCTCAATGAGACCTGATATAGGCCTCCCCTCCATTGCAACCTGCTGTAGTTCAAAAGCTGGGATGTCTGAGGAAGAGCTGAAGGTCTGCTGGGAGCAAGTACAAAGTAATTGTACCTTCATGAAACACAAATCAAGGGCCAATTGATCCTGGGCCACTTTAGTCAGTCTTGCTGGAAATCTTGTCAGTTTCCATCAGACTTCACATATTCAGTCAAACCTGCCTTCCTTAAAGGCTACTGAGAGGGCCGCCTTATATCAGTAGATAAGTCTTAACAGTTAAAATGCTTTGCTTGCGGTCTGTGTGCCCTGGCATTCACAACAAAAAAAAAATAGCTTTATTGAAATGAGGGTAAAGGATTATTTAATCCAGGGAGAGAGGATTCAGGACTGCTGCTGGGGGGGGGGGGGGGTGGGGGGTGAATTATATAGTGGTCTGATGCAATGCCTGCTCGTCTACCGTATGTTTATTTCAGGCTTAAAGGGCCACGAAACCCAATTTTTTCTTTTTCTTTCATGATTCAGAAAAAGCATTTAATTTTAAACAACTTTGTAATTTACTTTTATTATCTAATTTGCTTCATTCTCTTGATATACTTTGCTGAAAAGCATATCTAGATAGGCTCAGTAGCTGCTGATTGGTTGCTGCACATAGATGGCTTGTGTGATTGGCTCACATGTGCATTGCTATGTCTTCAACAAAGGATATCTAATGAATGAAACAAATTAGATAATAGAAGTACATTGGAATGTTTGTTTAAAATTGTATTCTCTACTTGAATCATGGATTTTTTTTTGGTTTAGTGTCCTCTTTAAGTTGTGTGTTTTGCTAATACAGGTATATTACAAAAATGCTTCTTCTCAAAACTAAAATGCATCCATGTAGATTCCAATTTTGACTGGAATGTCCCTTTAAATACCCATAACATGTTCTCAGTTGTGTACTTACAAGCGAATGCCCACACCACTGAGAATAGCTACCCCTGCTCTAGATGGAGTGATACTCACATGAAATAAAGGGACAAACAAAACGTTTTGTTCATGATTCAGTGTAAAGTTATAAAAAAAGAAAATTTCCAATATACTTCTATAAATTTACATTGTATTCTTGGTATCCTTTGTTGAACAGCAATTAGAAAGGTCTAGATGTATGCATGTGACAGTAACAATATATGGCAGCAGTTAAACATTTGCAACAGTAGGTAGCAGCAGTGTTTGTCATGTATTTCTTCTGAAAAGTGCACACTACTTAGATATCTCTTCAACTAATATCAACATTTACTAGTTATAGTATTAATAGATTCATTTTTTTAAGAAATGTTGCATGCCGATTGAATAATAAAAATATATACTTGTCATTCTAAAACATTTGTCTTTTTAGCACCAATGGTGATTTTGCTAATCTTTTCTTGCCTTCTTTTGCAGAAAGTGTGGATGCACACCAGCGAAGCTTTGACTTAGGAATTCAAATTGGGTACCAGCGACGCAATAAGGATGTGTTAGCCTGGGTAAAAAAACGACGACGGACTATTCGCAGAGAGGACTTGATCAGCTTTCTATGTGGAAAAATTCCCCTCCACGAAATTCACGTGCTCCCCCAAGACTGACTGTTGTATCCCCCAACAGAGCTACGCCAACTGAAACTGGCTCTTCTGTAGAAACTGATTTACAGCCGTTCCGAGAAGCTATAGCGCTTCATGGTAAATGTTTTATTTTATCTTTTTACTAACATGAGTGCTCCAATCCAATTTCCATTTACTATGGTAACGGCCTGTCCATAAACATTTGAAGAATTTAGTATATTGTGTGTATACACAGTATTTCATAAGTGAGTACACCCCTCACATTTTTGTAAATATTTTATTATATCTCTTCATATGACAACACTGAAGAAATGACACTTTGCTACAATGTAAAGTAGTGAGTGTACAGCTTGTTTAACAGTGTAAATTTTCTGTGCACTCAAAATAACACAGCCATTAATGTTTAGGCTCATACTCTCATACTGATCACTGGAAGTTCAACATGGCACCCTCATGGCAAAGAACTCTGAGTATTCTGAAAAAAAGAATTGTTGCTCTACATAAATATGGCCTAGGCTATAAGAAGATTGCCAAGACCCTGAAACTGAGCTGCAGCACGGTGGGCAAGACAATACAGCGGTTTCAAGACAGGTTCCACTCAGAACAGGCCTCACCATGGTTGACCAAAGAAGTTGCATGCATGTGCTAAGCGTCTATATCCAAAAGTTGTCTTTGGGAAATAGACATGAGTGCTGCCAGCATTGCTGCAGAGGTTGAAGGGTTGGTGGTCAGCCTTCAGTGCTCAGACCATTATGCCACACACTGCATCAAATTGGTCTCCATGGCTGTCGTCCCAGAAGGAAGCCTCTTCTAAGGATGATGCACAAAGCCAGCAAACAGTTTTCTGAGACAAGCAGACTAAGGACATGGATTACTGGAACTATGTTCTGTGGTCCGATGAGACCAAGATAAGCTTATTTGGTTCAGAAGGTGTCAAGCATGTATGGCGCAACCAGGTGAGGAATACAAAGACAAGTGTGTCTTGCCTACAGTCAAGCATGGGGTGTCCATGGTCTGGGCCTGCATGAGTGCTGTCGGCACTGGGGAGCAACAGTTCATTGAGGGAACCTTGAATGCCAACATGTACTGTGACATACTGAAACAGAACATGATCCCGCTTCGGGAGACTGGGCCGCAGGGCAGTATTCCATCATAACGTCCACAAACACACCTCCAAGATGACCACTGCCTTGCTAAAGAAGCTGAGGGTAAAGGTGATGGACTGGCCAAGCATGTCTTCAGACCTTAACACCTATTGAGCATCTGTGGGGCATTCTCAAACGGAAGGTGGGGGAGCACAATGTCTCACATCCACCAGCTCCATGTCGTCGTCATGGACGAGTTGAAGGAGGACTCCAGTAGCAACCTGTGAAGCTGCTGGTGAACTTTATGCCCAAGAGGGTTAAGGCAGTGCTGGAAAATAATGGTGGCCACACAAAATATTGACACTTTTAGGCGCAATTTGGACATTTCTACTTGGGGGTGTGTACTCAGGTTTGTTGCCAACGGTTTAGGACATTAATGGCTGTATTATTTTGAGGGGGCAGGAAATGTTTACTGTTATACAGGGTGTACACTCACTACTTTACATTTTAGCATAAGGTGTCATTTCTTTCAGTGTCACATGAAAATATATAACCTATTTTCAAAAATGTGATTGGTGTACTCATTTTGTGTGTATAAGGTTTTTTTTTTTTTTGGGGGGGGGGGGGGTTTGTTCTCGTGTGAAGGTTATTAGAATCCATGACAAATATTTAATATAAAATGTGTCTTAAACCTGAGACTTCTTTTAAAAGTTGTCCTAGTTAAATAATAAAACCACACAACTTCAGGAAGGGAGAAAAGTTGTTTTATTAATAGTTGTAATAGTTTACGAATCAGATTAATCTGGCATACATTCTATTTCGATTGAAAATATTTCTCTCTCCCTTTTTTTTTTTTTTTTTCTTTTTTTTTTTTGGTCGCATCAGAGTTCTTTGGGCTTCAATTTGGCGATAGAACATATTAAAGTGTTGTCTATCCTGGTCCTGTTGAGGGGCATTCTGGGGCTCTTCTCAGTAGAATAGTTTTCCAAAATGATTTAGCCCAAGCCATGAGACATTCCAGAGCACGTTGTGACGTCCTAGCTTTTAGTAGGCATGTGCAAAAATATCAAAAAGGTTGTACCCAGACTGACACCACCTTAAGGCCAATCCTTTTTTATAAAAGTACCTGACTTCTTTACACTCTGTTTCTTGCTGCGCTTCTCTTGGCTGAGCTAATGGAAATTAGAAAGTATGGCACCAAGCAAGATGGGACAGCTAAACACTAGAATTCTCATGCTTTTTGGACCACGTTAGCAGATGGGACATTTTTGCATTTTCAATATGGGAATGCTTATTAAACGTCTCAACATTTCGTGATTTACTCTAAGTGTTGAACAGCAGAGATTATGCTGAGATGTTAATGTGCAGCTAAGTAGAGTACTCCCGGTACCCTTCCTGACCCTTAAAGGACACTGAACACAATTTTTTTTCTTTTGTTGATTCAGATAGAGCATGCAACTTTCTAATTTACTCCTATTCATTTTTTTTCGTTCTCTTGCTATCTTTATTTGAAAAGGGCATCTAAGCTTAAGGAGCCAGCCATTTTTTTTTGTTCAGGACCTGGTCAGCCCTGTTTTAATGGTGGGTGAAGTGTATCCACCAATCGGCAAAAATAACCCAGGTTGTTCACCAAAAATGGGCCCGGCATCTAAACTTTGTTTCTTTTCAATAAAGATACCAAGAGAACAAAGAAAAAAATAGGAGGTAAATTAGAAAGTTTCTTAAAATTTGCATGCTCTATCTGAATCACAATTTTTATTTGGGTTCAGTGTCCCTTTAAAGGGACACTGAACCCAATTTTTTTTCTTTTGTGATTCAGATAGAGCATGCAAATTTTAAGAAACTTTCTAATTTACTCCTATTTTTTTTCTTCGTTCTCTTGGTATCTTTGAAAAAGAAGGCATCTAAGCTTTTTATTGGTTTCAGAACTCTGGACAGCACTTTTTAATTGGTGGATGAATTTATCCACCAGTCCAGCAAGAACAACCCAGGTTGTTCACCAAAAATGGGCCGGCATCTAAACTTACATTCTTGCATTTCAAATAAAGATACCAAGAGAATAAAGAGAATTTGATAATAGGAGTAAATTAGAAAGTTGCTTAAATTGCATGCTCTATCTGAATCACAAAAGAAAAAATTTGGGTTCAGTGTCCCTTTAAGCATAGGCACTGTGCAATCCGTATGGAGCTTGAGGGGCCCGTGTTTCTGGCGAGTCTTCAGACCGCTAAAGACGCTGCTCCATAACGCTGTCTGCCTGCTCTGAGGAGGCGGACAGAGATCGCCGGAGTTCAACCCTATCAGGTTTATTGACACCTCCCTGCTAGCAGCCGATTGGCCGCGAGTCTGCAGGGGGGCGGTGTTGCACCAGCAGCTCACAAGAGCTGCTGGTGCAGTGCCTGAATACGGAGAGCGTATTGCTCTCTGCATTCAGCAAAATGTCGGACCTGATCCGCACTGTCCGATCAGGTTCCGACATACCTTTTTGATAAATATCCCCCTAGGTGACATTGTCCAGGCTGTGCTGGCTACAAATTGTTACTTTTTAAATAATTTACCATTTTAGTGTAACTTACCATGTATAGCTTAGAGGTAGAGAGAGGAAAATAAAGTGAAAATTATAAAAACTTTCAAGTATATCAAGAGCTTACTAAAGCCTGAGACTGTTTTTCATGAAGAGCAATTCCATAACTTGGTCATGAACTTAAGCCGAAGGCTAGTAAGTTTAGGAGTAATTTACTGAACCACTTCACAGAATAGTGGTTTATGTAATAACATCCTTGAAGCCCCCCACCCCACAGTGTTAGTCCTTTCAACCTCTAATGGAAGTTTAAGAATAAGGCTATCCTACCTACTAATTAATGCCTGGAATATGCAAAAGGATATCCTACATACTAATGTCCTGGGATATGCATAAGGCTACCCTCTGTGCCAATTAATGCTTGGCATATTGTTTCCCCTATGTACAAATGAATGCCTGGGATACACATAAGGCTGCCCTTTGTGCTAATGCCTGGCATAGGGTAGTATTATTATGCCAGGCATTAATTTGTACAAAGGACAACCATATATCCTAAATAAGTATACACTTTTTTAGGATATTTTTGGGCAGACTTGTTGGGACTATCGTTCTTTGAATGCCTTTATAGAAGCTATATTCCCCCAAATCTGATCCCTAAGGGCAGTAGGGCCACAGCAAGGCTGTGGCAAGATGCTGTTGCTATTTTTAACCGGGGTGTTGGCTTTAGGTTGCTCCGGTTTGGGCATTAAGGGTTAATCGTTTTGAAACTTGTGGTGCAATCTTAAGGCTTTAAGTACATACTGTGAAAATTTCAGGAGAATTGCTGTATTTTTCACTGTTTTGTAAAATTGTGTGCTTTTTATCTCTTAAAGGCACAGTAACGTTTTTCAAATTGAGTTTATTTGATTAAAGTGATTTCCAAGCCTGCTTGTATATATTACTAGTCTATTAAACATGTCTGACACTAAGGAAAATCCTTGTTCAATGTGTTTAGAAGCCATGGTGGAACCCCCTCTCAGATGTGTCCCACTTGTACTGATATGTCTCTACACTTTAAAAGATCATATTGTTGCACTTAGAATGTGGCCCAAGATGATTCTCAGACTGAAGGTAACGAGGGGTAGCCCGTTTGCCCTCTCCCGAAGTGTCACAACCAGTTACGCCACGCAGCAAGCGCACCGCCTAGTACCTCTAGTGCGTCTAACACTTTTACATTACAAGACTTAGCGGCAGTCATTGGATAATTCTCTTACAGCCTTCTTATCTAAACTGCCCGTGTTAGCTCCGTTTTAAGAACAGATTATGAGCATTGTGACGCTTTGGTAGCCGTATCCGATATTCCCTCACAAACGCTCTGAAGTGGGAGCAAGGGATTTGATGTCTGAGGGAGGAAGTCTCTGATTCAGGAAGGGTTTCCTCCTCGCGAGAGATTCAGATACATTGGCTTTAAATTTAAGCTAGAACACCTCCACGTTTTGCTTAGGGAGGTATTGGCTACTCTGGATGACTGCGACCCTTTGGTGATCCCAGAGAATTGTGTAAAATGACAAGTACCTAGAGGTCCCTGTTTACACGGATACGTTTCCGGTCCCTAAGAGGATTGCGGATATCGTTACTAGGGAGTGGAATAGACCAGGTGTTTCCCTATACTCCCTCTCCTGTTTTTAAGAAAATGTTCCCATACCTGATCCTGTGCGGGACCTCGTGGGCAGACGGTCCCTAAGGTGGAGGGGGCTATTTCTATACTTGCTAGACACACAACCATACCAATTGAAGACAGTTGTGCTTTTAAAGACCCTATGGATAAGAAGTTAGAGGGTTTACTTAAGAAAATTTTTTGTTCAACAAGGTTTTCTTCTCCAAGCCTATTGCCTGCATTATTCCTGTACTACTGCAGCTGCTTTCAGGTTTGAGGGCGCTGGGAAGACTCGCTCCAGACGGAGACCTCATATGAGGAAATTAATGGATAGAATCTAAGGCTCTAAAAGCTAGCTAATTCAACAATGATAGCCGCTTTCCAAATAGCTAAGTTAGCGGCGAAAAATTCAGGTTTCGCCATTTTGGTGCCGCAGGGCGCTATGGGCTAAAGTCCTGTCGGCCGATGTGTCGTCTAAATCCAAGCTTTTGAACAAGCCCTTTACGACAAAGAACAAAGCTAATTTTCGTTCCTTTAGCAATTCAGGATCGGCCCTGCTTCATCCTCTCCGGCTGCAAAGCAAGAGGGGTAACTCTTCACAGCCCAAGGCAACCTGGAAACTTATCAGGGCTGGAATAAGGGTAAAAAGGCCAAAAAGCCTGCAGCTGCCACCAAGGACAGCATGAAGGGGTAGCCCCCGATCCGGGATTGGATCTAGTAGGGCGCAGACTCTCTCTCTCTTCGCAAGAGATGTACTAGGTTCTTCGGGCATTAGAGATTGTAGCCCATGGATACCTTCTAGAATTCAAGGGACTCTCCCCAAGGGAAGGTTCCACATTTCTCGTCTGTCTACAGATCATACAAAGAAAGAGGCGTTTTTACGCTGTGTAAGAAGATCTACTTACAATGGGAGTGATCCACCCAGTTCCAATTGCAGAACAAGGACTGGGGTTTTACTCAAACCTTTTTTGTGGTTCCCAAAAAAGAAGGAACTTTCAGACCAATCCTGGATCTCAAAATTCTAAACAAATTCCTCAGAGTCCCGTCATTCAAGATGGGAGACCAATCGGACAATCTTACCGATGATCCAGGAGGGTCAATATATGACTACAATGATCTAACGGATGCGTATCTGCATAATCCTATCCACAAAGATCACCAGTTTCTCAGGTTCGCCTTTTCTGGATAAGCATGATCAGTTTGGGGCTCTTCCTTCAGGTTGGCCACTGCTCCAGAATTTTCAACAAAGGTGCTATGATCCCTCCTGGCGGTTCTAAGACCGCGGGGCATAGCAGTGGTGCCTTACTTAGACGACATCTTAATTCAGGGCATCTCGTCTTTTCCAAAGAACCAAGTCTCACACGGAAATCGTATTGGTCTTTCTGAGGTCTCAGAGGTGGAAGGGTGAACGTAAAAAAGTTCTCTCCTACCCCCCCTCACAAGAGTTCCATTCCTAGGAACCCTGATAGACTCGGTAGAAATGAAAATATTTCTGACGGAGGGTCAAAGTTAAAACTTAACTACTTGCCGAGCTCTTCATTCCATTCCTCGGCCATCTGTAGCTCGCCAGTGCATGAAGACAATTGGACTAATGGTAGCGGCAATGGGGACATAGTCCCTTTTGCTCGGATACACCTCAGACCACTGCAACTATGCATGCTCAAACAGTGGAATGGGGATTATGCAGATTTGTCTCCTCAAATTCAGTTGGACCAGGAGACCAGAGATTCTCTTCTCTGGTGGTTGTCTTAGGATCACCTGTCTCAGGCAATATGTTTCCGCAGACCAGAGTGGATAATTTTAACGACTAACGCCAGTCTGTTAGGCTGGGGTGCGGTCTGGGACTCCCTGAAAGCTCAGGGCTTATGGTCTCGGGAAGAAACTCTTCTCCCGATTAAACATTCTGGAACTGAGGGGCGATATTCAACGCTCTTCAGGCATGGCCTCAACTAGCTGCGGCCAAATTCATCAGATTTCAGTCGGACAACATCACGACTGTAGCTTACGGTCAATTATCAGGGGGAACAAAGAGTTCCTAGCAATGACGAAGTAACCAAAATAATAAGGTGGGCGGAGGATCACTCCTGCCATCTCTCAGCAATTTACATCCCAGGAGTAGACAACTGGGGAGGCGGTAGTTTCTAAGTCGTCTGACTTTTCACCCGGGGGAGTGGTAACTCCAACCGGAGGCATTTGCCCAGCTGACTCAGCTTTGGGGCACTCCAGAGTTTGATCTGATGGCGTCCCGTCAGAACACCAAACTTTCCTCTCTAAGGGTCCCAGGTCCCGGGATTCCCAAGGCGGTATTGGTAGATGCTCTAGCAGCGCCTGTGGTCCTTCAATCTGGCTTATGTTTTTCCACAGTTTTCCTTTCCTCCTGCGTCTGGTTGCCAGAATCAAGCAGGAGAAGGCTTTGGTGATTCTGATAGCGCCTGCGTAGCCACGCAGGACTTAGTATGCAGACCTAGTGGACATGTCTTCTGTTCCCAACCATGGATATTGCCCAATGAGGCAGGATCTTCTGATACAGGGTCCGTTCAAGCATCCAAATTTAGTTTCTCTCTACGTCTGACTGCTTCGAGATTGAACGCTTAATTCTATCAAAGCGTGAGTCAGTTATAGATACTCTGATTCAGGCTAGAAAGCCTGTCACCAGGAAAATCTACCATAAGATAATGCGGAAATATCTTTGTTGGTGTGAAACCAAGGGTTACTCATGGAGTAAGATTAGGATTCCCAGGATATTGTCCTTCTCTCAAGAAGGATTGGAGAAAGGATTGTCAGCTAGTTCCTTAAAAGGACAAATATCTGCTTTGTCTATCCTGTTACACAAGCGTCTGGCAGAGTACCAGACGTTCAATGCGTTTGATCAGGCTTTAGTAAGAATCAAGCCTGTTTATAAAACCTGTGGCTCCGCCAATGGAGTTTGAATCTAGTTCTTTCAGTTCTTCAAGGGGTTCCGTTTGAACCTTTTACATTCCATAGACATTAAGGTGTTATCTGGAAAGTTTTGTTTTTGATAGCTATCTCTTCTGCTAGAAGAATTTCAGAATTATCTGCCTTACAGTGTGGATTCACCTTACCTGGTGTTCAACGCAGATAAGGTAGTTTTGCGTACCAAAGCCTGGTTTTCTTCCTAAAGTTGTTTCTAACAAGGAATATTAACCAGGAAATAGTTGTTCCTTCTCTATGTCCTAATCAATCTTCGAAGAAAGAATGTCTATTACACAATCTTGATGTAGTTTGTGCTTTAAAGTTCTATTTACAAGCAACTAAGGATTTCAGACAAACATCTTCCTTGTTTATCTTTTCTGGTAAGAGGAGAGGTCAGAAAGCGACTGCTAACCTCTTTCCTTTTGGCTGAAAAGCATAATCCGTTTGGTAGAATGAGCAGTAATTCTTTCAGGAGGCTGCTTGCCAGCAGTCTCATAGGCCAGAGCAGTGGCTTCCACATGGGCTTTCAAAAATGAGGCTTCTGTTGAACAGATTTGTAAGGCAGCGACTTGGTCTTCACTGCATACTTTGCCAAATTTTACAAAATTCGATACTTCTTGCTTCTTCTGAGGCTATTTTTGGGAGAGAGGTTTTGCAAGCAGTGGTGCCTTCCGTTTAAGGTACCTGTCTTGTTCCCTCCCTTCATCCGTGTCCTAAAGCTTTGGTATTGGTATCCCACAAGTAAAGGATAATCCGTGGACTGGATACACCTTGCAAGAGAAAACAGAATTTATGCTTACCTGAGTAAATTATTCTCTTGCGGTGTATCCAGTCCACGGCCCGCCCCTGGCAGTTAAGGTCAGGTAAAATTTTTTTGTTTAAACTACAGTCACCACTGCACCCTATGGTTTCTCCTTTTTCTTCCTAACCTTTGGTCGAATGACTGGGGGGTGGAGCTAGAGGGGGAGCTATATGGACAGCTTTGCTGTGTGCTCTCTTTGCCACTTCCTGTAGGGAATGAGAATATCCCACAAGTAAAGGATGAATCCGTGGACTGGATACACCGCAAGAGAAAGTAAGTTTATCAGGTAAGCATAAATTCTGTTTTTTACATAGAGATGTTCAGGTGATATTTTCTAGTCTGCTTTTTACAGCTATGCTGCATCACTTTCAAGTGTTTAAACATGTAGGGAAAATGCTTTAAAAGGGCCATGATACCCAAATGTTGAAATGCTGCTCTGTCTTGTAGATGACAAGATGTTTGCGCAGCATTACTGATCACTGTTGACTTATAAAATCTGATGTTTTGTGTGTTATGTATCTAGTTTATCTTCAAGATCGGTTAACTTTGAATTTCCTTCATTTCAGGTCTAAGTGGTGCAATGGCTAGTATAAGCGTTCGCTCAAGTACTCCAGGCTCACCAACGCATGTTAGCGGCAGTTCCAACACTAGCCGTAGGAGAAATGGACTCCACGATGTGGATTTGAACACTCTTCATATCAGAAGAAATGGCCTCCACTTGGACAATGGTGGAACTTAGAAAGCGTACCTCAGCCCAGTGTGGCGACGTCATTACAGACTCCCCAACCCACAAACGCAACCGAATGATATAATTCTACAGAAATTGTAAAACCCAACATGCTGCTTGAAAGCCACGAGATCCTCAACATACTCTTTAAAAGGGAACCATGAGGGGCCATCTTCCCTTTCACTGTTTTAGTGATTTCAATGATTGTCATCCGTTCTAGGAATTAAAGTTGTTGCCTCTTGTAACTCTGGCTTTATTAAAACTATTCCTAGTAACAGGACTTCTGGTATTGGCAAGATCATAAGTGAACGTGTATCTCTTCAATGCAAAGTGACCTTACTTGTATTTGCAAAGGGAAACAAATATCAGATTGAATGTATGGTTGGTCCCCCCCCATCCCTTTTTAGTTTCCTGCTGTACAGAGTATTTTTTTTTTTTTGCTTTAAACAGTATTGCCATTTTGTTTGAATTCATGCGGAACACAGCATCAGTCAAATCTACTGGCTTTGTTTTGTTCCTTCCAAAAAAGGAATTTAGAAATGGAGTCAATTTTTTTATTTATATATATATATATATTTTTTCTTCTGATTTTTAACAGTTGATTCCAGTGATTTACAGAGGTGCTACTTCACGATGGTCATACAATTAATACTTAATATTGAATCAATACAAGGATCTTTATTGGATTCACTTTGTGTGTTTTAGTGCTCTGAAGTAGCAATATTAAACTGATTCCCCCCCACCCCCAATTAACCTCCATAGGCTTTTTTAAATTTTACAGTTTAAGAACATGTACGCACTTATTTACTGTGCTGGTTGTATCCTTGGTGAGAAATGTAAACTACATGCCACACTAAATGCTGAAGTAACCCTGAAAGATCATTTCTAGCAGCTTAATCTTGTTAAATACGAAGTACTATTAGATATTTATTTGCATTTTGACTCCTTTGTATATTTTCCCTACCCTCTTCTTTATTTGGTAAATGCTTACCCTGCTTTTATGGAACATTTTCAGAAACCTTACAAATTGTAATTGGATTGAAGTTTCATGTATTCCCTTTTCCCTTTAAGAGAATTGAAGTGGTTAGTCTTAAGGCCTACATTTTCATTGGTTTTCTCAAACATGCACAGTCTGCTTATTGCCTGCCCTAGACTGCAGAAGGTTCATATTTTAAATATATATATATATATTTTTTTGGAAGTTTTCCCTCCTTCCAGATTACTACAATATTCTTCTCAAACTGAAAAACATAATAGAAACTGTTTCTTTCCCCTTTTTTTTTTTTTTTTTTTTTTTTTTAAGGATGTCTGACATGCTTTCCTGGGTTCCTCCTTTTTATGCCTCATGCAGTAAAAGGGCTAAACAATTAATTGGTTCCTTTGATAATTTGGTGCACAGTTTAACCAGAAGTTGAATTTGTTCCAGGCCACTTGAAAATTTCCAGCTTTGTATAACCTGTTTAAACAAAAAAATTGTAATCCACTTTTTTGTATTTTTGGGAATGTGATACAAATAGAAAAATGTAACCAATCATAAGGGATAATTTGGCCTTAATCTGCAATCTTTGGACTCTTAATTTCTTTTGTGAAAGCTCATTCGTGACTTTGTGCTAACAGGACTCCATTTTTGGTAATAAAGGCACTCCTGAATGGTTATGTTCAAATGGCCTGCTAGTTGGATATGAAGAATTTTGGGTTTGAGGGAAGGGTTATGGGCGGCTGTAAGTGCCTTATTATTGTAAACTATCTTAATTGCATTTTAATCTTTTAAAGCAGGCATGTTTCAATTCCAGTGCTTCAGAGCCAGTCTTTACAGGATTTTAAGGTCTTCATGAGGAAATTTTATATAATGCTGGTCTCAAAGCAGGGCCATTGTGGAACTTTTCCACCAGACTTGTAAACACAAGAATTTGACACATTTGTACTCTTGCAAGATGTTAAGTGCTGGTTGTATAGTTTTTTTTTTTAATGCTTGTGCGATATTGGCAATTTAACATTTTTGCAGTTAGAGTGGTTTCAGTAAATGATTAAAGAGTTTTGTAGCTAGACCAACTAAAGCTGTTAATCTGATCGAGTCCATTTGCCTAAACATTGGTTCATTCTAAATTTCCAGGCTAGTTTGTTAGATGTAACCTCTTTTGTGATGTTCCCCCAGCTTGCAAGTGACCTTTGTGTAACTTGTTTCATATATAATTATAACAGGTACAAGAAGGGAAAAGACATACATAATCGTTCCTATTATGTTTTATTGGGCAGCTGATACTTACTATAAAGGCAAGGCTCTTGGGCAGTAGGATGCGGTGTAAGAAACTTGATTGAACTGGCTCAAGCAATTGGGTGCTACTTCCTAAGTGGGTAGTTGGTATGTGTAATTTCTAACCAATAGGATGAGTGGCATTAATGCCTATCAAAGGGACGTAAAAAACTGAAAAGCCTTCTGTCAGTGCATATGAGTACATATTTATTTTGAAATGAGCACAAGTGCATGTTTGTGCATGGAGGTTCCCCTTGGATGTGCATTGTCTTGGATGCAACAAGGAAAAACACATACTCCCTTTTCTTTTTAATGACAGAGTCCACAGATCATCTAATTACTACTGGGAAATACCACTTCTTGACCTGCAGGAGGCGTAAAGAGGCACCACAGCAAAGCTGTTAAATATCACCTCCCAACCCAGTCATTCTCTTTGCCTACGTTAAGTGCAAGGAGGTGGTAAATTTAGGTTGTTGGAAAAGATTCTTCAATCAAGAGTTTTATTTTTAAAGTAGTACAAGATTGTGCTGCTTTGTTTCTAGGTGTAGCCGTAGTCCATATCTGGTCTCTTCAGTAGAGCAGGTGTGGCTTTAGAGCAATGGGAACTGGGTGGGACATAATTCTCACTGTCCTCCCATGTATTTCATGCTGTCCTACTCCTAAAGCCTGAGGTGAATTTACTTGGCCTTTTATTTCTCCACAGGTCGATGTGAGGGAGAGGACCTCTCAAGCCTGTGAGCTGCCTTGCTGTCAGGCAGATGTATAAGGTAAGTGCTAACTATTATTTCTGGGGACAACCAAAACAACACTCAGAAAGAAGTGAGCACTACATCTCAAACAATTATTCACATAATGAAGGGCTCAGAATAGAAAAGGGGCTCTTTATTGTGGTGGGACACGTAAACTCTCCTCGATGGAGAGGACTTTTGACAGCCTTATGATGCTGGGGCTGGGAGACAGTTATTGCAAATGGCTCTGGTGGTTTTACTCTCCTGGCGGTTTAACTTAGTAAAATACACACCAGGAGATTGTTCCTTATGGCGACGCCCATGATGGGCAGATCATAACTGAGTTGCGTGCCACTTTTATTGCGCCTCAGTGTGAGATACACGGATAAGAGATCTTCATAATCTGCCTAGAAAAGCATGATTCTCGGTACAAGCATGCATTTCTAGGACTGGAAAACGCTTGCTTTCTCCTCCTGAGTTCCAGATTGTCTTATGAAATAAAAGCAGAATAGTTCCGGTATTGCGAGTCAGGTAGGCACGTCAGCAAAGCTGCTGAGGTGTTATATTACTAGTAATCTGCTGATTTTGTATTTTTTCAATCTTCGGTAAAAAGTTACTTTTAAAATTTAAAGAGACAGTAACTTTTTTTTACTTGGAAAATTATTATAAATTTAATGTTTTTAATTAATTGAACCAGTATGGACCAAGAGGCCTTGCAAAATGTCACTTGTTCCTTGTGTTTTGATGCCAATGTGGAACCACCAATCCCTTTCTGTTCCTCATGTATTGAGGACTTTGTTATAGAGATAAAAACATTTCTGAGCCAGCATTTTCTAAAGTGGATGTTGTCCAGGAGTCTAATGACGAGGTTCAATATATGCTGCAGCTTTCTCCTCAAGTGTCCCAAATTTTAACGCCCTCACAGGCCGTGCCCTGCGTTTCCTCTCTAGCTCCTGCAGGAGTTACTTTAAAAGACATCGCTTCTCTCATGTCTTCTGCAGTTTCAGATGCGTTGTCTGCTTTCCCAATGTTGCAGGGAAAGCGTAGAGGAAAATTAGAAATTCAGTAAGCGAGTACCTTCCTCCATTGAGGTTTTTCCGGTACAAGACCAAGCTTCTGAGATTATTGCTAAGGAGTGGGAGAGACTGGGTATACCTTTTTCTTCATCTCCTATATTTAAAAAGATGTTTTCCATAGCCGACTCGGTTAAGGAGGCTTGGCAAATAGTCCGCAAGGTGGAAGGAGCTGTTTCCACCTTAGCTAAGAGAACTACTATACCCATAGAGGATAGTTGTGCTTCCAAAGATCCTATGGATTAAAAATTAGAGGGGTTACTCAAAAAGATGTATGTACACCAGGGCTTACAATGGCAGCCAGCTGTATGCATTGTTATCGTCACTAGTGCGGCGGCATATTGGTGTGATGCGTTGTCTAATGCTTTTAGGACAGAAACTCCCCTGGATAAAATCCAGGATAGGGTAAAGACTCTTAAATTGGATAATTCCTTTATTACGAATGCTTCCCTTCAAGTTATCAAACTGGGAGCAACGATTTCAGGTTTCTCTGTTTTTAGCTTGCAGCGCCTTATGGGTAAAACCTTGGTCTGCGTACGTATCCTCTTAAGTCTAAGCTTTTAGCAATTCCTTACAAGGGAAGACCTTGTTTGGACCTGGCTTGACGGAAATAATCTCTGATATTACAGGAGGTAAGGGTCATCTTCTCCCTCAGGATAAGAGAAACAAACAAAAGGGACGACAGAGTAATTTACGTTCCTTTCCAAATTTCAAGGGAAATTCTTACTCTTCTGCATCCAAGCAGGAACAGTCTATACCTTCATGGAGACCCTATCAGTCTTTGAATAAGGGAAAACAATCCAAGAAGCCTGCTTTTGAATTAAAGACAGCATGAAGTGTCTGCCCCCGATCCGGGATTGGATCTTGTAGGTGGCAGACTTTCCTTCTTCGCTCAGGTCTGGGTTCGAGATGTCCAGGATCCTGGGCAGTAGAAATAGTATCCCAGGGATACAAACTAGAGTTCAAAATTTTTCATCCCAGAGGCAGGTTTCTGCTTTCAAGATTATCTGTAGACCAGACAAAAAGAGAGGCGTTCTTACACTGTATAGGAGTCTGATTCTCAAATGGGGTCAGCCGGAATTGGACCTCATGGCATCTTGGCAGAATGCCAAGCTTCCGAGGTACGGGTCGAGGTCCAGGGACCCTCAGGCGGTACTGATACACACTGGAGGTACCTTGGACCTTCAGTCTAGCGTACCTATTTCCTCTGTTTGCTCTTCTTCCTCAGGTTATTGCTTGAATCAAGCAGGCTTGGCCTCGCAGGATTTGGTATGCAGATCTGGTGGACATGTTATCTCTGCCACCTTGGAGACTTCCGTTGAGGAAGGACCTTCTAATTCAAGGGCACTTCCATCACTCAAATCTACTTTTTCTGAAGCTGACTGCTTAGAGATTGAACGCTTAATTTTATCCAAGCGGAGCTTTTCAGAATCGGTCATAGAGACCATGATTTAGGCTAGTAAACCTGTAACTAGAAAGATTTACCATAAGATATGGCATAAATATCTCTTGGTGTGCATCCAAGGGCTACTCCTGGAGTAGTTAGGATTCCTAGAATTTTGCCTTTCTCCAAGAAGGTTTGGAGAAAGGATTATCGACAAGTTCCCTAAAGGGTCAAATCTCTGCCTTATCTATTTTGTTACACAAATGTCTGGCAGATGTTCCAATTTGCAATCTTTTTGTCCAGCCTTGGTCTCGATCAGCCTGTGTCAAACCAGTTACTCCTCCATGTAGTCTTAATTTGATTCTTATCTTCAAGGGGCTCTGTTTGAGCCTATGCATTCCTTAGCAACAAGAAATAAAACTTTCCAAGATAACTTAATATCTATTTCTTCTGCTCGCAGAGTGTCAGAGCTCTTGGCTTTGCAGTATGAGTCCCCTTACCTTATTTTTCATTTAGGTAGTTTTGTGTACTAACTTAGGATTTCTTCCTAAGGTTGTTTCTGATCGGAACATTAATCAGGCGATTGTTGTTCCTTCTTTGTGTCCTAATCCTACCTCTCAGAAGGAACGGCTTCTGCACAATTTGGACATGGTTCATGCCTTAAAGTTTTACCTGCAGGCGACTAAGGATTTTCGTCAGTCTTCTGCTTTATTTGTGGTTTTCTCAGGAAAATGTAAGGGACAGAAAGCTACGGCTACTTCTTTCTTTTTGGCTGAAGAGTATCATATGTTTTGCATATGAGACTGCTGGACAGCAGCCTCCAGAGAGAGTTATGGCTCATTCCGCGAGGGCTGTTGCTTCCTCATGGGCATTCAAGAATGAAGCTTTTGTGGAACAGATTTGCAAGGCTGCAACTTGGCCCTCTCAACACAGATTCTATAAATTTGACACTTTTGCATTGGCTGGGGGCCACTTTTGGGAGAAAGGTTCTTCAAGCAGTGTGCCTTCTTTTAGGTTCCCTGTCTTGTCCCTCTCATATCATCTGTGTACTCTAGCTTGGGTATTGATTTCCAGTAGTATTTAAGATGATCCGTGGACTCGTTGTGTCATTAAAAATAAAATAAAATTTATGCTTACTTGATTTATTTCTTTGTGACACGGTCAGTTCACTGGCCCGCCCTGTTTTTGTAAGACAGGTTGTTGGTTAATATAAACTTCAGACACCTCTGCACCTTGTTACTACCTTTCTCTCCTTTATTTCAGTCGAATGACTGGGTTGGTTGGGAGGGAAGGGAGGTGATATTTAACAGCTTTGCTGTCTCCTGCATGGTAGAAGTGGTATTCTCAGTAGTAATTAAGATGATCTGTGGACTCATCGTGTCCAAAGAAATACATTTATCTGGTAAGCATAACTTTTATTTTTTTCCAGTACATTTAGAATAACACGCTTTATCTTTAGCACTCTGGTGGTAGTGTTTTGCAACAATGTTGTATTTGTTGAGCTCACTGCTGCTGTTTCATGTTAAAGACATTGATCTGCATGCTCCATAGCCTACTAGTCTTAACCTTCAACAATAGAGCATTTCTATTCCATCTAAGAGTATTTCAGATTGTTGGTGTATTGGGGTGGGAAATGGATGGTCCTTGGCCTAAACAAACCAATTTTTGCTGCAGGACTTTATCTGTTTTATAATATGCATGATATATTTTATAATTACAATGTCTAGTTAATAAAAGCACTAAGATTAAGTAATAAGGGGTTGAAGCATAAATGAAGATGTACAGGATAAAGATGACATTATAGGCAATCCTGCAGTCACAACATTTTGTGCTAAGCTGAGCACCACATGCCCAAGGATTGTGCCAGTTTCTGAGCTTATTGTGGCTACATATTGATGTGTAACATCTGACCTACAACCCCAGCATACTATTGACCTTCATGCCACATTAAAAGGAACAGTAAACACTTTGTTTTTAATATAAAATGTTTAGTTACGCAAACTAAAAAAAGCTTTGCAATATACTTTCCCCCCCCATTTTCAAGTAATTTAACTGAAAACTGTTTTCTAATTCTCAGCTGTTAATGCACCCTGCAGTCTTCTGAAGATTAACCCTGATACATTTACCTTTCCCTAATTGGCTTACGCAAATGACAGCTGCTAAACAATGCACTTTATGCTAACATAGTGACTATGTCTAGCCTTGTGGCAAATGATGGGTGGAGTTTGGTTGTTGAAAACCAATTGCAGCAAGTAATGTTTATTTCTTTTACATGTGTTTTAGTTTTAGCTGATTATTCTATAGAAAACAGAAATATCTTGTAATTGCAGTGTGCTTACTATCTATCCCTTTAACTACACCTCATTTTGTGCCATTGTCCCCCTACCATTTGTTTAGGTTCTTTCATTACAAAACCTGAAAATTTCTTCACCCATGTTAGCACTGGGGATCCACAGACCTGTGTTGGATATGATTAACCCAGAAACCATGTTTCTGCTCTAACAACCTTTTCAGTAGCTCGGACTGTGGTTTACACCACCTATCAGTTCCTTTTTGCTACTCAAGCGTCAGACTTTGCAAGCAGCACTTGATGCTGTTTTGATAGCTGTAGTTTATGCTATGATCATACAGTTATTATTAAATAAAACTGGCCATATTTAGTTTTTTTGTGAAATTGCGTCTGTGTTTTTGTTCCTTGATTTATATATTTAATCATGCCTTTTATAAATGTTCTTTAAACAGGATTGCACTATGTCTGCAAAAGGTTAAAGGGACAGTCTACACCTTATTAATTTTAAAATCTTACCTTCTATTAAGCTGCAATTAGTCTCCCGCACACTTTCTATATCATGCAGCAGGAATGGTAAAGTTATTTTAAAATGAATATGGTTTCTGGCCAGTCTAAAATGGCTGCCAAGCTCCACCCACTTTTGACATCACACACTTGACTGCATCTATGCACTCTGCTGAATAGAATTGACAGTCTGTTGAATCCAACTAGTGAGCCTTTTGTAATTGGAAGCAATATGCAGCCCAGATTTTGATGTCATCAGTGGGTGGAGCTTGGCAGCCATTTCAGACTGGCCAGAAACAATATTCATTTCAAAATAACTTTCTTTCCAATGGCATGGAGAGTCCACAAATCCATTCAATTACTAGTGGGAATTCAACTCCTGGCCACCAGGGGGAAGCAAAGAACACCCCAGCAGAGCTGTTAAGTATCACTCCCACTTCCCATAACTTCCAGTCATTCATTGCTTCGTTCATCGTAGGGGGTGTGAAAATTTGTCTGAAGAAAATCTACTATTTAATCCTTTAATGGGTATTTTCCCTGCAAGCAAGGATTGGGGCAATGCTGTGTCCATGTCAATCTCTTTAGTAAGAGTAATGGTGGGTATTAGCTGTTGGAGGACGGTGAGCTGAAACCCGTCAGTAATTGACAGTATGTTGCAAGTCTTATGCAGCTTTTAATACCATGCAGTTCTGTTTCTAGAGTTCAAAGAATAAAGAACTTTTACTGAATGCTTTGAGGCTCGCTGGATTTCTTACGTATACTAAGTCCTTACTTTAACTCCAACAATTATGGTAACCCCTATTTGGAAAACCAGGGTTGGTTACTCTGTCTTTCCTTTATCTCCAGGTCCCTGTCAGAGGTCGTCTGAGTCTGTAAAACTGTAGATACGGTGCCTGCCCTGCAGTTGAATCTCTTGGACCCATGTCAGGATGAGAAGTTTAGTGGCTGGCCTGGGGCTACTGAGAAGGCTGCTAGATTGGTAAGTCCCTGAATCCCTTATCCCTCAATGGCTTGTGGTCTAAGAGTGGGGCTTAATGGCTAAGGGGGGCTTTTGCCACTTTGCTCTGTGTACCTCAGTGGGGGCAGACATAATTGTAAAGGGTATTATAAAGCTTTTAGATTATAGCTTCTTTGTTTTCTCTTGCAGTGGCGGCGCCTCTGTCTAAATCACTGTTATTAGTGTAGTAAACTTGGGAGGAACCGATGTGGGCAGGAGACAGGCAACTCTAAAACCCCTGATTTGCAATATAATCAAGCTTGCATGTAGTTTGCTGCAGCCCGCACAGTATCAGAGCCCCCTCACCGTATCATGGTTTATTCAGTCATATATGGGCATAAGGTGACCGAAATCGGGCATGACACAAATGCTTTATTTAAAGGGACATGTGTTAAATTGCAGGCGGTGCACGTTGTTTTCTGTAACGACCCTCTGTGCACCCATCATAAGTACGTTGGGGACAGAGGTATTAGCCACGATTTTTTTTTTTTATTATCAGGTTATTAATGGGCTCCTGTTACTTTAACCATGATAACGCTTTAGTGCTTCCCTCGGCAATGATCGCTTTTATGGGATCACTGTTGGTATAACGGCTCTCTATACCCCTTTGTTAAATCTGTACAGTGAAGACGGCGCCATTTTAAATATTTAGTCCGTTGCGATGCATCTATTCCTGCCATTGGCAGCGACTTTTGGCGCGCTTGGCCTTCTACCGTTGCGAGACTGATCTCAGCATATCCAACTTTATGCTTTGTCTCTCGTGTTTCGGTAGGTGTTAATTTCAGATGGCAAACGGAACTGAGTTCTTAAGTATTCATTTTCATTTTGATGTGAATTTGAGGCGACTTTATGGGAATATATACAGTGTATACCTTTTTTTAGTATGGTGTTTTACATACTTTATTGTGTAATATTTTTTTTTATTGGGAAGCTGCCATTTTCATTTCAATAAAAGACTGGCCTCTCCGTTTTTCCCTGCATTTCCTTAATGTCTGCTGCCATCTAGCGACTGTTTTTTTGGTACTGCACCTTGTGAAGTTTTCTTCATCAAATGCTGATATTCAGAGATGCTGACTTACATCTCTCAATATTTTCCTATCTGATAGTCTCAGTTATCAAGTTTACAACTGTGCTTGGTGTATGTACTTTGCTATATTGATGATTGCGTATATGGTGTCATATACTCTAAGCCTGTTAGTCATATTTTGCTTTTCTCTCTTCTCAGCAGTTGTTTTTCTGGGGTTGAATACATGCTTTCTTGTTACAACAGAGATATTCTGAGGACAGATTATCTTTGTCCCTTATTTAGTCTAGATAGGAGTTTCCTTCTAAATAGACTTTTCATGTGTGTTGTATCATACTTTTAATGTCTAATTCTTGTATTGTAAATTGATCTATTCAGCATGTAGTGTCAAATGTCTTATTTTCTTCCTTTATATGGTCAATAATATATAGGGGCTCAATAAATAAATATATATATATATATATATATATATATATATATATATATATATATATATCTCAAGTTGAGAGGATTGTCTTTCCTAAGATATGGAGAGTCCACAACGTCTTCAATTACTAGTGGGAATATCACTCCTGGCCAGCAGGAGGAGGCAAAGAGCACCACAGCAAAGCTGTCACTCCCCTACCCATAAGCCCCAGTCATTCTCTTTGCTTTCGTCAATGGAGGAGGTGAAGTTTTGGTGTCTGAAGAAAATTGGATTTCTTTTATCCACAAGCAAAAATTTTGGGTATAGCTGTAGTCAACGTCAATCTCTGAAGTAGAGTAGTGATGGCTTTAAAGCAGTTAAGAACTTTTAAGGTGGGCCTTGCTGCGTTTTCCTAACCTATTGCTGGCCTAGTATAGAAAGCCAGAGTAGGTTTACTCTGTTCTTTCTTTTTTTCCCACAGGCCTCTCTAAGGAGTTGACGTCCTTTCACGTCTTGTGAGCTGTCCTCCTGCCGAACAGCTAGAGGTGCAGGTAAGTGCCTTTGTCTTCTGGGGCTGGGAGGCTGGCACTGAAGGGGTTAAGCTACAACTCTGCATTCACTTATGGGACTAGAATCCTGGGTATTATTATACTTTATTAAGCGCCAACATATTCCGCAGCACTGTCCATGGGTACAATTCATTTAAATAAAACAATACAAGACTTGTAAGATACAGGACAAAATTTACAAACACATACAGGAGGGATTGAGGGCCCTATTCCCGTGGGAATTTACAATCTAGAAGAGTACAGGATTAATTCTAGGCAGTGGGCAGGCACATTTGGTATGTGAGACAGACTGGGGTTAATCTTTATGAGAGGAAGGAGTTAACCCTATTTCCATCTTTATATGGGAAGAGTCCACAGCTGCATTCCTTACTTTTGGGAAATACTGAACCTGGCTATCAGGAGGAGGCAAAGACACTGAGCCTAAGGCTTAAATACCGCTCCCACTTCCTCATAACCCCAGTCATTCTTTGCCTTTCGTCTCAGGAGGTTGGCAGAGAAGTGTTAGAAGATTTCGGAGTAGTCTCTTATGGAGGGTAGTACTCTTTGAGATGGGACTGGAGTTTTAAGTAGTGTCAGCCTCTCAGTGAGAGCATGGATGAAAGTTAGAGTCCGGAGATGCAGGGAGAGTCTTTCTGCGAAACCATCCCGACTCATATTAACAGCTCCACAGGCAATCCGCGTTGACGAGTTTCGCTTTCTTCACTCAATTCCATGTCAGAAGCGATGCTACTATCTGTCACACTTGAAGGGCCGTGTTCCTGTTCCACGGTGTGGATTCTGGTAAGATCGTTTCATATTTTATACATGTATGATAACGCAAGAAGACAGGGTCACAGTTTGACTCCTTTTATCTGCATAGAATCAAGGGTTAATATCTCCTTAGGGGGATTATTGAACTGGGGGGGAATAATAATCTTATATGTTTATTTGATTTTATGCTGCTTTATGTGTGAGATATTATGGGCTCATAGGCTGTTATGGAATATACAGGTTTCACTTTGAGAGCCATGCAGCTTACAAGCTCTGCATGCTTTCTCTCATAGTAGGGACAGTCCTGCATTGTGCACTATGTGATTCTTTCCTGACCTGGTGTCTATCAGAGAGGAGTCATAAATCTCTTTACTGTTTGGGTCATAGGAGGTGGTGAGTGCCCCAGCCATTGGGGTATAAGGGTGCTGTTTTTTTAAAAATAAGATGTTTTATTTCTCTAGTTCTCTGGTTATTGCACTAGCGTTGGAGGATTCTGTTACTTTAGAGGGCATGCCCTCTATTCCTAATGAGTAATTCCTGTTTATGTGGTGACGAGGCCCTAGTTCCCCCCCCTCAATTATGTTCCATATGCCTTGATAATGTGATATCAAACAGTTTGATACCACGGAGCCGTCCACCTCTGAGGAGTTGTCGTCCAGTGAGGTGCGTACCCTACATTGTTATCTCTATACACATGCAGTTTTCCTGTAGCATTGCTGATCCTCCATCTGCAGGGGGCCTTTTTTCACCAAACGATACTGCGCAGTTCAGACGGCGGTGTCTGCGGCCTTTAATGCTTTACCTCGCCCTGCTAAGCGCAAGCGAAAGGTTACTTATTGCACTCCTTCCCAGAGTACATCAAATGTTTTATTTTGATTTAACTGATAGGGTTATCCGAGGATGAAGTTCTTTCTGAGACTTCAGACTATGAACTTTCTGGGTCGGAGTCTGCTGCCTCTAAACCTCCAGCTGTGGAGGAACCAGACTTTAGTTTCTTTCATGTAATTAGCAAGTGTCCATGAGCTAGTGACGTATGGGATATACATTCCTACCAGGAGGGGCAAAGTTTCCCAAACCTCAAAATGCCTATAAATACACCCCTCACCACACCCACAATTCAGTTTTACAAACTTTGCCTCCGATGGAGGTGGTGAAGTAAGTTTGTGCTAGATTCTACGTTGATATGCGCTCCGCAGCAAGTTGGAGCCCGGTTTTCCTCTCAGCGTGCAGTGAATGTCAGAGGGATGTGAGGAGAGTATTGCCTATTTGAATGCAGTGATCTCCTTCTACGGGTCTATTTCATAGGTTCTCTGTTATCGGTCGTAGAGATTCATCTCTTACCTCCCTTTTCAGATCGACGATATACTCTTATATATACCATTACCTCTGCTGATTCTCGTTTCAGTACTGGTTTGGTTTTCTACAAACATGTAGATGAGTGTCCTGGGGTAAGTAAATCTTATTTTCTGTGACACTCTAAGCTATGGTTGGGCACTTTGTTTATAAAGTTCTAAATATATGTATTCAAACATTTATTTGCCTTGACTCAGAATGTTCAACTTTCCTTATTTTTCAGACAGTCAGTTTCATATTTGGGATTATGCTTTTAAATTATTCATTTTTTTTCTTACCTTCAAAAATTTGACTCTTTTTCCCTGTGGGCTGTTAGGCTCGTGTGGTCTGAAAATGCTTCATTTTATTGCGTCATTCTTGGCGCTGACTTTTTTGGCGCAAAAATTCTTTTCCGTTTCCGGCGTCATACGTGTCGCCGGAAGTTGCGTCATTTTTTGACGTTATTTTGCGGCAAAAATGTCGGCGTTCCGGATGTGGCGTCATTTTTGGCGCCAAAAGCATTTAGGCGCCAAATAATGTGGGCGTCTTATTTGGCGCTAAAAAATATGGGCGTCGCTTTTGTCTCCACATTATTTAAGTTTCATTTTTTATTGCTTCTGGTTGCTAGAAGCTTGTTCTTTGGCATTTTTTCCCATTCCTGAAACTGTCATTTAAGGAATTTGATCAATTTTGCTTTATATGTTGTTTTTTCTCTTACATATTGCAAGATGTCTCACGTTGCATCTGAGTCAGAAGATACTACAGGAAAATCGCTGTCTAGTGCTGGATCAACCAAAGCTAAGTGTATCTGCTGTAAACTTTTGGTAGCTATTCCTCCGGCTGTTGTTTGTATTAATTGTCATGACAAACTTGTTAATGCAGATAATATTTCCTTTAGTAAAGTACCAATAGCCTGTTGCAGTTCCTTCAACATCTAAGGTGCAGAATGTTCCTGATAACATAAGAGATTTTGTTTCTGAATCCATAAAGAAGGCTATGTCTGTTATTTCTCCTTCTAGTAAACGTAAAAAATCTTTTAAAACTTCTCTCCCTACAGATGAATTTTTAAATGAACATAATCATTCTGATTCTGATGACTCTTCTGGTTCAGAGGATTCTGTCTCAGAGATTGATGCTGATAAATCTTCATATTTATTTAAAATGGAATTTATTCGTTCTTTACTTAAAGAAGTACTAATTGCTTTAGAAATAGAGGATTCTGGTCCTCTTGATACTAATTCTAAACGTTTAGATAAGGTATTTAAATCTCCTGTGGTTATTCCAGAAGTTTTTCCTGTTCCTAATGCTATTTCTGCAGTAATTTCCAAAGAATGGGATAAATTGGGTAATTCATTTACTCCTTCTAAACGTTTTAAGCAATTATATCCTGTGCCGTCTGACAGATTAGAATTTTGGGACAAAATCCCTAAAGTTGATGGGGCTATTTTCTACCCTTGCTAAACGTACTACTATTCCTACGTCAGATGGTACTTCGTTTAAGGATCCTTTAGATAGGAAAATTGAATCCTTTCTAAGAAAAGCTTATCTGTGTTCAGGTAATCTTCTTAGACCTGCTATATCATTGGCTGATGTTTCTGCAGCTTCAACTTTTTGGTTGGAAACTTTAGCGCAACAAGTAACAGATCATGATTCTCATGATATTATTATTCTTCTTCAGCATGCTAATAATTGTATCTGTGATGCCATTTTTGATATTATCAGAGTTGATGTCAGGTTTATGTCTCTAGCTATTTTAGCTAGAAGAGCTTTATGGCTTAAGACTTGGAATGCTGATATGGCTTCTAAATCAACTCTACTTTCCATTTCTTTCCAGGGTAACAAATTATTTGGTTCTCAGTTGGATTCTATTATCTCAACTGTTACTGGTGGGAAAGGAACTTTTTACCACAGGATAAAAAAATCTAAGGGTAAAAACAGGGCTAATAATCGTTTTCGTTCCTTTCGTTTCAACAAAGAACAAAAGCCTAATCCTTCATCCTCAGGAGCTGTTTCAGTTTGGAAACCATCTCCGGTCTGGAATAAATCCAAGCCTGCTAGAAAGGCAAAGCCTGCTTCTAAGTCCACATGAAGGTGCGGCCCTCATTCCAGCTCAGCTGGTAGGGGGCAGGTTACGTTTTTTCAAAGAAATTTGGATCAATTCTGTTCACAATCTTTGGATTCAGAACATTGTTTCAGAAGGGTACAGAATTGGTTTCAAGATGAGACCTCCTGCAAAGAGATTTTTTCTTTCCCGTGTCCCAGTAAATCCAGTGAAAGCTCAAGCATTTCTGAATTGTGTTTCAGATCTAGAGTTGGCTGGAGTAATTATGCCAGTTCCAGTTCCGGAACAGGGGATGGGGTTTTATTCAAATCTCTTCATTGTACCAAAGAAGGAGAATTCCTTCAGACCAGTTCTGGATCTAAAAATATTGAATCGTTATGTAAGGATACCAACGTTCAAGATGGTAACTGTAAGGACTATCTTGCCTTTTGTTCAGCAAGGGCATTATATGTCCACAATAGATTTACAGGATGCATATCTGCATATTCCGATTCATCCAGATCATTATCAGTTCCTGAGATTCTCTTTTCTGGACAAGCATTACCAGTTTGTGGCTCTGCCGTTTGGCCTAGCTACAGCTCCAAGAATTTTTACAAAGGTTCTCGGTGCCCTTCTGTCTGTAATCAGAGAACAGGTTATTGTGGTATTTCCTTATTTGGACGATATCTTGGTACTTGCTCAGTCTTTACATTTAGCAGAATCTCATACGAATCGACTTGTGTTGTTTCTTCAAGATCATGGTTGGAGGATCAATTTACCAAAAAGTTCATTGATTCCTCAGACAAGGGTAACTTTTCTGGGTTTCCAGATAGATTCAGTGTCCATGACTCTGTCTTTAACAGACAAGAGACGTCTAAAATTGATTTCAGCTTGTCGAAACCTTCAGTCACAATCATTCCCTTCGGTAGCCTTATGCATGGAAATTCTAGGTCTTATGACTGCTGCATCGGACGTGATCCCCTTTGCTCGTTTTCACATGCGACCTCTTCAGCTCTGTATGCTGAATCAGTGGTGCAAGGATTACACAAAGATATCTCAATTAATATCTTTAAAACCGATTGTTCGACACTCTCTAACGTGGTGGACAGATCACCATCGTTTAATTCAGGGGGCTTCTTTTGTGCTTCCGACCTGGACTGTAATTTCAACAGATGCAAGTCTCACAGGTTGGGGAGCCGTGTGGGGATCTCTGACGGCACAAGGAGTTTGGGAATCTCAGGAGGTGAGATTACCGATCAATATTTTGGAACTCCGTGCAATTTTCAGAGCTCTTCAGTTTTGGCCTCTTCTGAAGAGAGAATCGTTCATTTGTTTTCAGACAGACAATGTCACAACTGTGGCATACATCAATCATCAAGGAGGGACTCACAGTCCTCTGGCTATGAAAGAAGTATCTCGAATTTTGGTTTGGGTGGAATCCAGCTCCTGTCTAATCTCTGCGGTTCATATCCCAGGTATAGACAATTGGGAAGCGGATTATCTCAGTCGCCAAACGTTGCATCCGGGCGAATGGTCTCTTCACCCAGAGGTATTTCTTCAGATTGTTCAAATGTGGGAACTTTCAGAAATAGATCTGATGGCGTCTCATCTAAACAAGAAACTTCCCAGGTATCTGTCCAGATCCCGGGATCCTCAGGCGGAGGCAGTGGATGCATTATCACTTCCTTGGAAGTATCATCTTGCTTATATCTTTCCGCCTCTAGTTCTTCTTCCAAGAGTAATCTCCAAGATTCTGAAGGAATGCTCGTTTGTTCTGCTGGTAGCTCCGGCATGGCCTCACAGGTTTTGGTATGCGGATCTTGTCCGGATGGCCTCTTGCCAACCGTGGACTCTTCCGTTAAGACCAGACCTTCTGTCACAAGGTCCTTTTTTCCATCAGGATCTGAAATCCTTAAATTTAAAGGTATGGAGATTGAACGCTTGATTCTTGGTCAAAGAGGTTTCTCTGACTCTGTGATTAATACTATGTTACAGGCTCGTAAATCTGTATCTAGAGACATATATTATAGAGTCTGGAAGACTTATATTTCTTGGTGTCTTTCTCATCATTTTTCTTGGCATTCTTTTAGAATACCGAGAATTTTACAGTTTCTTCAGGATGGTTTAGATAAGGGTTTGTCCGCAAGTTCCTTGAAAGGTCAAATCTCTGCTCTTTCTGTTCTTTTTCACAGAAAGATTGCTATTCTTCCTGATATTCATTGTTTTGTACAAGCTTTGGTTCGTATAAAACCTGTCATTAAGTCAATTTCTCCTCCTTGGAGTTTGAATTTGGTTCTGGGAGCTCTTCAAGCTCCTCCGTTTGAACCTATGAATTCATTGGACATTAAATTACTTTCTTGGAAAGTTTTGTTCCTTTTGGCCATCTCTTCTGCCAGAAGAGTTTCTGAATTATCTGCTCTTTCTTGTGAGTCTCCTTTTCTGATTTTTCATCAGGATAAGGCGGTGTTGCGAACTTCTTTTGAATTTTTACCTAAAGTTGTGAATTCCAACAACATTAGTAGAGAAATTGTGGTTCCTTCATTATGTCCTAATCCTAAGAATTCTAAGGAGAAATCGTTGCATTCTTTGGATGTTGTTAGAGCTTTGAAATATTATGTTGAAGTTACTAAGTCTTTCCGAAAGACTTCTAGTCTATTTGTTATTTTTTCTGGTGCTAGAAAAGGCCAGAAAGCTTCTGCCATTTCTTTGGCATCTTGGTTGAAATTTTTAATTCATCTTGCCTATGTTGAGTCGGGTAAAACTCCGCCTCAGAGGATTACAGCTCATTCTACTAGGTCAGTTTCTACTTCCTGGGCGTTTAGGAATGAAGCTTCGGTTGATCAGATTTGCAAAGCAGCAACTTGGTCCTCTTTGCATACTTTTACTAAATTCTACCATTTTGATGTATTTTCTTCTTCTGAAGCAGTTTTTGGTAGAAAAGTACTTCAGGCAGCGGTTTCAGTTTGAATCTTCTGCTTATGTTTTTTATTAAACTTTATTTTGGGTGTGGATTATTTTCAGCAGGAATTGGCTGTCTTTATTTTATCCCTCCCTCTCTAGTGACTCTTGTGTGGAAAAGATCCACATCTTGGGTAATCATTATCCCATACGTCACTAGCTCATGGACTCTTGCTAATTACATGAAAGAAAACATAATTTATGTAAGAACTTACCTGATAAATTCATTTATTTCATATTAGCAAGAGTCCATGAGGCCCGCCCTTTTTTGTGGTGGTTATGATTTTGTATAAAGCACAATTATTCCAATTCCTTATTTTATATGCTTTCGCACTTTTTTATCACCCCACTTCTTGGCTATTCGTTAAACTGAATTGTGGGTGTGGTGAGGGGTGTATTTATAGGCATTTTGAGGTTTGGGAAACTTTGCCCCTCCTGGTAGGAATGTATATCCCATACGTCACTAGCTCATGGACTCTTGCTAATATGAAAGAAATGAATTTATCAGGTAAGTTCTTACATAAATTATGTTTTTAGGAATTTGCGCTTTCTTCTAAGGGAAGTTTTTGGCGAATTCAGAGGTTCCAGAGGTCATATTGCCTGATGAACCTTGATAATTCCTACATTGAAGAGTTTGAGGACAGGGTGGTTCCTTCCCTTCCCTGCTAGATGGCAAACATTATTAGAAATGAAGGGGACAGGATTGGATTCCTTTTTTCCCCCTTTTCTCCCTTTAACAAATTGTTCCCGGGTCCTGGTCTCTCAATGTAGTTGCAAGGTTCTGTCCCTAAATGGGATGGCGTTATCTTCACATTTGCTAAAACTTACTACTATCCCACTTGAGGATAGTTCTTCGTTTGAAGAGCCCATGGATAAGAGCTGGACACTCTGTTAAGAAAGCTGTTTCAACATACTGGATATTTGTTTCAACCGGCGGCGACTGTTGCCGCGGTTTCTGGAGAAACTGCCTTCTTGTGTGTCTCCTTATAGGATTTGATCGAGGTGGTGTGTTCCCTCAATGTTCCTCAGGAAAGATTTATGGCCTTGAGGGTTGCTAATTCTTTTATCTGTGACAGATTATTCGCTATGCTATGGCTTCAGCTTTTTCTGTTTAGGTCCAGTGGGCTCTGGCTGAAGTCATGGTCTGCGGATTTGACTTATAAGTCTAGACTTCTTCCTCCCCTTGAAGGGAAGCATTTTGTCTGGTCCAGGCCTGGACTCAATTATCTCCACGGTCACAGGGGGCAAGGGTGCCCTCCTACCGCAAGAGTATATGAACTAGTATAAGGGTATAATAGTATGTTCCTTTCGTTCTGATAAAGCCCATGTCAGCTGTCCTCTGCTAAGCCAGAGCAAACCAAGAGCTCGTAGAAACCGGCTCAGTCCTGGATAAATCCAAGCAGATCAAGAAGCCAGCCGAGTCTAAGTCAACATGAATGGGCGGTCCCCTGTCCTCTTCTGGATCGTGTAGGGGGCAGTATGTTGCTCTTTTCAGTCGCTTGGTGCAGGGATGTGCAGGATCCATGGGTCCTGGAAGTCATAGCGCAAGGTTTCTAGATAGGTATTAAGTCTCAGCCACCCAAGGGCAGATTCCTTCTGTCTTCCTGACACAGTAAGGAGGGAAGCCTTTCTGGGGCATGTACGGGATTTGCCCTCTTAGGAGTTATTGTCCTAGTGCCTATCACAGTGAGAGGTTTGGGATACTATTCAAACCTTTTCGTGGTCACTAAAAACTCTGGACCTAAAGTGCTTAAGCAAGTTTTTATATGTCCCCTCGTTCAAGATGGAGACAATAAGGGCCATTCTTCCCCTCGATCGAGAGGGGCAGTTCATGACCACGATAGATCTAAAGGATGCTCCCTTCACATACCAATCCTCTAGGACCACTTCCAGTTCCTAAGGTTGCATTCCTGGACCAGCACTTCCAGTTTATTGCCCTTCCGTTTGGTCTAGCTACGGCTTCAAGAAATTTTTCGAAGGGACCATTCGGAATCTCTCCTCTGTCTTCTTCATTCCCATGGATGGAAGATAATCTAGAGAGAGTTCTCTTGTGTCAAGTACCAGGGCCGAATCACGGGTACTATAATAATCTCCATAGACATGGAATATATCTATCAGACCAGAGACGTTGCAAGCTAGCTTCAACATGTCTTGCCCCACAGATCTCCTTAAGTCCATCTGTGGCTCGGTGTATGGAGGTTCTTGGTCTCATGGTGTTTAGCGTGGACAGGTTTGCTTGTCAGGTTTCACCTCAGACTTGCAACTGCGCATGCTGAAGGAGTGGAACAATGATCATTCGGATCTCATCAGATTTCTCTGGCAACCAATCAAGAGAATCACTCTCTTGGTGGTTCTATCCGGGTCACTTGTCCTGAGGGACATCCGTCTTAAGACCATCCTAGGTGATTGTGACCACGGTTGCGAGTCTGTCAGGATGGGGAGCTGTTTGTGGTGCCAGGAAGGTACAGGGCCTATGGTCTCAGGAGGTAAAGCTCCCTCCTGACCTCATTTTGGATCTTCGGGCAATATACAATGCTCTGAAGGCTTGGCCTCTGCTGGGTACGTCCCAGTTATTCAGTTTCCAATCAGACAATATATCCTCGGCTTACATCCACCATCAGGGGTGGAACGAGAAGCTCCCTAGTTATGAGGGAAGTATCTCGGATTCTGGTGTGGGGGAGACCCACATTTGTTCACTGTCAGCGATCCACATTCCGGGTGGGGACAACTGAGAAGCGGATTTCCTCAGCAGACAATCCTTTCATCCCGGGGAATGGTCTCTCCATTCCGAGTGTTTGCAGAGATTTGATAGAGGAAGATCTTATAACGTCTCAATACCAAGATACCCAGATATGGGTAGAGGTACAGGGATCCTGAGGCGGAGCTAACGGATGCATTAGCGGTGTCCTGGAGGTTCAATCTACTTTATCCTTTCTGGCCGTTACCACTACTTCCTAGTGTAGTGTCTTGAGTCAAGAAGGCGTCAGTGATACTGATTGCTCCGTCTTGGCCACAAAGGATATGGTTCCCGGATATAGTGGGGATGTCTTCCCCCTTGTTCTGTTTACAAGGGTGATTTATTTGGGGACCTTAATAGATTCTCTATCTAGGAGATTCTCTGAGGCTGACTGTGTGGATATTGAACGCTTAGTCCTAGCCAAGAGAGGGGTTTCTGAGAGTTATTTTTATTCTCATCAAGTTTGTAAGCTGGTTGCTCGTCGCATCTGTCACAAGGTGTGGAGGACCTACTTATTCTATTCTCCAGGATGAACTGGAGAAGGGCCTTTCTGCAAGTCCCCTGGTGGGACAGTTTTTGGCCCTGTCTGTGTTACTGCACAAGAGGCTCGTTGAGCTTCCAGATGTGCAGCCATTTGTTAAGACTCTGCTGGGATCAGACGTGTTTAGATCTAGGCTCTTCCTTGGCATTTAAATCTTGTTCTTAAAGTCTTGCATCGGGCTCCGTTGGAGCCTATGCATATAGTAGACACAAAATTGTTGTCTGGGAAGGTTCCGTTTCTACTGGCTATTGCTTATGCATGCAAAGTATCTGTGATTGCTGCTTTGCAATGTGTCCCTCCTTATCTGGCTTTTTATGCCGATAAGATTGTTTTACGAACCAAGTTAGGTTTCTTCCTATGGTTGTGTCAATTCACAACATCAATCCAGAGATTGTGGTTCCTTTTTCTTCTATAAGATATGACGAGTCCACGGATTTCATCCTTTACTTGTGGGATATTATCCTCCTGCTAACAGGAAGTGGCAAAGAGCACCACAGCAGAGCTGTCTATATAGCTCCTCACTTAGTTCCACCCCCTAGTCATTCTCTTTGCCTACTCTAAGTACTAGGAAGGGTAAAGTGAAAGAGGTGATAAAATATTAGTTTTTAATTTTTTTCAAGCAAGAGTTTTTTGTTTTAAATGGTACCGGTGTGTACTATTTACTCTCAGGCAGCAGATGGATGAAGACTTCTGCCTGGAGGATGATGATCTTAGCATTTGTAACTAAGATCCAGTGCTGTTCCCACAGAAGCTGAGGGGTACAAGAAACTTCAGTGTGAGGAACGTTTCATGCTTTATAGTAGTGAGGTATGTTCAGTCATTTTTTCTGGAGAGACTGTGTATTTCAGAAAGGCTGACAGTATCCCCATGAGGGTAAGGGTAAGCAGTAATCCTAAGAGCTATAGAAAGGCATTACTAAGCTTGCATAAGGGGCTTATTAAAAAATGGTTGACACTGAGTTTTGAATGTTTGTGGGCAAACGTTTTCTGAACTGGGAGTGCTATTAACGTTTTTTGGGCAACTTTATTGAGGGTACACTTGGCTTATTTTTTGGGTCTCAGAACCCACATGGCTAGTTTAAAACCGCTCTGGTGCGGTTCTTTGAGGCTGTAGAGACATCGAGTGAGATGGGCGGGGCCTATTTTCGCGCCTCAGATGCGCAGTTGTTTTTGCAAGCAGCAAGCTCCAACTCCCGAGGGCCCTTGTGAATGTTTTGGGCCAGATTGAAGCTTTAACCCCATATTTACAATCCCTGAGGGCAGGTAGGTACCACAGCAGGGCTGTGGCAAGGTGCTGGGGGTGTTTTTTTCTGGATTTAGGCCTTAATTCAATCCGGTTTGCACAATAAAGGGTTAAATGTTAAATTTTCTTGTGGGGCAAACAACTACACATATTGAGTCTGCTGTCAAAAATTTGCTGCATTTTAAAGCAGTTTTGCAGAACGTGTATGCTTTATTTCTCTTAAAGGCGCATTACCGTTTTTTAAGATTGTTGTTTTTTTCACTAAATAAAGTGTTTTCATGCTTGTTTGTAGTCATTACTAGCCTGTTCAACATGTCTGACATTGAGGAAAGTCATTGTTCAATATGTTTAGAAGCCATTGTGGAGCCCCCACTTAGAATGTGTCCCTCATGCACTGAAAGGTCAATAAATTGCAAAGAACATATTTTAGCTACTAAAAGTATGTCGCCGGATGATTCTCAGTCAGAAGGGAATCAGGTTATGCCATCTAATTCTCCCCAAGTGTCACAACCATTAATGCCTGCACAACCGACGCCAAGTACTTCTAGTGCGTCTAATTCTTTCACCCTGCAAGATATGGCTGCAGTTATGAATACTACCCTCACTGAGGTTTTATCTAAGCTGCCTGGGTAGCAGGGGAAGCGCAGTAGGTCTGGTGTGAGAACAAATGCTGAGCCCTCTGACGCTTTATTAGCCGTATCCGATGTACCCTCACAATGTTCTGAGTTGGGGTGATGGATTTGCTGTCTGAGGGAGAGATTTCTGATTCAGGAAAGATGTTCCCTCAGACAGACTCAGATATGACTTTTAAATTTAAACTAGAGCACCTCCGCTTATTGCTCAGGGAGGTTTTGGCGACTCTGGATGATTGTGACCCTATTGTAGTTCCAGAGAAATTGTGAAAAATGGACTGATTTCTAGAGGTTCCTGCTTACACTGATGTTTTTCCGGTCCCTAAGAGTATTTCGGACATTGTTACTAAGGAGTGGGATAGACCAGGTATTCCGTTCGCTCCCCCTCCTACTTTTAAGAAAATGTTTCCCATATCAGACACCATGCGGAACTCGTGGCAGACAGTCCCTAAGGTGGAGGGAGCTATTTCTACCCTGGCTAAGGGTACAACTATACCTATTGAGGACAGTTGTGCTTTCAAAGATCCTATGGATAAAAAAATTAGAGGGTCTCCTAAAGAAAATATTTGTTCAATAGGGTTTTCTTCTTCAACCTATATCGTGCATTGTTCCCGTAACTACTGCAGCTGCTTTTTGGTTCGAGGCTCTGGAGGAGGCTCTTCAGGTTGAGACCCCATTAGATGATATTCTGGATAGAATTAGGGCTCTCAAGCTAGCTAATTCTTTCATTACAGATGCCGCTTTTCAACTGGCTAAATTAGCGGCAAATAATTCAGGTTTTGCCATTTTAGCTCGTAGAGCGTTATGGCTTAAGTCCTGGTCTGCTGATGTGTCATCAAAATCTAAGCTTTTAGCCATCCCTTTCAAGGGTAAGACCCTATTCGGGCCTGAACTGAAAGAGATCATTTCAGACATCACTGGAGGGAAAGGCCATGCCCTTCCTCAGGATAAGACAAATAAGATGAGGCCCAAACAAAATAATTTTCGTTCCTTTCGAAACTTTAAAGGTGGTCCCTCTACCTCTTCCCCTGCTGCAAAGCAAGAGGGGAATTTTGCTCAATCCAAGTCATTCTGGAGACCTAACCAGACTTGGAACAAAGGTAAACAGGCCAAGAAGCCCGCTGCTGCCACCAAGACTGCATGAAGGGGTAGCCCCCGATCCGGGACCGGATCTAGTAGGGGGCAGACTTTCTCTCTTTGCTCAGGCTTGGGCAAGAGACGTTCAGGACTCCTGGGCTTTAGAAATCGTAACCCAGGGGTATCTTCTAGATTTCAAAGATTCTCCTCCAAGGGGGAGATTCCATCTTTCTCAATTGTCTGTAAACCAGACAAAAAGAGAGGCGTTCTTTCGCTGTGTAGAAGACCTATATACCATGGGAGTGATATGCCCAGTTCTGAAAACAGAACAGGGGCAGGGTTCTACTCCAATCTGTTTGTGGTTCCCAAAAAAGAAGGAACCTTCAGACCAATTTTAGATCTCAAGATCCTAAACAAATTCCTCAGAGTCCCATCCTTCAAGATGGAGACCATTCGGACTATTTTACCTATGATCCAGGAGGGTCAATATATGACCACAGTGGACTTAAAGGATGCGTATCTACACATCCCAATCCACAAAGATCATCACCAGTTCCTCAGATTCGCCTTTCTGGACAAGCATTACCAATTTGTGGCTCTTCCCTTCGGGTTGGCCACAGCGCCCAGAATTTTCACAAAGGTGCTAGGGTCCCTTCTGGCGGTTCTAAGGCCGCGGGGCATAGCAGTGGTGCCTTATCTGGACGATATCTTAATTCAGGCGTCGACTTACCAACTAGCCAAATCTCACACGGACATCGTGCTGGCTTTTCTAAGATCTCACGGGTGGAATGTGAACGCAAAAAAGAGTTCACTTATCCCTCACGCAAGAGTTCCATTCCTGGGATAGATTCGGTGGAAATGAAAATTTTTCTGACGGAGGTCAGGAAATCTAAGATTTTAACCACCTGCCGAGCTCTTCATTCCATTCCTCGGCTGTCAGTGGCTCAGTGTATGGAGGTAATCGGACTAATGGTAGCAGCAATGGACATAGTTCCGTTTGCTCGCTTGCATCTCAGACCACTGCAACTATGCTGTCTCAAACAGTGGAATGGGGATTATGCAGATTTATCTCCTCAGATAAATCTGGATCAAGAGACCAGAGACTCTCTTCTTTGGTGGTTGTCACAGGATCATCTGTCCCAGGGAATGTGTTTCCGCAGGCCAGCATGGGTCATAGTGACGACGGACGCCAGCCTATTGGGCTGGGGTGTGGTCTGGAATTCCCTGAAAGCACAGGGTTTGTGGACTCACGAGGAGGCTCTCCTCCCGATAAATATTCTAGAACTGTAAGCGATATTCAACGCACTTCAGGCGTGGCCTCAGCTGGCTTTAGCCAGATTCATAAGATTCCCGTCGGACAATATCACGACTGTAGCATATATCAATCATCAGGGGGGAACAAAGAGTTCTCTAGCGATGATAGAGGTTACCAAAATAATTTGATGGGCAGAGACTCACTCTTGCCATCTATCAGCAATCTATATCCCAGGAGTGGAGAACTGGGAAGCGGATTTTCTAAGTCGTCAGACTTTTCATCCGGGGGAGTGGGAACTCCATCCGGAGGTGTTTGCACAATTGATTCAGCAATGGGGCACACCAGGATTGGATCTGATGGCGTCTCGTCAGAACGCCAAACTTCCTTGTTACGGGTCCAGGTCAAGGGATCCTCAGGCAGTACTGATAGATGCTCTAGCAGTACCCTGGTCGTTCAACCTGTCTTATGTGTTTCCACCTTTCCCTCTCCTTCCGCATCTGATTGCCAGAATCAAACAGGAGAGAGCTTCGGTAATTTTGATAGCACCTGCGTGGCCACGCAGGACTTGGTATGCAGACCTGGTGGACATGTCATCTCTTCCACCATGGACTCTGCCACTGAGACAGGACCTTCTAATTCAAGGTCCGTTCCAGCATCCAAATCTAGTTTCTCTGCGGCTGACTGCTTGGAGATTGAACGCTTGATTTTATCCAAGCGGGGTTTCTCTGAGTCGGTCATAGATACCTTGATTCAGGCTCGAAAGCCTGTCACTAGGAAAATTTATCATAAGATATGGCTTAAATATCTTTATTGGTGCGAATCCAAAGGCTACTCATGGAGTAAGATCAGGATTCCTAGGATTTTGTCCTTTCTCCAAGCTAGTTCCTTAAAGGGACTGATATCTGCTTTATCAATTCTACTGCACACGCGTCTGGCAGATGTTCCAGACGTTCAGTCGTTCTGTCAGGCTTTAGTTAGAATCAAGCCTGTGTTTAAACCTGTTGCTCCGCCATGGAGTTTGAATTAAGTTCTTCAAGGGGTTCCATTTGAACCTATGTATTCCATAGATATTAAGCTTCTATCTTGGAAAGTTCTATTTTTAGTTGCTATCTCTTCGGCTCGAAGAGTTTCTGAACTATCTGCGTTGCAATGCGACTCGCCTTATCTTGTTTTCCATGCTGATAAGGTGGTTTTGCGTACCAAACCTGGATTCCTTCCTAAGGTTGTTACTAATAGGTAATATCAATCAGGAAATTGTTGTTCCTTCTCTGTGTCCTAATCCTTCCTCTAAGAAGGAGCGTCTGTTGCACAACTTGGATGTGGTTCGTGCTTTGAAGTTTTACTTGCAAGCAACCAAGGATTTCCGTCAAACAACAGCTGGAAATACCATACTCCATGCCAAATCATGTCATCCTCCACACTTAATTAGATCAATTCCCAAAGCTCAGTATATTAGAATGAGAAGAAATACTAACTGCAATGAGAAATTTAATTCACAATGTACTGATCTTACAAACAGATTAAAGCAGAGAGGATACTCGATGAAGATTCTTAATGAATCTCACGAGAAGATAAAGTATAAGACTCAAAGTGAAGTGATTATAACCAAGAAAAGATCAGATCAAGATTTTAGTAAGGATAAAATTGTCTTTACTACCGAGTATTCTAAACAATTTAATGAAATCACAGCTATTCTTAGGAAACATCTACATATATTTAAAGAAGATGAATCTTTGGGTAATATTTTTCAAACTTGTAAATTTGTGTCCAAGAAACCCCCGACTCTGGGAACCAGGTTGGTGCCCAGTATGGTAAATACAACAACAAAAAAACAGGGGAGTAACTGGATAAAGAAAAAGGGCACATACAAATGTGGCACTAGACCATGCATTACATGTGAAGTTATTGAAAAAAGTGATACTTTTACTAGTTCAGCAACACATGAAAGATACAATATGGAGTTCTATGCAAACTGTAGGACTGAATTTGTGGTTTATCTAATAGAATGTTCTCTTTGCTCCCTACAATACATTGGTCAAACGACCAGGGAGCTCCGATCGCGTATTAGAGAACACATTAGGGATACAAAAAATTACAATAAAGATTCGGCGGTAGCAGTCCACTTTAACCAAATACATATGACCCACATAGCACATATTACTGTTAAAGTTATTGACAAAATTTAGTCACCCATCAGAGGGGGCAACAAACAAAAATTGTTGCTCAAACGTGAATTATTTTGGATATATAAACTTAAAACGATAGCACCACAGGGTTTAAATAGAGAATGGGATATGTCTTATTATGTGGAATAATTATTTACATACCACTTTTTTTGCCTATCTATTTAAGGTTAATCTATTATGCAGGAACTTTGATAATGTCTATTTATTAATAGTGCATATAGAAATTTACTTTTTCTAGATATTAGATTTGGCATCAATATCCCATTTAAATTAAATATTAAATATTATATACTTAGTTTAACTAAGAATGAACAAATAATGGGATATATTTAAGTCCATAAATAAGAATGTATGAGTACATTTTCCTATTCTTTAATTTAATGCTCTCTATATTTATTATATGTATATATCACAAAATAATAAGCACAGTTTTGCCGCAGGGGTTGACTTTGAATCTGTATTTATAAAGTTATAGTATAGTGTTGAAATTGTTGGTTTATATGTGCCTATATACCATTTATAATTGTACATTTCAAAAAGTAATTTAGTATATACATATATATATATTTTTTTCCAAATGTAATATACTTTTCTGTGTCCATGGAAAGTGCTAGGTGAGGGCAAGCAGTTTTAACACTATTTTACACAGGTGTTTTTATAGCTTTGCCATCATTGGGTACTTCCCCTTCAAATAGCAGGGGTTGTACTATCATATCTCACTCCTATGATTAAGGGCCGAGCATAGGCACGAAACATGTAAGGAGGGTTATCACCTGCTACCCTTTGTACTTCTTGCCAAATTGGCTTTTTAGAAATATGTTAAATAAAGTATTTTATTTTTAACTTACTTTTTACTCTGCTTGTTGCTGCCGTAATTTTTCATCTTCTGTTTGTTGTCTATTCTGGAAAACGTAGAGGTCAAAAAGCTACGGCTACCTCTCTTTCTTTTTGGCTGAAAAGCATCATCCGTTTGTCATACAAGACTGCTGGACAGCAGCCTCCTGAAAGGATTACAGCTCACTCTACTAGAGCGGTGGCTTCCACATGGGCTTTTAAAAATGATGCTTCTGTTGAACAGATTTGTAAGGCTGTGACTTGGTCTTCGCTTCATACCTTTTCCAAATATTACAAATTTGATACTTTTGCTTCTTCGGAGGCTATTTCTCTTACAAGGTGTATCCAGTCCACGGATTCATCCTTACTTGTGGGATACTCTCATTCCCTACAGGAAGTGGCAAAGAGAGCACACAGCAAAGCTGTCCATATAGCTCCCCCTCAGGCTCCGCCCCCCCAGTCATTCTCATTGCCGCTCTAACAAGTAGCATCTCCACGGGAGGGTAAAGTGAATGTGGTGTTAGATTTGTAGTTGTTTATATCTTCAATCAAAAGTTTGTTATTTTTAAATAGTGCCGGTTTGTACTATTTACTCTCTAGCAGAAAGGGATGAAGAATTCTGCTGAGAGGAAAATGATTTTAGCATGTTGTAACTAAAATCCACTGCTGTTCCCACGTAGGACTGAGGAGTACCAGAGAACTTCAGTTGGGGGGAACAGTTTGCAGGCTTAACTGCTATAAGGTATGTTCAGTCATCTTTTTCTAGTCAAGACTTAGTAATGCTAGAAGACTGACAAGAATCTCCATGTGGGGAAGGTAAGCCATTTTCTGAGACTCGGTATAGAAAGAAGGCTTAATTAACAGGGCTCAATGACTGGTGGACACTGTTAAAGGGCAATCGATTATTTTATAGTAAAAATATAATCACTATGCAAGTTTTTATCACTTTTGGAGTGTTATTTGGGGTTTTATTCCACATGGCAGAATTTTAGACACCTATTTAGGGTTTTGAAGGCCCCACAACTCCGGAGTGGAGAGGGAGGGGGCCTAAATTTCGTGCCTCAGTTGCGCAGTTCATATTGCAGACAGCTTCATGCAGCTTCACGTGAAGGATCCTAAGACTTCTTGAGGACTTCATAGAGGCTTATTTTCATCAATCTAATCCCCAGGGGCAAGGTAGGGCCACAGCAGATTGCTGTGGCATGGTGCTGTAGTTTGCTAACCGGTTGTCAGCTTTAGGTTGCTCCGGTTCGGGCATTAAGGGGTTAATTGACTTGATATTTGCTGTGCAATCATTCCAAAGCATTAAGATCGTGTGGTGAAAATTTCAGAAAGATTGGATCATTTTTGAAGATTTAGTAAAAAAGTGTGCGCTTTTATTATTTAAAGGCACAGTACCATTTTTTCTCAAATTGTATTTTTCAGTCTTTGAGTGCTGTCTAAGTCTGTTTAACATGTCTGAGCCTACAGATAGACGTTGCTCTATGTGTTTAGTAGCCATGGTGGAACCCCCTTTACAATTGTGTTTTAAGTGTGCTAATGTATCTATGCATTTTAAAGATAACGTGGTTTCACTTAAAAATGTAGCCCAAGAGGATTCTTTAACAGAAGGTAACGAGGATAGCCCACCTTCCTCTCCCCATGTGTCGACACCAGTCACGCCCGCGCAAGCGATGCCTAGTACCTCTAGCGCATTGGCCCCTATTACATTACAACAACTAGCAGCAGTCATGGATAATTCCCTTGCGGCATTTTTATCCAAACTGCCAGTTTTTCCTAAAAAGCGTGATAGCTCAGTTTTAAGAACAGAGTATGAGCAATCAGAAGCTTTGGAAGGTTTATCTGTTGTACCCTCACAACACTCTGAAGTGACGGTGAGGGATGTGCTGTCCGAGGGAGAAATTTCTGATACAGGAAAGGTTTCTCAGCGGGCAGAATCAGATTCCTTAGCGTTTAAATTTAAGCTGGAACACCTCCGCGTACTGCTTAAGGAGGTATTAGCTACGCTGGATGATTGCGACCCCATGGTGGTCCCAGAGAAATTGTGTAAAATGGACAAATTCCTAGAAATCCCTGTATACACTGATGCGTTTCCGATCCCGAAGAGGGTGGCGGATATTGTGGATAGGGAGTGGGAGAGACCAGGTGTACCCTTTGTTCCCCCCCCCTATCTTTAAGAAAATGTTCCCTATAACTGATCCCAGGCGGGACGCATGGCAGACGATCCCTAAGGTAGAGGGGGCAATTTCAACACTTGCCAAGCGCACAACCATACCAATTGAAGACAGTTGTGCTTTCAAAGATCCTATGGATAAAAAATTAGAAGGTTTACTAAAGAAAATATTTGTTCAACAAGGTTTCCTTCTCCAACCTATTGTCTGTTTATTCCTGTGACTACTGCAGCGGCTTTCTGGTTTGAGGCGCTGGAGGAGTCGCTCCAGACGGAGACCTCATATGACGAAATTATGGATAGAATTAAGGCTCTAAAGCTGGCTAATTCTTTTATAACAGATGCCGCTTTACAATTAGCTAAGTTAGCGGCAAAAAAATCTGGTTTTGCCATCATGGCGCGCAGAGCGCTCTGGCTGAAATCATGGTCGGCCGATGTGTCGTCTAAAACTAAGTTACTGAATATCCCTTTCAAGGGAAAGACCCTTTTCGGGCCCGAGTTGAAAGAGATTATTTCGGATATCACTGGGGGAAAGGGCCATGCCCTCCCGCAAGATAGGCCTTTTAAGGCTAAAAACAAGGCTAATTTTCGTTCCTTTTGCAACTTCAGGAGCAGTCCTGCTTCAACCTCTGCGACCACAAAGCAAGAGGGTAACTCTCCACAGCCCAAGGCAACCTGGAAGCCTTTGCAGGGCTGGAACAAGGGTAAACAGGCCAAGAAGCCTGCAGCTGCTACTAAGACAGCATGAAGGGGTAGCCCCCGATCCGGGACCGGATCTGGTAGGGGGCAGACTCTCTCTCTTTGCTCAGGCTTGGGCAAGAAATGTTCCCGATCCCTGGGTATTAGAGATAGTTGCTCAGGGGTATCTTCTAGAATTCAAGGACTTTCCTCCAAGGGGAAGGTTCCATATTTCTCGTCTGTCTTCAGACCAGACAAAGAAAGAGGCATTCTTACACTGTGTAGAAGATCTAATCAAGATGGGAGTGATATGTCCAGTTCCAATTACAGAACAAGGACTGGGTTTTTACTCAAACCTGTTTGTGGTTCCCAAAAAGGAAGGAACTTTCAGACCAATCCTGGATCTAAAAATTCTAAACAAATTCCTCAGAGTTCCATCTTTCAAAATGGAAACCATTCGAACAATCTTACCGATGATCCAGGAAGGTCAATATATGACTACCGTGGATCTAAAGGATGCTTACCTTCATATTCCTATACACAAAGATCACCATCAGTTCCTAAGGTTCGCTTTTCTGGACAAGCATTACCAGTTCGTGGCCCTTCCCTTCGGGTTGGCCACCGCTCCAAGAATTTTCACAAAGGTGCTAGGGTCCCTTCTAGCGGTACTAAGACCGCGGGGCATTGCAGTTGCACCCTATCTGGACGACATCTTAATTCAGGCGTCGTCTTTTCCCAGAGCCAAGGCTCATACGGATATTGTTCTGGCCTTTCTAAGGTCTCACGGGTGGAAGGTGAACATCAAAAAAAGTTTTCTGTCTCCACTCACAAGGGTTCCCTTCCTGGGAACATTAATAGACTCGGTAGAAATGAAAATATTTCTGACAGAGGTCAGAAAGTTAAAGCTTCTAAACTCTTGCCGAGCTCCTCATTCCATTCCTCGGCCATCGGTAGCTCAGTGCATGGAGGTAATTGGATTAATGGTAGCAGCAATGGACGTAGTCCCATTTGCTCGAATTCATCTCAGACCACTGAAATTGTGCATGCTCAAACAGTGGAATGGGGATTATGCAGATTTTCTCCTCAAATCCAACTGGATCAGAAAACCAGAGATTCTCTTCTCTGGTGGTTGTCTCAGGATCACCTGTCTCAGGGAATGTGCTTCCGCAGACCGGAGTGGATCATTGTAACGACCGACGCCAGTCTGTTAGGCTGGGGCGCAGTCTGGGGCTCCCTGAAAGCTCAGGGCCTTTGGTCTCGGGAAGAGTCTCTTCTCCCGATAAACATTTTGGAACTGAGAACGATATTCAACACGCTTCAGGCATGGCCTCAGCTAGCGGCGGCCAAGTTCATCAGATTTCAGTCAGACAACATCACGACTGTAGCATACATCAATCATCAGGGAGGAACAAAGAGTTCCTTAGCGATGAAGGAAGTAACCAAGATAATCAGGTGGGCGGAGGATCACTCTTGCCACCTATCTGCGATTCACATCCCAGGAGTAGACAATTGGGAAGCAGATTTCTTAAGTCGTCAGACTTTTCACCCGGGGGAGTGGGAATTTCACCCGGAGGTATTTGCTCAGCTGACTCAGCTTTGGGGCATTCCAGAGTTGGATCTGATGGCGTCCCGTCAGAACACCAAACTTCCTCTTTACGGATCCAGGTCCAGGGACCCCAAGGCGGCTTTGATAGATGCTCTAGTAGCGCCTTGGTCCTTCAATCTGGCCTAAGTCTTTTCACCGTTTCCCCTTCTCCCTCGGCTGATAGCCAGAATCAAACAGGAGAAGGCCTTGGTAATTCTGATAGCGCCTGCGTGGCCACGCAGGACTTGGTATGCAGACCTAGTGGACATGTCATCTGTCCCACCATGGACACTGCCAATGAGGCAGGATCTTCTAATACAGGGTCCATTCAAGCATCCAAATCTAGTTTCTCTGCAGCTGACTGCTTGGAGATTGAACGCTTAATTCTATCCAAGCGTGGGTTCTCTGAATCAGTCATAGATACTCTGATCCAAGCTAGAAAACCTGTCACCAGGAAAATTTACCATAAGATATGGCGGAAATATCTTTGTTGGTGTGAATCCAAGGGTTACTCGTGGAGTAAGATTAGGATTCCAAGGATATTGTCTTTTCTCCAAGAAGGATTGGAGAAAGGGTTATCAGCTAGTTCCTTAAAGGGACAGATATCTGCTCTGTCTATCCTGTTACACAAGCGTCTGGCAGAAGTACCAGACGTTCAAGCGTTTGCACAGGCTTTAGTCAGAATCAAGCCTGTCTATAAACCTGTGGCTCCTCCATGGAGTCTAAATTTAGTTCTTTCAGTTCTTCAAGGGGTTCCGTTTGAACCTTTACATTCCATAGATATTAAGTTATTATCTTGGAAAGTTTTGTTTTTGGTAGCTATATCTTCTGCTCGAAGAGTTTCAGAATTATCTGCTTTGCAGTGTAATTCACCCTATCTGGTGTTACATGCAGATAAGGTAGTTTTGCGTACCAAACCTGGCTTTCTTCCTAAAGTGGTTTCTAATAAGAATATTAACCAGGAAATCATTGTTCCTTCTCTGTGTCCTAATCCATCTTTAAGGAAGGATCGATTATTACACAATCTTGATGTGGTTCGTGCTTTAAAATTCTATTTACAAGCAACTAAAGATTTCAGACAAACATCATCCTTGTTTGTTGTCTATTCTGGTAAGAGGAGAGGTCAGAAAGTGACTGCTACCTCTCTTTCCTTCTGGCTGAAAAGCATCATCCGATTGGCTTATGAGACTGCTGGACAGCAACCTCCTGAACGAATTACAGCTCATTCCACCAGAGCTGTGGCTTCCACATGGGCTTTCAAGAATGAGGCTTCTGTTGAACAGATTTGTAAGGCAGCGACTTGGTCTTCACTGCATACTTTTGCCAAATTTTACAAATTCGATACTTTTGCTTCTTCGGAGGCTATTTTTGAGAGAAAGGTGCCTTCCGTTTAGGTTACCTGTCTTGTTCACTCCCTTCATCCATGTCCTAAAGCTTTGGTATTGGTATCCCACAAGTAAGGATGAATCCGTGGACTGGATACACCTTATAAGAGAAAACAGAATTTATGCTTACCTGATAAATTACTTTCTCTTACGGTGTATCCAGTCCACGGCCTGCCCTGGCAATTGTCAGGTTAAAATTTTTTGTTGAAACTACAGTCACCACTGCACCCTATGGTTTCTCCTTTTTCTCCTAACCGTCGGTCGAATGACTGGGGGGGGGCGGAGTCTGAGGGGGAGCTATATGGACAGCTTTGCTGTGTGCTCTCTTTGCCACTTCCTGTAGGGAATGAGAATATCCCACAAGTAAGGATGAATCCGTGCACTGGATACACCGTAAGAGAAAGTAATTTATCAGGTAAGCATAAATTCTGTTTTTTGGGAGAAAAGTTCTTCAAGCAGTGGTGCCTTCTGTTTAACCATTTGTCTTGTCCCTCCCGTTCATCCATGTCCTGTATCTTTGGTATTGTATCCCACAAGTAAAGGTCGTACCTTATAGAAGAAAAGTAAATTTATGCTTACCTGATAAATTAATTTCTTCTATGGTACGACGAGTCCACGGCATGCCCTGTCATTTTAAGACAGATTATAGTTTTTGATTTTAAACTTCAGTCACCTCTGCACCTTTTAGTTTCTCCGTTTTCTTCCTGTACCTTCGGTCGAATGACTGGGGGTTTGAGCTAAGGGAGGAGCTATATAGACAGCTCTGCTGTGGTGCTCTTTGCCACTTCCTGTTAGCAGGAGGATAATATCCCACAAGTAAAGGATGAATCCGTGGACTCGTCGTACCATAGAAGAAATTAATTTATCAGGTAAGCATAAATTTACTTTTTATGTCCATATCCTCCTTCGTCGAAGGAACGTTTACAACGTATTTATTTCTAATGACACGGTGAGTCCACGGATCATCATAATTACTATTGGGAATATCTCTCCTGGCCTGCAGGAGGAGGCAAAGAGCACCACAGCCAAAGCTGTTGAATACTACTCCCCTTACCCACAACCCCCAGTCATTCTCTTTGCTTGTAGTGCAAGGAGGTGGTAATGTTAGGTGTCTTATTCTTCAATCAAGAATTTTTTATTTTTTATAGCAGAACAAGTTTATTTTGTTTTTCGCGGTGGTGTAGCTGTATACCACGTCAGTCTCTTAAGTAGATCAGAGGTGGCTTTTAAGCTTTTGGGAACTTGGGGGGTATAATCCCCTCTGCGCCTCCCAAGATGTGATGCTGCCCTTTCTTGGATAAAGACTATGTAGGTTTACTTGGTCTTTTTTCTTTTATTCTCGGGTACCTGTTAGGAAGGAATCCTGGCAAGCCTGCTGAACTGCCTTGCTGCCTGGCAGTCTGGAGGTAAGTGCTATCTTTGTTTTTTCTGTTGGGCTAACAGAAATTATCTTTGGCACTTATGGGGTTAATCCTGCTTGTGTGCAGGTGTACCTTGGGCAGTTTTTTATTGATGTGGGGCACTGTGGTTAAACTGTGTGAGTGTTCTGGAGGCTTTACAGTTCTTTAGGAACTTCATTTTGACTGGATGTTTGGTCCGTTTTATTTTTCTAAGGGGGACAAATTGTAGCTCCCGGTCGCATGAGCTGCAGGTTTTTGTGTTCTACTGCTTGTGCAGTTTAATGGATGTTATTCTCCCAGCGGTGTTTTTTCTATATGACACTTAGTGATGCCGGTCGGGAGGTTGCGCGACGCCCACGTTGGGCGTAGTTTTCGCGCTCTTCCGCTCTGGGCTTAGTATAGCAGCAGTTTGTTCCGGTTCTGTTGTTTTTCATCTGGAGTCCGGTTCCTCTGGCTGCTCTGTGGTTGCGCTCCTCTTATCCTCCGGCTGGTAGGGGGGTTATTTAGCACCTTGTTAGGCTGTTATCAAGCAGAGGTGCTTGTAGGGGTTTATTTTCTTTTTTATTTAAAGAGACAGTAACGTTATATTGTTCACCACATTTTTTTTCTTTTCTTTATCTGTCGTGTGTGTAAAATGGATCAGGAAGACTTGCAAGCTGTGACTTGTAACCTATGTTTAGATGCTAATGCAGAGCCTCCTATCCCTTTCTGTTCCTCTTGTATAGAGAGGACTATGCAGTACAGGTATAGACTCTTTGTTACAGAGCCCTCATTTTCTAGGGAGACTGTTGTTCAGGAGCCTCCTGTTCAAGCTGTAGCTCAGCTTTCTCCCCATTCCTCCCTATTTCACTCCTCCTCACATGCAGTGCCCTGCGTTTCGTCTCAGGCTAGTTTTTCTTTACAGGATTTGTCTACTCACATATCCTCTGCTATATCTGAGGCATTGTCTGCGTTTCCTGTGTTACAGGGTAAACACAGAAGGACTTCTGACTCTGTTGCAGTTTTGTCTAATGTTCCTTCTCATAGGACTGAGGAAGAAGATATTTCAGTATTGTCTGAGGGCGAAATTTCAGACTCTGATATTGTGTCTCCTTTGTCTGATTCTGAGGTGGTTTCTTTCAGGTTTCGGTTGGAGCAGCTCCGTTTGTTACTTAGGGAGGTTTTGTCTACTTTGGATGACTCTGATTCGATGGTCATAGTTACTCCCAAGAAGGCTAGTAAGCTTAAAAAGTTTTTTTGATGTTCCCTCTGTGGCGGAAGTTTGTCCTGTTCCGGATAAGGTTTCGGAGATTATTTCTCTGGAATGGGAGAAGCCTGGAATTCCTTTTTCCCCTTCTCCTATTTTTAGGAAGATGTTTCCTATTGCGGATTCTATTAAGGAATCTTGGCAAACAGTCCCTAAGGTTAAGGGAGCTATTTCCACTTTGGCTAAGACGACCACTTATCCTATTGAGGATAGTTGTGCTTTTAAGGATCCTATGGATAAGAAGTTGGAGGCTTTACTTAAGAGGATTTATGTTCACCAGGGGCTCCAATGTCAACCTGTTGCGTGTATTGCTACGCTTACCAGTGCGGCTGCATATTGGTTTGATGCATTGTCTGATTCTATTCTTCAGGAGACTTCTCTGGAGGAGATTCAGGATAGAATTAAGGTGTTAAAATTGGCCAATTCTTTTATTGCGGATGCCTCTTTACAGGTTGTCAAGTTGGGAACAAAAATTTCTGGCTTTGCTGTTTTGGCTCGCAGGGCTTTATGGCTAAAGTCCTGGTCTGCGGATGTGTCATCTAAATCTAAGCTTTTATCAATTCCTTACAAAGGGAAGACTTTGTTTGGGCCTGGTTTGGCTGAAATTATTTCTGATATTACTGGTGGGAAGGGACATTCTCTTCCTCAGGATAAGAGAGAAAGGTAGTCAGAGTAGTTTTCGTTCCTTTTGTAACTTTGCCGGTAAGTCTTCCTCTTCCTCCTCCAAGCAGGATCAATCTAGGTCTTCTTGGAGACATAATCAGTCCTGGAGCAAGGGGAAGCAATCTAAGAAGCCTGCCGCTGACTCAAAGTCAGCATGAAGGGTCTGCCACCGATCCGGGAGGGGATAGTTTGGGCGGCAGGCTGTCATTGTTCAATCAAACCTGGGCAAGGGATGTTCCAGATCCTTGGGTAGTAGATATTGTTTCCCAGGGATACAAACTGGAGTTCAAGACTTTTCCTCCCAGGGGCAGGTTTCATATCTCAAGGTTATCGGTAAATCAGTTAAAAAGAGAGGCAGTCTTAAGTTGTGTCAAGGATCTTTCCGATATGGGAATGATCGTTCCTGTTCAAAAAGGAGGGAACTTTCAGACCCATTTTGGATTACAAATTGGTAAACAAATTTCTCAAGGTTCCATCATTCAAGATGGAGACTATTCGGTCAATTCTATCTCTGGTTCAGGAGGGTCAGTTCATGACTACAGTAGACCTGAAGGATGCATATGCCTATTCACAAGGATCATCACAAGTTTCTGAGATTTGCTTTTCTAGGCCAGCATTTTCAGTTTGTGGCTCTTCATTTCGGTATTGCAACTGCTCCCAGGGTGTTTTTAAAGGTCCTGGGTGTGTTACTGGCAGTTCTCAAGTTGCAGTAGCTCATTAGCTGGATGACATTTTAGTTCAGGTGCCATCTTTTCAACTAGCAGACTCTCACATGGAGTTGTTGTCTTTTCTGCGCTCCCATGGTTGGAAGGTGAATTTAGGAAAAAGTTCCTTGATTCCGGCTACAAGATTTTTTGGTACCATTATAGATTTTCTGGAAATGAAAATCTTTTTGACAGAAGCAAGGAAGTCAAAAATGTTCAATTCATTTTTGGCTCTTCAGTCATCCCTTCGGCCGTCGGTGGCCCAGTGTATGGAGGTTATTTGTCTAATGGTCTCAGTCATGGATATCAATCCATTTGCTCGGTTCCATCTCAAACCTCTGCAGTTATGCATGCTGAGACAGTGGAATTGAGATTATACACATCTGTCTCCAAAGATTGTTCTAGATCAGGCTGCAAGAGATTCTCTTCCGTGGTGGTTGTCTGAGGATCTTCTCTCCCAGGGAACCTGTTTTCGCAGTCCTTCCTGGGTGATTGTGACCACGGATGCCAGTCTACTTGGTTGGGTTGCTGTCTGGGGTTTGTTAAGTCTCAGGGTCTGTGGTCTCGGGAGGAATCGGTTCTTCCTATAAATGTATTCGAGCTGAGAGCAATTTTCAATGCTCTTCTGACCTGGCCTTAATTGGCTTCAACCCAGTTTATCAGATTCTAGTTGGACAATATAATGTCCGTGGCTTACATCAATCAGGGAGGAACTTGGAGTTCCTTGGCGATGAAGGAGGTAGCCAGGATTATTCAGTGGGCGGAGGCTTACAATTGTCGTCTATCTGCGATCTACATTCCAGGGGTGGACAATTGGGAAGCGGATTTTCTGAGCAGACAGTCGTTTCATTCGGGGGAGTGGGAACTTCATCCGGAGGTGTTTTTCCAGTTTGATTTTCAGGTGGGGTCAACCGGAGTTGGATCTTATGGCATCTCGTGACAATGCCAAGCTTCCGAAGTACGTTCAAGGTCAAGGGATCCTCAAGCGGTTCTAATAGATGCTCTAGCAGTTCCTTGGAAGTTCAGTCTGGCATACGTGTTTCCTCTGTTTGCCCTTCTTCCTTAAGTTATTGCTCAGATCCATCAGGAAAGGGCGTCGGTAATCCTCATTGCACCGGCATGGCCTTGCAGGATCTGGTATGCAGATCTGGTAGAGATGTCATCCTTTCCACCTTGGAGTCTTCCGTTGAGGAAGGTCCTTCTGCTTCAGGGTCCCTTCCTTCATCCAAATCTCGTTTCTCTGAAGCTAACTGCTTGGAGATTGAACGCTTAATTCTATCTAAGCGTGGTTTTTCAGAGTCCGTTATTGAAACTATGATTCAGGCGCGTAAGCCTGTTACTAGAAAGATTTATTACAAGATATGTGTAAATATCTGTATTGGTGTGAATCTAAGGGCTACTCTTGAAGAAGAGTTAGGATTCCTAGAATTTTGTCTTTTCTTCAGGAGGGTCTGGAGAAAGGTTTGTCTGCTAGTACCCTGAAGGGTCAAATTTCTGCTTTATCTATTTTGTTACATAAACTTCTGGCGGATGTGCCAGATGTTCAGTCTTTTTGTCAGGCCTTAGTGAGAATTTGGCTTATGTTTAAGTTTGCAACTCCTCCTTGGAGTCTTAATTTAGTTCTTAGAGTTCTTCAACAGGCTCCGTTTGAGCCTATGCATTCTTTGGATATTAAGTTGTTAACCTGGAAGGTTTTGTTTTTAGTTGCTATCTCTTCGGCTCGAAGAGTTTCGGAGCTTTCAGCGCTGCAATGTGAGTCTCCTTTTCTTATTTTTCATTCTGATAAGGTAGCACTTCGTACTGCTCTTGGTTTTCTTCCCAAGGTTGTTTCTGATAAGAATATTAATCAAGAAATTGTTGTTCCTTCTTTGTGTCCTAATCCTTCTTCTCATAAGGAACATTTGTTGCACAACTTGGATGTAGTTCATGCTTTGAAATATTATTTACAGGCGACTAAGGATTTTCGCCAGTCTCCCTCTTTATTTGTTATCTTTTCTGGGAAGCGTAAGAGTCAGAAAGCTATGGCTACTTCGCTTTCTTGTTGGTTGAGGAATATTATTCGCTTGGCATATGAGACTGCTGGTCAGCGGCCTCCTGAGAAAATCACGGCTCATTCTACGAGGGCTGTTTCTTCTACCTGGGCTTTCAAAAATGGTGCTTCTGTGGATCAGATTTACAAGGCTGTCACTTCTGCTTCAGCTGAGGCGGTTTTTGGGAGAAAGGTTCTTCAAGCAGTGGGGCCTTCTGTTTAGGTTAACTGTCTTGTCCCTCCCTTATCATCCGTGTCCTCTAGCTTGGGTATTGATTCCCAATAGTAATTATGATGATCCGTGGACTCACCGTGTCGTTAGAAAGAAAATTAAATTTATGCTTGCCTGATAAATTTGTTTCTTTCTTGACACGGCGAGTCCACGGCCCCGCCCTGTAATTTCAGACAGTTTAATTTTCATAAACCTTAGGCACCTCTGCACCTTATATTACTTCCTTTCTCCTTTCCCATTGGTCGAATGACTGGGGGTTGTGGGTAAGGGGAGTGATATTTAACAGCTTTGGCTGTGGTGCTCTTTGCCTCCTCCTGCAGGTCAGGAGAGATATTCCCAATAGTAATTATGAAGATCCGTGGACTCACCGTGTCAAGAAAGAAACAAATTTATCAGGTAAGCATAAATTTCATTTTTTGGATGTGGTTTGTGCCTTGAAGTTCTATCTTCAGGCTACAAAGGAATTTAGACAAACCTCTTTTTCTGTTTGTTCTCTTTCCGGGAAGCGTAGGGGTCAGAGGGCCTCTTCGACTTCCTTACCTTTTTGATTGAGGAGTATCATCCGTTTCGCTTAGAGATGGTGGGACATAAGCCTCCTCTGTGGATTATGGCTCATTCTATGAGAGCAGCGGTTTCCTTTTGGCCCTTCAAGGATGAGGACTCTACGGATCTGATTTGTAAGGCGGCTACCAGGTTCTCCTTACATACTTTTTCAAAATTTTACAAGTTTTATGTTTTTTCTTCTGCTTAAGCAGCCTTGGGGAGGCTGTGGTGCCCTCAGATTGGGTCCACCTCTCTTTTTACCTCCCGTTAGCATTCTGTGTACTCTAGAGCTTGGGTATATGTTTCCAAAAGTAAGGAATGCAGCTGTGGACTCTTCCCATATTAAGATGGAAAACATAAATTATGCTTAACTGATAATTTCATTTCCATCTGTATTGGAAGAGTCCACAGCTCCCGCCCGTGTTCTCCGGTGGGTGGCCCTAAATTTTACATTTTTTCTTCTGGTACCTTTTTCATCCTGATACTTCTCCTACTGTTCCTTGTTACCTCGGCAGAATGACTGGGGTTATGAGGAAGTGGGGGTGGTATTTAAGCCTTTGCTGGGTGTCTTTGCTTCCTCCTGTTGGCAAGGTTCAGTATTTCCAAAAAGTAAGGAATGCAGCTGTGGACTCTTCCCATACAGATGGAAATGAAATTATCAAGTAAGCATAATTTATGTTTTATTATTTTTCTCATGCATGCTTAGTTCACGTAAGGTTTGTGTGAGCAAGTTGTTTGTTGGCACGTTTTCTGAGATTATCGCATATGACTGCGATCTTTTCCGGCTCTGACACAGTATTTTGTCAGGTAGCAGCTTTTACTTTTTTTGCATACAGCTCTTCCGGCCTGAAGCGCACGCTTTACATTTGTGGCGTAGCTTCAATTGATGACATTAAATAATGACATTAATGCCATCCTTAAAGTAAAAGATGCTGTAATTCATGCAGGTGTTATGTGCACAAAACATAAAAAAAATGTATGGGCTTCTGGAATTTATTTAATTCTGTAGACTTATCGGAGCAGTTACAGCGAGTGCATTTAGTGGAGTCCGGATAATCCTACGCTTGTTTGAATACGAAGGGGCAGGTAGGCACCTCAGTCACAGGCTGAGGTGTAGAGGTGTACTTATAAATTGAATTTGTACTTATAACTTTTTTCTGCCCAAGAAATGTATTTGTATCTGGTTGGGGTTAAATTCCCCAAGTGAGGCGCAGTACGCTTTTTTTTTGGCAAAAGCCTATATTGCCTTGTTTGTTATTTAAAGCGACAGTATCTCAAAAGATTTTTCCAGAAATATAAAAAAAAAATCTTTATTATCTCAATCATGGAACAGGATTCTGTTCCTATGGACAGGTGCCTGGTGTGTTTGGAGAATAAAATTGTGTTGCTTTTGCAATTTTGTTCCTCATGTTTAGAGATAGGACTCTTTGTTTCTGAGCCAACTGTCTCTCAGGATGATGCTGTTCAGGCAATGCCACAGCTTTCTCCTCAAACGTCCCAAGCCTTAGTGGCGTCACAAACAGTGCTCTGTGGTTCCTCTCAGTCTCCTGAAGGAGTTTATTTGCCTGTAGAAATTGCTGCTCAGGTATCTGCGGCTTTATCTGCCATTCCTATGCTAAAGGGAAAACGCAAGAGAAAAATTAGAGACTCGGATATTAAGGTTTCTGTTCAAACCTCTGCTACTCAAGTTGCCCTCTCTCATAAGTCTGATGAAGAGGATACATCTGTAGACAGTCATCCAAGTTATCCTTGGATGACGTCATTTAAAGGAATTTTCATTCGTCGGGTAGTCGTCGGCCTGGAAGGATGCTCCGCGTCGGCTGGCTTGAAGATGGACCCGCTCCGGATGGATAAAGATGGAAGATGCCGCCTGGATGAAGACTTCTGGCCATCTGGAGGACCTCTTCTGCCCGGATAGGATGAAGACTTCGGACCGTCTGGAGGACCACTTCTGCCCGGTTGGGTGAAGACGTCTCAAGGTAGGGTGATCTTCAGGGGGGTAGTGTTAGGTTTTATTAAGGGGGGATTGGGTGGCTTTTAGAGTAGGGTTGGGTGTGTGGGTGGTGGGTTTTTACTGTTGGGGGGTATTGTATTTTTTTTTTTACAGGTAAAAGAGCTGATTACTTTGGGGCAATGCCCCGCAAAAAGCCCTTTTAAGGGCTATTTGTAATTTAGTATAGGGTAGGGATTTTTATTATTTTGGGGGGCTTTTTTATTTTATAAGGGGGATTAGATTAGGTGTAATTAGTTTAAAATTCTTGTAATTATTTTATTATTTTCTGTAATTTAGTGGGGTTTTTTTTGTTCTTTAGTTAATTTTATTTAATTGTAATTAATTTATTTTAATTTAGGGAATTAATTTAATTATAGAGTAGTGTTAGGTGTAATTGTAACTTAGGTTAGGTTTTATTTTACGGGTAAATTTGTCTTTATTTTAACTAGGTAGTTATGAAATAGTTAATAACTATTTAATAACTATTGTACCTAGTTAAAATAAATACAAAGTTGCCTGTAAAATAAAAATAAATCCTAAAATAGCTACAATGTAACTTAGTTATATTGTAGCTATCTTAGGGTTTATTTTATAGGTATTTAGTTTTAAATAGGAAAAATGTATTTAATGATAGGAATATTTATTTAGATTTATTTAAATTATATTTAAGTTAGGGGGGTTAGGTTTAGACTTAGGTTTAGGGGTTAATAAATTTAATGTAGGTGGCGGCGGTGTAGGGAGGTCAGATTAGGCGATAATAAATTTAATGTAGGTGGCGGCGGGGTCCAGGAGCGGCGGTTTAGGGGTTAAACACTTTATTTAGTTGCATAGGGCTCCGGGAGTGGCGGTTTAGGGGTTAATAAGTATAATGTAGGTGGCAGCGGTGTAGGGGGGGCAGATTAGGGGTGTTTAGACTCAGGGTACATGTTAGGGTGTTAGGTGTATACATTTCCCATAGGAATCAATGGGATATCGGGCAGCAGCGAACATAAGCTTTCGCTGCTGTCAGACTCCCATTGATTCCTATGGCATCTGCTGCCTCCAGGGCGGCGGATTGAAAACCAGGTACGCTGGGCCGGAATAGTGCCGAGCGTACCTGCTAGTTTTTTGATAACTAGCAAAAGTAGTCAGATTGTGCCGAACTTGCGTTCGGAACATCTGTAGTGACGTAACCATCGATCTTTGTCGGACTGAGTCCAGCGGATCGTATGTTACGTCACTATATTCTACTTTTGCCGGTCTGTAGGGTTTGATAACTACGGCGAATCAGGCTCGCCACAAATACACTGCGGAATTCCAGCGTATTTGTGGTTGACAGCTTGATAAATAGAGGCCAATGTCTCTCAGGATGATGCTGTTCAGGCAATGCCACAGCTTTCTCCTCAAACGTCCCAAGCCTCTAGGGCGTCACATACAGTGCCCTGCAGTTCCTCTCAGCCTCCTGGAGGAGTTTATTTGCCTGCAATATCTGCAGCATTATCTGATTTTCCTATGCTGGAAAAATGCAAGAGGAAAATTAGACATTCAGATAGTAAGGTTTCTGTTCCACCTACTGCTACGCAGGTTGCCCTCCCTCATAAGTCTGATGAGGAGGATATGCCAGTAGCCTCTGAGGTTGAAATCTCAGATTCGGACAGTATTATTCCTTCATTTGATACTGAAGAAGTAAACTTCAGATTTAAGTTTGAACACCTTTGTGTACTGTTAATGGCTACTTTGGACGACTCCGATACTTCTGTCGTTGTCAACCCTAAGAAGTCTAGTAAACTTAAAGGGACACTGAACCCAAATTTTTCCTTCCATTATTCAGATAGAGCATGCAATGCTCTTTTTTGGTTCACAACTCTGGACAGCACTTTTTTATGGGTGAATGAATTTATCCACCAATCAGCAAGAATAACCCAGGTTATTCACCAAAAATGGGCCGGCATCTAAACTTACATTCTTGCATTTCAAATAAAGATACCAAGAGAAGGAAGAAAATTTGATAATAGGAGTAAATTAGAAAGTTGCTTAAAATTGCATGCTCTATCTGAATCACAAAAGAAAAGAATTTGGGTTCAGTGTCCCTTTAATAAATACTATGATGTTCCCTTCTCTGTGGAAGTTTTTCCTGTCCCAGACCGTGTGACGGAGATTATTTCACAGGAATGGGAGAAGCCAGGGATTCCTTTCTCCCCGTCTCCCGTATTTAAAAAGATGTTTCCTGTTGCTGACTCCATTAAAGATTTTTGGTGCACGGTGCCTAAAGTAGAAGGGGTTATTTCTACTCTGCCTAAGAGAGCTATGGTCCCTATATAGCTGCTGCTTTAAGGATCCCATGGACAAAAAGCTGGAAGCTTATTTGAAGAAGATGTATGTTCATCAAGGTCTTCAATGGCAACCTGCAGTTTGTATTGCCACAGTAGCAAGTGTGGCATCTTATTGGTGCAATGCCTTGTCTGAATCAAATTTAGTAGAGACTCAGTTGGAGGAGATACAAGATAGGATTAAGGCTCTCATATTCCTTTATTTCTTATGCTAACAAAGTAAAGTAAGAATTCTCTAAAAAATATTAGTTAATTGTTTGTTTTCTCTTTTTCATTCACTTTGCAATTTGTTAATTTATAATAAAAAAAACCCATCTAAATCAAATCAATAATTAGTGTGACCACCCTTTCCCTACAAAGTTCTAGGCACACAGTTTTTTACTTTGGCTGGTAGGTTGTTCGAAACATCTTGGAGAACTAACCACATTTCTGTGGCTTTAGACAAACACCCACCCTTTCTGTAGTGTGCTTGCATGTAGTTGAATTGCATTCAGACGTGCTAGTAAAAAAAACTTTTGCACAGAAGAGGATGGCTTTGCTTGCAAGGTAAGTATAGTTTTAGCCTTGAAATTAAAGAGACAGTAAACCTACCAAATAATATTATATAATTCTGCACATAGTGCAGAATGATATAATATTAGCTTAGCACCAGCTTTCTAAAGCAAAGGACTGCAGAGTTATTTTACTATGAAAATGAATTTTACAGAACGCTGCTCCTGGCTCTACTGACCGGGTCTGTTTTGACCTAAGTGCATCGGGGACATGCTGTCTAGTCACAGCGTGCCCGATCGCGCCATTAAACTGAATGTAGCTCGCTACCAGAGCGGGACTAGACAGCGTGCCCCTGATGCGCTTAGGAAAAAACAGAACCGCTCAGTAGAGCCAGAAGCAGCATTATGTAAAATTAATTTCCATAGTAACATATCTCTGCTGTCCTTTGCTTTAGAAAGCTGGCGCTTAGCTAATGTTATATAATTCTGGACTATGCAGAATTATATAACATTATTTGGTAGGTTTACTGTCCCTTTAAGTATTTAATTTTTAAAAAGGCTATCCTTATGTTACATAATTCTTCACATAGTGCAGAGTTATGTAACATCTTGCACAACCTTTACTGTCCCTTTAATTGTGACCAAATCTCCAACTCCATTTGCAGAAATGCAGTCCCAAACTTGCATGGAACCTTCACCATGCTTCACTGTTGCCTGCAGGAACTTATTCTTGTAATGCTCTTCGGTGAACAAACTGCCTTCTGCTACGGCCTAATATTTTAAAATTTTGACTCATCAGTTCAGAGCACCTGCTACCATTTTTATGTGCCCCAGTTCTGCTGTTTTCGTGCACAGTTGAGTAACTTGTCCTTGTTTCTACTTCAAAGGTATGGCTTTTTGGCCACAAGCCTTCTATGAAGACCACTTCTGACCAGATTTCTCCGGACAATAGATTTTTGGTTTCTAAGCTGATGGCACTGCTGGGCATCTGATTGTGAAGGGAAGTAAGCAAGATGTGTCTCATCTGCTGCACTGTTTCATTGACTGACCACTGCGTCTATTTCCCTCAAAGTTGCCCATATCTTTGTGCTTAGACAGCACATCTGAAACCCCCTATGTGCCTTTAAATTTCTGCCAGGGAGAGACCTTGCTAATGCAGTATAACTACCTTGTGTCTTGTGCTCAGTGTTGCTATGGTGTATGACTTTGGACATTGAACTGTCTCCAGCAATCTCTCCTTGTTAGCAGAGTTTAGCTGTTCTTCGCCTAGTTGTATTTCCCCTACACAGCCATTTCTGTTTCAGTTAAATGTGTTTCAACCTGCATATTAATTTATGACCATTAGTACCTGTTTGGTATGGTTGTTTTGATTTTACTTCTGTTCACTCACTTCGCATTTTGTTTTGATAAAAGTAAACTTTAAATGTCTCATTTTTAAGGCATTCTTACTTTACATAAGCTTATCTGTAGTAACTGGGAAAAGACAAGTGCTAATGTAGATGTGATGGATTTCTTTGCATTATGTCAGCTATCTCCCATGTGCTGACCTAACATAAGCTAAAGTGAGACACGTTTGATAAATACAGCTACAGATGAATGTATTTAGGATGATAAATGACCACAGCCCTGCAGTGACTTATCAATACCCAGGAACAGTAGTCCAGGATTGTTCAAAAGTGAATGTAACCTCTTTAAAAGGTTTGTTATTTTATAGATGGTTCAGTCTGATGTTATTGGGGAATTTACTGTAATAGATGTGACCAAGTGTTTTCCTGTGGTGGGGCTACATTGCAATGTTCTTTTTGTTTGTTTGTTTGTTTTTTACTGAGAGGGTTGGTAATCAATGTTACTACATCAAAAAATATCTACTTATATTACAGATTTGGCTTTCAAATGTGGCAGTCACTTCCTGCTATTGTTATTCATTAATATATGTCATCATGTGCAGACAAACATATGATCTGCTGTCATTTCTTTTTCTTTATCAGATATATTCTGCTTTAGAAAGAATGTGGTCAAAGTACTGAAAGCTTATACACTCAAACACATACAGGGGCCTATCTATCAAGCTCTCCGCATTCAGCGAGGTCTTGTGGACCTGATCCGCACTGTCGGATCAGGTCCACAAGACCTTTGTTAAATTGGCCTCACAGTATTCAGTTGTATGTAGGCTATATACAGTAGTAGTAGCAAGCACATGGTATTATTAAACACATACAGTATTCAGTTGTGTGTAGGCTATATACAGTAGTAGTAGCAAGCACATGGTATTATTAAACACATACAGTATTCAGTTGTATGTAGGCTATATACAGTAGTAGTAGCAAGCACATGGTATTATTAAACACATACAGTATTCAGTTGTGTGTAGGCTGTATATAGTAGTAGTAGCAAGCACATGGTATTATTAAACACATACAGTATTCAGTTGTGTGTAGGCTATATACAGTAGTAGTAGCAAGCACATGGTATTATTAAACACATACAGTATTCAGTTGTATGTAGGCTATATACAGTAGTAGTAGCAAGCACATGGTATTATTAAACACATACAGTATTCAGTTGTGTGTAGGCTATATACAGTAGTAGTAGCAAGCACATGGTATTATTAAACACATACAGTATTCAGTTGTGTGTAGGCTGTATATAGTAGTAGTAGCAAGCACATGATATTATTAAACACATACAGTATTCAGTTGTATGTAGGCTATATACAGTAGTAGTAGCAAGCAAATGATATTATTAAACACATCAAGTATTCAGTTGTGTGTAGGCTATATACAGTAGTAGTAGCAAGCACATGGTATTATTAAACACATACAGTATTCAGTTGTATGTAGGCTATATACAGTAGTAGTAGCAAGCACATGGTATTATTAAACACATACAGTATTCAGTTGTGTGTAGGCTGTATATAGTAGTAGTAGCAAGCACATGGTATTATTAAACACATACAGTATTCAGTTGTGTGTAGGCTATATACAGTAGTAGTAGCAAGCACATGGTATTATTAAACACATACAGTATTCAGTTGTGTGTAGGCTGTATATAGTAGTAGTAGCAAGCACATGGTATTATTAAACACATACAGTATTCAGTTGTATGTAGGCTATATACAGTAGTAGTAGCAAGCAAATGATATTATTAAACACATCAAGTATTCAGTTGTGTGTAGGCTATATACAGTAGTAGTAGCAAGCACATGGTATTATTAAACACATACAGTATTCAGTTGTATGTAGGCTATATACAGTAGTAGTAGCAAGCAAATGATATTATTAAACACATACAGTATTCAGTTGTGTGTAGGCTATATACAGTAGTAGTAGCAAGCACATGGTATTATTAAACACATACAGTATTCAGTTGTGTGTAGGCTATATACAGTAGTAGTAGCAAGCACATGGTATTATTAAACACATACAGTATTCAGTTGTGTGTAGGCTATATACAGTAGTAGTAGCAAGCAAATGATATTATTAAACACATCAAGTATTCAGTTGTGTGTAGGCTATATACAGTAGTAGTAGCAAGCAAATGATATTATTAAACACATCAAGTATTCAGTTGTGTGTAGGCTATATACAGTAGTAGTAGCAAGCACATGGTATTATTAAACACATACAGTATTCAGTTGTGTGTAGGCTATATACAGTAGTAGTAGCAAGCACATGGTATTATTAAACACATACAGTATTCAGTTGTGTGTAGGCTATATACAGTAGTAGTAGCAAGCACATGGTATTATTAAACACATCAAGTATTCAGTTGTGTGTAGGCTATATACAGTAGTAGTAGCAAGCACATGGTATTATTAAACACATACAGTATTCAGTTGTGTGTAGGCTATATACAGTAGTAGTAGCAAGCACATGGTATTATTAAACACATACAGTATTCAGTTGTGTGTAGGCTGTATATAGTAGTAGTAGCAAGCACATGGTATTATTAAACACATACAGTATTCAGTTGTGTGTAGGCTGTATATAGTAGTAGTAGCAAGCAAATGATATTATTAAACACATACAGTATTCAGTTGTGTGTAGGCTATATACAGTAGTAGTAGCAAGCACATGGTATTATTAAACACATCAAGTATTCAGTTGTGTGTAGGCTGTATATAGTAGTAGTAGCAAGCACATGGTATTATTAAACACATCAAGTATTCAGTTGTGTGTAGGCTATATACAGTAGTAGTAGCAAGCACATGGTATTATTAAACACATACAGTATTCAGTTGTATGTAGGCTATATACAGTAGTAGTAGCAAGCACATGGTATTATTAAACACATCAAGTATTCAGTTGTGTGTACGCTATATACAGTAGTAGTAGCAAGCACATGGTATTATTAAACACATCAAGTATTCAGTTGTGTGTAGGCTGTATATAGTAGTAGTAGCAAGCACATGGTATTATTAAACACATCAAGTATTCAGTTGTGTGTAGGCTATATACAGTAGTAGTAGCAAGCACATGGTATTATTAAACACATACAGTATTCAGTTGTATGTAGGCTATATACAGTAGTAGTAGCAAGCACATGGTATTATTAAACACATACAGTATTCAGTTGTGTGTAGGCTATATACAGTAGTAGTAGCAAGCACATGGTATTATTAAACACATACAGTATTCAGTTGTGTGTAGGCTATATACAGTAGTAGTAGCAAGCACATGGTATTATTAAACACATAAAGTATTCAGTTGTGTGTAGGCTATATACAGTAGTAGTAGCAAGCACATGGTATTATTAAACACATACAGTATTCAGTTGTGTGTAGGCTATATACAGTAGTAGTAGCAAGCACATGGTATTATTAAACACATACAGTATTCAGTTGTGTGTAGGCTGTATATAGTAGTAGTAGCAAGCACATGGTATTATTAAACACATCAAGTATTCAGTTGTGTGTAGGCTATATACAGTAGTAGTAGCAAGCACATGGTATTATTAAACACATACAGTATTCAGTTGTATGTAGGCTATATACAGTAGTAGTAGCAAGCACATGGTATTATTAAACACATACAGTATTCAGTTGTGTGTAGGCTATATACAGTAGTAGTAGCAAGCACATGGTATTATTAAACACATACAGTATTCAGTTGTGTGTAGGCTATATACAGTAGTAGTAGCAAGCACATGGTATTATTAAACACATACAGTATTCAGTTGTGTGTAGGCTATATACAGTAGTAGTAGCAAGCACATGGTATTATTAAACACATACAGTATTCAGTTGTGTGTAGGCTATATACAGTAGTAGTAGCAAGCACATGGTATTATTAAACACATACAGTATTCAGTTGTGTGTAGGCTGTATACAGTAGTAGTAGCAAGCACATGGTATTATTAAACACATACAGTATTCAGTTGTGTGTAGGCTGTATATAGTAGTAGTAGCAAGCACATGGTATTATTAAACACATACAGTATTCAGTTGTGTGTAGGCTATATACAGTAGTAGTAGCAAGCACATGGTATTATTAAACACATACAGTATTCAGTTGTGTGTAGGCTATATACAGTAGTAGTAGCAAGCACATGGTATTATTAAACACATCAAGTATTCAGTTGTGTGTAGGCTGTATATAGTAGTAGTAGCAAGCACATGGTATTATTAAACACATCAAGTATTCAGTTGTGTGTAGGCTATATACAGTAGTAGTAGCAAGCACATGGTATTATTAAACACATACAGTATTCAGTTGTATGTAGGCTATATACAGTAGTAGTAGCAAGCACATGGTATTATTAAACACATCAAGTATTCAGTTGTGTGTACGCTATATACAGTAGTAGTAGCAAGCACATGGTATTATTAAACACATCAAGTATTCAGTTGTGTGTAGGCTGTATATAGTAGTAGTAGCAAGCACATGGTATTATTAAACACATCAAGTATTCAGTTGTGTGTAGGCTATATACAGTAGTAGTAGCAAGCACATGGTATTATTAAACACATACAGTATTCAGTTGTATGTAGGCTATATACAGTAGTAGTAGCAAGCACATGGTATTATTAAACACATACAGTATTCAGTTGTGTGTAGGCTATATACAGTAGTAGTAGCAAGCACATGGTATTATTAAACACATACAGTATTCAGTTGTGTGTAGGCTATATACAGTAGTAGTAGCAAGCACATGGTATTATTAAACACATACAGTATTCAGTTGTGTGTAGGCTATATACAGTAGTAGTAGCAAGCACATGGTATTATTAAACACATCAAGTATTCAGTTGTGTGTAGGCTATATACAGTAGTAGTAGCAAGCACATGGTATTATTAAACACATACAGTATTCAGTTGTGTGTAGGCTGTATATAGTAGTAGTAGCAAGCACATGGTATTATTAAACACATCAAGTATTCAGTTGTGTGTAGGCTATATACAGTAGTAGTAGCAAGCACATGGTATTATTAAACACATACAGTATTCAGTTGTATGTAGGCTATATACAGTAGTAGTAGCAAGCACATGGTATTATTAAACACATACAGTATTCAGTTGTGTGTAGGCTATATACAGTAGTAGTAGCAAGCACATGGTATTATTAAACACATACAGTATTCAGTTGTGTGTAGGCTATATACAGTAGTAGTAGCAAGCACATGGTATTATTAAACACATACAGTATTCAGTTGTGTGTAGGCTATATACAGTAGTAGTAGCAAGCACATGGTATTATTAAACACATACAGTATTCAGTTGTGTGTAGGCTATATACAGTAGTAGTAGCAAGCACATGGTATTATTAAACACATACAGTATTCAGTTGTGTGTAGGCTGTATACAGTAGTAGTAGCAAGCACATGGTATTATTAAACACATACAGTATTCAGTTGTGTGTAGGCTGTATATAGTAGTAGTAGCAAGCACATGGTATTATTAAACACATACAGTATTCAGTTGTGTGTAGGCTATATACAGTAGTAGTAGCAAGCACATGGTATTATTAAACACATACAGTATTCAGTTGTGTGTAGGCTATATACAGTAGTAGTAGCAAGCACATGGTATTATTAAACACATACAGTATTCAGTTGTGTGTAGGCTATATACAGTAGTAGTAGCAAGCAAATGATATTATTAAACACATACAGTATTCAGTTGTGTGTAGGCTATATACAGTAGTAGTAGCAAGCACATGGTATTATTAAACACATACAGTATTCAGTTGTGTGTAGGCTGTATATAGTAGTAGTAGCAAGCACCTGATATTATTAAACACAATGGACCAGATTAGGAGTGGAGCGGTATTTAACACTCCAGCTCTCGCACTAACTAGAAGTAAATCTTGTTTTTGCCCGTCAGGTAGTTGAAAGTAAAAAGCTTTTGCTTCCGCATGCAAAAATCCAACAGAATACTGTGACCACATTAACGTATTGTCAGGGTGCCAGGAATCAGACTGAGACGAGAAGTGCAAAAATAATCACACCTTTATTAATAGCAAAAAAATAATGAAAAGTCCACAAGTCAAATAACAAGCCAGGAATCAAAACCAGAGCTGGTAGTCAGACGAGCCGAGTCAGGAGCCAAAGCGAGAAGTCAGACGAGCCGGAATCTGGAACAAGGAGAACAGCAGAGTCAGGAACAAGCCAGGGAGCAGGAACTAGAAGGGACGTCAGACAGCCAGGAAATACACAGGAGCTCTCACAAACAGGTCTGAGGCAACGCAAGGGCAAAGCATACTGAACAGAGGCCCTTTAAATAATAAGTGATGACATCACAATTCTGAGACTGCATCCTGTCTCATACTGATGATGAACACCAGTCTGGCCATAAAAGGAAGTGCAGGAAATGAGCACCATCACACAGTATGCACCAGAGTCAGCAAGAGAGGTGAGTAAAATGGCTGCCAGCAGCACATGGTAAACAAAACAGGGGAAAAACCCTAACACATATTTCTCCCATAGAAGTCAATGGAGCAAAAAAAGTGTAAAAAAAACCCTACTCGTGTGCAAAGCCTATCGCATATTCTCAAGTGTGCTTACCCGACATGAAAATATTAATATTTCACATTCCAATGTTCTTCACATAGAAGAATATGTTCTATTTATTTATAAATACATATTTCTACATATATCTGATGTTATCTTGATTAAACATTTAGAAGTAAAGTTAAACTCATAACACTATCTAATAAAAATTATTAGGGAAAAATATTGCACAAAATATTTATAAGTGCTCAAAGATATGAGATCTCAGTGTATTTACTGTAAATATTATACATTACAATGTTCTGCCAACACAATAGCAGTAATTGCTGTCTCTCGTCAACCCCCCCTTGCTTGCATAAATAATTATCCTCACATGCACACTTTGTTATATGATTCCAGAAGGTTTGGAGTAGGAAACTGATATGGGGGGGGTTAGGGTTGAGGTTGAGCAGGCTACACTTGGCAACACTAAAGTGCAAGTAATTTTGCAGATTTTTGGAAATTTTGTTTAAATACTTGGAGAGGCCTATTTATCAAAGGTCTTGCGGACCTGATCCTCGCTAAATGCAGAGAGGAATACGCTTTCCGTATTCAGCACTGCACCAGCAGTTCACAAGAGCTGCTGCTGCAACGCCGCCCCCTGCAGACTCGCTGCCAATCGGCCGCCAGCAGGGAGGTGTCAATCAACCCGATCGTACTTGATTGGGTTGAATTGTGGCGATTCCTGTCCGCCTGCTCAGAGCAGGCGGACAGGGTTATGGAGCAGCGGTCTTTACGGAGCTTGATAAATGGGCCTCATGAGCTTTACCTCAGTTGACCCTTTTATAATATGCACATAACTCAAAATGTTTTATGGCAGTTTAACAATTGTGCAGGGCTATCTGAGCTCTTGCTGGAGATACTCACTGGGTTAGGCCCTTGATAATTCATAGTTAAAGGAACAGTCTATTCCAGAATGTTTATTGTTTAAAAAGAAAGATAATCCCTTTATTACCCATTCTCCTGTTTTGCATAACCAATACGGTTACATATAGTATGTCAGTATATACCAAGTTATACATATAATTTATTTATATTATTCTTTAGAGTAACCTCCAATAAAAATGTATATACGAAACAATTAAAATTAATATTTATTGCTAAATTCTTGAGATTAGTTAAATTTATAAACACATTGAACTATATCAAGTAGAGACTAGATTTGAATCAACTATGCACGCTTATTCCGTTACAATATTCTATACAATAGATCATAAAAAATATACCTTTCTCAATTAACCTTACTCACAATGAATCGCATTAAAATACCACAATAAAATACCAGAATATGGACCGCTAACTTTACAGTGTGTAGATAAACAATATGCCAAGATACTTCACACAAATCTTACTGGGTCTCAATAGATTTAAGATAACTTTCAGACAAGTAAAATTACGTTATTTAGCCCACAAATGATTCTATATAACTTCAATTAAAAACATCAGAAATTGTATATACAGGTGGCCCTTGTTTTACAACGGTTCAATTTACACCGTTTCAGAATAACAACCTTATTTCCCAGTCATGTGACTGCTATTGAAAAGCATTGAGAAGCAGTGTTTTGATTAAAATAGCCAGTAGGTGGAGCTGTCTGCTTGTGTTGCAGTAAAGCCAAGCAAGCTGAAATTAATAAGTTTAACCAGATCTGAGCTATAGAGCAGATTTCAAAGGAACAATATATTCCTGTCTATAACCCAGTCCAGATTGGATTGCATAGAAAGAACTGTTTGCAGAGAAATGCAAGTAAAGTCTGTGTTGTGTGATTATTTTATTAGGTTTATAATGCTGTTTAGCAAATGTTTTTGTTCATTTAACTTAGTTTAATTATATATTCTGTGTTGTGTGATTATTTTATTAGGTTTATAATGCTGTCTAGCATGTAAAGTCTTCATTTCAAAGCTTTTAAAATAATGTATTAGGTGTTACTTATGTCAATTTTGAGAGGGGCCTGGAACCTATCTCCCTCACTTCCCATTGACTTACATTATAAACTGGGTTTCAATTTACAACGGTTTCGATTTACAACCATTCCTTCTGGAACCTAACCCCGGCGTAAACTGAGGGCTACCTGTATTATTAATGCTAACAGCCAATTTATATGAGATTCCTCAATAATATGCCTGACTTTATCTAGCAAATAAGATTAGTTAGTATTAATGTGACTAGTTAAAACTACACAGGACTATAGCTATAAATTTAAAATACCAATTTTGCTCTTAAAATTATCAGCTGCAATCCAACTGTAGCAACAAAATACCTTTGATTTAAATATAAAAGTATGAAACAACCCTTTATACGTTACAGAATAACCAAATGAGTGTTTCGCTTCCAGAATTTCTTAAGAAGGATTTATCCACTATGCGCAAAGGTACAAGAAAGTGTCCCAAAATGGCAGGGAATATATTTGGCACCAAAACCTGTGTATTTTTCTCTCCAAAAGTTATGCTTCTTTGAGTCTGTGTGGCTACCTTTATCCAATAAGAAACACTCCTTTTCTTTAATCATTCCCACAAGATTTTGATAGGCCCTTACCGATGCTTGTCTCTGATTCACCCTTAACGGAGCTGAGCATTGATTGGTTATTTGGGAGATGCCTCCCCGATTGGCTTATTTGGATTTGCATATGTTCTAATAGTCAATTCGTTTGGCTGTCATACCATTTCTGAACAATTGGTGGCAGCAGATAACCAGAAATGCAGTCTCACCATCAATACTGCTGCAGTTTAAATATCTCACCTTAAAATGTTTATTTAATATACTATAATTTCTTGTATTAATAAACTTATTTGGTCAACATATATATCTCATCTGATATAATTTAACATGTATTTAAAGAGACTAAACATGTATTTATCTCTAGTAATATTTTAAAATGCATTTAAATCAATAAAATATATAGGTTTATCTGACTTATCTTGTATATCAGCTCATTTGATATACTGGTACATATTTCATTTCCTAGTCACATCTTATATCATAGATATACATTAGTATTATAGTTATTTATTAATACATGTCTCAACAGTGTTTAAGACATGGGCTCACAATCTATGCATTTATATATTAGTTTATAGTATCTTATTTATCTTCCCTGTAATGTTCACTAGATTTCCGGAAAAGAAAGAAAAAAATATTTATTTTGAAATAACTTAAATATTTATACATACCAATGCAGTTATTCATTTAATTTATTACAAACCTGAAATGCATTTCTCAGATCCATGGATATATATATATAATTTATATACTCTGAGTATCAATTAAATCTTTGAGAATTATACAGTTCATATAGATTAATTTCTAACTTCTCTTTCCAAAACCAAGATTTAAATTCTTATATGCTTTCATCAAAATATGTCCCTCTGTTTTCTCCTGCTTTTTTCCATTGAGATGTACGTCTGAGCTTCGTGTATTTGAAACTCAGTAGGGGACACTTAACACTGAGATAATAGACATCTCAATTGTTGGTCATCCTGGAAAGGTATCTCAAATTGTAGACCTTTTGGCTGCCTATACACAGGGGTTCCTGTGATCTAAGTAATGAATTTCTTAGGCTAATTTAGAGATTTCAATCTGGGAAGGCTATTCAACAATAATTCATTGGAAGTTACCTCTCTTCTGAGACCGTGATCAAAGGCTCTTTAGATGTGACATTATCTTTTATAGTTTGGGACCAATTTTTTTTTTTTTTTTTTAGAAGTCCTGTCTATTTCTTTTGTTCTGCAAGTCTGTAGTTGAGAACAAAAGGGAGGGGCTGATATCACCCATTCCATTGTTTGTTCACAATGCAGCTAAATCAATTCATAGTAGATATTAGCTAAATGAGTTATTAAATGATGTAATATCCAATGCCACTCAGCCATACCCTGACATAAAATCCCCCTTCAAACTTTAAATATATGTAGGACATATGTATTTGAATTGGCTTAAAGTCAGTGGTACTTGGTGAGTGTATTGACAGTATGCATCATAGACAGTCTTCTATGTAGAGAGTCCGTTATTTTTGAGCCCTCATGATCTCTTTCAAATTTATAAAGATGAACTTTATCATTTATTTCATATTCCTTTTTGGACGTCTTGAGATCATAATAGGTTTTAGTGGCAGTTGTGGCTTTCTCTATGTTCTTTTGAGCAAATGCAAAGGATTATTGCAGGTGCTTCCTTAAGTTCTCCACATATTGATGCGTATTGGCAGCATTTATCAAGTTCTGGTCTGATGTACGGTACAGTAGATGTTGAGGTAGAACCATTCTTCTACCAGTCATCAACTCAAAAGGTGACATCTTAGTAGCACTACTTGGAGTTGCTCTTAATGCTATTAGGACTAGAGGTCATTTTACATCCCAGTTTACTCACAAACTTTTTGAGGATTTTCACAATGGACTGGTTGTAACGCTCTACGCCACCACTTGAGGCAGCTCTATATGCAATATTGAGCTTTCTTTTCACCCCTAGTATTTTCCACATTTTGTTCATCACTTCACTAGTTAAGTGGGTCCCCCGATTGGATTCAATTTGCTGGGGTAAACCAAATCTAGAAAACACGTGGTTTATGACTAATGCTGCACATGTTTCAGCACTAATGTTAGGTGCACTGATGCACTCTACCCATTTAGTGGAAAGGCATATCACTGTTAACATGCATTTGTTACCTCTTGATGATCTTGTTACTGGACCAATAAAATCAATTTGTATATCTGACCATGGCATTACCATCCCCCTTTTCTGCAATGGCGCTCTATGCAGTGGCGCAGTGGGTTGGAATTGCGGACAGGTTAAACAACCTTGACAGTAGGTTTGAACATCCTTCAACATGTGCGGCCAAAAGGCATAGTCACGTAATATTTTTTTTATTTTTTTATGTTAATTTGGCACCATGATGGCCAGATGTGGGGCATCATGGGCATGTTGAAGCATGAGACCTCTGAACTTTGTAGGTACCACCCATTGTTGGATGCCAGTTTTTGAGGTTCTAACTAACAAACCATCCTGTAATTTGAATTGTGATCTGGATTTCATTAAGATTCTAAGATCTTCCTTACCAATACAATCATCATTTGAAATGGGGGTTGCTTTCAGGATCTTCTATGTGTTTATAGAAGATGCCTACAATGGGGTCTTCCTTTTTACCAGTGACCTCACTAGGAAAACCCTGACTCCATTGTACCAGGTTAGGCTCACTCTGTTGTTTAGCCTGTTTTCTGGTAATGGCTTCTACCTGAATTGCACCCATTAAGTGGTCGGTGTTATGGACCTATAATCCTGGAATGACCCTTGGTCTTCTTCCAGTCTATGGTTAACCCATTGGATACCACTAGATTATCAATCTCGCAGAACAACTTGCCATGTCTGACTGGTTTGTTATTAATTTTCTGCATGCCATTTCTTTTCCAAGTTGGCAGGTATTCAACAAAACTGTCACACACGTAATTTGAGTCAGTAATGATCACAAATTTATGAATATCCTGTTCAATAGCCATTTCAAGGGTTTTTAAAACAGCAGTGAGTTCTGCAACTTGACTAGATCTTGGTCCAATGTTGAAACCTACAGAAATATTTGGGAATCCACTTGCCCAAGTTATACCAATGTTAGCGACTAATCTGCGCTCATTTTCAATAGTGACATGGTAAGAACAACCATCAACATATACCCAAGGTAATGTTTGACAATGGTCCTCGTATATTTTATATGGGGAAAGCAATTGTTTCTCCAGGAAATCATCTTCTAATACCCAAGGTAATGTTTGACAATGGTCCTCGTATATTTTATATGGGGAAAGCAATTGTTTCTCCAGGAAATCATCTTCTAATAACTCTTCCCCATGATCCTTAGCAGTACAGTCGTGGAGCTCAGCAAGCCCCTGTGCGTCTGTATTCTTTTTATTTTGCTTATAGCGACTACAGTGGCAATTGTCTAACTAATTAACCATGTTGTGCACAAATACTCACCAACGAGATACCCAGGGGGCATTTGTCTTTCCTCAAACTGCTGCCACACGGAGGACAGAGAGAGGATGCGGGCATCATGACAAGCCCCCCCAAAATTCGCACACACCTGCATAATCCTCATCCATGCGTCACAAACATACTGCACGTTGAGGCTATGAAAATGTTTGCGATTTCGGAAGGGCAAGTCATCAGCTGGAGCACGCAGCGCAATGTGGGTACAATCAATCGCTCCCAAGACATTGGGCAATTCAGCAATAGCAAAGATTTCCTGCTTCAGGCGTCTCCAATCACCATCATTCTGTGGGAATCCTATGTAGGCTTACTGATACGTACCATGGCGTCCAGAAAGTTATCAAATACCCCAGATAATGTACCTTTAGACAGTCCATGCATGTACATCTCTCCTGATTGAAAACTCCCGGAGGCCAGGACGTATATACAACTTAGCATCTTAGTGATGCCAGGGATAGCAGTCCTTATTCTTATACGTGGCTCCAGATGAGGTCTAAGAACATTGTAAAGGCCAATGAGCTGTTCGCGATTGAGCCGATACTTGTCATAAACCTCGAAGTCGCTCATGTTTTCCAAGGTGTATCTTACCCTGTATACACGAGGACCTCGAACCAGACGAGCCCTTTGTCTCACCCGGAGCCGCTGAGGCTGCCTGATTCTATCAACCGCTACTTGGCCAACAGCACCACCAGCAGCGTCTACCAGATCATCGTCATCCATATTTGCCAAGCTTAGCAGCACAAAGCCAAACAGCAGAGCAAACACAGCGCAAGGAGTAACAAGGTATGCAAAAACACAGAAGCGAATTGATACAATGTCGATCACCATGGACGCTTTGGCCATGTTGTTTGGGGGATTTATAGGGCAATTAGTCCAATGGTAGTGAGTTTGTAATGATTGCTGATTGTATTCACTTGTTTGTATGTGAGCGGCGCGAATGCTTTCAAAGTGGGCGTTTTTTTAGGTGTTTGCTGAAATGTTGTTTTCCCCCAATGAATCTCAATGTGAAAGTGTAAAATATCACACATACAGTGCATGTTTGTAATGTTTGTTCATATGCGTAATAAATATTTATTAAACGCGATATTGTAGTAAAAAGCACACATCCACGCTAACATGAATGAAAGTGCATAGTTGTGTATAATGTGCATAGAATGTGATTGATCAATGTTGCTGCAATATTGTTTGTAAACGATAAAGTAACAGCTGACATCTGTAGTATTGTGTATATATAAGTGATTAGCGAGATGTCAATATTGTATGCGTCCCATTAAAATCGCAATAATACTGAAGAACTTCCGGCTGTCATCTGTAGTATTGTATATATAAGTGATTGGCGAGCTGACAATATTTAGTACGCATCCCTTTAAAATCGCCATAATAATGATGTTCCAAACTGTTGTTTACGTATATGTTGTATTGGGTGCTAAATTTCTGAAAGGGACGGTACAGTCGTAAAGCTGTAATGTGTATGGTTGAATCTTCTAATGACGTCATCATATTATTAACCTGCCTGTGTAGTTATGAAATCCTCATTGTGTTGTTGTATTTGACTACATTGTTATTGTGTGCTGATTAAAATATAAATGTGTGCTTTGTGGTTGCGTGATGCGTGTTATGTACATCTACGTATATATTGTGATTGTGTCCCACATATGCTGACTTCTATATAGCGGTCTAGCATTGTTGTTCCTTCCCATAAAGTGACAGCTGTAATCTGTTCTAATGATGTTCTTATTGTACGTAATTCCTAATGGTATATTGTGATTGAATCATGATGTTAAAAGTACAGTAAAATCCCTATTTCTTTCATGTAATTAGCAAGAGTCCATGAGCTAGTGAGGTATGGGATATACTTTCCTACCAGGAGGGGCAAAGTTTCCCAAACCTTAAAATGCCTATAAATACACCCCTCACCACACCCACAATTCAGTTTTACAAACTTTGCCTCCCATGGAGGTGGTGAAGTAACTTTGTGCTAGATTCTACGTTGATATGCGCTTCGCAGCAGGCTGAAGCCCGGTATACCTCTCAGAGTGCAGTGAATGTCAGAGGGATGTGAGGAGAGTATTGCCTATTTGAATACAATGGTCTTCCTCTAGGGGATCTATTTCATAGGTTCTCTGTTATCGGTCGTAGAGATTTCTTCTACTACCTCCCTTTTCAGATCGACGATATACTCTTATATACCATTACCTCTACTGATTCTCGTTTCAGTACTGGTTTGGCTATCTACTATATGTAGATGAGTGTCCTGGGGTAAGTAAGTCTTATTTTTTGTGACACTCTAAGCTATGGTTGGGCACTTTATATGTAAAGTTCTAAATATATGTGTTTAAACTTATATTTGCCATGATTCAGGATAATCAGTATTCCTTCATTCAGACTGTCAGTTTCATTATTTGGGATAATGCATATGAATAAATATTTTTTTTTTCTTACCTTGAAAATTTTCAATTGACTTTTTTCCCTGCGGGCTGTTAGGCTCACGGGGACAGAAAATGCTTCAATTTATTGCGTAATTCTTGGCGCAAACTTTTTTGGCGCAAAATTTTGTCATTTCCGGCGCTGTAGTTGACGCCGGAAGTTTGTTCGTTGTTACGTCATTTTTTGACGCATGTGTGTTCAGACGTTTTTTTGCGCAAAAAAATGTGGGCGTCATTTTCGGCGTCAGAGGATGTGGCGTCATACTTGGCGCCAAAAAATATGGGCGTTGTACTTGGCGCCAATAATGTGGGTATCATACTTGGCGCCAAAAATGTGGGCGTCATACTTGTTCCACTTTTTCTCACATTATTTAAGTCTCACTTTTTTGTTGCTTCTGGTTGCTAGAGGCTTGTTTGTTTTGCATTTTTACCCATTCCTGAAACTGTCATTTAAGAAATTTGATAATTTTGCTTTATATGTTGTTTTTTTCTATTACATATTGCAAGATTTTCCATAAATTATTCCTGGATCAGAACATACTGAGGGATTCCTGTTGACTAAGAAGTCCTACCAAAGCTAAGTTCCTTTATTTTAAATGTTATGAATCTTTATCTTTAGCTATGGTTTGTAATAAGTTATCATGATAAACTTTTACATGCAGAATCCATCAGTATTTATGCTTTATATATTGCTATTCTTTTTACATCTTATGTACAAGATAGGCTTTGTCTGACATCCCGCCTTCTAATAAATTTTTAGGTTTTTTTCAAACTTCTTTTTTAGTTGATGAAGTTTCAAATGACCAACAACATAATGAATTATCCTTCTCTGCTGGTGTTTTTTTCTCATTCAGAATTTTTCTTCATCAGATATTGACACTAACAAATCTACTTTTTTATTTTTTAATAGAGTACATTTGTTCTTTGTTCAAAAGGTGTTGATTATTTTGGATATTGAAGTAACTAGTTCTTTGGATTTTAAAGACTAGCTAACATTTAAATTCTGCTTATTTATCTTCTGTGATTTCTTCAGAGGTTTTTTCCAGTTCCTGATACTAGGGAATGGAATAGGCTGAGAATTTTCTTTTAGTCCTTCTTTAAGGTTTTTAAATTGTATTCTTTGCCGGCAGTTAGTTTTGAGGAAAGATTCCCCAAGTTAATGGGGCTATCTCTACTGCTAAATATACTATTATTCTTATAGCAAATAGTATTTATTTTTTTCCTACAGATGGTTGTATCTTATTTAAGGAAAATTATTTTCAGGTACTTTTATTAGACCTGTAATTTATTTGGCTGATGTTGCAATTGCTTCATCTTTCTGATTGGATACTTTAAGATCTGGGGGTCGATCGGATAAAAATCATCGCCCACAAAAGCCGGCGACGCCAATATTTACGCTGGTTTGGTATCACATATACGGCGTAACCTAGAAGTTACGCCCGTATATTTCTGCCGTCGCCCGTAGTTTTTTGGGCCATAGGCAGGTATACCAAACCAGCGCAGTTTGGTATCCAATATGCAGCGTAAGGACTTACGTGGCGAAAATGGAGAAATCTTACTCCATTTTCACCTTGCCACAAAAAGCAGCCGTAAGAAGCCTTACGCTGACTATTGGAGCCCCGTAACTCCCTAAACTAGCTAGAAAATAAACCTAACACCTAACGCATGCGCAATGTCTATCTACCTGTCACCCGCGATCTGCTAAATAAAACCTAACACCTAACGCATGCGCAATGTCTATCTACCTGTCAACCGCGATCCCCCCCCCCCGAAATCCCTAATAAAGTTATTAACCCCTAAACCGCCGCTCCCGGACCCCGCCGCCATCTACATAAACTAACCCCCTACTGTGAGCCCCTAAAACCGCCGCCATCTACCTTATCTATCGCCTAATGTGAACCCCTAAAACCGCCGCCATCTACCTTATCTATCCCCTAATCTGACCCCTTACACCACCGCCACCTATATAAAAATTATTAACCCCTAATCTAATCCCCCTATACCGCCGCCAGCTATATTAATATTATTAACCCCTAATGTAAGCCCCTTACACCGCTGCCATCTCTATTAAAATGATTAACCCCTAATTTAATCTACCTACCCCGCCGCCAGCTATATTATCTATATTAACCCAAAGTATATTATAGTTAATATAGTTATTACATTATATATATTAACTATATTAACCCTAATTATATTAGGGTTAATATAGTTAATATAGTTACTATAGTATTTATATTAACTATATTAACTCTATCTAACCCTAACACCCCTAACTAAATTTATATAAATTAATCATAGGCGACGTCTTCAAGCAAATCGGCATCTTCAATCTTCTTACTTCGCTCCTCCGCCGCGGAGCATCCTTCCGGCACGACGACTTCCCGACGAATGAGGTTCCTTTAAATGACGTCATCCAAGATGGCGTCCGCCGAATTCCGATTGGCTGATAGGATTCTATCAGCCAATCGGACTTAAGGTAGAAAAATCTGATTGGCTGATGGAATCAGCCAATCAGATTCAAGTTCAATCCGATTGGCTGAACCAATCAGCCAATCGGATTGAACTTGAGTCTGATTGGCTGATTCAATCAGCCAATCAGATTTTTCTACCTTAATTCCGATTGGCTGATAGAATCCTATCAGCCAATCGGAATTCGGCGGACGCCATCTTGGATGACGTCATTTAAAGGAACCTCATTCGTCGGGAAGTCGTCGTGCCGGAAGGATGCTCCGCGGCGGAGGAGCGAAGTAAGAAGATTGAAGATGCCAATTTGCTTGAAGACGTCGCCGATGGAAGAAGACTCTCTGCCGCTTGCTTCAAGACATCGCCCGGATGGATGAAGACTTCACTGCCGCTTGCTGGAACACATCGCCTGGATCGGTTCGGCCCGGCTGGGTGAATACAAAGTAGGGAGATCTTCAGGGGGGTAGTGTTAGGTTTATTTAAGGGGGGTTTGGGTTAGATTAGGGGTATGTGGGTGGTGGGTTGCAATGTTGGGGGGTGGTATTGTGTTTTTTTTTGCAGGCAAAAGAGCAGTTTTCTTTGGGGCATGCCCCCACAAAAGGCCCTTTTCAGGGCTGGTAAGGTAAAAGAGCTTTGAACTTGTTTTAATTTAGAATAGGGTAGGGAATTTTTTTATTTTGGGGGGCTTTATTATTTTATTAGGGGGCTTAGAATAGGTGTAATTAGCTTAAAAATCTTGTAATCTTTTTTTTATTTTTTGTAATTTAGTGTTTTTTTTGTAATTTAGTTTAGTTTATTTAATTGTATTTTTAGATAGATATTTGTAGTTTATTTAATTTATTGATAGTGTAGGTGTATTTGTAACTTAGGTTAGGATTTATTTTACAGGTAATTGGGTAATTATTTTAACTAGGTAGCTATTAAATAGTTAATAACTATTTAATAGCTATTATACCTAGTTAAAATAATTAACAATTTACCTGTAAAATAAATATTAACCCTAACATAGCTACAATGTAATAATTAATTATATTGTAGCTATCTTAGGGTTTATTTTATAGGTAAGTATTTAGATTTAAATAGGAATATTTTAGTTTATAATATGAATTAGATTAATTTAATATAAATTTAGTTAGGGGTGTTAGGGTTAGATAGAGTTAATATAGTTTATATAAATACTATAGTAACTATATTAACTATATTAGCCCTAATATAATTAGGGTTAATATAGCTGGCGGCGGTGTAGGGGGATTAGATTAGGGGTTAATACATTTATTATAGGTGGCCGCGGTGTAGGGGGATGTAGAATGTAGGCAAAAGAGCAGTTTACTTTGTGACAAAGCCCCGCCAAAAGCCCTTTTAAGGGCTGGCAAAAGAGCTGTTACTTTGGGGCAATGCCACGCAAAAAGCCCTTTTCAGGGCTATTTGTAGGGTTAGACTTAGGTTTAGTGGTAGGGATAGTTTAGTATTTTAGGGGTTGAATAATTTAATATAGATGGCGGCGGGGTAGGGGGATTAGATTAGGGGTTAATAATTTTAAAATAGATAGCGGCGGGTAGGGGCTCACTTTAGGGGGTAGGTAAGGTAGATAGCGGCGGGGTAGGGGCTCACATTAGGGGGTAGGTAAGGTAGATGGCGGCGGTGTTAGGGGCTCACTTTAGGGGGTTATAGATTTAATATAGCTGGCGCCGGTTTAGGGGTTAATAACTTTATTAGGTAGCGACGGTTAAGGGGTTAATACATATTTTATTGTTAGGCTAGTGAGGGGGGATAGCGGATAGAGGGTTAGACGTGTCGGGCTATGTTAGGGAGGCGTGTTAGACAGTGCGGGTGATTTAGACTTTAGTCAGGTTTTGTAGGCGCCGGCAGTTTCTAGCGTGCCGCAAGTCACTGGCGACGCCAGAAATTTGTACTTGCGCAGATTTCTGGACATCGCTGGTTTGTCAGACTTACGGCACGTTAGCATCTGACGGCGCCATATATGGGATAGCTCGAGTTGCGAGCTGAAACGGCGGGCGACGCGGGTTCCCTCGCTTGCGCCGCAAACTACGATCTATATCGGATCGCGCCCCAAGTATCGGATTATGATTTGTTTAGCATTGTTAAAAGGACAAAATCTACTACTCATTTGAAGTTCAGACTAAGTGCTATTGCATTGTCTTGCTATCTTGCATTTGTTGATTGCGCAAGTCCAGTGTGTTGACTGGTCCTTTAACTTGATTAACATGCTAATAATTTCATTTGTGTTGTCATTTTATTAAATATTTTCGCAAATGAGTTTTAATCTATGTCTTTAGCTATTTTAGCTAGAAGAACTTTGTGATTTTAATCTTGGAATGCTAATTTGATTTCTAAAATCCATATTTCTTTTTTTCCAAGATAATCAATTATTTGGTTCATAATTGGATTCAATTCTTTAACTGTTACTCTGGGCTTCAAGATTGAGTTCTAAGACTAAAATTTTAAGCTTATATTAGTTTTCTGTTCTTACTAAGGAACGGACTCCTGAATTCTTCCCCAAGTAACATGTTTATAATTGGAAGTTTTTTTTCTTCATTCAATTAAGCCTTTTAAAAGTTCAAAGTCAGCTCCCCAAATTTGCATGTAGGTGCGGTTCTTATTCCAGCTTGGCTGGTAAGGGGCAGGTTAAGACTTTTTTGAAATTTGTTTGGTTCTATTCGGTCCAAACTTCTTAGACTTTGGGTACAGAATAGGATTCAGAGTAAAACCGTCTGTGAGAAATCTTTTTTCTCTATCATATTCCAGCTATTCCAGTAAGACTAACACTTTCCTGAAGTGTGTTTCAGACCTATATGTTTTGGGTACTGGTGAAGTGCGGCTGGTCACCCGTTGGGGCTCAAGCGCTGCTCAGACCTGGAGTTTTCTGGGGTATTTATTCCAGTTTCATTTTAGGAACTGGGTTTTGGGGTTTTATTCAAGACTATTCATTGTTTCAAAGATAGAAAATCTTTTTGAATTGTCATATAAGTGTACCATATTTTAGAATGGTGTTTATATGGTTTATTCTGCCTTTTTGGTCAGTGATGGCATTATTTGTTTACAATAGATACAATAGATGCATATCTTCATTTTCTGTTTTCATTCAGATTATTTTTATTTTCTGAGATTCTCTTTTTTTGACAAGCATTACCAATTTGTTGCTTTTCCTTCTGGTCTAGCGACAGCTCTAAGAATCTTTTCAAGGTTCTCAGTGTTCCTTATTTGGACGGTATCGTGGTACTGGCTCAGTCTTTTCGTTCTGTGGAATCTCATATGATTCAACTTTGTTGTTTCTTCAAGACATGGTTAGAGGATCTTTTTATCAAAAGCTCCTTGATTCCTCACACAAGGGTCACCTTTTTTAGGTTTCCAGATAGATTGTGTCAATGTTTTTGTCTCTAACAGTCAAGTGACAAGTTTATTGGGTTCCGTTTGTCAGAACCTTCAGTCTCTATTATTTCCTTCAGTTGCTATATATGCATGGAAGTTTTAGGTTTCATGGCTGCAGCATTGGATTCGATTCCCTTTGCTCATTTAGGAAACCTTTCCAGTTTCTTATACTGAATAATGGTGCAGGGATTCTAGGATATCACTTTTTATATATTTGAATCCTAATGTTTAACTATCTTTGATTCGGTGGTTTTTAGTTCTACAGGTCTCTGGCTCTTTCAACCTGGACCATGATCTCTACAGATGCGAGTCTTTTAGGTTGGGAGGCTGTCTGAGGATCTCTGTCAGCACAAGGGGTTTGGAAATCTCAGGAGGCGAGATTACCATTTCATATTTTTGGAACTCCGTGCATTCTCAGAGTTCTTCAGTTTGGTTTCTTTTTGAAGAAGAGACGTTTATTGTTTTTTCAGACAGACAATGTCACAACTGTGGCGTATGTCAATCATCAGGGTGGGACTATCAGTTCTTAGGCTGTGACAGAAGTATCTCGGATATTTGCTTGGGCTAAATCCAGCTCCTATCTAATTTCTGTGTTTTTTTCCCCAGGTATAGACAATTGGGAAGCGGATTATCTCTGTTAATCAAGCTTTACATCCGGGGGAATGGTCCTTTTACCCAGATATGTTTTTAAATTTTTCAGATGTGAGGGCTTCCAGAAATAGATCTGTTGGCATCTCATCTAAACGAGGAACTTCCCAGGGGCCTATTCAGGTCCGGGGATCCTCAGGCGGAAGTAGTGTATGCATTAACACTTCCTTGGAATTATCAATCTGCCTATATTTTTTCATCTCTAGATCTTCTTTTAAGAGTGATTTTCAAAATCATCAGAGAGCATTCTTTGGTGTGGCTGGTGGCTCTAGCGTGGCCACACAGGTTTTGGTATATGGTTCTTGTTCAGATGTTCAGTTGCCAATCTTGGTTACTTCCATTAAGGCCAGACCTTATATCTTAACATTCGTTTTTTTCTTCAGGAATTCAAATTATTAATTTGATGGTATGAAAATGTTACGCTTAGTACTTAGTCATAGAAGTTTCTCTGACTCAGTAATTAATACTATGTTGCAGGCTCATAAATCTGTGTCTAGTAAGATTTATTATCGAGTTTGGAAGATTTACATCTAATGATGCTCTTCTTATGAATTCTCTTGGCATTCTTTTAGAATACCTAGGATTTTTTAGTTTCTTCATAAGGTTTTGTCTGCATGTTCCTTGAAAGGACAAATCTCTGCTTTTCCTGTGCTGTTTCACAGTAAGAATGGCTAAATCTTTCTGATATTCATTGTTTTGTTCAGGCTTTGGTTCGTATCAAGCCTGTCATTAAGCCAATTTCTCCTCTTTGGAGTCTTAATTTGATTCTGAAGGCTTTACAGGCTCTTCTGTTTGAGCATATGCTTTCTTTGGACATTAATTACTTTCATGGAAAGTATTGTTCTTTTTAGACATCTCTTCAGCTAGAACAGTTTTTGAATTATCTGTTTTTTCTTGTGAATCTCCTTGTTCTGATTTTTCATCAGGTTAAGGTGGTTTTTGATGTCCTCATTTCAATTTCACCTAAATTGTGAATTCTAACAACATTAGTGGAGGAATTATTGTTTTTTCCTTGTGTCCTAATCCTAAGAATTCTTTGGTAAGATTCTTACATTCTTTGGATGTGGTAAGAGTTTTGAAATATTATGTTGAAGCTACTCAGATTTCAAACATATTTCTAGTCTATTTGTTATCTTTTCTGGTTTTAGGAAGGCCAGAAGGCTTCTGCCATTTCTTTGGCATCTTGGTTAAAGCTTTTGATTCATCATGCTTATTTGGAGTCGGGTTAATCCCTGTCTCAGAGGATTACGGCTCATTCTACTAGGTCAGTTTCTACTTCCTGGGCTTTTTAAGAATGAAGCTTCTGTTGATCAGATTTGCAAAGCAATGACTTGGTCTTCTTTGCATACTTTTACTAAATTCTACCATTTTGATGTTTTCTCTTCTTTAAGAAGCAGTTTTTGGTAGAATAGTACTTCAGGCAGCTGTTTCAGTTTGATTCTTCTGCTTATAATTTCAGTTTTTTTCATTATAAAAATTGAAACTTTTGATTTGGGTAGTGGATTAATTTTTCAGCGGAATTGGCTGTCTTTATTTTATCCCTCCCTCTCTAGTGACTCTTGCGTGGAAGTTCCACATCTTGGGTATCTGCTATCCCATACGTCACTAGCTCATGGACTCTTGCTAATTACATGAAAGAAAACATAATTTATGTAAGAACTTACCTGATAAATTCATTTCTTTCATATTAGCAAGAGTCCATGAGGCCCACCCTTTTTGTAGTGGTTATGATTTTTTTTTATAAAGCACAATTATTCCAATTCCTTATTTTTTTGATGCTTACGCTCCTTTCTTATCACCCCACTTCTTGGCTATTCGTTAAACTGAATTGTGGGTGTGGTGAAAGGTGTATTTATAGGCATTTTAAGGTTTGGGAAACTTTGCCCCTCCTGGTAGGAATGTATATCCCATACGTCACTAGCTCATGGACTCTTGCTAATATGAAAGAAATTAATTTATCAGGTAAGTTCTTACATAAATTATGTTTTTATGTTTCGTGATTCCTAGAGAGAATGTAATGTGTTTTTCCCCCATCATTTGAATGCACATGTATGAGTGAATGATAAAAGTAATGTATGTGCATTCATGACTGGTCATGTGTTAAGCCTATGTAGATATGCTAACTATTATAAATAGGGAGAAAATAAGGAAAAGTAGTCCTTTTAAAAAGATAGGGAATTCAGCACTCTCATATACACATTTAAAGAGACAGAGATATAAATATCTCAAGGTATCAACCTAAGTATTAAGATAAATAGAGCAGAGTGTGGAGCCAGGTGGAAACCCAGAATAAAGACTTGACAACTAGCATGCTTGCAAGGCACTCATAATTTTATTATTTACAAAAAGCAACAAAATTCTTAGTAAAGGTCATGTGACCATAAAGGTAATTTGAAACAAAATTTAATCAAAAATATGAGCTAAAAAGCTAAGTGAGACGTCTCATAGGAAAATAAAGTGTTTAAGAAATGAATGGCTAAATATAATAGTGACAATGCAACACCTCTATTAGAGGACAACCCCAAAAGAAAGAGTAATATAAGGGTAATATTGTCATAATAATATAATGAGGATCTATGCAGTTCACATAAACATTGAGCCAGAATAATACAATCACAAGAATACTTTAGAATGCATATTTTTCAATTTGGAGTGAAATATAAACACAGGAAAAAGCTTTGCACAATCATATGCAGCATGCAACTATACCAAGTCTTAAAACACAACACCAACATCAGAGGACAGTCCCAAAGTTAAGGGTCAGTACTGTCATGATATAAATATAGGATCTATGTGTTTTAAATATGGGTATTGTATAGTAAATTTTGCATAACTTCTGACAAACAGGATATTAGTAAAGCAGCAGCATTTAGCATGAACACATCACAATTTAAAGGAAGTCCTTCCAAATCTGTTGAAAACAGGCATCCACTTGTATTGCGGGAGGAAAAAATGAAGTAAGTTTCCACTGCCTGTAAAGAACAACACAGTCATAGCATGCACTCACAGCCTTTGCAATGTAAATCAAGCACAGAATCCTTGATAAGAAGCTGCAAATCCGGTGAATGTTCCTGTGTTGCACAAGATGCAAAACAATTTAATAAATCACTCCAGCAAGCTGCAATTCTTTGAGGTGTAGTAGGGGTTTCCAAAAGACAGGTGTCTCATCAAAACAATCAGCTGTTACAACTGCCTACACGTGTTTCATCCCAATGAGTAGCAGGGACTCCTCAGGGCTAACTTCATCAACCCAAACTCTGCCTTTTATAGGCCATATTGGGACACGCCTCTGGGAGTTTCAAAAAACAAAAAATAAATATATACAAAGTGACATTTCATATATAAAATATATTTACAAAATAATAATATAAATTCAAAAATAAAAATAAAAAACATGGTGCTCAGATGCGCATGCAATTTGTTAAAATATAACTAACAGCCAAATTGAGAAAAATGAGAGCTCCCCCAACGATGCATTGGACACATAGGGAGGGTCAGCAAGTTACACCTAACAAGACAGTTTGTTGTTTTTCTAATTCCTATAAAGGCTAAATTTATGCCTGCTCTCTCTCTTGCTCCTGCTGTACATTATTTTGTGAATGCAGTTGAGAAAAACATTGAACAAATTGTTTTTTCAGGCATTGTGACTGATAACCTTACAAAGGCTGAGAGAAAAGCCATGTCTGATCTCAAAAATGCTCCTAATGTGGTCATTAAGGCAGCTGATAAAGGTGGAAATCTTGTTCTCTTAGATGAGGATCTTTACCTCAGAGAAGTAATGAGACAACTCAATAATAGAGAACAGTATGCTCGTTTGAGAACAAATCCTTCGGAGGAAACTCAAACTAAATTGTTGTTTTTGCTGAATGACGCAAAATATGAAGGTTTAATTTCAAAAAAGGAATTTGATTATCTGTATTCACATTATCCCACTTTACCTACTTTTTATTGCCTCCCCAAACTGCACAAAGACAGCAAAAATCCACCTGGCCGTCCAATCGTGTCAGGGATTGGGGGAGTAACAGAAAATCTAGGTAACTTTGTAGATTTTTTCCTGAAACCTTTCCTCCCGACTTTACCTACTTATGTCAGAGATACTTCTGACCTCCTACAGAAACTTGACAATCTAATTGTGGATGACGATGTTATCTTAGTTTCTCTGGACGTCGAAGGTTTATATTCTTCAATTCCCCACGAAGTGGGAATTGCTGCTTGTCGGTCATTTCTTGAATCTCGTGGTCCTCTATATAAAAAACACACCGAATTTGTTCTCTCTCTCTTAAAATTTGTCCTTGAGAATAGCATTTTCTGTTTTGATGGAAAATATTTTAAACAAATTCGCGGAACAGCAATGGGGGCCACTTGTGCCCCCACCTATGCTTGCCTTCATCTAGGCATTTGGGAGCTATCAGAAGTTTTTGGCACCCATAATGATATAGTTGAGAGCTCGGTCCAGTTATGGCTCCGTTATGTGGATGATGTTTTCATGTTGTGGAAAGGTGATTTAACCAACTTGGAAACATTCATCAAAACTCTCAATACTAATTCTTACAATATACTTTTGACCTATGAGGCTGATCTGCATAAATTATCTTTTTTGGACATTCTGATCAAGAAACAAGGGAGGTACCTTCATACTGAAATTTTTCGTAAACCAACAGCCACTAATAGCTTACTTTTAGCTCAAAGCAATCATCCCTATTCATTGAAAAAGGGAATCCCTTATGGTCAGTTTCTGCGTTTACGCAGAAATTGTACCATAAATTCAAGTTTTAAATATCATGCGATAAGGATGAAAGAAAGATTTTTGGCTCGCGGGTATTCCAAAAAATTGGTCCTGAGTTCACTCAATAGAGTAAGAAAGTTGAAAAGAGAAACAATTCTCTTCTCAAAAAATGAAAAGAGCTTGGAAAATACCCATGTCAGATTTATCACACAATTTAACTCTCACTGGGACAAAATTCATTCTATCTTAAGTAAAAATTGGCATTTCTTACTTGCAGACAAAAAACTGGCAAGAAAAGTTGGTGATCGTCCCCTACTTATCACTAGAAAAGCTATGAGGGAAAACGAAGCGCCAGTTTCTCGACAGGGTGAGAGAACATCGAGATGACGTGAAAAATAACAAAGATACTAGTAGTGTTGCACGTCATTTTCAGATGTGCCACAATTCAGATTTTGAACTATTAAAGTTCATAGGAATTGATACTGGTTTGTCACATAAGAGAGGAGGTGATCAGGACAAATGTCTTCTCCAGAAGGAAACTGGTTGGATTTATCGCTTACATACTTGTGTCCCATTTGGGTTAAATGAAAAACTCGAGTTCGCATCATTTCTATAAAGTTTGTTTATTTTTCTAGACTGTGCCTTTAGGCTAGTGGATTAGGACTGTGGTTCTTCTAAGTCATTAAGATATATAGACCCTATGTTCGATACCTTATGTTCAATATAAAATAGTCATTGAACTAATATGACTTTGTTTTGCTATCATTATAACTAGTTTAGCTCCAAATTTTCGACTGTTAATAATATTTTTAAGAATACTTAAATGCAGTTGTTATACATTAGGTTAATAGGTATACCTAACTTTAAAGGTTGTAGATCTATAATTGTTGGATCTTCATTATATATAGGTTATAGCGCTTAGAGTAGTGGGTTAATACTAGTTTAATTTGACTTTTAGTTTATAGTAGATTTGAGGTCACAGGTTCGATCCCGGTCTTGTCTCTATAAGAAACTTTTAACAATAGAAGTTTCTAAATTTACTTAATTTCTGACTTAGAATACTTTATCCCTTCCCTCACTATTTAGCCTTTATAGGAATTAGAAAAACAACAAACTGTCTTGTTAGGTGTAACTTGCTGACCCTCCCTATGTGTCCAATGCATCGTTGGGGGAGCTCTCATTTTTCTCAATTTGGCTGTTAGTTATATTTTAACAAATTGCATGCGCATCTGAGCACCATGTTTTTTATTTTTATTTTTGAATTTATATTATTATTTTGTAAATATATTTTATATATGAAATGTCACTTTGTATATATTTATTTTTTGTTTTTTGAAACTCCCAGAGGCGTGTCCCAATATGGCCTATAAAAGGCAGAGTTTGGGTTGATGAAGTTAGCCCTGAGGAGTCCCTGCTACTCATTGGGATGAAACACGTGTAGGCAGTTGTAACAGCTGATTGTTTTGATGAGACACCTGTCTTTTGGAAATCCCTACTACACCTCAAAGAATTGCAGCTTGCTGGAGTGATTTATTAAATTGTTTTGCATCTTGTGCAACACAGGAACATTCACCGGATTTGCAGCTTCTTACCAAGGATTCTGTGCTTGATTTACATTGCAAAGGCTGTGAGTGCATGCTATGACTGTGTTGTTCTTTACAGGCAGTGGAAACTTACTTCATTTTTTCCTCCCGCAATACAAGTGGATGCCTGTTTTCAACAGATTTGGAAGGACTTCCGTTAAATTGTGATGTGTTCATGCTAAATGCTGCTGCTTTACTAATATCCTGTTTGTCAGAAGTTATGCAAAATTTACTATACAATACCCATATTTAAAACACATAGATCCTATATTTATATCATGACAGTATTGACCCTTAACTTTGGGACTGTCCTCTGATGTTGGTGTTGTGTTTTAAGACTTGGTATAGTTGCATGCTGCATATGATTGTGCAAAGCTTTTTCCTGTGTTTATATTTCACTCCAAATTGAAAAATATGCATTCTAAAGTATTCTTGTGATTGTATTATTCTGGCTCAATGTTTATGTGAACTGCATAGATCCTCATTATATTATTATGACAACATTACCCTTATATTACTCTTTCTTTTGGGGTTGTCCTCTAATAGAGGTGTTGCATTGTCACTATTATATTTAGCCATTCATTTCTTAAACACTTTATTTTCCTATGAGACGTCTCACTTAGCTTTTTAGCTCATATTTTTGATTAAATTTTGTTTCAAATTACCTTTATGGTCACATGACCTTTACTAAGAATTTTGTTGCTTTTTGTAAATAATAAAATTATGAGAGCCTTGCAAGCATGCTAGTTGTCAAGTCTTTATTCTGGGTTTCCACCTGGCTCCACACTCTGCTCTATTTATCTTAATACTTAGGTTGATACCTTGAGATATTTATATCTCTGTCTCTTTAAATGTGCATATGAGAGTGCTGAATTCCCTATCTTTTTATAAGGACTACTTTTCCTTATTTTCTCCCTATTTATAATAGTTTGCAATACTTATATAGGGTCTTCACCTCTAGTTTGATATTACTACACAGAGCTAAAATATTGGTAAATGGCTCCCTTATCTTCATTTTCTATGTAGATATGCTGTTGCTGCAAGCATATGAGTTGAATAAAGAAATGCAATAATAAAAGGTAAACGAGAGGTGTTTCCCATTGTCTACTGTTTGTGAATCCTGAAATGTTTCAATTATTTTTGTGTCCGTTTAAATGTGATGTAATTGTTGAAAATGTTTGTTACAAGTGATGTGGATTTGTAGTTGATGTAATGTTAAAGTATGAAACCATTTAATGTTGTTGTGAATTTCCCATAAGTAAACTACATAAGTCCACCATAGGGAAATAGCCATTTCTTGATCTATTTCTCATAGCTGGGGCTAACGCAGAAAAGCATGAGTTATTTTCTGAATTCTAGCGCTGGTATTTAGAGTTTTTTTTGTCTACGCTTTTTGCGTGCGTTAGGGAAATCTGTCTGTCGCGTGCACGAGCACGTCTTCCCCATAGAAGTCAATGGAGGCTCAAAATTTGTGTGTAAATAATATCCAAGGCTGGTTTTGAGCGTAAAGTGAGTGACGTCATGGTCTTGTGTGAAAAAGTAGCTAAATCATGCTCATTTCGTAATAAAAAAATTCTTTGTGTATGTAATGTGGTGTATATTGTTTGCATGCATCGATGAGTGTATGTTTGTGATAATATCATTAGTTAGATGTAGCTATATGAGTGTCTTTTCCCGTCTGTCAATGTAAGTCAATGGCAAAAAAGATTTGTGTTGTTTTTTTTTTTAACACCCGAGATCTCGCAACTTTGATCTATTCTATTTTGATGAAAAAATATTACATATGAAAAATAAATATAGTGTAGTGTTTGTATGAGTGTAAGTGTACTTTGTGTAATATTTGTTTTGTGAATCGTGGATGGTTATTTTGTCGGTAGATGTTAACTCCTGGGTCTGAGCTGTCTGTAGAGATTTGTGCATTCTGAGATTTTGGAATGTCGGTAAGTGAACTCTAAATACCAGCGGGCGGTAAAAACCAGCGTTAGAAGCCCTATACGCTGGTTTTGACGGCTAACGAGGCCTCGGAGGACAACTGGAATTCTGAATCAGATCTGTAAACCAAGTTCTGCGTGGCCAGGCTGGAGCAATCAAGATTAATGATGATTGCTCTTGTTTGAGCCGAGATATTACTGATGGGAAACGAACGGCTAGATTTAGAGTTCTGCAGCCAAAGGGGTGCGTTAGCTACGTGTGCTTTTTTTCTCCTGCACCTTTTAAATACCGCTGGTATTTAGAGTTCACAGAAGGGCTGCGTTAGGCTCCAAAAAGGGAGCGTATAGCATATTTACCGCCACTGCAACTCTTGATACCAGCGGTGCTTACGGACGCGGCCATCTTAAAAAACGTGCTCGTGCACGATTCCCCCATAGGAAACAATGGGGCAGTTTGAGCTGAAAAAAAACCTAACACCTGCAAAAAAGCAGCGTTCAGCTCCTAACGCAGCCCCATTGTTTCCTATGGGGAAACACTTCCTAAGTCTGCACCTAACACCCTAACATGAACCCCGAGTCTAAACACCCCTAGCCTTACACTTATTAACCCCTAATCTGCCCCCCCACTATCGCTGACCCCTGCATATTATTATTAACCCCTAATCTGCCGCTCCGTACACCGCCGCAACCTACGTTATCCCTATGTACCCCTAATCTGCTGCCCCTAACACCGCCGACCCCTATATTATATTTATTAACCACTAATCTGCCGCCCCCGCTATCGCTGACCCCTGCATATTATTATTAACCCCTAATCTGCCGCTCCGTACACCGCCGCCACCTACGTTATACTTATGTACCCCTAATCTGCCTCCCCTAATACCGCCGACACCTACATAATATTTATTAACCCCTAATCTGCCGCCCCCGCTATCGCTGACACCTGCATATTTTTTTAACCCCTAATCTGCCGCTCTGTACACCACCGCAACCTACAATATACCTATGTACCTCTAATCTGCTGCCCCTAACACAGCCAACCCCTATATTATATTTATTAACCCCTAATCTGCCACCCCCAACGTCGCCTCCACCTACCTACAATTATTAACCGCTAATCTGCCGACCGGACCACACCACTACTCTAATAAATGTATTAACCCCTAAAGCTAAGTCTAACCCTAACCCTAACACCCCCCCTAACTTAAATATAATTTTTATCTAACGAAATAAATTAACTCTTATTAAATAAATTATTCCTATTTAAAGCTAAATACTTACCTGTAAAATAAACCCTAATATAGCTACAATATAAATTATAATTATATTGTAGCTATTTTAGGATTAATATTTATTTTACAGGCAACTTTGTAATTATTTTAACCAGGTACAATAGCTATTAAATAGTTAATAACTATTTAATAGTTACCTAGTTAAAATAATTACAAAATTACCTGTAAAATAAATCCTAACCTAAGTTACAATTAAACCTAACACTACACTATCAATAAATAAATTAAATAAACTACCTACAATTATCTACAATTAAACCTAACACTACACTATCAATAAATTAATTAAATAAAATACCTACAAATAAATACAATGAAATAAACTAACTAAAGTACAAAAAATAAAAAAGAACTAAGTTACAAAAAATAAAAAAATATTTACAAACATTAGAAAAATATTACAATTTTAAACTAATTACACCTACTCTAAGCCCCCTAATAAAATAATAAAGCCCCCCAAAATAAAAAAAATGCCCTACCCTATTCTAAAATTAAAATAGAAAAGCTCTTTTACCTTACCAGCCCTGAAAAGGGCCCTTTGCAGGGCATGCCCCAAAGAATTCAGCTCTTTTGCCTGTAAAAAAAAAACAAAACCATACAATACCCCCCCCCCCAACATTACAACCCACCACCCACATACCCCTAATCTAACCCAAACCCCCCTTAAATAAACCTAACACTAAGCCCCTGAAGATCTCCCTACCTTGTCTTCACCATACCGGGTCCAGATCTGTCCAGAAGAGCCTCCGAAATCTTCATCCAAGCCCAAGCGGGGGCTGAAGAGTGACGTCCATCCTCCGGCTGAAGTATGGATCCAAGCGGCAGCTAAAGAATTCCATCTTCGGGCAGAAGTCTTCATCCTATCCGGGCAGAAGATTCGATCCGGACCGGCAAACATCTTCATCCAAGCCGCATCTTCTCTGTTTTTCCATCCGATGACGACCGGCTCCATCTTGAAGACCTCCGGCGAGGATCCATTCTCTTCTTGCGGCGTCCTAAGTTCGAATGAAGGTTCCTTTAAATGATGTCATCCAAGATGGCGTCCCTCGAATTCCGATTGGCTGATAGGATTCTATCAGCCAATCGGAATTAAGGTAGGAAAATTCTGATTAGCTGATGGAATCAGCCAATCAGAATCAAGTTCAATCTGATTGGCTGATCGGATCAGCCAATCAGATTGAGCTCGCATTCTATTGGCTGATCGGAACAGCCAATAGAATGCGAGCTCAATCTGATTGGCTGATCGGATCAGCCAATCGGATTGAACTTGATTCTGATTGGCTAATCCTATCAGCCAATCGGAATTCGAGGGACGCCATCTTGGATGACGTCATTTAAAGGAACCTTCATTCGGACTTAGGACGTCGCAAGAAGAGGATGGATCCGCGCCGGAGGTCTTCAAGATGGAGCCGGTCGTCATCGGATGGAAAAACAGAGAAGATGCGGCTTGGATGAAGATGTTTGCCGGTCCGGATTGACTCTTCTGCCCGGATAGGATGAAGACTTCTGCCCGAAGATGGAATTCTTTAGCCGCCGCTTGGATCCATACTTCAGCCGGAGGATGGACGTCACTCTTCAGCCCCCGCTTGGGCTTGGATGAAGATTTCGGAGGCTCTTCTGGACAGATCTGGACCCGGTGTGGTGAAGACAAGGTAGGTAGATCTTCAGGGGCTTAGTGTTTATTTAAGGGGGTTTTGGGTTAGATTAGGGGTATGTGGGTGGTGGGTTGTAATGTTGGGGTGGGGTATTGTATGTTTTTTTTTTTTACAGTCAAAAGAGCTGAATTCTTTGGGGCATGCCCTGCAAAGGGCCCTTTTCAGGGCTGGTAAGGTAAAAGAGCTTTTCTATTTTAATTTTAGAATAGGGTAGGGCATTTTTTTATTTTGGGGGGCTTTGTTATTTTATTAGGGGGCTTAGAGTAGGTGTAATTAGTTTAAAATTGTTGTAATATTTTTCTAATGTTTGTAAATATTTTTTTATTTTTTGTACTTTAGTTAGTTTATTTCATTGTATTTATTTGTAGGTATTTTATTTAATTAATTTATTGATAGTGTAGTGTTAGGTTTAATTGTAGATAATTGTAGGTAGTTTATTTAATTTATTTATTGATAGTGTAGTGTTAGGTTTAATTGTAACTTAGGTTAGGATTTATTTTACAGGTAATTTTGTAATTATTTTAACTAGGTAACTATTAAATAGTTATTAACTATTTAATAGCTATTGTACCTGGTTAAAATAATTACAAAGTTGCCTGTAAAATAAATATTAATCCTAAAATAGCTACAATATAATTATAATTTATATTGTAGCTATATTAGGGTTTATTTTACAGGTAAGTATTTAGCTTTAAATAGGAATAATTTATTTAATAAGAGTTAATTTATTTCGTTAGATAAAAATTATATTTAAGTTAGGGGGGTGTTAGGGTTAGGGTTAGACTTAGCTTTAGGGGTTAATACATTTATTAGAGTAGCAGTGTGGTCCGGTCGGCAGATTAGCGGTTAATAATTGTAGGTAGGTGCAGGCGACGTTGGGGGTGGCAGATTAGGGGTTAATAAATATAATATAGGGGTTGGCTGTGTTAGGGGCAGCAGATTAGAGGTACATAGGTATATTGTAGGTTGCGGTGGTGTACAGAGCGGCAGATTAGGGGTTAAAAAAATATGCAGGTGTGGTCCGGTCGGCAGATTAGGGGTTAATAATTGTAGGTAGGTGGAGGCGACGTTGGGGGCGGCAGATTAGGGGTTAATAAATATTATGTAGGTGTCGGCGGTATTAGGGGCAGCAGATTAGGGGTACATAGGGATAATGTAGGTGGCGGCGGTGTGCGGTCGGCAGATTAGGTGTTAAAATTTTTTAATAGAGTGGCGGCGATGTGGGGGGGCCTCGGTTTAGGGGTACATAGGTAGTTTATGGGTGTTAGTGTACTTTAGAGCACAGTAGTTAAGAGCTTTATGAACCAGCATTAGCCAAGAAAGCTCTTAACTCCTGTTTTTTTTCTGCGGCTGGAGTTTTGTCGTTAGATTTCTAACGCTCACTTCAGCCACAACTCTAAATACCGGCGTTAGAAAGATCCCATTGAAAAGATAGGATACGCAATTGACGTAAGGGGATCTGCGGTATGGAAAAGTCGCGGCTGCAAAGTGAGCGTTAGACCCTTTCCTGACTGACTCCAAATACCAGCGGTAGCCCAAAACCAGCGTTAGAAGCCTCTAACACTGGTTTTGACGGCTAACGCCAAACTCTAAAACTAGCCGTATGGAAAGACTCTTTGTTTTAATAGAGGCAAACTCTGGAGAGCCCTGAAGGTAGTCTGGAGTTCTAGGATGTTTATTGGTAACCTCGCCTCCTGAGGAGACCAAACTCCCTGTGACTTCCTGGACTCCAATACTGCACCCCAACCGAACAAACAAAAGATTCTCCCAGGGACACAAATTAGTTCATTATCCACCAAGATAGAGAGTTTCTTGTAGTTGGATCAAAAATGATACTTTGGAAGAGTTGATTGAAGCCCTTGCTCCATTGACAAAGCATACACAGCTGAAGGGGTCTCATGTGGAATCTATGGAATGGAATCATGTGTGATGCAGCAGTCATCAGACCCAGAACATCCACACATAAATCTACCATCAGATTGGGAATAGACTGAACACTTGCACATAAAGACTGCGATTTAATTCTTCTTTGATCTGTCAGGGAAAGCTTCATTATCATTGAGTATATTATGACTTCCAGAAACAACAAAATATCATCGGTATTGCTAAAGGTAAAGATGGAGCTTGAACTAATATATCATCAAAGTATGGAGCTATTAAAATACCTTGACCTTGAAATACAGATAATACTGTGCCCATAACTTTTGTTAAAATTCTGTGAGCCATAGCCAGACCAAAAAGTATAGCAACAAACTTAAAAAGGTGTGTCAAAAAATGCAAAGCGAAGCAACTGAAGATGGTCTTTGTAAATAGGAATATGAAGGTAAGCATACTTCATATCTATTGTGGACATAAACTGTCCCTGCTGGACTAGAGGAAGAATGGTTCAAATTGTTTCCATTTTGAATGTCGGCATCCTTAGACATTTGTTTAGAGTTTTCAAATCCAGAAATGCCTGAAAGTAAATTCCATTTTGGGAACTATGAACAGACTGGAATACAAGCCCTGGCCTTGTTCTGAAATTGGAACTGGAACTATCACTCCCATGAGTTTTAGGTCCTGAACACAATGAAAAATGGGACAGAAGATATCTTCCTCTGGAAGTCCTTGATCTGAAACCCATATTCTTTACCCCTGAGATATTATGTCGAGAACCCAAGGATCCTGAACAAATTGAGAGCAGGGATCCTGAAAAAGGCGTAATCTTCCCCTTACCAAAAGAGAATCTGAATCAGGGGCTGCACCTTCATGCAGATTTAGAAGAGGATGCAGGATGCTTCCCGAAGCCTTTATCCAGGAAAGATTAGACTTCCAGGAAGTTCTGGGTGACTCCTGTTTTTGAGAAGAGGAGGAATATCTTTGGTTCTTTAATTGATGAAAGTAACTTTTTGGAGTTCTATTCTTTTCTTTAATTTTTTTGTCTGAGGAAGAAAAGCTCCTTTCCCTTCAGTAACAATAGAAATGATGGCATGTATACCAGGTCCAAATAAAATTTTCCCCTGAAAGGGAAGGTATGGAAGTCTAGATTTGGAAACCATGTCAGCTGATCAAGACTTGAGCCACAAAGCTCTCCTTGTCAAAACCGCTAATACTATGTTCTTGGCATTTAGTTTGATATCAACAATAGCATCACATATAAATGCATTGCATTTGCTGAACGAACACGCTTAAGACAACAATGTAAATCTTCTACATCTGAATCATATAACCTCTGTTCAGATAAATTCTCACACCAAAGAGTAGAAGCAGCATCTACACAAGCAATAAATCTTCCACTACTTATTTTGCTTCAGGAGTTGCCTGTGGGAGTTGTCTGATTCAGTTTGCCTGTCTTTAACTTCAGAAATACGCAGTTCAGCGTAAAGTGAGTCTGGAAGAAAACTACCTAACCTCACTTGTCAAAGTATCAACTCCAGCTTGTAAAGATTCCATTTTAGGCAAAAAATAGTAAGGTGCATCTGTACAGGCTCTGAGGTCCAGGTAAAGTGAGTTTTAAGATATTACACCATAGAACTATATGTTATTTCTGATAGGCAGATATAGCACAGCAGTTATATAACAGGTGTAACCGGGTATATTTTTGCTCAGAAAATGATCCAGTGTGAAACAGCTAATAGGCAATGTGGTGTAGTAACAATTGAAGAGGTGACAAAGAACAGTCTCACCTGCCTTCCCCACAGCTCTTCACGGAGGAATGAAGGTAAAGGTTGTAACAGGGATTATGCAGTCCTGTGATACTGACTTCCTGGTTCCAGTCTGAGGAAAAAAGATGCACCTGTATAGGGTGAAATATTGGCTTAGCCTGTGCGTCAAGATGGTGCCGGGAGAGCACAGGCAGATCAGCTCCAGGGCTTCCAAGGGTAAGGGCCTATGTTGAGCGCCCGTCACATAACTTGAGCGGCCAGTGCGATAATGCAGCAGTAGAAGCTACATATGCCCAGCAAGACAATAATTTGTGGTGGTCTGGGAGCAGCCAGTTAGAATATATTTACTGTTTGCAGAGTGGATCTCCATATCTGTGCTGCCATCTAGTTGCCCAGCCCACCGGAAGTCTCTTTTTGAAGGTTCTAAATAAGAAATTGTAAATAACAAACATGGAAATACAGGACACAAAAATAAAAAGTAACCCCTGACATTCTAAAATCATGATGTCTTCATGACAGGGTCTTTAGAATTTGTTAGTTAAAGAACATTCAAACACTGACTATCTTCTATAGGGAACGTTTTCATGACACCTGGGTGCCACTGAACAGAAGCTTAAACTTAAAGGGACAGTATTCTCTAGAACTTTTTATTTTTTAAAAAGATAGATAATCCCTTTATTACCCATTCCCCAGTTTTGCACAACCAACACAGTTATATTAATATACTTTTTACCTCTGTGATTACCTTGTATCTAAGCCTCTGCAGACTGCTCCTTATCTCAGTTATATTAATACACTTTTTACCTCTGTGATTACCTTGTATCTAAGCCTCTGCAGACTGCTCCTTATCTCAGTTATATTAATATACTTTTTACCTCTGTGATTACCTTGTATCTAAGCCTCTGCAGACTGCTCCTTATCTCAGTTATATTAATATACTTTTTACCTCTGTGATTACCTTGTATCTAAGCCTCTGCAGACTGCTCCTTATCTCAGTTATATTAATATACTTTTTAGCCTCTGCAGACTGCCCCATTATCTCAGTTCTTTTGACTGACTTGCATTTTAGGCAATCATTGCTGACTCATAAATAACTCCACAGGAGTGAGCAACAATGTTATCTATATGACACACATGAACTAGCATTGTCTAGCTGTGAAAAACTGTCAAAATGCACTGAGATAAGAGGTGACCTTGAAGGGCATAGATTTATCTTTCAACAAAGGATACCAAGAGAACACAGCAAAATTGATTATAAATTATCATTTTATTTAATAGGAGTCAGGATTGGGATCAGAATGTGGCATTGGAGGGACCGGTGAAAATGCAAAAAAAAACCAAAACTCTCCCCAATAGAAAGACTAGCAATGTACAGGTTGTGAAGAGGTTAATAAAGCAGCACAAAAAATGTTTTTAATGTTATTATTTTATTTAATTGGCATTGGACAGACCGGTGCAAATGCAAATAATAAATAAAAATAATATATATACAGTATATACAGAGCTTTTTTGTGGGGGAAATCCCCGGTACTAAGAGCCCCCACCTCTGCCATCTCATTACAGGTTATAGTTCTAATCATTATATAAATACTCTAGTTTTCACAATATGGACTTCAAAGTACATCAAACATTGTAAATTCCATTGTCCCTTTGCTTTTCTCAAAGTTAGTAAGCACAATGGGGCGAGCGGACATGATCTGATATTGCGGATCATGTCTGCTGCAGATCGATTAATGCCGACAGCATACGCTCTCGGCATTTATCATTGCAATTATCACTGCACCATTTATCATTGCACCAGCAGTTCTGAAATACCGCCCCCTGCAGATTCGCGAACACTAGCAGGGGTTGTCAATCAGCCCGACCGTATTGGATCGGGTTGAATTCCGGCGATGTCTGAACCTCTTAGGTTATCTAGATAAGGCATATAGAAAAACAGAACAATAAATGTCCCTATATCAGCACCATATGTTAGTAACGTTTAGCTGAAAGAAAAGTCCAGTATTTTAATGTTGTTAAAGATAGCCATGAAATTAGTTCAGGTGCAAGATTATGCATCTAGTCTCATTTAGATCCGAGATTAGGTCAGGGTGGGAGATTAGAGGGGGTTTCATATATAAATGCTCTCTGTATAGTCACTGTTCAGCTTAAGCAATATATGTTTGAGATTAGGCTACAGGTTAGCTAGTATGTCCTCAATTAGTTGTTATTAAAACCACGATCACAAGTAGTCAAGGGACACCTCCAAGGGATTACAGCAATATATCCATTTAGCCTACCTCATCAGGGGTCCGATTTGAAGTGAGGAAACAATCATCCTACCTTAGCCTTCTCAAATGCCAGGGTGCTGGATACACAGAGTCTTATGGCGATATTTCACAATCCTCTCTTAGTTGGATGTTAGCCATTCTGTATTCAATCCAGTTTGTTTAGAGAAAATGCTTACCTCCAGCTGATCAGAGCTAATTATAAAACCCACTAATCTCTACCACCATGTTAATTTGTATCCGGAATGGTATTCATGAGGGGGAGCAGCTGACAACCCCTCTGAACAGTTGCGACGTGCGTTTCACCCTCGTGGTGTATTTCCAAGGCTTCTTCCGGCACAATCAAATTTCGTCAGTATCCTGACATTTAAAGCGTCATTTCTGTACCAAAAGGAAAACAATATACAGAGGTGCAAGATGGAAAAAAAACACACAATATTCTGTACAAATGAACTAAGAACTAATACTCTCCTTTAGGTCAGACCGCAGCCTTCTTGCAGTCTCTCCCCTGTGACTGTGTATAGATAGATAGTAGTAGTAGATGGCGCTGGTCTATTGAGTGATTTTCTCTAGTAAGTGAAGAGAAAAAAACAAACAAGTAAACAGGTAAGTAAAACCAAGTATTGAGTGTTTTACTTACCTGTTTTACTTGTTTTAATGTATGCTCTTGATAAAGACGTGTAATACGTTGAAACGCGTTGAGCAAATAAAACCTTTTATCCTTTGTTGAAAGATTGTCAAGATCTTGTTTTGCTGTGCTGAGCTGGAATCTCCTTATTTATGGAGTAAGTTACTACATTTTTTTCAATTACACACTGGGTACTTTTGTCATTTGGGTCTCTATTCATTTATAGTCCACTTTTGGATGAACCTGAAAATTCAGTATTTGACTCCAGGAACCTGTGGACTCTTGCCATCTGACGCTACGTTCTCTTTCAGCTGTAAAGATTCATCTTATGGAGTGAGTATACTGCACCCATATTAATTGGCTTCAATATATGCATCAAGCCTTTTTTCTCTTTACTTACTAGAGAAAATCACTCAATAGACCAGCGCCATCTACTACTACTGTCATTTCTGTACCGCCACCTTTTTTGGTGAAGTATAATTTTGGCATATCGGCAGCTCAGTTCAATCACAAGTTAATGTTCCTTTCTGTATATTTGTTTCATACACATAATATGCAGAATTACATTGTATACATTTTATTTATGGCACAGATTTTTTAATTTTATCCGTTACCAATTGTATACATATTTTATATAGTACTCATTTATCCATATTTTAAACACAACTTCAGTGATATATTACTAGAGCTATTATTTACTGACATATCTCTGCCAATCTTCAGTCAGTGACCCTCTTAATTTGGATTCTACCTAGAGTGCATCTAAAATCTAAAGATGTATATACATATTTATGTGTGTTTCTATTCTTCCCTAGCCTTATTATTCTTTTTTTTTTTTTTTTTTTTTTTTACAAAATTGGGGCATAATTTATCTCCTCATTTAATCCGTTTGGTTTTAGGGATTTAAAGGGACAGTATACTGAAAAATAGTTTTTCCCTTAATGTGTTTACAATTGCTTTTTTTTCCAACTGCAGAGTAAAAAATGTATGAAAATTAGCTTTTTAAGGTTTATTTGTGTATATTAAAGCTCTGATTTTGTGTTTTGAAGCCACAACCTAATAAAATGGGTTGAGCTTGTAGGTATAATCAGATCTCATTACTGTATCACATTGTGTACATATACCTGCTTCTTTATCTTATATCTGTCCATAAAACAATCACCAGTACTTGGAGAGAACAATGGAAAATCAACATTTTATTACCTTATCTCTGCTATATCCCACTGGGAGTGTAATTTCTTCTGCTGGCTGTGTTTACAAAGCTTATCTATAGCTGGGACCTGCGGCCACAAACTTTCAGAATAGGTGGGGATACCACATGCTAAATCAACTATTTCAAATGCCAATATAAGGGTAAAGAAGCTACTTGTAAACAATTTAATACACTCCAGCAGGTAAAGTGGATCATTGGGAACAAATTAAAGGGGAGAACATTTTTGAGTAAACTGTCCCTTTAAGATTGTAGATCCATTTAGATTCCCTTTGTATGAGTATTTTGTCAAGATTCCCCCCTTTCATGGAGAGATCTACCTTCTCCATTCCTAGGAACTTTATCAATTCTGCATCGCTATTGTGAAATTTTGTGAAATATCGGGCTACGCTATGCTGTGTTCTTGTATTTGTTCTTTCAGTTCCTTGTAGGTTTTACCTACATACTACATTGGACAATTGCAGAACACTAGGGGGTCCATCCGATAAAAATCGTCGCCCGCAAAAGCCGGCGACGCCAATATTTGCGCGGGTTTGGTATCACATATACGGCGTAACCTAGAAGTTACGCGCGTATATTTCTGCCGTCGCCCGTAGTTTTTTGGGCTATAGGCAGGTATACCAAACCAGCGCAGTTTGGTATCCAATATGCAGCGTAAGGACTTACGTGGCGAAAATGGAGAAAACTTACTCCATTTTCACCTCGCCACAAAAAGCAGCCGTAAGAAGCCTTACGCTGACTATTGGAGCCCCGTAACTCCCTAAACTGCCTGCTAAAATAAACCTAACACCTAACGCATGCGCAATGTCTATCTTCCTGTCAACCGCGATCTTCTAAAATAAACCTAACACCTAACGCATGCGCAATGTCTATCTACCTGTCAACCGCGATCCCCCCCCCGAAATCCCTAATAAAGTTATTAACCCCTAAACCGCCGCTCCCGGACCCCGCCGCCATCTACATAAACTAACCTTCTACTGTGAGCCCCTAAAACCGCCGCCATCTACCTTATCTATCCCCTAATTAGAACCCCTTACACCGCTGTCATCTACCTTATCTATCCCCTAATCTGACCCCTTACACCGCCGCCACCTATATAAAAATTATTAACCCCTAATCTAATCCCCCTATACCGCCGCCAGCTATATTAATATTATTAACCCCTAATGTAAGCCCCTTACACCGCCGCCATCTCTATTAAAATGATTAACCCCTAATTTAATCTACCTACCCCGCCGCCAGCTATATTATCTATATTAACCCTAAGTATATTATAGTTAATATAGGTATTACATTATATATATTAACTATATTAACCCTAATTATATTAGGGTTAATATAGTTAATATAGTTACTATAGTATTTATATTAACTATATTAACTCTATCTAACCCTAACACCCCTAACTAAATTTATATTAAATTAATCTAATTCATTTATAAACTAAAATATTCCTATTTAAATCTAAATACTTACCTATAAAATAAACCCTAAGATAGCTACAATATAATTAATAATTACATTGTAGCTATGTTAGGGTTAATATTTATTTTACAGGTAAATTGTTAATTATTTTAACTAGGTCTAATAGCTATTAAATAGTTATTAACTATTTAATATCTACCTAGTTAAAATAATTACCCAATTACCTGTAAAATAAATCCTAACCTAAGTTACAAATACACCTACACTATCAATAAATTAAATAAACTACAAACATCTATCTAAAAATACAATTAAATTAACTAAACTAAATTACAAAAAAAACCAAACACTAAATTACAAAAAATAAAAAAAAGATTACAAGATTTTTAAGCTAATTACACCTATTCTAAGCCCTCTAATAAAATAATAAACCCCCAAAATAAAAAAAATTCCCTGCCCTATTCTAAATTAAACAAATTTCAAAGCTCTTTACCTTACCAGCCCTTAAAAGGGCCTTTTGTGGGGCATGCCCCAAAGAATTCAGCTCTTTTGCATACAAATACAATACCCCCCCATTACAACCCACCACCCACATACCCCTATTCTAAAACCACCCAAACCCCCCTTAAAAAAGCCTAACACTACCCCCCTGAAGATCTCCCTACCTTGTCTTCACCACACCGGGCCGAACTCCTGATCCGATCCGGGCGATGTCTTCCTCCAAGCGGCAAAGAAGAATTCTTCCTCCGGCGATGTCTTCCTCCAAGCGGCAAAGAAGAATTCTTCCTCCGGCGACGTCTTCCTCCAAGCGGCAGCAAAGTCTTCATTCTTCCGGCGGCATCTTCAATCTTCTTTCTTCGCTCCGCCGCCGCGGAGCATCCATCCCGGACGACTACTGAACTACGAATGAGGTACCTTTAAATGACGTCATCCAAGATGGCGTCCGCCGAATTCCGATTGGCTGATAGGATTCTATCAGCCAATCGGAATTAAGTTAGAAAAATCTGATTGCCCGGATCGGATCAGGAGTTCGGCCCGGTGTGGTGAAGACAAGGTAGGGAGATCTTCAGGGGGGTAGTGTTAGGCTTTTTTAAGGGGGGTTTAGGTGGTTTTAGAATAGGGGTATGTGGGTGGTGGGTTGTAATGGGGGGGGGGGTATTGTATTTGTATGCAAAAGAGCTGAATTCTTTGGGGCATGCCCCACAAAAGGCCCTTTTAAGGGCTGGTAAGGTAAAGAGCTTTGAAATTTGTTTAATTTAGAATAGGGCAGGGAATTTTTTTATTTGGGGGGTTTATTATTTTATTAGGGGGCTTAGAATAGGTGTAATTAGCTTAAAAATATTGTAATCTTTTTTTTATTTTTTGTAATTTAGTGGGTTTTTTTTGTAATTTAGTTTAGTTAATTTAATTGTATTTTTAGATAGATGTTTGTAGTTTATTTAATTTATTGATAGTGTAGGTGTATTTGTAACTTAGGTTAGGATTTATTTTACAGGTAATTGGGTAATTATTTTAACTAGGTAGATATTAAATAGTTAATAACTATTTAATAGCTATTATACCTAGTTAAAATAATTAACAATTTACCTGTAAAATAAATATTAACCCTAACATAGCTACAATGTAATTATTAATTATATTGTAGCTATCTTAGGGTTTATTTTATAGGTAAGTATTTAGATTTTAATAGGAATATTTTAGTTTATAAATGAATTAGATTAATTTAATATAAATTTAGTTAGGGGTGTTAGGGTTAGATAGAGTTAATATAGTTAATATAAATACTATATTAACTATATTAACTATATTAACCCTAATATAATTAGGGTTAATATAGTTAATATATATAATGTAATACCTATATTAACTATAATATACTTAGGGTTAATATAGATAATATAGCTGGCGGCGGGGTAGGTAGATTAAATTAGGGGTTAATCATTTTAATAGAGATGGCGGCGGTGTAAGGGGCTTACATTAGGGGTTAATAATTTTAATATAGATGGCGGCGGTGTTAGGGGCTCACTTTAGGGGGTTATAGATATAATATAGCTGGCGGCGGGGTACGGGAGCGACGGTTTAGGGGTTAATAACTTTATTAGGTTGCGGCGGGGTACGGGAGCGGCGGTTTAGGGGTTAATAGCTTTTTTATTGTTAGGATAGTGAGGGGGGATAGCGGATAGAGGGTTAGACGTATCGGGCTATGTTAGGGAGTCGTGTTAGACGTGTCGGGCTATGTTTAGGAGGCGTGTTAGACAGTGCGGGTGATTTAGACTTTAGTCAGGTTTTATAGGCGCCGGCAGTTTCTAACGTGGCGCAAGTCACTGGCGACTCCAAAAATCTGTACTTACGCAGATTTCTGGACATCGCTGGTTTGTGAGACTTGCGCCACTTTAGCAAGTGACGGCGCCGCATATTGGATGGCTCGAGTTGCGAGCTGAAACTGCAGGCGACGTGGGTTCCCTCGCTTGCGCCGCAAACTGCGATCTATATCGAATCGCGCCCTAGGTATATTACTCCCTCACTTCTACAGTTAATCTTCCCTATTACTTTGTGATATTTTCCAAATGTATCCTGAATATATCTACCTTGCTGCATATTTTCACAAACAGAGCACCTATAACATTTAGTATTAATTACCTTCAATATTTTTCTATTGTTGTAGCCAGTTTTTTTGTCTGTTGTTTTTACAAAATGACTATGTACTAGTTTCTCCTTTAGATTTGGAACTTTTTGTGCTGTCATGAGAGGTCCATCTCCTACAAAATGTATAATATCCTTAATACGTCCCAGTGTTTCTGCATTATCGCTCCAATGTCTTTCCATTTGTTGTTATATTCTGAGATGAATTGGACCTTTTCTTCTTTGTTTTTTTCCCTATATAGCAGAGTATCTCTCTCACTCTTTACTGCTATTGTGTATGCTGTTTTTAAACAATTATGTGAATAGCCTCTATGTTTAAATCTATTTTTTAGATCTAGAGCTTCTTTCTGAAATACTTCTTTATTTGTACAGTTTCTTCTATGTCATGCCTTTTGTAACCAGTGTATCTATTTTGTTTTTTAAAGATTTCTGTTGGGTTTGATCTTAGAATTTTGTATTGTTTCCTATCTGATAGTTTATTACATTCTCTCAAATAGTCGTTTGTGTTTAATATTACTACTACTTCTACTTAGTTTAGTTAAGTTTTTTTTTTTAAAAAATTGTGTCGGCAAATTAGTTATGTTAAGTTAAATAGTTTTTTCGGATCCGTTCGTTTTTTCGCATCCATTCTTTATTCATATGCATTATTCTTTTCTGAAGTTTAGAATAGAATAATGCATATGAATAAAGAATGGATCCGCAAAAAACGATTTAACTTAACATAACTAATATGCCGGCGATTGCAGAAACAAAATGATCTAAAACCGCCGCCACTCACATCACGATACTAAATAAAGCTATTAACCCCTAAACCGCTGTCCCCCCACATCGCCAACACTAACTAAACCCATTAACCCCTAAACTGCCGTTCCCAAACAGTGCCAATACTAACTAAACCTATTAACCCCTAAACTGCCGGCCCCCACATCGCAACAACCTAAATTAAACTATTAACCCCTAAACCTAAACTTTAACATAATTAAAATAGACCTAAATTAAAGTTACAATTATTAACTAACTACCTATTTAAAAATAAATACAAACATACCTGTGAAATAAAAATAAAACCTAACATTACTAAAAATAAAAAACCTAAGATTACTAAAAAATGAAAACTACAATTACAAAAAATAATAAACACTAAAATTACAAAAAATAAAAAAAAACTACCATTACAAAAAATAACAAGCGAAATGATCCATAAAAATAAAAAATATTCATATTCTAATCCCCTGTTTTAAAAAAACAAAAAAACACCCAAAATAAAAAAAACGAATCTATAATAAACTACCAAGGGCCCTTAAAAGGTCCTTTTGTAGGGCATTGCCCTAAAGTTAACAGCTCTTTTGCAAAGAAATAAAAACAAACACCCCCTAACATTACAAACCCCCACCCCCCCAAACCCACAAAATAAAAATAAACCTAATATACCCATTGCCCTTAAAAGGGCATTTGTATGGGCATTGCCCTTAAAAGGGCATTCAGCTCTTTTTCGGACCATTAAAAATAAAAAATGCCTATTCTAAAAAAAAAAACACCATTACAAAAAATAACAAACAAAATTATTCAAAATAATTTAAATTATTCCTATTCTAATACCTTGTTTAAAAAAAAAAAAAAACACCCCAAAATAAAAAACCCTAATCAATAATAAACTACCAATAGCCCTTAAAAGGACCTTTTGTAGGGCATTGCCCTAAAGTTAACAGCTCTTTTGCTAAAAATATTACAACAAACACCCCCTTACATTGCAACCCCCCCCCCAAAAAAAAACAACAAAGTAAAAAAAACCTAACTAAAAAATAACTAATTTACCCATTGTCCTGATAAGGTCATTTGTATGGGCATTGCCCTTTAAAGGGCATTTAGCTCTTTTTCGGCCCATTAAAATAAAAAAAGCCCTTATCTAAAAAAAAACACCCCAAAAAAACAATAACCCCCCCCCCCATAACACTAACCCCAAAATTGGTACTCACAGTTGCTGAAGTCTGGCGAAAGATCTTCATCCCAGCGGCAAAACATCTTCATCCAGGCGGCTTCATCTTCATCAATCGCGGGACTGGCATCTTCTTCATCCCTGCGGAGACGCAGTTCCAGGCGGAGGTCCATTGGTCTGACGTGGAGGTTCTCTTTATGCGATCGTCCGCCGCACACTGAGGGGAAATATAGGGGCAAAATGTAATCCCTTTGACAGTACTTCAATTTGCCTTCCAGCTAGAATTTTATTTGAGAGATTAATTACTTCTTTGTTGGATTTTACTTTGGTGTTTTGTGGTTTTGTTGATTTCTCAATGGGTATCTGACCTTTTTCTATAGTATCCTCTGTGGTGTTTTTTTTACCCCTCTCCTTGTCTTTAGGGTTTTGTTCTTATTCTCCCTAAAAAACCTCTTCTATAGTAATTACCTCTCCTAGATATATTTATTTCGCCTATTGAAGCATCTGATTTTGAAGTACTTGATTCATTACCTGTATAGTCATATAATTTACTCTCCTGATAATCTCCCCAATCTCTCTAAAATTTACGTTTTTTTCTATATTTAATGCCCTCATGAATCCATTAGTCTACGTTGTTCCTCTAGGCCATCCCATTGTTTTAATTTACTTTCTATTTCTTTTATCTCTTATTCTATTTTCTTAAGTCTCAATTAATTTTCTTCCAACATTAGATTCAACCAGTTAAGTGAACAATCATGGACAAAACCCTCTGATTTTGTTTTGACATTTTCTACTTGAAGATCATTTCAATTAGTTCCTGTTTTTTTTTATAATTCTTAACCCTCTAGGGATCATTTTGGCTTCTGTATATTTTTTAAGACTAGACACCTCCCATCTATATTTTTGTTCTTTCAAAAGTTTTTGTTTGTACTTTTATCATCTATATTTGTGGTGGAGAACGTATCCTCCATATCAAATTCCCATTCTTTTTCATTAAAGAAGACCATTGTTTTGAATATATATATATATATATATATATATATATATATATAAAAATATATAGTGAAAATGTCTTAATTTTAGCATTCATTTGAAAAATAAATATGTCAACTAATCCATGTATAATATTACAGGTCCTAGAATATTGTCTGATTGTTTTTCTACCATTAGATGGCACTGTGGCCTCACCGATGCCTTATAATATAATATATTGAAGACAAACTTGTGAATTTCAGATAGTGGGGAAAAAACAGGAAATAAAGATAAGGATTAATTCAAACAGCTCTTCAGCATGAATATAAATTGAGTTAAATGGACGCAGTTGTTTGATGAGTTAACTGTGTTTTTTTACTTCATTCCTATTTTTAAGCAATAAGAGAACTGAAAGCTTTACGCCCAGTTTGCACATTCTGGTTCCATTTTTGTGTTTCAGCTTGTAAAGCGCAGGAATGAAGAACTGGGCCATATTCACAAAGCCCAGGAGATAAGGGAGAATTATTGTGCTTTTCATGAAATGAGTTTCCCAGGGGATAGTGCTGTATTCACAGAGATAATTAGGGGCAAGGATACGGCTTTATTCACATCCTGTCACAGTATCCACACTTTCTGCTAAACTACAGATGTATGTTTTACTCTTTAAGATTAAATGGAATCCCCCCTTCCCCCCAAAAAAGAAATCTTGCATAATATCTATTTGCTAGGTTTACTTTGAGTGCAGAGAGACTGGAAAATATTAAATTGTTTTGAAATAGCTGCATTTTCCTGTTAAAACCACCACCTATACTGAATATATATATACTGCAGTATTTTCTATATAGAAGTTACGTATACACACGGCCTTTTGCAGTACTTTCTAATTCAAAGTTCACGATAACCCCAATTATTACAAACTTTTCAAATGCAGGACTACCAATTAAAAAGGACTACCGTCAACATCTAACAAATAAAAAAAGGGAAGCATTAGCATTCCTGAGCACTAATAAGGAGATAGCTATAAAGCCTGCTGATAAGAGGGGTGGGGTTGTAATTTTAGAGAGAGAATAAGTATGATAATGAATGTTTGAAACAGTAAATAATACAGCCACATATTTAAAACTAAAGAGTAATCCTATGTCTTTGTATAAGGAAAGATTTCATACATTTCTACAGGAAGGATTAAGAGATGGAGTTATAAATAAGAAAGAGTATGAATTTAATATAAGAAAGAGCATCCTCTTCCTTCCGACAACTAACACTTAATAACGGTACCTTTAAGTGACGTCATCCAAGATGGCGTCCCTTAGATTCCGATTGGCTGATAGAATTCTATCAGCCAATCGGAATTAAGGTAGAAAAAAATCCTATTGGCTGTTGCAATCAGCCAATAGGATTGAGCTTTCATCCTATTGGTTGATCCAATCAGCCAATAGGATAGAGCTCGCATTCTATTGGCTGATTGGAATAACCAATAGAATGTGAGCTCAATCCTATTGACTGATTGCAACAGCCAATAGGATTTTTTCAACCTTAATTCCGATTGGCTGATAGAATTCTATCAGCCAATCGGAATCTAAGGGACGCCATCTTGGATGACGTCATTTAAAAGAATCTTCATTCGGAAGAAGACGTCGTAAGAAGAGGATGCTCCTCGCCGGATGTCTTGAAGATGGAGCAGCTCCGCGCCATTTGGATGAAGATAGAAGATGCCGTCTGGATGAAGACTTCTGCCCGGTTGGATGAAGACTTCTGCCGGCTTCGATGAGGACTTCTGCCGCTTCATTGAGGATGGATGTCGGCTCTTCAGAAACTGTAAGTGGATCTTCGGAGGTTAGTGTTAGGCTTTTTAAGGGTTTATTGGATGGGTTTTAATTTTAGATTAGGGTTTAGGCTTTTGAAAAAGAGCTAAATGCCCTTTTAAGGGCAATGCCCATACAAATGTCCTTTCCAGGGCAATGGGGAGCTTAGGTTTTTTAGATTAGGTTTTTATTTGGGGGGGTTTGGTTGTGTGGGTGGTGGGTATTACTATTGGGGGTATTTGTATTTTTTATTTACAGGTAAAAGAGCTGATTTCTTTGGGGCAATGCCCCGCAAAAGGCCCTTTTAATGGTCATTGGTAGTTTATTGTAGGCTAGGGTTTTTTTATTTTGGGGGGGCTTTTTTATTTTCATAGGGCTCTTAGATTAGGTGTAATTAGTTTAAATATTTGATAATTTATTTTTTATTTTGTGTAACTTGGTGTTTATTTTTTCTTGTAACTTAGTGTTTGTTATTTTGTGTAACTTAGTTTTTAGTTTTTTGTAACTTTGTCATTTTTAATAGTAGATTTAAATTATTCGAGTAGGGTTAGGTTTTTAACTATATAATATATTTAATTTAATTTGTAGTTTAATGTAATTTTAGTATAACAGTTAGGGTAGATTAATTATTAAAGTTGAAAAAGAGGGCGCCACATAGCGTAATAAAGTTTGAGATAACTTCAAGGTAAAATGAATCAAAAATGCTTACCAGATGTAAATGCAAATTCTACAGAATCCCCACACCGAGGATCAGAGGAGCTGCCATCAACGGAACAACAACCACCACGGAGCTGCATTCACTCCACCCTTCTTGTCTCATAGGAGTCATTTGGCAATATCGATCCAATCATCAAACTGACGGTTTGTGCAGTGACTGATTCACACTTTTCTTTAGCGCACCCCTATTGTTTGGATCCCTCCCTGGATTCCAAATTTGTTTTGCCTAGATTAATTATTAGTTTAATATAGTTTAATGTAGTTTTAGTCAAATAGGGTAGATTAATTATTAATTTAATATAGTTTAATGTAATTTTAGTCTAATAGTTAGGGTAGGTTAATTATTAGTTTAACCCCTTAATGACCACAGCACTTTTCCATTTTCTGTCCGTTTGGGACCAAGGCTATTTTTACATTTTTGCGGTGTTTGTGTTTAGCTGTAATTTTCATCTTACTCATTTACTGTACCCACACATATTATATACCGTTTTTCTCGCCATTAAATGGACTTTCTAAAGATACCATTATTTTCATCATATCTTATAATTTACTATAAAAAAAATTATAAAATATGAGGAAAAAATTGAAAAAAACACACTTTTTCTAACTTTGACCCCCAAAATCTGTTACACATCTACAACCACCAAAAAACACCCGTGCTAAATAGTTTCTAAATTTTGTCCTGAGTTTAGAAATACCCAATGTTTACATCTTCTTTGCTTTTTTTGTAAGTTATAGGGCCATAAATACAAGTTGCACTTTGCTATTTCCAAACCATTATTTTTCAAAATTAGCGCTAGTTACATTAGAACACTAATATCTTTCAGGAATCTCTGAATATCCATTGACATGTATATAATTTTTTTTAGTAGACATCCCAAAGTATTGATCTAGGCCCATTTTGGTATATTTCATGCCACCATTTCACCGCCAAATGCGATTAAATACAAAAAAATCGTTCACTTTTTTACAAATTTTTTCACAAACTTTTGGTTTCTCACTGAAATTATTTACAAACAGCTTGTGCAATTATGGCTTAAATGGTTGTAAATTCTTCTCTGGGATCCCCTTTGTTCAGAAATAGCAGACATATATGGCTTTGGCGTTGCTTATTAGCAATTAGAAGGCTGCTAAATGCCACTGCGCACTACACGTATATTATGCCCAGCAGTGAAGGGGTTAATTATGGAGCATGTAGGGAGCTTCTAGAGTTAATTTTAGATTTAGTGTAGTGTAGTAGACAACCCCAAGTATTGATCTAGGCCCATTTTGGTATATTTCATGCCACCATTTCACCGCCAAATGCGATCAAATTAAAAAAAACATTAAATTTTTCACAATTTTAGGTTTCTCACTGAAATCATTTACAAACAGCTTGTGCAATTATGGCACAAATGGTTGTAAATGCTTCTCTGGGATCCCCTTTGTTCAGAAATAGCAGACATATATGGCTTTGGCGTTGCTTTTTGGTAATTAGAAGGCCGCCAAATGCCGCTGCATTTCACACGTGTATTATGGCTAGCAGTGAAGGGGTTAATGATGTAGCTTGTAGGGAGCTTGCAGGGTTAATTTTAGCTTTAGTGTAGAGCTCAGCCTCCCACCTGAAACATGAGACCCCCTGATCTCTCCCAAACAGCTCTCTTCCCTCCCCCACCCCCCAATTGTCCCCGCCATCTTAAGTACTGGCAGAAACTCTGCCAGTACTAAAATAAAAGCTATATTTTTTTTTTTTTTTTTTTTTTTAGCATATTTACATATGCTGCTGTGTAGGATCCCCCCTTAGCCCCCAGCCTTACTGATCCCCCACCAAAGAGCTCTCTAACCCTCCCCCTCTGCCTTAATGGGCGCCATCTTGGGTACTGGCAGCTGTCTGCCAGTACCCAGTGTAACGGTACCAACCGGATACCAAGGGTTAACACCAGGGAACAATGTCCTGCATAGGGAATCAGCAATTCACAACCCAGCCAGTTTTCAGGTTTTAAACAGAATGACTTTTATTAAGGCTCATATGCCCAGTATTTATGCAGGTCTGACCCCCCCCAGAAGGGGGGTTGAAAGAATGTTGTACATTAGATGGAGGGAACACGCCCTTTTACATGATACAATAGAATACCTTGCTCAAGCTGATAACAATTTAAACACAGACACACACTTGGCTTTCCTTATCATCTAGGGTCTGCTCTCTGAGGTTGATTAAACAATGGACTGTGTATCAATAACATTAATGACAGTGCACAATAGCTGAGGCTAAAGCTGAACACAGTTAACTCTTTCAGTGCTGACAGAAGGGTCTGTCACATCTACATAGCACAATATACAGCCTATAGACAACCTTTCTTTTGTTATAGTCCAGAAGTGGCTAGGTTTGCCACAATGCTCCCCCAGAACCAAGCCGGCATACACAGTCTGATCCCAACGGATCGGCTTGGGGATGTCCGGGGCAACAACTTTCGGCTCAAGTAAGCTACGGGGTGTTCTCCGCCATCTGCTCCAACTTGGCTCAGTACTGCCCCCACCCCAAACATGGAAGCGTCTCTTCCCGGAGGGACTGGGCTTGGGTAGTCACAGGGTTAACATCAGCGGGATCCATGGGAGCATAGGCAGAAACAAGGGGGGCCAAGTCATTTCCAAGGAGAACATCAGCAGGTAAGTCCTTCTTGACCCCCACATTCACAAGTCTAGCGCCCACTCCCCAATCCAAATGTACCCTGGCAACAGGTAGGCGGAACACAGTGCCCCCTGCTACCCTCACAGCCACAGTGTCTCCAGTGTGCTGTTTCTCAGGCACCAAGTTCTCTTGAAGCAAGGTCATGGTAGCACCAGTATCCCGTAGACAACTGACCTCCTTCCCATTCACTTTAACCCGTTGCCGGTTATTCCGGTGGGCAGCTTGCACGGGGTCTGCTTCATGTAGGCTGCCCCAGCATTCTGGCGCCTCTACGTAGCGGGCCACAGGCTGAGGATTATGTGGGATTCCGCCAGCGGGTCTTCTCCAGGACTGTGCTTGATTCGCTGCGTTTAGGGGACACTCTGGTCTTTTGTGCCCTAGTTGCTTACATCCAAAGCACCGAATAGGTTGTGAGTAGCCCCGCGAATTGAACCGGGCTCTCTGAGGGTAGTTCGTGGCCGGAGGCCGTGTGGTATAGCGGTGCGCCGGGGGTTGGTAACTGGCAGCTGCTGGGGTGACTGGGGGTCTGTACTCCACTCTAGCAGTGGGCAATCGGTATACTGCTCCCCCTGCCCCTCGTACTGCCACGGATCCGCCAGTGGGTGCTGTATCCGGCACCAAATGGGGAGCTATCAGGGTTAAAGTAGCTCCCGAATCCCGAAGTCCCTGGACCGACATCACCTCATGCAGAATTCCCAGGGGTTCCTCGGCTTGGGTGCTCAACACCTCATGAGCGGCTGGCTCCGTTTGGTAATGGTGAGCAGCCGCCCTTGGGGCCAGGTTCTGTCTGACCTGGTTCCAAGCTTGTCTGCTCCGATTTTGGGTGCACTCACGTGCCATATGTCCCCACTGCTTGCAGGTGTGGCATTGTATATTAGCCCGTCCGTTGTTAGGCTGTAGTCCATGGTGCCTCCTGGCATCAAAATGCTGGTCTGCTAATCTGGCTGCTTCGGTTAAGGTGAGGGGTTTTCGATCTCTCACCCATTCTTGGGCTTCTGGGGACAAGCCGTTAAAGAATTGCTCCAACAGCATCAGTTGTCGCAATTCTTCCATGGTGGTAGCTTGGCTGGCCTGTATCCACCCCTGAGATGCTTGATCCAGCTTGTGGGCCCACTCTGCATGGGAATCTCTTTCTGGCTTGCGAAGGCCTCTAAACTTGCGCCGGTATGCCTCTGAGGTAATGGCATATCTTTCCAAGATCGCTCTCTTCACTTTAGCGTAATCCTTGCTGTCCTCCCTGGGTACAGCGCGATACGCTTCCGCTGCCCTACCGGCTAGCTTGCCTGCTAGCACCGGCACCCATACGGACTGCTCCAAATCATGTAACTCGCACAGTCTCTCAAAATCCTGTAAATACCCATCAATCTCATCCTTCTCCTCACAAAACATTTTAAATGCATGGTATGGGATTTTGGGTCTCTTCCCGGAGGGACTGGGCTTGGGTAGTCACAGGGTTAACATCAGCGGGATCCATGGGAGCATAGGCAGAAACAAGGGGGGCCAAGTCATTTCCAAGGAGAACATCAGCACGTAAGTCCTTCTTGACCCCCACATTCACAAGTCTAGCGCCCACTCCCCAATCCAAATGTACCCTGGCAACAGGTAGGCGGAACACAGTGCCCCCTGCTACCCTCACAGCCACAGTGTCTCCAGTGTGCTGTTTCTCAGGCACCAAGTTCTCTTGAAGCAAGGTCATGGTAGCACCAGTATCCCGTAGACAACTGACCTCCTTCCCATTCACTTTAACCCGTTGCCGGTTATTCCGGTGGGCAGCTTGCACGGGGTCTGCTTCATGTAGGCTGCCCCAGCATTCTGGCGCCTCTACGTAGCGGGCCACAGGCTGAGGATTATGTGGGATTCCGCCAGCGGGTCTTCTCCAGGACTGTGCTTGATTCGCTGCGTTTAGGGGACACTCTGGTCTTTTGTGCCCTAGTTGCTTACATCCAAAGCACCGAATAGGTTGTGAGTAGCCCCGCGAATTGAACCGGGCTCTCTGAGGGTAGTTCGTGGCCGGAGGCCGTGTGGTATAGCGGTGCGCCGGGGGTTGGTAACTGGCAGCTGCTGGGGTGACTGGGGGTCTGTACTCCACTCTAGCAGTGGGCAATCGGTATACTGCTCCCCCTGCCCCTCGTACTGCCACGGATCCGCCAGTGGGTGCTGTATCCGGCACCAAATGGGGAGCTATCAGGGTTAAAGTAGCTCCCGAATCCCGAAGTCCCTGGACCGACATCACCTCATGCAGAATTCCCAGGGGTTCCTCGGCTTGGGTGCTCAACACCTCATGAGCGGCTGGCTCCGTTTGGTAATGGTGAGCAGCCGCCCTTGGGGCCAGGTTCTGTCTGACCTGGTTCCAAGCTTGTCTGCTCCGATTTTGGGTGCACTCACGTGCCATATGTCCCCACTGCTTGCAGGTGTGGCATTGTATATTAGCCCGTCCGTTGTTAGGCTGTAGTCCATGGTGCCTCCTGGCATCAAAATGCTGGTCTGCTAATCTGGCTGCTTCGGTTAAGGTGAGGGGTTTTCGATCTCTCACCCATTCTTGGGCTTCTGGGGACAAGCCGTTAAAGAATTGCTCCAACAGCATCAGTTGTCGCAATTCTTCCATGGTGGTAGCTTGGCTGGCCTGTATCCACCCCTGAGATGCTTGATCCAGCTTGTGGGCCCACTCTGCATGGGAATCTCTTTCTGGCTTGCGAAGGCCTCTAAACTTGCGCCGGTATGCCTCTGAGGTAATGGCATATCTTTCCAAGATCGCTCTCTTCACTTTAGCGTAATCCTTGCTGTCCTCCCTGGGTACAGCGCGATACGCTTCCGCTGCCCTACCGGCTAGCTTGCCTGCTAGCACCGGCACCCATACGGACTGCTCCAAATCATGTAACTCGCACAGTCTCTCAAAATCCTGTAAATACCCATCAATCTCATCCTTCTCCTCACAAAACATTTTAAATGCATGGTATGGGATTTTGGGTCTTACTGGGTTGCTGAGTGCGTCCAAAATGGATTCTGCTCGGGAGGATGCATTCCGCGGACTGTGTGCCATCACGTACTCCTGCACATCTGCCATTACCACGGATAGCATATCCCGTGGTACAGGTTGGGGTAAAAATTCCAGCCTGGTCCTCATTTCCCTCTGGTATAGGGTCTCCTCCATGGCTGCTGGAGGCGTAGCGCTGCGAGCTCTGTCTCCCTCCATCAGCTCAGCAATTAATATAGCCTTGGGTTTGCTGCTGCCTATCTTTCCCCTGGCTTCTAGCAGTTCCTTTTACGTTTGTCTCTTTAGCTTAGAATAATCCATCTCCATTCACTTCGGTCCCTGGTACTCCTTCCATCTTAGTCAGTATTGTAGTAATCCCCCTCTTCCTGAGGTTACTGGCTTGTGTAGTTGCTCTTCTGGGCGATAAGGTTCATTCCGTCGCTTGCCACCAATTGTAACGGTACCAACCGGATACCAAGGGTTAACACCAGGGAACAATGTCCTGCATAGGGAATCAGCAATTCACAACCCAGCCAGTTTTCAGGTTTTAAACAGAATGACTTTTATTAAGGCTCATATGCCCAGTATTTATGCAGGTCTGACCCCCCCCAGAAGGGGGGTTGAAAGAATGTTGTACATTAGATGGAGGGAACACGCCCTTTTACATGATACAATAGAATACCTTGCTCAAGCTGATAACAATTTAAACACAGACACACACTTGGCTTTCCTTATCATCTAGGGTCTGCTCTCTGAGGTTGATTAAACAATGGACTGTGTATCAATAACATTAATGACAGTGCACAATAGCTGAGGCTAAAGCTGAACACAGTTAACTCTTTCAGTGCTGACAGAAGGGTCTGTCACATCTACATAGCACAATATACAGCCTATAGACAACCTTTCTTTTGTTATAGTCCAGAAGTGGCTAGGTTTGCCACACCCAGTTTAGTGAATAATGTGCCTTTTTTTAAAATAAAAACCCTTTTCTGCAGTGTAGCTTCCCCCCCCCCAAGATCAACCCCCCACCCCTTCCACATCAATTAGCTGTTATTTACACTTTCAAAAAGTTAATTCAAGTACTTTTTAAACTTGATTTTTCTGTAGTGTAGCGGTTCCCTCCCGCTCCCGCCCCGTGCACGCGCCCGCCCGCCGCCCCCCGTGCACGCGCGCGCTCCCGTGCGCGCTCCCGACCCTCCCGCCCCCGATCCCGCCCCCCCTCCACTCCACTGGGCACATCGATGGCCGCCCACCCGCCTCCCAGACTTGCTCCCACCCACCAACGATACCGGCCACCGATGTCCGGTGCAGAGAGGGCCACAGAGTGGCTCTCTCTGCATCGGATGGCCAAGGGGGGTTATTGCAGGATGCCTCCATATCGAGGCATCACTGCAATAACCGGAAAGCAGCTGGAAGCGAGCAGGATCGCTTCCAGCTACTTTCCACACCGAGGACGTGCAGGGTACGTTCTCAGGCATTAACTGCCTTTTTTTTGAGGACGTACCCTGCACGTCCTCGGTCGTTAAGGGGTTAATATAGTTTAATGTAATTTTAGTATAATAGTTAGGGTAGGTTAATTATTAGTTTAATATAGTTTAATTTAAACCTAAAGGTAAGTTTTAATTTATTATAAGATAGGAATGAGTTAATATTTAATATAAAGTTAGCGGGTTGTTAGGTTTAGGGGTTAATACGTTAATTTAGTTTATGGCGATGTGGGTGGCTGGAGGTTTAGGGGTTAATAGGTTTAGTAAGTGGTTGTGATGTGGGAGGCCAGAGGTTTAGGGGTTAATACATTTAGTTAGTTGCGGCGGGGTCCGGGAGCGGTGGAATAGGGGTTAATAAGTTTATTAGAGTTGTGGCGGTGTCAGGGAGCAGCGGGATAGGGGTTAATAACTTTATTTAGTTGCAGTGGGCTCTGGGAGCGTCAGAATAGGGGTTAATACATTTATTAGAGTTGCGGTGGGCTCCAGGAGTGGTGGGATAGGGGTTAATACATTTATTAGAGTTGCGGTGGGCTCCGGGAGCGGCGGAATAGGGGTTAATACATTTATTAGAGTTGCGGTGGGCTCTGGGAGCGGCGGAATAGGGGTTAATACATTTATTAGAGTTGTGGTGGGCTCCAGGAGCGGCGGGATAGGGGTTAATACCTTTATTAAAGTTGAGGCGGGGTCAAGGATCGGCGGGATAGGGGTTAGTCTAGTATAGTGACAGGCTATAAATAAAGCTATAAATAAAGCTGTGAAAAAGCCGAATAGCAGCGAGATCGATGATTGTTAGTTAACAACAGTTTGCTGCTCATCTCCCCGTACTTCGTGCGCAGCTTTTTGACAGCTTTTTATATAAATATGTTAGGCGATGTCAGGCAAGCGTATTGGTGCCATCGAATGCAAGAAAGTTGACGGCTTGATAAATAGTAGGCCTCTTAGATATTAAATGGTTAGGGAGAAAAGCAGGAAGCATTGTGGGACATATATTAATGAACTCCTGCACTGATCAAGCTATTACAGTGAAGCATGTTGCAGGGTTATAGAATAGAAAAAAGTACTATGTAATGGCACCCTTCATAAGGTAATAGGGGCCTGTATAGGCTATTAATTCAAAATTAAAATATAAAAGGAACAATTGCAGTTTGCTCTCATTTAAAAATGTGTGGATATAAGAGCTGTTATTATACATATTAGAAAGTCCTATCAGAACTGCCAACTTGCCATATTCTTTGGGTTCTGATATAAGCCGCTATATTTATTTATTTACTATTACATAATAACAAACTGTTGCTCTTTTAACAATATTATTAGAAATATACAACTCCTAGTAAGAAACAGAGCGCATTCTGCAGTCCGAGCTATGTGACATGTGCGCTATTAACCCTTTGGCTGCTAAGCCATTTCCCACCTGGGTGCTAATATTTTTTTATTATTATTATTATTTTTGAAATGTTTGAAAACTTTTTTTTTACTTTTTAATTTTTTTTACAGACCCCCAAGACTTTCACTGTTGGAAAGGTTACCTTTCCAACAATGGGTCTTGGGGGTCTGTAGCTGCTTAGATGCCTGAGATACAGGCTTCTAAGCAGCATGCCCCCTCTTCCTATACTTAACATTGTTAAGTATAAATAAAGTTGCACGGTGACGTCATCACGTAATTGCGAGTGACGTCACCGCGCATCACGTGAAGCCCCGGCGATGCCTGTCACTCTACAGGCACGATTGCCAGGGTAGCAGCAGTAAGGAGCCCCCAGATCTCCCTCAAGGTGGGAGAGTGCTCATGACTGCTCTGAACCGTCATTAGCACCAGAGAGAGAAACTCTGTGACGGCTCAGAGCCGTCATTAGCACTCAAAGGGTTAATAATTAGGAAGAGTTGTTGAATTGGATTTAAAATATTAATGCATTTGATTCCGGTTTAGTAACTCTGCCAGGCTCTCTAGTAAAGCCATACCCATAGGAAATGTATGTTATTGTGACATTTATAGTCATTGCAGCAGAGACAATTGTGTGAAGTGGCAGAACGCTTTTCTGTCAGAGGTATGCAACGTATTACAGTTTGAACCAAAGTTATGGGCATCCACAGATATTTTTAATGGGTGGCAAGAAAAAATAAATGCTCAGAACATAATTATACTTGTGGCAACATGTGCGGCAGGAGAGACTTGCATGTTGTACAAATGGGCTGCGCGTCATTTTACATATGGTGGCTGACTAGCATCAAAATAATGACTCACGTGCTGCTTATTTGAAAATATAAGGAGAAAAATTCAAGAGTGGAGTTTGGACCCTCTCGCCCCTCCCTCTGGTTTCCCACTGCCAAAGGGTTAAACAAAACTACACTCCCTGTATTGTAAGACTTAAAGAACCAATGTACAAAGATTCTCTGATGCCGTCTGATCTGCTGAGATCGCCTAAAAAATCTCGCCAGTACCTCAAAACATTAGAAAGGTAAATCTTAGCTTGAGTTTATCTCATTATGCAAATTCTGGATGTGAAGGAAAGACACAAATATTTCAATACCATAGGAAATTAGATAATCCACGTCACATATATAGCTGAATCCTAAATCATGTCCCATATACTGTATGCTTAATAGCAAAGTGCGATGCAGAGAGCATAAGCATATAATCAGTAGCGTTAATGTGTAACCTGACTCACCACTCCAAGGAAGGCTGTAAGACGTTCACCCGGCGGGGGCCATAGGCATATAGCCAAACCTACCCCTTTACACTCAGGTATACCTCGGTCCAGCTTAAGTTGGTGTGTTCGCTCTCCATGGCGTTCACCATTCAACGAGTATGCATCCAGCACTTCCGGGTAATGTCAGGTGCCGCATCCAAATGGCTTGAAGCTGTCACGCCCTCTTCAGTGACCGTTATATGCAAACTCTGTTTCCAAATTGACCAGGGACTTGATCCAAGGCTGTGGGAATGCTGATAGAAACGGATGGGAAGGCTCCTCTCCCTCCAAGATAAATAGAAAAAGGAATCCACAGGAAACAGCTTTCCAAAAGTAAAATCACATAGACTTTATTCAGTAGATTAAAAGTACATGGGCATCAAGGCAAGATAAAAAAAGGTAGAAGAAACGGTCTTACGCATTTCAGCAAAGCGTAGCTGTAATCATAGACCATACTTTCTCACATGTGTCACTTCTATTTGTACCATTCAAGAATCACCCATTGGAGGATAAAAACACACACCCCCTCTTTCCTCCCTTACCTAATTAAAGGGAACAACTCACAGCATTTAGATTTCAAAAAAGGGCAAAACAAAAATACCAATTGCAAGGGAGAGCGAACCGCTATCACCATCAATACATAGGATATGTACAAATCATAAGGTTCATCACATAGACACTCATCAAAACCACATATATGTGTGAAATAGGTTTGTCCCTATTTCACATTGATGCCTACATAATGAAATAGTTCATTTAATATTTTTAACATATGACTCTATATATTGATGAATTCAAATTAATAGAAGAAAAACCTATGTACATCAAATAAGCCAATAAGCAGAAATAGAGAAACAGAGGCGCCACCATGGCCTAGTACAGCCCAAACATATGTGAATAGTCACAAGATAATGTGTGTATACTCACAAACATACAGCACCCAACGGTGCTGCTAGTGGAGCAGACTGGAACTTTGCAGTGGTCCAGCTCACTGGAGTCTCTCAGCAAAGGCTCGGGCAAGTTTCCTTAATAAAATCCTGTGATTTAATTCCTGAGTAGGCAGATAAATAAAAAGCACAACATGGCCTAGTAACGCTTGTACAGGTGCAATATCAGCATACTGGGACCTCACAGCCGCCCAGTGGACTGTACACTTCCAGGTGAGCTGCAACAGCCACAGGGAGTATTCCAAAATTAAAACCAGTCAACGGTGACATACACCACAATAGCAAGTGTGTATTTAAAAAACATAAACTTTATTTTAAAAAAATACGCGTTTCTCAGCCTCCAGTGGGTGGCGCCTCTGTTTCTCTATTTCTGCAGATACTGAACCACAGGATGACCGTCCTTTGACAGAGAGCTGCCCCTCCTTCTGGATTTGTTGGCATCTATTGTTTTTATTGTTTTTTATTCTATGGATTCCACTTGGGAATATCTGAATGTTATATAATAATGGTGACATTTTTATATTTTAACCTGTATTTTATTTAGTTTTGGCTTATATTAGGAAGCGCCCCCTAAGGGTGTGTGGTATCTCTGTGTACACCACTCTCTACTCTTAAATAAGCCAATAAGTCATAACAAATGCTTGTCAATGTGAAAAAGGGACAAACCTATTTCGCACATATATATCACGCACATATATATCATCTATGTGAGGCTCCCATTACAATGTATCAGAATTCCTAGGGAAAGTGTCCTGCATCTTTTTTTTTTTTTTAAAAAACAACCCTGTTTCAATCTGAAGAAAACCATAAGGTACAATAAAACCCTGAACTGCACCTGGGGACAATACACTACCGGTATTCCAATACATAAGAAAACACTGTTTCCAGCAGCTGTTTGCAAATGTTTAGAACTTTTTACATTGTACAGGTTTGACTTTCAAGATGTTTTAAGTGCCATAGCTTGTTTTCAGTTTTTATAATTTGTTAATTCACCTGTTAATTAACACTCGGCTAGATTACGAGTTTTGCGGTATGAGTGAAAAAGCAGCGTTAAGGCTCATAACGCTGCTTTTTCACTACTGCTGGTATTACGAGTCTTGCAGGTTTAGGGTCACCGCACACTTTTTTGGCCTTAACGTAAATTAACTTACGCAATTTGCGTAAAGTCTTTTTTCAATGGGACTTCTATAGTGCCGATATTACAAGCTTTTTCTGGGAGGCCAAAAAGTAAGCGGTACAGCCTATCCCGCAAGATTCGTAATGCAATCTAAACTCAGTAGTTATGAGTTTTGCGCTACAAAGCTGTAGCATAAAACTCATAACTAAAGTGTTAAAAAGTACACTAACACCCATAAACTACCTATTAACCCCTAAACCGAGGCCCTCCCGCATCACAAACACTAAAATAAAATTATTAACCCCTAATCTGCCGCTACCGACATTGCCGCCACTATAATAAACATATTAACCCTTAAACCGCCGCGCGCCCGCCTCGCAAACACTAGTTAAATATTATTAACCTCTAATCTGCTGTCCCTAACATCGCCGCATTCTACATTACAGTTATTAACCCCTAATCTGCCGCCCCCAACGTCACCGCCACTATACTAAAGTTATAAACCCCTAAACCTAAGTCTAACCCTAACTCTAACACCCCCTAAATTAAATATAATTGAAATAAATCTAAATAAAACCTACTATCATTACCTAAATAATTCCTATTTAAAACTAAATACTTACCTGTAAAATAAACCTTAACTAGCTACAATATAACTAATATTTACATAGTATCTAGCTTAGGCTTTATTTTTATTTTACAGGCAAGTTTGTATTTATTTTAACTAGGTAGATTAGTTAGTAAATAGTTATTAACTATTTACTAACTACCTAGTTAAAATAAATACAAGCTTACCTTAAAATAAAACCGAACTTGAGTTACACTAACACCTAACATTACAATAAAATTAAATAAATTACCTAAATTAAATCCAATTACCTAAATTACAAACCCCCCCGCTAAATTACACAAAATAAAAAAAGAAATGATCAGATATTTAAACTAATTACACCTAATCTAATAGCCCTATCAAAATAAAAAAGCCCCCCCCCCAAAATAAAAAAACCCCTAGCCTACAATAAACTACCAATAACCCTTAAAAGGGCCTTTTGGGGGGCATGTCCGTGCTGCGTTCAGGAAAGGACGCATTTTCTGCTAGCTCTGGTAGAATCTTTGATAATCTGCCGATTATCACTAATTAACAGCGAAAGTAAGACCACAAACTACAGTCTCTCCACAGTGCTGGTAACTGTGGCCCTATATACCATCATCTGGCTGTGTGTGTGACACCAAGGGCACAGAACGGAGTAATAAGGCCTAAGGCGGCGGCCTACCATACTTAGGCATTCACCCCCCCCGGGAAGAGCCGGGTTACCGGTGCCGTCTGAATTACCAGACTTATTGGGTCTCTTCAAATCATATCACTATCTGGACAATAAACTAACTTACTGCTCAACACCACTTTATTGTTACAAGACCTTTGGGGACAGAGGGGTAACAACCTGTTATTATGGCAGACAAGGAAGAAGAGATCAGCTTAACCTCTCTTGTGGTTTTTCCTGCAAAGCTTGAATCCCTTATGAATCGACTGATTGAGAGGGCACCGTATGAATACATGCTGAACCGCTTGACTATGGAAAGTGAGATGGGAGAAAAACGGGAGGAATATTCAGAGACAAAGCAACCTTGCAGCCCCGACACCGCAGCAATCCTCCTCAAATCACAGGCCACACATAAACCAAAGCAACCTTTCATGGCCTCGGACATATGCAGAGCGGATCACATGGACAATGAGACAGTTTGGACCCTACGATTAACGGCTGGGACATCACACTATGACAGGGCTGACTCACTGCCTGCGGAAGCGCGAGACACTGGCATATTGCCAGACATGAGGAGGCCTCCCATAGAAGAAGAAGCATCTGACTTCTCCACTTTGGCACAGAACTCCACATCGCAAGAAGGGACAACCCCACAGACACAGCAAAGCCCCACACTCACAGGCACCACGGCTTCCTTAGAGAGTACAGACCTGATAGACACCGCATCACATCGGCTGAACTTAAACTCTGCTGAGTTTCACGTAAATTCGGAATTGCCTTTATACCCCACCGCTACAACGCCTGAACAGGAAAAGCAGCCTCAGCATTTAAGACCGCCATCTGGAATAATGGTGAGACAGATCAAAACATCCCTTGAATATCGTCAGAGAAGTGTAAATGCTTCCCTCTTGAGACTTGTCTATATTGTTGCTGGGACTCTTAATACCCTCCACCACATAGTCCTCTCTCCCAATTCAGACATAGATTTGAGGCATACTGCTACGTGGTCGGCTGATAACTCTTGTGGACATATGCAGCAGTGTGTAGATAAGTGTGTTCATCTGCATTTGCATTTGGCCTGGTTGCTCTAATTAATAGCAGACTACTCAAGCTACCAAATAGTAATGTTAGGCTTATTATGGGGTTGGTCTCTCGTGATGACTTATTTGGGGAATCACAGTAGGGATATCACTTTAATTATAACGTTACCTGGGCATTAACTCCACGCGGCTAGCGGCCGTAGCCGCGGGAGTGATATATTTCAGGAGGCCAACCCTGACCCTCACAGAGTATTAAATAACATGCAGGCTATTAATTTTAAAGCTTACAAATTTAATAGGTTGGGTGGGATCGCGATGCTGAAGGCATGCCCCTATTATCCACTTTGTTAGAGCAAGTTGAGAATACCCTCTCATATAGCAAACTCCCCTTCAATAATTGAAATTACATATTAGTTATGGGATCCCAGATTTACTTATCACATGATGTTTAATAAGAGCAGAAATCATATGCGTTCACTGTTTGTCCAGACTCAATTACCTTTTTCTAACTTGTTTTTGTTTATTGTGTATTCATGTTCCAAATAATGCAGTTTGATATTTTTGCTTAATGAGCATTTGTGCCCCAAAGAGCGCAGTTTGCATCATGCTATATTATAACATCACAGAGAACTCCCAATTTCTTTTGCGCATCACATTTGGGATCCAAGAGTGACCCAATTCAATTATATTTGGGACCCGAAATTAAAATATATGTAAAAAATGAGGATAGAAATGCATAAGCTTCAATATGTTACATGTGACTGCACTAAGCCTGTTTGTTTTGTCTTATATCTATTTTTGTTATTTACAAAATCCTCAATAAAAAGATTTAAAAAAAAAAAAAAAAAAAGGGCCTTTTGCGGGGCATTGCCCCAAAGAAATCAGCTCTTTTAAAAAATACAAACACCTCCCCAACAGTAAAACCCACCACCCACACAACCAACCCCCCCAAAAAAAATCCTAACTAAAAAAAGGGCATTTAGCTCTTTTTCAATTGCCCAAACCCTAATCTGAAACAAAAAACCCACCGAATAAACCCTTAAAAAAAACTAACACTAACCCCCAAAGATCCACTTACAGTTTTGAAGACTAGACATCCATCCTAAACAAAGTCAGGAGAAGTCCTCAGCAAAGCAGCAAGAAGTCCTCAACGAAGCCAGGAGAAGTCTTCATCCAAGTCGGCAGAAGTGGTCCTCCAGACGGGCAGAAGTCTTCATCCAGAGGGCATCTTCTATCTTCATCCATCCGGGGCGGAGCGGGTCCATCTTCAAGACATCCGGCGCGGAGCATCCTCTTCAATCGAACTCTTCTTCCCGAATGAAGGTTCCTTTAAGTGACGTCATCCAAGATGGTGTCCCTTGAATTCCGATTGGCTGATAGAATTCTATTAGCCAATCGGAATTAAAGGTGAAAAAATCCTATTGACTGATGCAATCAGCCAATGAGATTGAGCTTCAATCCTATTGGCTGATCCAATCAGCCAATAGGATTGAGCTTGCATTCTATTGGCTGTTCCAAGTTAGCACCGCACCACTCATACTGCAAAACTCGTAATCTAGCCGAAAGTGGGCTAAATTACAAGTGCAGTGCTAACATTTATGCAGGAGCCATATAAGAATATGGTGGGTGCATTCATTTGCGGGAGTATTAAAAGTTGAATATAAACAAATTTAACGGGTTAGCATGATGGAAGACAACAAAGGGTTATAGCTAAAATAAAAGCTGCACCAAACACAACATAAATACATTAAAGGGATGTGAAACCCAAAATGTTTCTTTTATGATTCAGATAGAGGATGCGATTTTAAACAACTTTCTAATTTACTTATATTATCAATTTTATTTTGTTTGCTTGGCACGCAAAAAGATTACTTCTAGCAATGTTTACCCTTGAACGGGAGCACTGAATAGCACACCACTTGTAATCTAGCCCTGTGTTATGTTGGTTAATAAAAATTTACAAATATATCTCAGATCACATTTTTAAATTAGAAATACATAGCCCATCGTACCATATAATGTAGATCTACATCAGACAAGATGGAATCCCCAGCTGTCTCAATTGTCAAGTTACAACTGAGATTTGCTGTTTGTAGGCTTAAAGCATCTGCCCAGCAGTGGAGGGAGAGGGAGGGATGGGTCGTACTCTACAGAAAAAGGGAGAGTTAGGGGGGTCCCTAAATAATGGTCGTGGTGAGGGGGGGAGAGGGACCATAAACTACAGAACAAAAAATACATATAAACAGCTGCCAGTACCTAAGATGGCTGCTACGTGTGGGAGGGGGAGGGTGGAGAACTGTAGGAGTGATCAAGGAGGTGGGAGAGTTAAGGAAGGATCTCTACACTGCAAAAAAAACAAACAAACAAACAAACAAACAAAACAACCTCTAAACTGTTTACAGGCAGACTGTCTGCCAAAACCTAAAATGGTGGTGAGGAGTGTGGGGGGGGGGGGGGGAAATAGCTTTTTGCGAGGGCTCAGATAGGGATGGGGGAGGTGTCAGGGGGGAGGTAATCCCTACACTAAAGCAAATATTAACCTTACAAGCTAACCGATTGACCAGCCTTCTAATTGCCAAAAAAGCAATGGGAAAGCCATTCATGTCTGCTCTTTCTGAACAAAGGGGATCTCAGAGAAGCTTTTACAACCATGATTGTACAAGCGATATGTAAATAATTTCAGTGAGAAACCCAAAGTTTGTGAAAAAAGATAAGACTTTTTTTGATATGATCCTTTTTGACATCACAATGGTGGCATGAAATATACCAAAATGGGCCTAGATCAATACCTTGGGTTGTCTACTTTAAAAAAATAATAATAATATATATATATATATAGTTTTTATAGTTAAATAAAAACAAAGCTCTATTTCTGTTTAAATGGATTGATAGCAAAAATGCTAAAAATTTTCTGGTATTTTGGACAAGTTTTTCTTTGAAATAAAAACAAAAGGAAGAAGGCGCTCCAATGGTGCAATATGTTACAACAAAATGAATCTTTCCCTCTTCCTTTTGTTTTTATGCCTAAAATGTCTATCTGTTTATAAGAAGAGCTGACCTCGGTGATCGTCTACCTTCAACGACAGCCCATGGAGGGTGCCTTTGACTTTTGTTACCATCATCTGGATGGCTACAATTTGGTGACTTTTTCTTTGAAATTCCCGTTAGCTAAGGGGTTAAACAAAATCTTTACAAAGTTCATAAATGATTGCATAATGATTAGTCTGGTCTAGTGTGCAATTAGTTTGCTGTACCATGTGATAAGTCTGGGCTAGCATTTGATTAATCTGGTCTAGCGTGTGATTAGTTTGGTCCAGGGTGTGATTAGTCTGGTCTAGAATGTGATTAGTCTTGTCTAGAATAATGATTCTGGTCCAGTGTGGGATTAGTCTGGTCTACCATGTGATCAGTCTAGCCTAGCATATAATTTGTCTGTTCTAGCGTGTGATTAGTCTTTTTCTTGGGTGTGATTATTATGGTCTACCATGTGATCAGTCTAGCCTAGCATATGATTAGTCTGGTCTAGCGTGTGATTAGTCTTGTCTAGCATGTGAATAGTCTGATCTAGCATATGATTAGTATGATCTATTCTAGAGTGTAATTATTATGGTCTAAAAGTTAAAGTAGTAGCTACTGCTACAAGTCAGCAGCAGCACAACAAATTTTTATTTTAATGTATTGTTTATTATGTGGTCAGGTTTGGCCAAGAACAAAAGTGATGAAACTTATATAGTTATTGGTTGACACAGAAATCAATCTACTGACAAGGATATATTGCCAGATTGCTAATGAATTGTAAAAAAATGTAAATTATTTTGCACCATCCAAATTTGAATGTATATGTTTAGTTTTATATGGATATATGCAGCCCTAAAAAAATCAGTTTGGCTGAATCTTTAGGAACAAATATTTGAGGAATCTAGAATTCTGGAATATTTGTCCACTGCACTTTTTGATATTTGTTTTATTTTTTAAAAGTGCACCTGTAGCGTTATATACTTATGTCTAGTGCACTTGAGAGCCGCGCTAATCCCGACCCTTCTCCTTACAGCCCCAGACTGCGCTAATAGTGCGGCAGATACAAGGGCCTGAGCTAATAGAAGTAGTTCGGCAGATACAAGGGCCTGCGCTAATAGGAGACTTAGCACTGCAGATAGAAGGGCCTGTGCTAATAGGAGAATTATTGTGGCAGATAGAAGGGCCTGCGCTAATAGGAGAATTATTGCGGCAGATAGAAGGGCCTGCACTAATAGGAGAATTATTGCGGCATATACAAGGGCCTGTGCTAATAGGAGACTTAGTGTGGCAAATAGAAGGGCCTGCACTAATAGGAGACTTAGTGCAGCAGATACAAGGGCCTGTGCTAATAGGAGAATTATTGCGGCAGATACAAGGCTTTGCGCTAATAGGAGACTTAGTGCGGCATATACAAGGGTCTGTGCTAATAGGAGACTTAGGCCTAGATTTAGAGTTCGGCGGTAGCCGTCAAAACCAGCGTTAGAGGCTCCTAACGCTGGTTTTGGGCGCCCGCTGGTATTTGGAGTCAGTGATTAAAGGGTCTAACGCTCACTTTTCAGACGCGACTTTTCCATACCGCAGATCCCCCTACGCCATTTGCGTAGCCTATCTTTTCAATGGGATCTTTCTAACGCTGGTATTTAGAGTCGTTTCTGCAGTGAGCGTTAGAGCTCTAACGACAAGATTCCAGCCGCCTGAAAATAGCAGGAGTTAAGAGCTTTCTGGCTAACGCCGGTTTATAAAGCTCTTAACTACTGTACCCTAAAGTACACTAACACCCATAAACTACCTATGTACCCCTAAACCGAGGTCCCCCCACACCGCCGCCACTCGATTAAAATTTTTAACCCCTAATCTGCCGACCGCCACCTACGTTATATTTATGTACCCCTAATCTGCTGCCCCTAACCCCGCCGACCCCTGTATTATATTTATTCACCCCTAACCTGCCCCCCACAACGTCGCCGCCAGCTACTTACAATAATTAACCCCTAATCTTCCGACCGCAAATCGCCGCCACCTACGTTATCCCTATGTACCCCTAATCTGCTGCCCCTAACACCGCCGACCCCTATATTATATTTATTAACCCCTAATCTGCCCCCCTCAACGTCGCCGACACCTGCCTACACTTATTAACCCCTAATCTGCCGAGCGGACCTGAGCGCTACTATAATAAAGTTATTAACCCCTAATCCGCCTCACTAACCCTATCATAAATAGTATTAACCCCTAATCTGCCCTCCCTAACATCGCCGACACCTACCTTCAATTATTAACCCCTAAACTTCCGATCGGAGCTCACCGCTATTCTAATAAATGGATTAACCCCTAAAGCTAAGTCTAACCCTAACACTAACACCCCCCTAAGTTAAATATAATTTTTATCTAACGAAATAAATTAACTCTTATTAAATAACTTATTCCTATTTAAAGCTAAATACTTACCTGTAAAATAAACCCTAATATAGCTACAATATAAATTATAATTATATTATAGCTATTTTAGGATTAATATTTATTTTACAGGCAACTTTGTAATTATTTTAACCAGGTACAATAGCTATTAAATAGTTAAGAACTATTTAATAGTTACCTAGTTAAAATAATAACAAATTTACCTGTAAAATAAATCCTAACCTAAGTTATAATTAAACCTAACACTACCCTATCAATAAAATAATTAAATAAACTACCTACAATTACCTACAATTAACCTAACACTACACTATCAATAAATTAAATAAACACAATTGCTACAAATAAATACAATTAAATAAACTAGCTAAAGTACAAAAAATAAAAAAGAACTAAGTTACAGAAAATAAAAAAATATTTACAAACATAATAAAAATATTACAACAATTTTAAACTAATTACACCTACTCTAAGCCCCCTAATAAAATAACAAAGCCCCCCAAAATAAAAAATTCCCTACCCTATTCTAAATTAAAAAAGTTACAAGCTCTTTTACCTTACCAGCCCTGAACAGGGCCCTTTGCGGGGCATGCCCCAAGAATTTCAGCTCTTTTGCCTGTAAAAAAAAAACATACAATACCCCCCCCCCAACATTACAACCCACCACCCACATACCCCTAATCTAACCCAAACCCCCCTTAAATAAACCTAACACTAAGCCCCTGAAGATCTTCCTACCTTGTCTTCACCATCCAGGTATCACCGATCCGTCCTGGCTCCAAGATCTTCATCCAACCCAAGCGGGGGTTGGCGATCCATAATCCGGTGCTCCAAAGTCTTCCTCCTATCCGGCAAGAAGAGGACATCCGGACCGGCAAACATCTTCTCCAAGCGGCATCTTCGATCTTCTTCCATCCGGTGCGGAGCGGGTCCATCTTGAAGCAGGCGACGCGGATCCATCCTCTTCTTCCGATGTCTCCCGACTAATGACGGTTCCTTTAAGGGACGTCATCCAAGATGGCGTCCCTCGAATTCCGATTGGCTGATAGGATTCTATCAGCCAATCGGAATTAAGGTAGGAATTTTCTGATTGGCTGATGGAATCAGCCAATCAGAATCAAGTTCAATCCGATTGGCCGATCCCATCAGCCAATCAGATTGAGCTCGCATTCTATTGGCTGATCGGAACAGCCAATAGAATGCGAGCTCAATCTGATTGGCTGATTGGATCAGCCAATCGGATTGAACTTGATTCTGATTGGCTGATTCCATCAGCCAATCAGAAAATTCCTACCTTAATTCCGATTGGCTGATAGAATCCTATCAGCCAATCGGAATTCGAGGGACGCCATCTTGGATGACGTCCCTTAAAGGAACCGTCATTAGTCGGGAGACATCGGAAGAAGAGGATGGATCCGCGTCGCCTGCTTCAAGATGGACCCGCTCCGCACTGGATGGAAGAAGATCGAAGATGCCGCTTGGAGAAGATGTTTGCCGGTCCGGATGTCCTCTTCTTGCCGGATAGGAGGAAGACTTTGGAGCACCGGATTATGGATCGCCAACCCCCGCTTGGGTTGGATGAAGATCTTGGAGCCAGGACGGATCGGTGATACCTGGATGGTGAAGACAAGGTAGGAAGATCTTCAGGGGCTTAGTGTTAGGTTTATTTAAGGGGGGTTTGGGTTAGATTAGGGGTATGTGGGTGGTGGGTTGTAATGTTGGGGGGGGGGTATTGTATGTTTTTTTTTACAGGCAAAAGAGCTGAAATTCTTGGGGCATGCCCCGCAAAGGGCCCTGTTCAGGGCTGGTAAGGTAAAAGAGCTTGTAACTTTTTTTAATTTAGAATAGGGTAGGGAATTTTTTTTTTGGGGGGCTTTGTTATTTTATTAGGGGGCTTAGAGTAGGTGTAATTAGTTTAAAATTGTTGTAATATTTTTATTATGTTTGTAAATATTTTTTTATTTTCTGTAACTTAGTTCTTTTTTATTTTTTGTACTTTAGCTAGTTTATTTAATTGTATTTATTTGTAGCAATTGTGTTTATTTAATTTATTGATAGTGTAGTGTTAGGTTAATTGTAGGTAATTGTAGGTAGTTTATTTAATTATTTTATTGATAGGGTAGTGTTAGGTTTAATTATAACTTAGGTTAGGATTTATTTAACAGGTAAATTTGTTATTATTTTAACTAGGTAACTATTAAATAGTTCTTAACTATTTAATAGCTATTGTACCTGGTTAAAATAATTACAAAGTTGCCTGTAAAATAAATATTAATCCTAAAATAGCTATAATATAATTATAATTTATATTGTAGCTATATTAGGATTTATTTTACAGGTAAGTATTTAGCTTTAAATAGGAATAAGTTATTTAATAAGAGTTAATTTATTTCGTTAGATAAAAATTATATTTAACTTAGGGGGGTGTTAGTGTTAGGGTTAGACTTAGCTTTAGGGGTTAATCCATTTATTAGAATAGCGGTGAGCTCCGATCGGAAGTTTAGGGGTTAATAATTGAAGGTAGGTGTCGGCGATGTTAGGGAGGGCAGATTAGGGGTTAATACTATTTATGATAGGGTTAGTGAGGCGGATTAGGGGTTAATAATTTTATTATAGTAGCGCTCAGGTCCGCTCGGCAGATTAGGGGTTAATAAGTGTAGGCAGGTGTCGGCGACGTTGTGGGGGGCAGATTAGGGGTTAATAAATATAACATAGGGGTCGGCGATGTTAGGGCAGCAGATTAGGGGTACATAGGGATAACGTAGGTGGCGGCGTTTTACGGAGCGGCAGATTAGGGGTTAAAAGTGTAATGCAGGGGTCAGCGATAGCGTGGGCGGCAGATTAGGGGTTAATAAGTGTAAGGCTAGGGGTGTTTAGACTCGGGGTACATGTTAGAGTGTTAGGTGCAGACGTAGGAAGTGTTTCCCCATAGGAAACAATGGTGCTGCGTTAGGAGCTGAACGCTGCTTTTTTGCAGGTGTTAGGTTTTTTTTCAGCTCAAACAGCCCCATTGTTTCCTATGGGAGAATCGTGCACGAGCACGTTTTTGATGCCGGCCGCGTCCGTAAGCAGCTCTGGTATCGAGAGTTGCATTTGCGGTAAAAATGCTCTACGCTCCTTTTTTGGAGCCTAACGCAGCATTTGTTTGAACTCTCGATACCAGAGTTAAATTTATGGTGCGGCCAGAAAAAAACCCGCGGAGCGTTAACAGCCCTTTTACCGCCGAACTCTAAATCTAGGCCTTAGTGAACTGTGGACACATTGATCAGAGTGTATATAATTTTTTGATCACTGAACATCCGGTGCATCCTATTGTATATACGATCCCCAAAATACATAAAGATCAAGTAGACCCCCCGTGGCATCCCATAGTGTCCGCAGAGGGGTCACTCTTTCAAAATTTAGCCAAGTACATTGATTTTTATCTACAGGATCTAGTGAAAGCGACTGAAGCATTGCTCTTGGACTCAATACAACTCATGCAATTATTCCAAGATCAAGTTTTTCCAAAGGATTGTATTCTTGTGACACTCAGTGTCAATAGTCTTTATACTGTAATTCCCCACCAGTTGGGAATTGAGGACACAAGACAAGCCGCCATTGCGAGTAACACCTATGATGGTCCACCCATTGAAATCCTCCTTGATTGGCTCTTGCTCTGCCTACAACATAACTATTTCCGTTTTGAGGATACTTTCTACCTTCAACTGGTGGGGACCACAATGGGTTCCAGTATGGCCCCCTCATATGTCAACTTCTTCATGGCCTGGTTTGAGGGGTTGTATATTTTCAAAGATAGAAACCCCAATGTATTTTTATATTGCAGGTATATTGATGATTTGTTGGTCATATGGGGGGGCACACAAACTGAATTGACATCTTGGAAACAACAATTAAACATGGCTGAGGAATCCATTGTCCTTAAAAGCGAATGTGACTCTCAAAAAATCAATTTCTTGGACTTATGCATATACAAATGTGAAGCAGACCAGGGTTGTTTCTTGAGAACGACCCTCTATTCGAAACCTACTGATCGAAACACTCTTCTTCTAAAAAGTAGCTATCACCCCATGGAATTGAAACAAGGTATCATCAAGTCCCAATTCATGAGAGTCATACGCAACAATTCAGAACAAGACCAGAGAGACATCCAGGTTGAGTCCATGAAGAAAAGTTTCTTGAACGTGGTTACAGTTCCAAGATGTTATCTGACACTGTGAAAGAAGTCAGTTGCTACCAACAGTCCTCTCTCTTGCAGAGAAAACCTAAGGCTGCCCAGGTAGAGGCTAACACATCCATCAAATTTATCACCAGCTACACAGAAGCCACCAAATAGGTTGTTGATATCATTAGGGATAATTGGCATCTCATCAACCAAGATCGGACTCTTCCGTTTGAAAATTGCTCACCCCCCAGAGTGGTCCACCGGAGTGGCTCCTGCCTGAAGACGTTGCTTATGAAAACAGACCAATGGCGCAGAAATAGAACCTGGCTTGCTCAAACCAAAACCGGCTGTTACAAGTGTGGCAGCTGCGTAACTTGCAGCTCCCTGATTACTGGTCAAAGATTCCATCACCCGGGTTCCACTAAAACATACACAATAAGACACAGGCTTACGTGCACATCCCAATATGTTGTATATTTCTTGTCTTGTCCCTGTGGCCTCTATTACATTGGGAAGACCAGCACCACCTTTAGGGAGAGACTGGCCAACCACAAAAGTGCCATAAGAGCTGCCTTTAAGGATGACCAGGCTGACCAACCTGTGGCCAGGCATTTTTTGGAGCAGAAACATCCCATTGCCACGCTCCGGGCTATGCTGATAGACACAGTAGCACCTCTGAGAAGAGGTGGTGATCGTAATCAAGAACTGTTAAAGTGTGAATCCAAATGGATCTACCGATTGAACACCATGAGCCCACATGGGCTTAATGCACATTTGGACTTTTCTGTATTCTTTTGAGCTTATTTAGCTTTTTAGGTCCTTTTGTTTTGTTATCTACTCTGTTCTTTTGCTTATATTATTTATCTTGCACTGTTTGTCCCGAGTTTGTTGGTGTCACTGTGATTATGGGTATTGTTGATTTTGAGGTAGCTTTGGTCTTGAGTCATCTGACCTGACCTCACATCATCCACTATGTAGTGGGTTTTGGCTGGTTGTACTGCATTGTCTCTCTACCCTGCCTGTCGTCTGATCTGGCTATCTTTGATACAAGGTAGGGTCGAACATGTACCATGGGTGCCTGTGCGCTCCCCCACTGACTGAGCCTGGGTTTCTCATATCAATGCTGGGTTAGTGGCTCTAGTATCCCTGCTCACTTTATTATCAGTTTGCGATTGTCAGTATAACGCTGGTGCTCTGCCCATCGTGGACCAGCTGGTTCCATGACTCCCTTTATTTAAGGCGTGTTCCACTTGGTTAGTGCCATAGGCTTGTTTTTGATTCAAGATCGTTGCTATCCAGCAGGTTCCAGATATATCGGAGTATTTGACATTTTTTATAAATTGTTTTTACCTTGCTAGCAATTGCCCAACTTTGTGTGTTACCAGTGTCTACCCCTTCATATGTTGGAACTTGCTACTTCGTGGCACCATTATTGACACTCACGCTACTAGCTAGTTTAGACTTAGGGTTGGTTGCCGTTGGCAACACTTGGTGTTTTATATATCTATTCTACATATGGTCTCGTGCTGTGTGGGTTCTTGTGTTTATAAGTCTCGCTGTGGTATCTGTATGATCAGCATACCTTGGTTTGTGCATTTGTTATCATTGGCGTTTAAATTTATGTCTGCCTATGATGACCTTTGGTGACTTGCACGCTTGTTATTTACTACACATTTCATGTGTTGTCTCTAAGGTAGAAGTCCTGGGCATTGTTTTTACCCCTTGGTGTTGATTAGTTTTTATCATCTTTCAGTGCCAGCGCTCTTTGAATATTTTATCATATTGGCATTGTATATTGTGGATGTAACTGATGTGCTGATATCAGCACATTTTATTGCTATTTGATCCGGACAAATTGCCTATGAGTAATTATTTGGTCTTACCACTTATGTGGTTTATATTGCCATATAGCAGGCTTTAACATTGTGTATTTCTCTAACATCCCTCTGTACTGATCATCAGATTTGATTGAACACTAAGTGTTGAGGTGTGATACGTATATTTCTATCTAATTCCTGATATCCTATATGGCTGAGTATGTATTATGGGCGATTGTGCGCTCTTTCACTCCACTTGCCGGGCCATTGTTTCCTATACCATTGTCGGACTTGTGTTTGGTGAATATCTATTCACCTTACAATCAGCTGTGTGGTTGTCATAACAACCTAGGGCGCTGGCTATGCTCAGCCTATCATGGACCGATTGCCTCTATTTAAAGTGCGTTATACGTGGCTAGCGTCACTCGTCTTACTTGGATCTGAGAACACTGCTGTTCGGCATCTTAAAGGTATATATTGTTTATATATTATCCGTGTATTGCGCTGTCTTTGTTTGCCATGGCCAGTTCTCACACGTTACCAGGGTCCATCCCTTTAGTTCATTAAAACTGCTGCCTCGTTGTAACATTAGTGATATACAAGTTATTTAATATATGATATTTAGGCGATTAGCCGCTGGTAACCCTTGATGTGTAGCATAAGTATACTGCACACGATAATGTCCTACGTGGGCCTCTGTTCCTATTAGTTTTTTTCTATGTTTAATTGCATGTCCAGCATACCACGGTCTGAGCATCTATAATTAATGGCGTTTAGTTTCTTTTTGGACTATGGGGATTTTTGGCGTCTTGCACGTGTTTCACTTTGTATTTAATATGTTGACTGTATGGTGCGTGTTTAATGAACTTTATTTACACCTTGCTGTTGTCTATTTATCACTATCATCTATGGTCTGCCTGCCTGCCTCTGTGTCAGTGTTCCTTTTATATTGTATTCTAACATTCTGGCATCGAGCTTAGTGGCTGTATTCGATGGGCTGATTTTAGAGTACATTGTTGCTTTTGTGCACTGAAATTGCCTAACTGTGATTTTTTGGATACATTACCTATGTGTTTCATACTATGTTAGTTGTTGCCATCTGTTAGTAGCTCCTTTGATTACATTTCGTACCTCATTCATTCGGGGTTGTTCTTTGGATATCCTTTGTTGGATTATTGTTGATTCGCTGTATTTGACTGTTTAGTCATTTTTATTGTGTTTGGTGATGGTTAGATAGGTTGTTTTTTCACTGTTTTTGTTTTTCTGTTTCATTATCTTATAACATACTATCTTTAGCATTCCTTTGTGTCTGTTTTTCAGATTATAATTGTCCTGTTGAAGGCCCAACTGAGGGCCGAAACGTCGACCATGTTTTAGTGATTCTACTAAATAAAGAAACTATTCATCTTCTAAACAAACCCTGAGAGTGCCCTTTTTATATGGATATTCGTATTTATTGTTTCTGAGGATTGCACACAGGTCGTGGCTACTCCACCTGGTTGGAGTTCTGGGCTGTACTATACTGACTATATATAGTGATGTGCAGTCACTAGAGGCAGTTGAGGCAGTGCTTCACCTCTCATATGGGCAAAAAAATATATTTTTTTATTGGCTTTAAAAAAATTAAAAAAATAAAAATTGCAATTTTTTTTCCCCAGCATTTTTTTTTCACAGCTACATGTTGTGCAATGGAGAAGCACAATCAGGTCTGCCCACCATTACACAACATGCTGCGCCATCTACTGGATGAAAGTGGTTAAGATCATTGCATGGCCCATTAACTGCTTATTTGAGGCAGTCCTATTTGGGCTGAACCAATCCAGTGAGAGGCATTAGTAAGTGGAACTTAGGGTTGGGGCTGGATATTAAATCATATAAAACAAAACAAAAACAACTTTCATTTATTTTGTTGCTGTCCTGTGAAGCTGCCAGCTTTTGCTAAAGTGAAAAAGAGAGTTCTGTATTTCCCCTCTAAGTGCAGTGGAATGTTCCACTGTCACTTCCTTAATACAGACAGAGGCAGAACAGGAAGAGAGATGCAGTCAATGAGCAGTGTTTTAGCCACATCTTAGTAAGTTCTGCAACCTTAGATTTCACTGAAAGGGATTCTGTTAGTGAAAATTATAATTTAATGAATGTGGTTTAGTGTTTTTTTTTTTTTTACTGTTTTACAACAGTTAAAGGATCATTTTTGTATTTTGTTTCCTCAAACTTTACACCCACTAACTTAGCAGCTTGCCTCTGTACTAATTTATAGTCTTACTTTCTGAACTCTCTGTAGTTCTGCTGTTTTATTACTTAAAAATGCAATGGTCCCTCTCCCCCCCCACCCTTGTGTGTGTGTGTGTCTCTCTATCTATCCATCTCTCTTCTTATGTGTTTTTTTCCCCCATGGTCTCTTTCTCTCTCTCTTCCTCCCCCTCTGACTCTCTCATCCCTTATGTGTCTCTCTAACCCTCTGTGTTTGATTGTCTGTGTCTCTCTCTTTCTCTCTCTCTAACCCTCTGTGTGTGAATGTGTCTCTCTTTCTCTCTCTCTCTTTCTCTCTCTCTCTAACTCTGTGTGTGATTGTGTCTCTCTCTCTCTCTCTCTCTCTTTCTCTCTCTAACTCTCTCTTTCTCTCTCTCTCTAACTCTGTGTGTGTGATTGTGTCTCTCTCTCTCTCTCTCTCTCTCTCTCTCTCTCTCCCACGCCCTCTGTGTGTGATTGTGTCTCTCTCTTTCTCTCTCTCTAACCCTCTGTGTCTCTCTCCCCCTGTCTCTCTCTCCCTCTCCCACCGAGTGCTTTTCTGTGTTTCTGTCTACCTTTTATTTATTTAATTAATGAATTGGTAGTGCCATCTGATAGTGTGGCTTTATTTAAAGGGGTGGGGTCAAGCGCCCCACCATCTTTAAATTTCACCAGCCGCCACTGGATCAAGACATTTTTATATTTACTGAATAATGAAAGAATCTATAAGCATAATTTGCAGCATTAAAGTAAAAAGTATGTTTTAAACATATTTTAACCCTTTGAGTGCTAATGACGGCTCTGAGCTGTCACAGAGTTTCTCACTCTGGTGCTAATGACGGCTCAGAGCCGTCATGAGCACTCTCCCACCTTGAGGGAGATCTGGGGGCTCCTTACTGATCCTACCCGAGCGATCACGCCTGTAGAGTGATAGGCATCGACGGGCTTCACCTGATGCGCGGTGACGTCACGCGCAATTACGTGATGACATCACCGCGCAACTTTATTTATACTTAACAATGTTAAGTATAGGAGGAGGGGGCATGCTGCTTAGAAGCCTGTATCTCAAGCATCTAAGCAGCTACAGACCCCCAAGACCCATTGTTGGAAAGGCAATCGCCTAACCTTTCCAACAGTGTAAGTCTTGGGGTTCTGTAAAAAGAAATAAAAAAGTTTAAAACATTTTTTTCAAAAATTTCAAAAATAAAAATAAATAAATAAAATATTAGCACCCAGGTGGGAAATGGCTTAGCAGCCAAAGGGTTAATGGGCATGGATTTCTATATCTCATAATCAGAGCAAGCATTTTGTTATCTGGCAAGAGTTTCTGTTACAATCCTTTAGACTAAAATCAGATGTTTACTAAGTTGACCAATTTTCCAAGAAACCATTTAAAGGGACATGAAACCCATATGTTTTCTTTCATGATTTAGAAAGAGCATGCAATTTTAAATAACTTTCCAATTTACATCTAATATCTAATTTTCTTCATTCTTTTCATATCCTTTGTTGAAAATCATATCTAAATATGCTCAGTAGCTGCTGATTGGTGGCTGCACATAGATACCTCATGTGATTGGCTCACCCATGTGCATTGCTATTTCTTCAACAAAGGATATCTAAAGAATGAAGGCGTATCCTAGCCACTGCCTCACCAGCCTCTGACGTTACTGCATGTCACTGCTATATATATATATATATATATATATATGTGTGTGTGTATGTAGGTGTGTATGTATTTATATATGTGCATGGATGTGTATGTGTGTATATGTGTGTATATATATGTAATTATATATGTGTATTGATGTGTGTGTTTATGTGTGTGTATGTGTGTGTATGTTTGTGCGCACATACATTATTATGATTTTTTTATTTATAAAGCGCCAACAGATTCCGCAGCCCTGTCCATGAGTAACAAAGGTAAAAGGACAGTACAATAGTAGACACCAGACAAAATTTAACAAACAAATACAGGGGGAATTGGGATATGTGTACATAGACACATATACACATATATACATACACACATACCAATCCACACACATATATACTGTACAGAAACACACAAACATGCACACACACACACATATATATATATACACAACACACAGAGAAAGTCCAGCACTCGCTTACAAGCTCTCAGCTAAGATTAAAAGCAAAACTGGAAGAGTTAGTTACCGCATCTGGCCAAATGGGACAAGCCCAGGTACCACGTCAAGGTCTCTTCCAAAACCTGGGTCCCTAATACAGCCACACAATGCAAGCTCTCAATCAAACAAACTGGGAACAAGTCAGGGTTCACAGACTTATGTAATCTCCCTAGACATATACAAAACACGGAAGGGGACTGTACTCTCAAACTGGACTGGGTACACATCCCATGACCCTGTAACATGCTCAGCCCTGGGTGCTATAGCACTCTCAGGAAGCTGTGCTGTCTCCCGAGTCATGGGCAGTTAACCCCAGACAAGCCTGGGTGCAAGGCCCATAGGAAAAATTACAAAACAAATTAATACAACACACAGAGAAAGTCCAGCACTCGCTTACAAGCTCTCAGCTTGTTACTCTGGAGACAGCACAGCTTCCTGAGAGTGCTATAGCACCCAGGGCTGAGCATGTTACAGGGTCATGGGATGTGTACCCAGTCCAGTTTGAGAGTGTGCTGTATTAATTTGTTTTGTAATTTTCCCTATGGGCCTTGCACCCAGGCTTGTCTGGGGTTAACTGCCTGTAACTCTGGAGACAGCACAGCTTCCTGAGAGTGCTATAGCACCCAGGGCTGAGCATGTTGCAGGGTCATGGGATGTGTACCTAGTCCAGTTTGAGAGTGCAATCTCCTTCCGTGTTTTGTATATATATATATATATATATATATATATATATATATATATATATATATATATATATATATATATACACACTATATATACAATATATAATAGAGCTCCACTTACAATCTAGGCCTTTCAGATTTTAATATAAATGTAAAATTATGTGTATTAAAATAGTTTAGCATTACATTTTCATTATTTATTCTCCCCCCTTCTTGTACTTTAATTCTGAAAATTGTGGGTTTTACAATTCCTGTTGGAAAATAAGTGCACAGTCCATACGTAACACTTTTATATTCCATACAGCCATTGGTTTCACATACTAATGACCTATTTATAACTGTCCCTGATTGGTCTCCTCAGAGAAGGAAATCTAGGTTACAACATGGCAGCTCCCATTTTATGGAGACTTAAATTTTACACTTTTGTTTAAAAAATTTATAAACTAAATTAACAAAAAAAATACGTCTGCATGTTAATCTCAGGCAATTTTTTTCTTTGAATATATCATTCTGCCTAGTATTTATTTATTATATATTGTCCCTTTAATTAGCTATGTTTTACTTTCCCTTTGCTGCGGATCCTTTACTTCTGTAACTGTCTTTTTTTTTACTGGATTTTGTTTTACATATTTTTTTGTAAAGTTACAGTTCTTCATAGTGATTGGATGGTTTAGAAAATCAATGAAAAACAAAATCAGATGATCTGCAGTAGAGTTTTTGTTTATGGCGATACCAATGGGAAACTAGAGCACTTTATGGTAGTTTACTTATTGTTTAATTCCTTTTTAAGGTCATTATCATTTATTTTAATAGAGGCTGCGTGAAATAGTAAACCCCCTCATATAATAAAACAATCTTGCAACACAATCTTGTTAAACAAATGAATATATAAATAAACACGTGTACTGCATGATTGTTTAATGGAATTTTCATAAACCATCACAAAAGCAAAAGAAAAGTGGGCCATAATAAATAAATATATATATATTTAAACAGGCTTAGATAGGAAGGCACACTCCAACAAACAAACACCCTGGTTGTGTTGCTGCTGGCTTGTAGCACAATCACTAGTGACTGTTTTAATTTATTTAAGTTTAAGCTCCTGTTAAGTTGCTCCTCTGCTGCCCTAAAGAAATGAAATAAGTGAGTTAATGAATTTCCTGTAACAAACAATTAATGTAGTCGAAATTTAACCAGACTGAATGACCTAAGAAATAATCTTGCATGAAACAAAACAAATAAAATCGTGATGAATTATTCATCCAAAATAATTTGTTTTGGTCTGTACACGTCTATTATTTCTTGCTGATTTGCTTTTGTGTGGCTTTAAATTAACCATGCTCCTCTTTTGCAACCAAATGGTTAATTTCCCCGTATTAATCATATTTGCAAATCAATCATAATGAATTCATCATAGCTGCGCAACCTAAAAGGAACAGACGTTCACATTTCAGACTCCGGCGCTCTGGATTTGCAGAGAGACACATTGCTAAATACTGCATTACACACAGATTATATCCCCAGAATACTGATTTCCTCTGCTTTCCTTCTCTGTACCACACTGTATACTGGATAAAACACCATACAATTGTCATTTAATATTGTGCAGTCAAACAATAAAGCTTTCCCAGTAAACTGTAGGTCCCATTGGATAAAATCGTATGTTCTGTTGTACCTAATGTGTCAACATGAGAATAAAATCTCTTGTTTAAGGAAAGTCAGTTTTACATGCATTGTGTGTCATGTCACAAATAATACTCAATATTAAAGGGAAAAGGAAAGTCACAATTAAACTTGCTTAAATGTGCTTTGTTCTCTTAGTATCCCTTGTTGAAAAAGAATACACACATATACACCAGTGGGAGCTGCTGTTACTTGGTGCCTGCACACATTTGTCTCTTGGCTAACTAGATGTGTTCATCGTTCCTTCAGCAAAGGATAACAAGAGAACAAAGCAAATTTGATAATAGAAGTAAATTGGAAAGTTGTTTAAAATTGTATGTTCTATCTGGAACATAAAAGAACATTTTTGGGTTTACTATCCCTTTAACCCCTTAATGACCGAGGACGTGCAGGGTACGTCCTCTAAAAAAAGGCAGTTAACGCCTGAGGACGTACCCTGCACGTCCTCAGTCTGGAAAGCAGCTGGAAGCGATCCTGCTCGCTTCCAGCTGCTTTCCGGTTATTGCAGTGATGCCTCGACATCGAGGCATCCTGCAATAACACTTTCTGGCCATCCGATGCAGAGAGAGCCACTCTGTGGCCCTCTCTGCACCGGACATCGATGGCCGGTATCGTTGGTGGGTGGGAGCCGACTTGGGAGGCGGGTGGGAGGCCATCGGTGTGATCTGGAAGGTGGAGGGGGGCGGGATCGGGGGCGGAGCCTTCGGGGGCGCGCACGGGCGCGCGCGCGTGCACTGTGGGTGGCGGGCGGGCGCGTGCATGGGGCGGGAGCGGGTGGGAACCGCTACACTACAGAAAAAAAGTAAAGAGTAAGTGTATTAAAAAAATGAAATAAACATTTTAAAAATAAAGCATTTAAGCGATCTGGAAGGGGTGGGGGGTTGGTATTGGGGGGGGGGGAAGCTACACTACAGAAAAAGGAATTTTTTTTAATAAAAACACATATTTTCACTAAAATGGGTACTGGCAGACAGCTGCCAGTACCCAAGATGGCGCACATTAAGTCAGAGGGGGAGGGTTAGAGAGCTGTTGGGGTGGGGGATCAGTGAGGTTGGGGGCTAAGGGGGATCCTACACAGAAGCATATGTAAATATGCTAAAACAAAATGCACAAAAATGCACAAATTTTCCTTTTATTTTAGTACTGGCAGAGTTTCTGCCAGTACTTAAGATGGCGGGGACATTTGTGGGGTAGGGGAGGGAAGAGAGATGTTTGGGAGGGATCAGGGGGTCTGATGTTTCAGGTGGGAGGCTGATCTCTACACTAAAGCTAAAATTAACCCTGCAAGCTCCCTACAAGCTACCTAATTAACCCCTTCACTGCTAGCCATAATACACGTGTGATGCGCAGCGCCATTTAGCAGCATTCTAATTACCAAAAAGCAACGCCAAAGTCATATATGTCTGCTATTTCTGAACAAAGGGGATCCCAGAGAAGCATTTACAACCATTTGTGCCATAATTGCACAAGCTGTTTGTAAATGATTTCAGTGACAAACCTAAAATTGTGAAAAATGTAATGTTTTTTTTAATTTGATCGCATTTGGCGGTGAAATGGTGGCATGAAATATACCAAAATGGGCCTAGATCAATACTTGGGGTTGTCTACTACACTACACTAAAGCTAAAAATACCCCAAAAAGCTCCTTACATGCTCCCTAATTAACCCCTTCACTGCTGGGCATAATACACGTGTGGTGCGCAGTGGCATTTAGCGGCCTTCTAATTACCAAAAAGCAATGCCAAAGCCATATATGTCTGCTATTTCTGAACAAAGGGGATCCCAGAGAAGAATTTACAACCATTTATGCCATAATTGCACAAGCAGTTTGTAAATAATTTCAGTGAGAAACTGAAAGTTTGTGAAAAAATTTGTGAAAAAGTGAACAATTTTTTGTATTTGATCGCATTTGGCGGTGAAATGGTGGCATGAAATATACCAAAATGGGCCTAGATCAATACTTTGGGATGTCTTCTAAAAAAAAATATATATATGTCAATGGATATTCAGGGATTCCTGAAAGATATCAGTGTCCCAATGTAACTAGCGCTAATTTTGAAAAAAATATGTTTTGAAAATAGCAAAGTGCTACTTGTATTTATGGCCCTATAAGTTACAAAAAAAGCAAAGAAGATGTAAACATTGGGTATTTCTAAACTCAGGACAAAATTTAGAAACTATTTAGCATGGGTGTTTTTTGGTGGTTGTAGATATGTAACAGATTTTGGGGTTCAAAGTTAGAAAAAGTGTGTTTTTTTCCATTTTTCCTCATATTTTATAATTTTTTTTATAGTAAATGATAAGATATGATGAAAATAATGGTATTTTTAGAAAGTGCATTTAATGGCGAGAAAAACGGTATATAATATGTGTGGGTACAGTAAATGAGTAAGAGGAAAATTTCAGCTAAACACAAACACTGCAGAAATGTAAAAATAGCCTTGGTCCCAAACGGACAGAAAATGGAAAAGTGCTCTGGTCACTAAGGGGTTAAGCTTAGTCTGTAGAAAAGAATACATTGTGTCACTTACAATGAGGATAAGGTGCAGTGAGGGAGTCTGGGTATTCTGTCAGTAATGGAATAAGACTGTATTAGTAAATGTCCCAGTTTTCCAGGTTGGCTTCTGAACACAGTGTATACCAGGAATGTATTGCTGACTGTAGCCTTATACAAGGGGACAGATTGTGTTTTAAGTACATGACAAAGGATTCTGCCAGGGACGGCTGCTCTGAATACTGAGTCCTTGGAGGAATAAGAAGTTCAAAGAAATATCTTAAATAATTCCTGTTCCTGTATTCAACTGTCTCTGTGGCATCATATAATGGTCTAATCACCCCTGCTGCCAGCACCACCCCAAACATACCAGCGTGACTGCCAGGCATGCTCATACAGGAAAAGGGCTATGAATCATATTTACTAAGTTCTACTAAGCTACAGTTTCATGATAGCTTCCAACATCACAGGTAAGGAGCAATGCAATATTAAAGGGACACTGAACCCAATTTTTTTCTTTTGTGATTCAGATAGAGCATTCAATTTTAAGCAACTTTCTAATTTACTCCTATTATCAAATTTTCTTCATTCTCTTGCTATCTTTATTTGAAAAGCAAGAATGTAAGTTTAGATGCCGGCCGATTTTTGGTGAACAACCTGGGTTGTTGATTGGTGGATAAATTCACCCACCAATAAACAAGTTCTGTCCAGTGTACTGAACCAAAAATTGTCTGGCTTCTTAGCTTAGATGCCTTCTTTTTCAAATAAAGATAGCAAGAGAACGAAGAAAAATTGATAACAGGAGTAAATTAGAAAGATGCTTAAAATTGCATGCTCTATCTGAATCATGCAAGAAAAAAAAAATGGGTTCAGTGTCCCTTTAATTTACCAGAAATATATATATATTTTTTTTAGTAACAGTTTTGGGATCATTTTTTTAAAAAAATAGTATTTTTTAGAATGTTCAGCAGATGTAGATTAAGACCTATGAGGGCCCTAAACAAGATCCTATATCGTTGCCCCCAAACCAATAATAAAAAACTCACTGTGTACACTGACCAAGGAGCAAGCTTACTTAATAACTCCATACATACAGACAAACTAACAAACATGAAAAATAATAAGATATCTACATTTTTATGGGGCCCTTCTATGTGATGGGCTGTAGGCAGGTAACTAGTTTTCCTTTTGTGTAATCTTATTGTGATAAAAGGATTCAGAGGCCCATTTCTAATATAATAGAATTTTCACACTAATTGCCTTCCCCAGCATTTTAGAGGGTTAACCCCACAATCACTTACATAACAGAAGTTTTTTAAACAAATTTGTGATAGCGCCCCCTATACCTTAGGAACAGCAGCTGTATTCCAATCCATTTAAAACACTCCTCCAGCAGCTTTTCACTTGATTTTTGGACTTTATTGAAAACCAGTTATTTTATGGTAAATTCAGCAGCAAGAACGGCTTTTTGCAATATCTGTTCTTAAGTGATAAAATCTGCACCAGCACATTAGGCCTCAATACCATATTTACCCGCTGCCAACGTTATAGTGTAACCGTGTATCATTTTCTTCCATGAAAGTGAAAATCTCCATGAGTTATAGATTTGTGTTTTTAACAATATTTTATTATTATATCATAAATGTAATTGAAGAAGTTTTACTAATAGATGGCTCATTTATTGCAATGGAACGGCTTACAAAAAGAAACGAAGAATCAAACAATGGATTCGCTTTTCAGGGAAGTGAGCCAAATCAGTATGGAATTAATTGGAATTTCCTCAGATATCATAACTTAGGGTCACACTACTTGTGTATTTAGAGCCTTTAATCCATGAAACTATCTTGAAATTATGTGTATTCACTAAATGCCAATAAATCAGCTAGATTACGAGTTTTGCGTTATGAGTATAACGCTGCTTTTTCCCTAACGCCGCTATTACAAGTCTTGTAGGTATAGCTGTACCGCACACTTTTTTGGCCGTCACGCAACGTCAGTACCGCACTTTTAAAAAAGTCCTTTTTCAATTGGACTTCCATAGCGCTGGTATTACAAGTTTTGCCTGGGAGGCCAAAATGTGAACGGTACAGCCTATACCGACAAGATCCATAGCGCCATCTAAAGTCAGTAGTTATGAGTTTTACGTTACAAAGCTGTAGCAAAAAACTCATAACTAAAGTGTTACAAAGTACACTAACACCCAAAAACTTCCTATTAACCCCTAAACCGAGGCCCTCCCGCATCGCTAACACTAAAATAAAATTATTAACCCCTAATCTGCCACTTAAATTTTTTATTAACTCCTATTCCGCCTCTCCCTAACATCGTCACCACTAAAATAAAATTATTAACCCCTAAACCGCTGCCCTCCCGCATCAAAAACACTATTTAAATATAATTAACCCCTAATCTTCCATCCACCCACTCCACCGCTATAATAAACCTATTAACCCCTAAACCTAACCCTAACACCCCCTAACTTAAATATAATTAAAATAAATCTAAATAAAACCTACTATTAATAACTTAACAATTCTTATTTAAAACTAAATACTTACCTATAAAATAAACCCTAAGCTAGCTACAATATAACTAATAGTTACATTGTATCTAACTTAGGCTTTATTTTTATTTCACAGGTAAGTTTGTATTTATTTTAACTAGGTAGACTAGTTAGTAAATAGTTATTAACTATTTACTAACTACCTAGTTAAGATAAAATTAAATTAATTAAATTAACAAAATAAAATTATCTAAAGTACAAAAAAACAAAACACTAAATTACACAAAATAAAAAAGAAATTATCAAAAATAAAAATGAATTACTCCTAATCTAATAGCCCTATGAAAATAAAAAAGCCCCCCCAAAATAAAAAAAAAACCCTAGCCTACACTAAAATGCCAATGGCCCTTAAAAGGGCCTTTTGCAGGGCATTGCCCCAAAGAAATTAGCTCTTTTACCTGCAAAACAAAATACAAACAACCAAACCCCCCCAAATAAAATCCTATCTAAATAAACCTAAGCTCCCCATTGCCCTGAAAAGGGCACTTAGCTCTTTTACATTGCCCAAAACCCTAAGCTAAAAATAAAACCCACCCAATAAACCCTTAAAAAAACCTAACACTAACCCCCGACGATCCACTTACAGTTTTTGAAGACCGGACATCCATCCTCATCCAGATGGCGAAATCCTCATTAAAGTGGGCAGAAGTCCTCATTGAAGCCGGCAGAAGTCTTTATCCAAGCGAGAAGAAGTCTTCATCCAGACGGCATCTTCTATCTTCATCCATCCGGCGCGGAGCGAGTCCATCTTCAAGACATCCGGCGCAGAGCATCCTCTTCTTACGATGTCTCTTGAAGAATAAAGTTTCCATTTAAATGACGTCATCCAAGATGGCGTCCCTTACATTCTGATTGGCTGATAGAATTCTATCAGCCAATAGGAATTAAGGGGGGAAAATCCTATTGGCTGTTGCAATCAGCCAATAGGATTGAGCTTTCATCCTATTGGCTAATCCAATCAGCCAACAGGATTGAGCTCACATTCTTTTCGCTATACCAATCAATAGAATGCAAGTTCAATCCTATTGGCTAATTGGATCAGCCAATAGGATGAAAGTTCAATTCTATTGGCTGATTGCAACAGCCAATAGGATTTTTCCCCCCTTAATTCCTATTGGCTGATAGAATTCTATCAGCCAATCGGAATGTAAGGGACGCCATCTTGGATGACGTCATTTAAAGGGAAACTTAATTCTTTAATAGCCATCGAAAGAAGAGGATGCTCCATGCCAGATGTCTTGAAGATGGACCCGCTCTGTGCCGGATGGATGGAGATAGAAGATGCTGTCTGGTTGAAGACTTCTGCCAGCTTGGATTAAGACTTCTGCCAGCTTCGATGAGGACTTCTGCCCGCTTGGATGAGGACTTCGCCGCCTGTATGAGGATGGATGTCCGGTCTTCAAAAACTGTAAGTGTATCATCGGGGGTTAGTGTTAGGTTTTTTTAAGGGTTTATTGGGAGGGTTTTATTTTTAGCTTAGGGTTTGGGCAATGTAAAAAAGCTAAATGCCCTTTAAAGGGCAATGCCCATCCAAATGCCCTTTTCAGGGCAATGGAGAGCTTAGGTTTATTTAGATCGGATTTTATTTGGGGGGTTGGTTGTGTGGGTGGTGGGTTTTACTGTTGGGGGATTGTTTGTATTTTTTTACAGGTAAAAGAGCTGATTTCTTTGGGGCAATTCCCCCGCAAAAGGCCCTTTTAAGGGCCATTGACAGTTTACTGTAGGCTAGGGTTTTTTTTTATTTTGGGGGGGCTTTTTTATTTTCATAGGGTTATTAGATTAGGAGTAATTCATTTTTATTTTTGATAATTTCTTTTTTTATTTTGTGTAATTTAGTGTTTATTTTTTTGTAATTTAGATAAATGTATTTTTTTAATTTAATTTATTTAATTTTATTGTAATGTTAGGTGTTAGTGTAACTCAGGTTAGGTTTAATTTTACAGGTAACTTTGTATTTATTTTAACTAGGTAGCTAGTAAATAGTCAATAACTATTTACTAACTAGTCTACCTAGTTAAAATAAATACAAACTTAACTGTGAAATAAAAATAAAACCTAAGATAGCTACAATGTAACTATTAGTTATATTGTAGCTAGCTTAGGGTTTATTTTACAGGTAAGTAAGTATTTAGTTTGAAATAGGAATTATTTAGTTATTAATAGTAGGTTTTATTTAGAATTATTTTAATTATGTTAAAGTTAGGGGTGTTAGGGTTAGGGTTACGTTAGGGTTAGACTTAGGGTTAGAGTTAGGTTTAGGGGTTAATATATTTATTTAGTGTTAGTGATGTGGGAGGCCAGAGGTTTAGGGGTTAATAACTTTAGTATAGTGGTGGCAGCAACATTGGGGGGCAGATTAGGGGTTTATAAATGTATGTAGGTGGCGGCAACGTTGGGGGCAGCAGATTAGGGGTTAATAAGTGTAGGAAGGTGGCGGCTACATTGGGGGCGGCAGATTAGGGCTTAATAAATTTATGTAGGTGGCAGCAACATTGGGGGCGGCAGATTAGGGGTCAATAAGTGTAATGTAGGTGTCGGCGATGTCGGGGGCGGCAGATTAGGGGTGTTTAGATATGATATATTTTGCTTCATTTTTTAGATATCCTTTGTTGAAGGAATAGCAATGCACATGGGTGAGCCAATCACATGAGGCATCTATGTGCAGCAAACAATCAGCAGCTACTGAGCATATCTAGATATGCTTTTCAGCAAAGCATATCAACAAAATTAAACAAATTAGATAATAGAAATAAATTAGAAAGTTGTTTAAAATTGCATGCTCTTTCTAAAACATGAAAGAAAAAAAATTGGGGATTCATGTCCCTTTTAAAGTTAAAAGTATTAGCAGCAATGTTTTGTATATAGTGTGCAAGACACTTCACTATGATGTTAGGAGTGGCTCTGTGTGGGACATACAGAAAATGCAGCGAGCAGGCTCACACAAAGCCAGGAACAGGCAAACAAGTGACATTATATCTGGTTAGTTAGGAGCACAGTTAATGGTTCAACCAGGGAATGCAAGTTTTACAGATCTTGGGGGAACAACATCAACTGGTTAATTTGAATATAAATATAATGGGATCTAAGTAAAAAGACAAACAAACAAAAAACCTGCTCTAGGTCAGCAAGTATAGATTAGCACATTAGTTGTAATAATGTAGATCTGAAACAAGGGGCAAAATCATAAACCTGTTGTAAAAAGCAGCCATATTTTAAAATACTATCTCCCAGTTTTAACACTGAGTCTCTAATACGTAACATACAACAATAAAGTCAGAAAAATATATCCCTGGTGTTGTAAGATACATAACTTTTTCTGGGTATGACCATTAGTTTGTGCAATTGGAATAGATGGCATTTTAATTTGCTTTCAGCACACACAGTAGAAAAGAATAACGAGTGTGGAGATGGACAAATAATCAATACAGGTTTGATAAGATACATATGTAAGTTCTGCACATACAAGACAATGCTATAAAGGAATCCAAATAAAATCTACACCGTGCTTATGAAATGTCCCCAGCAATAGGCACTTGTCAGTATGTCCCAACATGATGAGCTCAGCATAAGACAAGCAGAGCAAACAGAACAATATAAACCTTTCAGTTGGGGGCGGGGGGTTAAGGAAAGAAAGGGGGAGGCAGAGAAAAGGGATCCCAGGTCCTCCATTTGTGGAAATATACAAAATCTCAGTCAGGTTGTGTCACTAGAGTTGCCAACTGTCCTCCACAAAAACACAGCTCATGTTATAAGTAATTGGGAGGGGCTGGTGGGAGGGGTTACATTGTGGACCCTGCCCAAAGTGCTACCTTAGGCCTCACTCTTGATCCTATCTTATATAATTGTCACAACTGATGATTTAATCCCTTTGGCTTCCAGTAACACACAAATCAGTGATGTTATCTCACTGACTGCCGGTAACACACATAGCAGTGATGTTACCTCACTGACCACCACTAACACACATAGCAGTGATTTTACCTCACTTACTGCCAGTAACACACAAAACAGTGATATTACATCACTGACTGCCAGTAACACACATATCAGTGATGTTACTCCACTGACTGCCAGTAACACACATAGCGGTGATGTTACCTCACTGACTGCCAGTAACATACATAGCAGTGATGTTACCTCACTGACTGCCAGTAACACACATAACAGGGATGTTACCTCACTGACTGCCAGTAACAATAACATAGCAGTGATTTGACTACTTGATTTACAGTAGTGCACAGTGTATTTATACCCTCATGGGTACCAGTAAAAAACACAAAGCAGAGTTTTCACCTCAGTGACTACAAGTAACATACACAGCAGGGTTTAGAAATTTGCATATGAGCCTGCCTAGATTTAGCTTTCAACAAAGAATACCAAGAACCAAGAGAACAAAGTAAATTTGATGCTAAAAGTAAATTGGAAAGTTGTTTAAAATGACATGCCCTACATGAGTCATGAAAGTTTAATTTCCCTTTAAGTGTCCAGTATTTTGTATAGATTTTACTAGAGAGGCTGCTGAAATACTAAACACCTGACAAGTGTTACCCTGACAACACCATCCTATTGGCAAACCATCGCTGTCAGCAAGATTCCAAAAGATGTGCTTATGAAAGAGCGAGTATTGTCTAACAAGTACATACAACTCATGCCTTTGTTTCTGCCTACTCTAAAATAAATATAAGAGGAGCACATGGTCCCTATTTCATGGATAGGGAAATGTATTTTATAGCAATAAAATATGGAAAAATGTATTTTTGTGTGAAAACCATGTACGACTTTATTAACTTTTGACTGAAACAACTGAGATTTGTGAAAGTGATACAAATTAATAAAATGAAACCCAAAATATATTCAAATATTGTACTAAAAGCAGTTCTGTACGTATGTATGAATACCAAAAAAAGGTCAGTTTTATAATAGATTTTTTTTCTTTTAAAGGGATAGTAAAGTCTAAATTAAACTTTGATGATTCAGATAGGGCATGTGATTTTAAACAACTTTATAATTAACTTTTATCATCAAATCTGCATTGCTCTCTTGGTATTCTTAGTTGAAAGCTAAACCTAAGTAGGCTCATATGCTAATTTCTAAGTCCTTGAAGGCCAACTCTTATCTAAATGCATTTAAAAGTTTTTCACATCTAGGGCGCGATCCGATAAAGATCGTAGTTTGCGGCGCAAGCGAGGGAACCCCCGCCGCCCGTAGTTTCAGCTCGCAACTCGAGCTATCCTATATACGGCGCCGTCAGAGGCTAAAGTGCCGTTAGTCACACAAACCAGAGATGTCCAGAAATCTGCTTAAGTACAAATTTCTGGAGTCGCCAGTGACTTACGGCACTTTAGAAACTGCCGGCGCCTACAAAACCTGACTAAAGTTATAAAATCACCCGTACTGTCTAACACGCCTCCCTAACATACCCCGACACGTCTAACCCTCTATCCGCTATCCCCCCTCACTATCCTAACAATAAAATATGTATTAACCCCTAAACCGCCGCTCCCGGACCCCGCCGCCAGCTATATTAAATCTATAACCCCCTAATGTGAGCCCCTACCCCGCCGCCATCTATCTTACCTACCCCCTAAAGTGAGCCCCCTACCCCGCCGCCATCTATCTTACCTACCCCCTAAAGTGAGCCCCTACCCCACCGCCATCTATCTTACCTACCCCCTAAAGTGAGCCCCCTATCCCACCGCCATCTATCTTACCTACCCCCTAAAGTGAGCCCCTACCCCTCCGCCATCTATTTTAAAAATATTAACCCCTAATTTAATCCCCCTACACCGCCGCCAGCTATATTAACTATATTAACCCTAATTATATTAGGGTTAATATAGTTATTATATTATATATATTAACTATATCAACCCTAATTATATTAGGGTTAATATAGTTAATATCGTTATTATATTATATATATATTAAGTATAATAACCCTATCTAACTCTAACATCCCTAACTAAATTCTTATTAAAATAAATCTAATTAATATTAATTTTATTAATTAAAATATTCCTATTTAAATCTAAATACTTACCTATAAAATAAACCCTAAGATAGCTACAATGTAATTAATAATTACATTGTAGCTATTTTAGGGTTTATATTTATTTTACAGGTAATTTGGTATTTATTTTAACTAGGTACAATAGCTATTAAATAGTTAATAACTATTTAATAGCTACCTAGTTAAAATAATTACCAATTTACCTGTAAAATAAATCCTAACCTAAGTTACAAATACACCTATCAATAAATTAAATAAACTACAAATATCTAAACTAAAATACAATAAAATAATCTAAACTAAATTACAAAAACAAACAAACACTAAATTACAAAAAATAGTTATTAACTATTTAATAGCTATTGTACCTAGTTAAAATAAATACCAAGTTACCTGTAAAATAAATATAAACCCTAAAATAGCTACAATGTAATTATTAATTACATTGTAGCTATATTAGGGTTTATTTTATAGGTAAGTATTTAGATTTAAATAGGAATATTTTAATTAATAAAATTAATATTAATTAGATTTATTTTAATAAGAATTTAGTTAGGGATGTTAGAGTTAGATAGGGTATTATACTTAATATATATATATAATATAATAACGATATTAACTATATTAACCCTAATATAATTAGGGTTGATATAGTTAATATATATAATATAATAACAATATTAACTATATTAACCCTAATATAATTAGGATTGATATAGTTAATATAGATAATATAATAACTATATTAACCCTAATATAATTAGGGTTAATATAGTTAATATAGCTGGCGGCGGTGTAGGGGGATTAAATTAGGGGTTAAAATTTTTAAAATAGATGGCGGCGGTGTAAGGGGCTCACTTTAGGGGGTAGGTAAGATAGATGGCGGCGGGGTAGGGGCTCACTTTAGGGGATAGGTAAGATAGATGGCGGCGGGGTAGGGGCTCACTTTAGGGGGTAGGTAAGATAGATGGTGGTGGGGTAGGGGCTCACTTTAGGGGGTAGGTAAGGTAGATGGCTGCGGTGTAAGGGACTCACATTAGGGGGTTATACTTTTAATGTAGGTGGCGGCGGGGTCCGTGTGCGGCGGTTTAGGGGTTAAATACTTTATTAGGGATTGCGGTGGGGGATTGCGGTTGACAGGTAGATAGACATTGCGCATGCGTTAGGTGTTAGGTTTATTTTGCAGCTAGTTTAGGGAGTTACGGGGCTCCAATAGACAGCGTAAGGCTTACTACGGCTGCATTTTGTGGCGAGGTGAAAATGGAGTAAGATTTCTCCATTTTCGCCACGTAAGTCCTTACGCTGTATATTGGATACCAAACTGCGCTGGTTTGGTATACCTGCCTATGGCCCAAAAAACTACGGGCGTTGGCAGAAATATACGAGCATAACTTCTAGGTTACGCCGTATATGTGATACCAAACCAGTGCAAATGTAGGCGTCGCCGGCTTTTGCGGGCAACGCTGCATATCAGATCGGGCCCCTAGAGGGTGTTAGTTCATGTGTTTCATATAAATAAACTTGTGCTCATGCACATGTCATGGAGTTATTTAAGCACTAATTGCCTGAAATGCAAGTCTGTCAAAAGATCTGAGATGAGGGGGCAGCCTGAAGAGACTTAGGGGCATATTTATCAAGCTCCACACGGAGCTTGATGCCCTTTGTTTCTGGCGAGCCTTCTAAAGACCACTGCTCCAAAACCTGTCCGCCTGCTCTGAGGCGGCGGACAGAAATCAACTGGATCAAATATGATAAGGGTTGATTGACACCCCCTGCTAGTGGCCGATTGGCCGCGAATCTGCAGGGGGCAGTATTGCACCAGCAATTCACAAGAACTGCTGGTGCAATGATAAATGCAGAGAGCGTATGCTGTCGGCATTTATTAATGTGCGGCGGACATAATAAATTGACCCCTATGATACAAGGCACTCACAGGGGTAAAACGTGTATTAATAGAACTGTGTTGGTTATGCAAAACTGGGGAATGGTAAATAAAGGGATTATCTATCTTTTTAAACAAAAAAAATCTTGGTGTTTACTGTCCCTTTAATTGTACTCTCTATCTGAATCATGAAAAATTAATATTGACTTTGATTTCCCTTCTTTTGTGATTCATACAGAGAATACAATTTTAAAAAAGTCTCCAATTTACTTATATTATGAAATTTGCTTCATTCCCATGTTATTCTGTGTTATAGAGATACCTAGGTAGCATCTGTAGCACTACATGACAGGTAATAGTGCTGTTGTCTAGTGCTCTTGCTAATGTATAATATTGTGTGTTATAGAGATACCTAGGTAGTATCTGTAGCACTACATGACAGGTAACAGTGCTGTTATCTAGTGCTCTTGCTAATGTATAATATTGTGTGTTATAGAGATACCTAGGTAGTATCTGTAGCACTACATGACAGGTAACAGTGCTGTTATCTAGTGCTCTTGCTAATGTATAATATTGTGTGTTATAGAGATACCTAGGTAGTATCTGTAGCACTACATGACAGGTAATAGTGCTGTTATCTAGTGCTCTTGCTAATGTATAATATTGTGTTATAGAGATACCTAGGTAGTATCTGTAGCACTACATGACAGGTAACAGTGCTGTTATCTAGTGCTCTTGCTAATGTATAATATTGTGTGTTATAGAGATACCTAGGTAGTATCTGTAGCACTACATGACAGGTAATAGTGCTGTTATCTAGTGCTCTTGCTAATGTATAATATTGTGTTATAGAGATACCTAGGTAGTATCTCTAGCACTACATGACAGGTAATAGTGCTGTTATCTAGTGCTCTTGCTAATGTATAATATTGTGTTATAGAGATACCTAGGTAGTATCTGTAGCACTACATGACAGGTAATAGTGCTGTTATCTAGTGCTCTTGCTAATGTATAATATTGTGTGTTATAGAGATACCTAGGTACTATCTGTAGCACTACATGACAGGTAATAGTACTGTTATCTAGTGCTCCTGCTAATGTATAATATTGTGTGTTATAGAGATACCTAGGTAGTATCTGTAGCACTACATGACAGGTAATAGTGCTGTTATCTAGTGCTCTTGCTAATGTATAATATTGTGTTATAGAGATACCTAGGTAGTATCTGTAGCACTACATGACAGGTAATAGTGCTGTTATCTAGTGCTCTTGCTAATGTATAATATTGTGTGTTATATAGATACCTAGGTAGTATCTGTAGCACTATATGACAGGTAATAGTGCTGTTATCTAGTGCTCTTGCTAATGTATAATATTGTGTTATAGAGATACCTAGGTAGTATCTGTAGCACTACATGACAGGTAATAGTCGTGTTATCTAGTGCTCTTACTAATGTATAATATTGTGTGTTATAGAGATACCTAGGTAGTATCTGTAGCACTACATGACAGGTAATAGTGCTGTTATCTGGTGCTCTTGCTAATGTATAATATTGTGTTATAGAGATACCTAGGTAGTATCTGTAGTACTACATGACAGGTAATAGTGCTATCTAGTGCTCTTGCTAATGTATAATATTGTGTGTTATAGAGACACCTAGGTAGTATCTGTAGCACTACATGACAGGTAATAGTGCTGTTATCTAGTGCTCTTGCTAATGTATAATATTGTGTGTTATAGGGATACCTAGGTACCATCTGTAGCACTACATGACAGGTAATAGTGCTGTTATTTAGTGCTCTTGCTAGTGTATAATATTGTGTTATAGAGATACCTAGGTAGTATCTGTAGCACTACATGACAGGTAATAGTGCTGTTATCTAGTGCTCTTGCTAATGTATAATATTGTGTGTTATAGAGATACCTAGGTAGTATCTGTAGCACTACATGACAGGTAATAGTGCTGTTATCTAGTGCTCTTGCTAATGTATAATATTGTGTTATAGAGATACCTAGCTAGCATATGTAGCACTACATAACAGGTAATAGTGCTTTTATCTAGTGCTCTTGCTAATGTATAATATTGTGTTATAGAGATACCTAGGTACCATCTGTAGCACTACATTACAGGTAATAGTGCTGTTATCTAGTGCTCTTGCTAATGTATAATATAGTGTGTTATAGAGATACCTAGGTAGTATCTGTAGCACTACATGACATGTAATAATGCTGTTATCTAGTGCTCTTGCTAATGACTAATATTGTGTGTTATAGAGATACATAGGTAGTATCTGTAGCACTACATGACAGGTAATAGTGCTGTTATGTAGTGCTCTTGCTAATGTATAATATTGTGTGTTATAGAGATACCTAGGTAGTATCTGTAGCACTACATGACAGGTAATAGTGCTGTTATCTAGTGCTCTTGCTAATGTATAATATTGTGTGTTATAGAGATACCTAGGTAGTATCTGTAGCACTACATAACAGGTAATAGTGCTTTTATCTAGTGCTCTTGCTAATGTATAATATTGTGTTATAGAGATACCTAGGTAGTATCTGTAGCACTATATGACAGGTAATAGTGCTGTTATCTAGTGCTCTTGCTAATGTATAATATAGTGTGTTATAGAGATACCTAGGTAGTATCTGTAGCACTACATGACATGTAATAATGCTGTTATCTAGTGCTCTTGCTAATGACTAATATTGTGTGTTATAGAGATACATAGGTAGTATCTGTAGAACTACATGACAGGTAATAGTGCTCTTATCTAGTGCTCTTGCTAATGTATAATATAGTGTGTTATAAAGATACCTAGGTAGTATCTGTAGCACTACATGACATGTAATAATGCTGTTATCTAGTGCTCTTGCTAATGACTAATATTGTGTGTTATAGAGATACATAGGTAGTATCTGTAGCACTACATGACAGGTAATAGTGCTCTTATCTAGTGCTCTTGCTAATGTATAATATTGTGTGTTATAGAGATACCTAGGTAGTATCTGTAGCACTATATGACAGGTAATAGTGCTGTTATCTAGTGCTCTTGCTAATGTATAATATTGTGTGTTATAGAGATACCTAGGTAGTATCTGTAGCACTACATGACAGGTAATAATGCTGTTATCTAGTGCTATTGCTAATGAATAATATTGTGTGTTATAGAGATACCTAGGTAGTATCTGTAACACTACATGACAGGTAATAGTGCTCTTATCTAGTGCTCTTGCTAATGTATAATATTGTGTGTTATAGAGATACCTAGGTAGTATCTGTAACACTACATGACAGGTAATAGGGCTCTTATCTAGTGCTCTTGCTAATGTATAATATTGTGTGTTATAGAGATACCTAGGTAGTATCAGTAGTACTACATGACAGGTAATAGTGCTGTTATCTAGTGCTCTTGCTAATGTATAATATTATGTGTTATAGAGATACCTAGGTAGTATCTGTAGCACTACATGACAGGTAATAGTGCTGTTATCTAGTGATCTTGCTAATGTATAATATTGTGTGTTATAGAGATACCTAGGTAGTATCTGTAGCACTACATGACAGGTAATAGTGCTGTTATCCAGTGCTCTTGCTAATGTATAATATTGTGTTATAGAGATACCTAGGTACCATCTGTAGCACTACATGACAGGTAATAGTGCTGTTATCTAGTGCTCTTGCTAATGTATAATATTGTGTGTTATAGAGATACATAGGTAGTATCTGTAGCACTACATGACAGGTAATAGTGCTGTTATGTAGTGCTCTTGCTAATGTATAATATTGTGTGTTATAGAGATACCTAGGTAGTATCTGTAGCACTACATGACAGGTAATAGTGCTGTTATCTAGTGCTCTTGCTAATGTATAATATTGTGTGTTATAGAGATACCTAGGTAGTATCTGTAGCACTACATAACAGGTAATAGTGCTTTTATCTAGTGCTCTTGCTAATGTATAATATTGTGTTATAGAGATACCTAGGTAGTATCTGTAGCACTATATGACAGGTAATAGTGCTGTTATCTAGTGCTCTTGCTAATGTATAATATAGTGTGTTATAGAGATACCTAGGTAGTATCTGTAGCACTACATGACAGGTAATAATGCTGTTATCTAGTGCTCTTGCTAATGACTAATATTGTGTGTTATAGAGATACATAGGTAGTATCTGTAGCACTACATGACAGGTAATAGTGCTCTTATCTAGTGCTCTTGCTAATGTATAATATAGTGTGTTATAGAGATACCTAGGTAGTATCTGTAGCACTACATGACATGTAATAATGCTGTTATCTAGTGCTCTTGCTAATGACTAATATTGTGTGTTATAGAGATACATAGGTAGTATCTGTAGCACTACATGACAGGTAATAGTGCTCTTATCTAGTGCTCTTGCTAATGTATAATATTGTGTGTTATAGAGATACCTAGGTAGTATCTGTAGCACTATATGACAGGTAATAGTGCTGTTATCTAGTGCTCTTGCTAATGTATAATATTGTGTGTTATAGAGATACCTAGGTAGTATCTGTAGCACTACATGACAGGTAATAATGCTGTTATCTAGTGCTCTTGCTAATGAATAATATTGTGTGTTATAGAGATACCTAGGTAGTATTTGTAACACTACATGACAGGTAATAGTGCTCTTATCTAGTGCTCTTGCTAATGTATAATATTGTGTGTTATAGAGATACCTAGGTAGTATCTGTAACACTACATGACAGGTAATAGGGCTCTTATCTAGTGCTCTTGCTAATGTATAATATTGTGTGTTATAGAGATACCTAGGTAGTATCAGTAGTACTACATGACAGGTAATAGTGCTGTTATCTAGTGCTCTTGCTAATGTATAATATTATGTGTTATAGAGATACCTAGGTAGTATCTGTAGCACTACATGACAGGTAATAGTGCTGTTATCTAGTGATCTTGCTAATGTATAATATTGTGTGTTATAGAGATACCTAGGTAGTATCTGTAGCACTACATGACAGGTAATAGTGCTGTTATCCAGTGCTCTTGCTAATGTATAATATTGTGTTATAGAGATACCTAGGTACCATCTGTAGCACTACATGACAGGTAATAGTGCTGTTATCTAGTGCTCTTGCTAATGTATAATATTGTGTTATAGAGATACCTAGGTACCATCTGTAGCACTACATGGCAGGAAATAGTGCTAATATATAGTGCTCTTGCTAATGTATAATATTGTGTGTTATAGAGATACCTAGGTAGTATCTGTAGCACTACATGACAGGTAATAGTGCTGTTATCTAGTGCTCTTGCTAATGTATAATATTGTGTTATAGAGATACCTAGGTAGTATCTGTAGCACTACATGGCAGGTAATAGTGCTGTTATCTAGTGCTCTTGCTAATGTATAATATTGTGTGTTATAGAGATACCTAGGTAGCATCTGTAGCACTACATGACAGGTAATACTGCTGTTATCTAGTGCTCTTGCTAATGTATAATATTGTGTTATAGAGATACCTAGGTACCATCTGTAGCACTACATGACAGGTAATAGTGCTGTTATCTAGTGCTCTTGCTAATGTATAATATTGTGTTATAGAGATACCTAGCTAGCATATGTAGCACTACATAACAGGTAATAGTGCTTTTATCTAGTGCTCTTGCTAATGTATAATATTGTGTTATAGAGATACCTAGGTACCATCTGTAGCACTACATTACAGGTAATAGTGCTGTTATCTAGTGCTCTTGCTAATGTATAATATAGTGTGTTATAGAGATACCTAGGTAGTATCTGTAGCACTACATGACATGTAATAATGCTGTTATCTAGTGCTCTTGCTAATGACTAATATTGTGTGTTATAGAGATACATAGGTAGTATCTGTAGCACTACATGACAGGTAATAGTGCTGTTATGTAGTGCTCTTGCTAATGTATAATATTGTGTGTTATAGAGATACCTAGGTAGTATCTGTAGCACTACATGACAGGTAATAGTGCTGTTATCTAGTGCTCTTGCTAATGTATAATATTGTGTGTTATAGAGATACCTAGGTAGTATCTGTAGCACTACATAACAGGTAATAGTGCTTTTATCTAGTGCTCTTGCTAATGTATAATATTGTGTTATAGAGATACCTAGGTAGTATCTGTAGCACTATATGACAGGTAATAGTGCTGTTATCTAGTGCTCTTGCTAATGTATAATATAGTGTGTTATAGAGATACCTAGGTAGTATCTGTAGCACTACATGACATGTAATAATGCTGTTATCTAGTGCTCTTGCTAATGACTAATATTGTGTGTTATAGAGATACATAGGTAGTATCTGTAGAACTACATGACAGGTAATAGTGCTCTTATCTAGTGCTCTTGCTAATGTATAATATAGTGTGTTATAAAGATACCTAGGTAGTATCTGTAGCACTACATGACATGTAATAATGCTGTTATCTAGTGCTCTTGCTAATGACTAATATTGTGTGTTATAGAGATACATAGGTAGTATCTGTAGCACTACATGACAGGTAATAGTGCTCTTATCTAGTGCTCTTGCTAATGTATAATATTGTGTGTTATAGAGATACCTAGGTAGTATCTGTAGCACTATATGACAGGTAATAGTGCTGTTATCTAGTGCTCTTGCTAATGTATAATATTGTGTGTTATAGAGATACCTAGGTAGTATCTGTAGCACTACATGACAGGTAATAATGCTGTTATCTAGTGCTATTGCTAATGAATAATATTGTGTGTTATAGAGATACCTAGGTAGTATCTGTAACACTACATGACAGGTAATAATGCTCTTATCTAGTGCTCTTGCTAATGTATAATATTGTGTGTTATAGAGATACCTAGGTAGTATCTGTAACACTACATGACAGGTAATAGGGCTCTTATCTAGTGCTCTTGCTAATGTATAATATTGTGTGTTATAGAGATACCTAGGTAGTATCAGTAGTACTACATGACAGGTAATAGTGCTGTTATCTAGTGCTCTTGCTAATGTATAATATTGTGTGTTATAGAGATACCTTGGTAGTATCTGTAGCACTACATGACAGGTAATAGTGCTGTTATCTAGTGATCTTGCTAATGTATAATATTCTGTGTTATAGAGATACCTAGGTAGTATCTGTAGCACTACTTGACAGGTAATAGTGCTGTTATCCAGTGCTCTTGCTAATGTACAATATTGTGTTATAGAGATACCTAGGTAGTATCTGTAGCACTACATGACAGGTAATAGTGCTGTTATCTAGTGCTCTTGCTAATGTATAATATTGTGTGTTATAGAGATACATAGGTAGTATCTGTAGCACTACATGACAGGTAATAGTGCTGTCATGTAGTGCTCTTGCTAATGTATAATATTGTGTGTTATAGAGATACCTAGGTAGTATCTGTAGCACTACATGACAGGTAATAGTGCTGTTATCTAGTGCTCTTGCTAATGTATAATATTGTGTGTTATAGAGATACCTAGGTAGTATCTGTAGCACTACATAACAGGTAATAGTGCTTTTATCTAGTGCTCTTGCTAATGTATAATATTGTGTTATAGAGATACCTAGGTAGTATCTGTAGCACTATATGACAGGTAATAGTGCTGTTATCTAGTGCTCTTGCTAATGTATAATATAGTGTGTTATAGAGATACCTAGGTAGTATCTGTAGCACTACATGACATGTAATAATGCTGTTATCTAGTGCTCTTGCTAATGACTAATATTGTGTGTTATAGAGATACATAGGTAGTATCTGTAGCACTACATGACAGGTAATAGTGCTCTTATCTAGTGCTCTTGCTAATGTATAATATAGTGTGTTATAGAGATACCTAGGTAGTATCTGTAGCACTACATGACATGTAATAATGCTGTTATCTAGTGCTCTTGCTAATGACTAATATTGTGTGTTATAGAGATACATAGGTAGTATCTGTAGCACTACATGACAGGTAATAGTGCTGTTATCTAGTGCTCTTGCTAATGTATAATATTGTGTGTTATAGAGATACCTAGGTAGTATCTGTAGCACTATATGACAGGTAATAGTGCTGTTATCTAGTGCTCTTGCTAATGTATAATATTGTGTGTTATAGAGATACCTAGGTAGTATCTGTAGCACTACATGACAGGTAATAATGCTGTTATCTAGTGCTCTTGCTAATGAATAATATTGTGTGTTATAGAGATACCTAGGTAGTATTTGTAACACTACATGACAGGTAATAGTGCTCTTATCTAGTGCTCTTGCTAATGTATAATATTGTGTGTTATAGAGATACCTAGGTAGTATCTGTAACACTACATGACAGGTAATAGGGCTCTTATCTAGTGCTCTTGCTAATGTATAATATTGTGTGTTATAGAGATACCTAGGTAGTATCAGTAGTACTACATGACAGGTAATAGTGCTGTTATCTAGTGCTCTTGCTAATGTATAATATTATGTGTTATAGAGATACCTAGGTAGTATCTGTAGCACTACATGACAGGTAATAGTGCTGTTATCTAGTGATCTTGCTAATGTATAATATTGTGTGTTATAGAGATACCTAGGTAGTATCTGTAGCACTACATGACAGGTAATAGTGCTGTTATCCAGTGCTCTTGCTAATGTATAATATTGTGTTATAGAGATACCTAGGTACCATCTGTAGCACTACATGACAGGTAATAGTGCTGTTATCTAGTGCTCTTGCTAATGTATAATATTGTGTTATAGAGATACCTAGGTACCATCTGTAGCACTACATGGCAGGAAATAGTGCTAATATATAGTGCTCTTGCTAATGTATAATATTGTGTGTTATAGAGATACCTAGGTAGTATCTGTAGCACTACATGACAGGTAATAGTGCTGTTATCTAGTGCTCTTGCTAATGTATAATATTGTGTTATAGAGATACCTAGGTAGTATCTGTAGCACTACATGGCAGGTAATAGTGCTGTTATCTAGTGCTCTTGCTAATGTATAATATTGTGTGTTATAGAGATACCTAGGTAGCATCTGTAGCACTACATGACAGGTAATACTGCTGTTATCTAGTGCTCTTGCTAATGTATAATATTGTGTTATAGAGATACCTAGGTACCATCTGTAGCACTACATGGCAGGTAATAGTGCTGTTATATAATGCTCTTGCTAATGTATAATATTGTGTTATAGAGATACCTAGGTACCATCTGTAGCACTACATGGCAGGAAATAGTGCTAATATATAGTGCTCTTGCTAATGTATAATATTGTGTGTTATAGAAATACCTAGATAGCATCTATAGCACTACATGACAGGTAATAGTGCTGTTATCTAGTGCTCTTGCGAATGTATAATATTGTGTGTTATAGAGATACCTAGGTAGTATCTGTTGCACTACATTACAGGTAATAGTGCTGTTATCTAGTGCTCTTGCTAATGTATAATATTGTGTGTTATAGAGATACCTAGGTCGTATCTGTAGCACTACATGACAGGTAATAGTGCTGTTATCTAGTGCTCTTGCTAATGTATAATATAGTGTGTTATAGAGATACCTAGGTAGTATCTGTAGCACTACATGACATTTAATAGTGCTGTTATCTAGTCCTCTTGCTAATGTATAATATTGTGTGTTATAGAGATACCTAGGTAGTATCTGTAGCACTACATGACAGGTAATAGTGCTCTGTTATCTAGTTCTCTTGCTAATGTATAATATTGTGTGTTATAGAGATACCTAGGTAGTATCTGTAGCACTACATGACAGTAATAGTGCTGTTATCCAGTGCTCTTGCTAATGTATAATATTGTGTTATAGAGATACCTAGGTACCATCTGTATCACTACATGACAGGTAATAATGCTGTTATCTAGTGTTCTTGCTAATGTATAATATTATGTGTTATAGAGATACCTAGGTAGTATCTGTAGCACTACATGACAGGTAATAGTGCTGTTATCTAGTGCTCTTGCTAATGTATAATATTGTGTGTTATAGAGATACCTATGTAGTATCTGTAGCACGACATGACAGGTAATAGTGCTGTTATCTAGTGCTCTTGCTAATGTATAATATTGTGTGTTATAGAGATACCTAGGTAGTATCTGTAACACTACATGACAGGTAATAGTGCTGTTATCTAGTGCTCTTGCTAATGTATAATATTGTGTGTTATAGAGATACCTAGGTAGTATCTGTAGCACTACATGACAGGTAACAGTGCTGTTATCTAGTGCTCTTGCTAATGTATAATATTGTGTGTTATAGAGATACCTAGGTAGTATCTGTAGCACTACATGACAGGTAACAGTGCTGTTATCTAGTGCTCTTGCTAATGTATAATATTGTGTGTTATAGAGATACCTAGGTAGTATCTGTAGCACTACATGACAGGTAATAGTGCTGTTATCTAGTGCTCTTGCTAATGTATAATATTGTGTTATAGAGATACCTAGGTAGTATCTGTAGCACTACATGACAGGTAACAGTGCTGTTATCTAGTGCTCTTGCTAATGTATAATATTGTGTGTTATAGAGATACCTAGGTAGTATCTGTAGCACTACATGACAGGTAATAGTGCTGTTATCTAGTGCTCTTGCTAATGTATAATATTGTGTTATAGAGATACCTAGGTAGTATCTGTAGCACTACATGACAGGTAATAGTGCTGTTATCTAGTGCTCTTGCTAATGTATAATATTGTGTTATAGAGATACCTAGGTAGTATCTGTAGCACTACATGACAGGTAATAGTGCTGTTATCTAGTGCTCTTGCTAATGTATAATATTGTGTGTTATAGAGATACCTAGGTACTATCTGTAGCACTACATGACAGGTAATAGTACTGTTATCTAGTGCTCCTGCTAATGTATAATATTGTGTGTTATAGAGATACCTAGGTAGTATCTGTAGCACTACATGACAGGTAATAGTGCTGTTATCTAGTGCTCTTGCTAATGTATAATATTGTGTTATAGAGATACCTAGGTAGTATCTGTAGCACTACATGACAGGTAATAGTGCTGTTATCTAGTGCTCTTGCTAATGTATAATATTGTGTGTTATATAGATACCTAGGTAGTATCTGTAGCACTATATGACAGGTAATAGTGCTGTTATCTAGTGCTCTTGCTAATGTATAATATTGTGTTATAGAGATACCTAGGTAGTATCTGTAGCACTACATGACAGGTAATAGTGCTGTTATCTGGTGCTCTTGCTAATGTATAATATTGTGTTATAGAGATACCTAGGTAGTATCTGTAGTACTACATGACAGGTAATAGTGCTATCTAGTGCTCTTGCTAATGTATAATATTGTGTGTTATAGAGACACCTAGGTAGTATCTGTAGCACTACATGACAGGTAATAGTGCTGTTATCTAGTGCTCTTGCTAATGTATAATATTGTGTGTTATAGGGATACCTAGGTACCATCTGTAGCACTACATGACAGGTAATAGTGCTGTTATTTAGTGCTCTTGCTAGTGTATAATATTGTGTTATAGAGATACCTAGGTAGTATCTGTAGCACTACATGACAGGTAATAGTGCTGTTATCTAGTGCTCTTGCTAATGTATAATATTGTGTGTTATAGAGATACCTAGGTAGTATCTGTAGCACTACATGACAGGTAATAGTGCTGTTATCTAGTGCTCTTGCTAATGTATAATATTGTGTTATAGAGATACCTAGGTAGCATATGTAGCACTACATAACAGGTAATGGTGCTTTTATCTAGTGCTCTTGCTAATGTATAATATTGTGTTATAGAGATACCTAGGTACCATCTGTAGCACTACATTACAGGTAATAGTGCTGTTATCTAGTGCTCTTGCTAATGTATAATATAGTGTGTTATAGAGATACCTAGGTAGTATCTGTAGCACTACATGACATGTAATAATGCTGTTATCTAGTGCTCTTGCTAATGACTAATATTGTGTGTTATAGAGATACATAGGTAGTATCTGTAGCACTACATGACAGGTAATAGTGCTGTTATGTAGTGCTCTTGCTAATGTATAATATTGTGTGTTATAGAGATACCTAGGTAGTATCTGTAGCACTACATGACAGGTAATAGTGCTGTTATCTAGTGCTCTTGCTAATGTATAATATTGTGTGTTATAGAGATACCTAGGTAGTATCTGTAGCACTACATAACAGGTAATAGTGCTTTTATCTAGTGCTCTTGCTAATGTATAATATTGTGTTATAGAGATACCTAGGTAGTATCTGTAGCACTATATGACAGGTAATAGTGCTGTTATCTAGTGCTCTTGCTAATGTATAATATAGTGTGTTATAGAGATACCTAGGTAGTATCTGTAGCACTACATGACATGTAATAATGCTGTTATCTAGTGCTCTTGCTAATGACTAATATTGTGTGTTATAGAGATACATAGGTAGTATCTGTAGCACTACATGACAGGTAATAGTGCTCTTATCTAGTGCTCTTGCTAATGTATAATATAGTGTGTTATAAAGATACCTAGGTAGTATCTGTAGCACTACATGACATGTAATAATGCTGTTATCTAGTGCTCTTGCTAATGACTAATATTGTGTGTTATAGAGATACATAGGTAGTATCTGTAGCACTACATGACAGGTAATAGTGCTCTTATCTAGTGCTCTTGCTAATGTATAATATTGTGTGTTATAGAGATACCTAGGTAGTATCTGTAGCACTATATGACAGGTAATAGTGCTGTTATCTAGTGCTCTTGCTAATGTATAATATTGTGTGTTATAGAGATACCTAGGTAGTATCTGTAGCACTACATGACAGGTAATAATGCTGTTATCTAGTGCTATTGCTAATGAATAATATTGTGTGTTATAGAGATACCTAGGTAGTATCTGTAACACTACATGACAGGTAATAATGCTCTTATCTAGTGCTCTTGCTAATGTATAATATTGTGTGTTATAGAGATACCTAGGTAGTATCTGTAACACTACATGACAGGTAATAGGGCTCTTATCTAGTGCTCTTGCTAATGTATAATATTGTGTGTTATAGAGATACCTAGGTAGTATCAGTAGTACTACATGACAGGTAATAGTGCTGTTATCTAGTGCTCTTGCTAATGTATAATATTATGTGTTATAGAGATACCTAGGTAGTATCTGTAGCACTACATGACAGGTAATAGTGCTGTTATCTAGTGATCTTGCTAATGTATAATATTGTGTGTTATAGAGATACCTAGGTAGTATCTGTAGCACTACATGACAGGTAATAGTGCTGTTATCCAGTGCTCTTGCTAATGTATAATATTGTGTTATAGAGATACCTAGGTACCATCTGTAGCACTACATGACAGGTAATAGTGCTGTTATCTAGTGCTCTTGCTAATGTATAATATTGTGTGTTATAGAGATACATAGGTAGTATCTGTAGCACTACATGACAGGTAATAGTGCTGTTATGTAGTGCTCTTGCTAATGTATAATATTGTGTGTTATAGAGATACCTAGGTAGTATCTGTAGCACTACATGACAGGTAATAGTGCTGTTATCTAGTGCTCTTGCTAATGTATAATATTGTGTGTTATAGAGATACCTAGGTAGTATCTGTAGCACTACATAACAGGTATTAGTGCTTTTATCTAGTGCTCTTGCTAATGTATAATATTGTGTTATAGAGATACCTAGGTAGTATCTGTAGCACTATATGACAGGTAATAGTGCTGTTATCTAGTGCTCTTGCTAATGTATAATATAGTGTGTTATAGAGATACCTAGGTAGTATCTGTAGCACTACATGACATGTAATAATGCTGTTATCTAGTGCTCTTGCTAATGACTAATATTGTGTGTTATAGAGATACATAGGTAGTATCTGTAGCACTACATGACAGGTAATAGTGCTCTTATCTAGTGCTCTTGCTAATGTATAATATAGTGTGTTATAGAGATACCTAGGTAGTATCTGTAGCACTACATGACATGTAATAATGCTGTTATCTAGTGCTCTTGCTAATGACTAATATTGTGTGTTATAGAGATACATAGGTAGTATCTGTAGCACTACATGACAGGTAATAGTGCTCTTATCTAGTGCTCTTGCTAATGTATAATATTGTGTGTTATAGAGATACCTAGGTAGTATCTGTAGCACTATATGACAGGTAATAGTGCTGTTATCTAGTGCTCTTGCTAATGTATAATATTGTGTGTTATAGAGATACCTAGGTAGTATCTGTAGCACTACATGACAGGTAATAATGCTGTTATCTAGTGCTCTTGCTAATGAATAATATTGTGTGTTATAGAGATACCTAGGTAGTATTTGTAACACTACATGACAGGTAATAGTGCTCTTATCTAGTGCTCTTGCTAATGTATAATATTGTGTGTTATAGAGATACCTAGGTAGTATCTGTAACACTACATGACAGGTAATAGGGCTCTTATCTAGTGCTCTTGCTAATGTATAATATTGTGTGTTATAGAGATACCTAGGTAGTATCAGTAGTACTACATGACAGGTAATAGTGCTGTTATCTAGTGCTCTTGCTAATGTATAATATTATGTGTTATAGAGATACCTAGGTAGTATCTGTAGCACTACATGACAGGTAATAGTGCTGTTATCTAGTGATCTTGCTAATGTATAATATTGTGTGTTATAGAGATACCTAGGTAGTATCTGTAGCACTACATGACAGGTAATAGTGCTGTTATCTAGTGCTCTTGCTAATGTATAATATTGTGTTATAGAGATACCTAGGTACCATCTGTAGCACTACATGACAGGTAATAGTGCTGTTATCTAGTGCTCTTGCTAATGTATAATATTGTGTTATAGAGATACCTAGGTACCATCTGTAGCACTACATGGCAGGAAATAGTGCTAATATATAGTGCTCTTGCTAATGTATAATATTGTGTGTTATAGAGATACCTAGGTAGTATCTGTAGCACTACATGACAGGTAATAGTGCTGTTATCTAGTGCTCTTGCTAATGTATAATATTGTGTTATAGAGATACCTAGGTAGTATCTGTAGCACTACATGGCAGGTAATAGTGCTGTTATCTAGTGCTCTTGCTAATGTATAATATTGTGTGTTATAGAGATACCTAGGTAGTATCTGTAGCACTACATGACAGGTAATACTGCTGTTATCTAGTGCTCTTGCTAATGTATAATATTGTGTTATAGAGATACCTAGGTACCATCTGTAGCACTACATGGCAGGTAATAGTGCTGTTATATAATGCTCTTGCTAATGTATAATATTGTGTTATAGAGATACCTAGGTACCATCTGTAGCACTACATGGCAGGAAATAGTGCTAATATATAGTGCTCTTGCTAATGTATAATATTGTGTGTTATAGAAATACCTAGATAGCATCTATAGCACTACATGACAGGTAATAGTGCTGTTATCTAGTGCTCTTGCGAATGTATAATATTGTGTGTTATAGAGATACCTAGGTAGTATCTGTTGCACTACATTACAGGTAATAGTGCTGTTATCTAGTGCTCTTGCTAATGTATAATATTGTGTGTTATAGAGATACCTAGGTCGTATCTGTAGCACTACATGACAGGTAATAGTGCTGTTATCTAGTGCTCTTGCTAATGTATAATATAGTGTGTTATAGAGATACCTAGGTAGTATCTGTAGCACTACATGACATTTAATAGTGCTGTTATCTAGTCCTCTTGCTAATGTATAATATTGTGTGTTATAGAGATACCTAGGTAGTATCTGTAGCACTACATGACAGGTAATAGTGCTCTGTTATCTAGTTCTCTTGCTAATGTATAATATTGTGTGTTATAGAGATACCTAGGTAGTATCTGTAGCACTACATGACAGTAATAGTGCTGTTATCCAGTGCTCTTGCTAATGTATAATATTGTGTTATAGAGATACCTAGGTACCATCTGTATCACTACATGACAGGTAATAATGCTGTTATCTAGTGTTCTTGCTAATGTATAATATTATGTGTTATAGAGATACCTAGGTAGTATCTGTAGCACTACATGACAGGAAATAGTGCTGTTATCTAGTGCTCTTGCTAATGTATAATATTGTGTGTTATAGAGATACCTATGTAGTATCTGTAGCACGACATGACAGGTAATAGTGCTGTTATCTAGTGCTCTTGCTAATGTATAATATTGTGTGTTATAGAGATACCTAGGTAGTATCTGTAACACTACATGACAGGTAATAGTGCTGTTATCTAGTGCTCTTGCTAATGTATAATATTGTGTGTTATAGAGATACCTAGGTAGTATCTGTAGCACTACATGACAGGTAATAGTGCTGTTATCTAGTGCTCTTGCTAATGTATAATATTGTGTGTTATAGAGATACCTATGTAGTATCTGTAGCACTACATGACAGGTAATAGGAAAAATGGCAAATAGATGGCGCTGGTCTGTACAGTGATGTTTCTCTATATGGTGGCGAGAAAAAGGGCTTGAGGTGTGTGTAGGATCCAATTAATATAAGTGCATTATGCTCACTCCATAAGTAGTGGGAGTTCAGCTGCGATATAATGTGTCTCCAGAGTGATGTAGTTCCCCAGAATAGTTTCAGAAACTCTCAAGAACCTGTTAATAGGTCTGCAAGCAAATGAAGACTCAAAATGACCAAAGGTGTCCAGTAAATCAAGAAAAAACACAGTGTACACAGCTACTTGCTTTTATTGATTTTATATTGCTCTTGAGAAAGACTTGCTAAAAGTTGAAACGCGTTGAGCTTAAATAAATATCTTTTTATCAAAGTTGGAAGACTGTTGATATTCTTCTTTGCTGAGACAAGCCGGATTCTCCTATTTATGGAGTAAGTTACTATTTTGTTTTTTCTTGATTTACTGGACACCTTTGGTCATTTTGAGTCTTCATTTGCTTGCAGACCTATTAACAGGTTCTTGAGAGTTTCTGAAACTATTCTGGGGAACTACATCACTCTGGAGACACATTACATCGCAGCTGAACTCCCACTACTTATGGAGTGAGTATACTGCACTTATATTAATTGGATCCTACACACACCTCAAGCCCTTTTTCTCTTCACCATATAGAGAAACATCACTGTACAGACCAGCGCCATCTATTTGCCATTTTACCACTTGTATAAAACAGTCACAGAGGAGAGACTGTAAGAAGGCTGCGGTCTTAGCTAAAAGGAGAGTATCAGTTCTTGTTGTTATTTTCCATCTAGCACTGTATATTGTATCTTTCTTTCATGTAATTAGCAAGAGTCCATGAGCTAGTGACGTATGGGATATACATTCCTACCAGGAGGGGCAAAGTTTCCCAAACCTTAAAATGCCTATAAATACACCCCTCACCACACCCACAATTCAGTTTTACAAACTTTGCCTCCTATGGAGGTGGTGAAGTAAGTTTGTGCTAGATTCTACGTTGATATGCGCTCCGCAGCAGGTTAGAGCCCGGTTTTCCTCTCAGCGTGCAGTGAATGTCAGAGGGATGTGAGGAGAGTATTGCCTATTTTGAATGCAGTGATCTCCTTCTACGGGGTCTATTTCATAGGTTCTCTGTTATCGGTCGTAGAGATTCATCTCTTACCTCCCTTTTCAGATCGACGATATACTCTTATATATATACCATTACCTCTGCTGATTTTCGTTTCAGTACTGGTTTGGCTTTCTACAAACATGTAGATGAGTGTCCTGGGGTAAGTAAGTCTTATTTTCTGTGACACTCTAAGCTATGGTTGGGCACTTTGTTTATAAAGTTCTAAATATATGTATTCAAACATTTATTTGCCTTGACTCAGGATGTTCAACATTCCTTTTTTTCAGACAGTCAGTTTCATATTTGGGATAATGCATTTGAATCAATCATTTTTTCTTACCTTAAAAAATTTGACTTTTTCCCTGTGGGCTGTTAGGCTCGCGGGGACGCAGACTTTTTTGGCGCAAAAAATCTTTCTGTTTCCGGCGTCATACGTGTCGCCGGAAGTTGCGTCATTTTTTTGACGTTCTTTTGCGCCAAAAATGTCGGCGTTCCGGATGTGGCGTCATTTTTGGCGCCAAAAGCATTTAGGCGCCAAATAATGTGGGCGTCTTATTTGGCGCTAAAAAAATATGGGCGTCGCTTTTGTCTCCACATTATTTAAGTCTCATTATTTATTGCTTCTGGTTGCTAGAAGCTTGTTCACTGGCATTTTTTTCCCATTCCTGAAACTGTCATTTAAGGAATTTGATCAATTTTGCTTTATATGTTGTTTTTTCTATTACATATTGCAAGATGTTCCACGTTGCAACTGAGTCAGAAGATACTTCAGGAAAATCACTGCCCGGTGCTGGAGCTACCAAGCTAAGTGTATCTGCTATAATTTTTGGTATCTGTTTCTCCAGCTGTTGTTTGTATTGCATGTCATGACAAACTTATTAATGCAGATAAAATTTCCTTTAGTACTGTTACATTACCTGTTGCTGTTCCGTCAACATCTAATTTTCAGAGTGTTCCTGATAAAAATAAGAGATTTTATTTTTTAAATCCATTAAGAAGGCTATGTCTGTTATTTCTCCTTCTAGTTTACATAAAAGTCTTTTAAAACTTCTCTTTTTTTCAGATGAATTTTTAAATGAACATCATCATTCTGATACTGATAATGGTTCTTCTGGTTCAGAGGTTTCTGTCTCAGAGGTTGATGCTGATAAATCTTTGTATTTGTTCAAGATGGAATTTATTCGTTCTTTATTTAAAGAAGTATTGATTGCATTAGAAATAGAGGATTCTGGTCCTCTTGATACTAAATCTAAACGTTTAAATAAGGTTTTTAAATCTCCTGTAGTTATTCCAGAAGTTTTTAATCTCCCTGATGCTATTTCTGAAGTAATTTCCAGGGAATGGAATAATTAGGGTAATTCTTTTACTCCTTCTAAACGTTTAAGCAATTATATCCTGTGCCATCTGACAGATTAGAGTTTTTTGGGACAAAATCCCTAAGGTTATGGGGCTGTCTCTACTCCTGCTAAATGTACTACTATTCCTACGGCAGATAGTACTTCATTTAAGGATCCTTTAGATAGGAAAATTGAATCCTTTCTAAGAAAAGCTTACTTATGTTCAGGTAATCTTCTTTGACCTGCTATATTTTTAGCGGATGTTGCTGCAGCTTCAACTTTTTGGTTAGAAGCTTTAGCGCAACAAGTAACAGATCATAATTTTATAGCATTATTATTATTCTATAACATGCTAATAATTTTATTGGTGATACCATCTTTTGATATCATTAGAGTTGATGTCAGGTATATGTCTCTAGCTATTTTAGCTAGAAAAGCTTTATGGATTAAACTTGGAATGCTGATATGTCTTCTAAGTCAACTTTGCTTTCCCTTTCTTTCCAGGGTAATAAATTATTATCTCAACTGTTTCTGGAAGGAAGGGAACTTTTTTACCAAAGGATAAAAAATCTAAGGTAAATTTAGGTCTATTAATCATTTTCGTTCCTTTCCTCACAACAAGGAACAAAAGCCTGATCCTTCATCCTCAGGAGCGGTATCAGTTTGGAAACTCTTTCCAGTTGGAATATATCCAAGCCTTATAGAAATCTATAGCCAGCTCCTAAGTACCCATGAAGGTGCGGCCCTTATTCCAGCTCAGCTGGTATGGGGCAGATTACGTTTTCTTCAAAGAAATTTGGATCAATTCCGTTCTCAATCTCTGGTTTCAGAACATTGTTTCAGAAAGGTACAGAATTGGCTTCAAGTTAAGGCCTCCTGCTAAGAGATTTTTTTCTTTCCCGTGTCCCAGTTAACACAGCAAAGGCTCAGCATTTCTGAAATGTGTTTCAGATCTAGAGTTGGCTGGAGTAATTATGCCAGTTCCAGTTCTGGAACAGGGGCTGGGGTTTTATTTTATCTCTTCATTGTACCAAAGAAGGTCAATTCCTTCAGACCAGTTCCGGATCTATCAATATTGAATCGTTATGTAAGGATACCAACATTCAAGATGGTTACTGTAGGACTATCCTGCCTTTTGTTTAGCAAGGGCATTATATATCTACAATAGATTTACAGGATGTGTATCTGCATATTCCGATTCATCCAGATCACTTTTAGTGTCTGAGATTCTCTTTTTAGACAAGCATTACCAGTTTTGTGGCTCTACCGTTTGGCCTAGCCTCAGTTCCAAGAATTTTTTTCAAAGGTTCTCGGTGCCCTTCTTTCTGTAATCAGAGAACAGGGTTTTGGTATTTCCTTATTTGGACGATATCTTGGTACTTGCTCAGTCTTCTCATTTTCGAAGAATCTCATACGAATCGACTTGTGTTGTTTCTTCAAGTTCATGGTTGGAGGATCAATTTACCAATCAGTTCATTGATTCCTCAGACAAGGGTAACCTTTTTAGGTTTCTAGATAGATTCAGTGTCTATGACTCTGTCCTTGTCAGACAAGAGAAGTTTAACATTGATATCAGCTTGTCAAAACCTTCAGTCACAATCATTCCCTTTGGTAGCCTTATGCATGGAAATTTTAGGTCTTAGGACTGCCGCATCAGATGCGATCTCCTTTGCTCGTTTTCACATGTGACCTCTTCAGCTCTGTATGCTGAACCAATGGTGCAGGGATTACTCAAAGATATCTCAATTAATATCTTTAAACCGATTATACGACACTCTCTGACATGGTGGACAGATCACCATCGTTTAGTTCAGGGGGCTTCTTTGTTCTTCCGACCTGGACTATAATCTCAACAGATGCAAGTCTTACAGGTTGGGGAGCTGTGTGGGGGTATCTGTCGGCACAAGGGGTTTGGGAATCTCAGGAGGTGAGATTTCCGATCAATATTTTGGAACTCCGTGCAATTTTCAGAGCTCTTCAGTCTTGGCCTCTTCTGAAGAGAGAGTTGTTCATTTGTTTTCAGATAGACAATGTCACAACTGTGGCATACATCAATCATCAAGGAGGGACTCACAGTCCTCTGGCTATGAAAGAAGTATCTCGAATTTTGGTTTGGGCGGAATCCAGCTCCTGTCTAATCTCTGCGGTTCATATCCCAGGTATGGACAATTGGAAAGCGGATTATCTCAGTCGCCAAACGTTGCACCTGGGCGAATGGTCTTCACCCAGAGGTATTTCCTCAGATTGTTCAAATGTGGGAACTCCCAGAAATAGATCTGATGGCTTCTTATCTAAACAAGAAACTTCCCTGGTATCTGTCCGGATCCCGGGATCCTCGGGCGGAGGCAGTGGATGCATTATCTCTTCCTTACAAGTGTCATCCTGCCTATATCTTTCCGCCTCTAGTTCTTCTTCCAAGGGTATTCTCCAATATTCTAAAGGAATGCTCGTTTGTCCTGCTGGTAGCTCCAGCATGGCCTCACAGGTTTTGGTATGCGGATCTTGTCCGGATGGCCTCTTGCCAGCTGTGGACTCTTCCATTAAGACCAGTCTTTCTGTCTCAAGGTTCTTTTTTCCATCAGGATCTCAAAACCTTAATTTTAAGGTATGGAGTTTGAACGCTTGATTCTTGATCAAAGAGGTTTCTCTGACTCTGTGATTGATACTATGTGACAGGCTCGTAAATCTGTATCTAGAGAGATATATTATAGAGTCTGGAAGACTTATATTTCTTCAGGATGGTTTAGATAAAGGTTTGTCCGCAAGTTCCTTGAAAGACAAATCTCTGCTCTTTCTGTTCTTTTTCACAGAAGGATTGCTAATCTTCATGATATTCATTGTTTTGTACAACCTTTGGTTCGTATAAAACCTGTCATTAAGTCAATTTCTCCTCCTTGGAGTTTGAATTTGGTTCTGGGGGCTCTTCAAGCTCCTCCTTTTGAACCCATGCATTCTTTGGTCATTATATTACTTTCTTGGAAAGTTTTGTTTCTTTTGACCATCTCTTCTGTCAGAAGAGTCTCTGAATTATCTACTCTTTTTTGTGAGTCTCCTTTTCTGATTTTGCATCAGGATAAGGCGGTGCTGCGAACTTCTTTTGAATTTTTTACCTAAGGTTGTGAATTCTAACAACATTAGTAGAGAAATTGTGGTTCCTTCATTATGTCCTAATCCTATGAATTCTAAGGAGAAATCATTGCATTCTTTGGATGCTGTTAGAGCTTTGTAATATTATGTTGAAGCTACTAAGTCTTTCCGAAAGACTTCTAGTCTATTTGTCATCTTTTCCGGTTCTAGAAAAGACCAGAAAGCTTCTGCCATTTCTTTGGCATCTTGGTTGAAATCTTTATTTCATCATGCCTATGTTGAGTCGGGTAACACTCCGCCTCAAAGGATTACAGCTAATTCTACTAGGTCAGTTTCTACTTCCTGGGCGTTTAGGAATGAAGCTTCGGTTGATCAGATTTGCAAAGCAGCAACTTGGTCCTCTTTGCATACTTTTACTAAATTCTACCATTTTGATGTGTTTTCTTCTTCTGAAGCAGTTTTTGGTAGAAACGTACTTCAGGCAGTGGTTTCAGTTTGAATCTTCTGCTTATGTTTTTTCATTAAAATTTTATTCTGGGTGTGGATTATTTTCAGCAGGAATTGGCTGTCTTCATTTTATCCCTCCCTCTCTAGTGACTCTTGCGTGGAAAGATCCACATCTTGGGTAATCATTATCCCATACGTCACTAGCTCATGGACTCTTGCTAATTACATGAAAGAAAACATAATTTATGTAAGAACTTACCTGATAAATTCATTTCTTTCATATTAGCAAGAGTCCATGAGGCCCGCCCTTTTTTGTGGTGGTTTTGATTTTTTTGTATAAAGCACAATTATTCCAATTCCTTATTTTATATGCTTTCGCACTTTTTTCTTATCACCCCACTTCTTGGCTATTCGTTAAACTGAATTGTGGGTGTGGTGAGGGGTGTATTTATAGGCATTTTAAGGTTTGGGAAACTTTGCCCCTCCTGGTAGGAATGTATATCCCATACGTCACTAGCTCATGGACTCTTGCTAATATGAAAGAAATGAATTTATCAGGTAAGTTCTTACATAAATTATGTTTTTTGTATCTATGACAGGTAATAGTGCTGCCATTTAGTGCTCTTGCAAATGGATAACATTCTTGCAAAACTTCTGCTTTATAGGGCTCCAGAAATGGGCTGGCTCCTAAGCTTACATCCCTGCTTTTCAACAAAGGATAGCAATTAAGTAAATTTGATAATAGAAGTAAATCAGAAAGTTGTTTAAAATTGCTGTTCTATCTGAATCCTGATGCATGTAATCTCCCCTTGCTACAGTTTGCTGACCCTGCAATATGATACACAGTATTTGCTACAGCAGAGGAGATGCACATACTCTATCATTTCCTCAACTGCTAAACAATGAAGAACAGTAACTACAGTTTATATGGTTTTAAAAACTTTTATTTTGTATCCAGATTGTTTTTGTGCGTACAATAAACACATCGTTACTGTTTACAAACAGCCTTTATGAAATAAATGATAAAACTTGTCTTTGCCTTTATGTTGTTTTGGACACTGAAATGATAAACAACCTTCATGTGTCCAGCACGTCTGCAGATCTGCTCACTGAAGCTGTCAGTTATAGCCCAGTACTTGTCCCCAGACCTTATCATATTTTAATGACTCCACATCTCGCCTGTGTAAAGCATCAGACAGTATTAGTATTCGGTACAGAGCCAAGTGCAGACCCAATAGAGACAGCAGATGGCAGCAAAGTTACAGGAATCCAAATTAACCCTTAACAAAAACACAAACTAGAGCGTGGAAAAAGAAGAAAAAACTCTCCATTATAATTCATTGTGAAGGCTGGTAATAGTCTCACTGATTTATTATTTGTGAGCTTTTTACAGCCATTATTGAAGTCATTTTTTCTAGTGGGAAACATCTCTTCTTCTAAATAAACAACACAGCTGCCTTATACTTATGTGGCTTAAACTATTACATCTGAACATAATTGTGAATTTGATAATAAGATATAATGGAAACACAATGTAATATTTGGTATTACAGAAATATAATATCTGTTAAGCCTGTATCTTCCTGCCTCTCTGTCTATCTGCATGTCTGTCTGTTGGTATATATATTTCTACATTCACATCTGTCTGTCTGCATGTCTGTCTGTTTGTTTACACGTCTGTCTGCATGTCTGTCTGTTTGTTTACACGTCTGTCTGCATGTCTGTCTGTTGGTATATATATTTCTACATTCACATCTGTCTGTCTGCATGTCTGTCTGTTTGTTTACACGTCTGTCTGCATGTCTGTCTGTTTGTTTACACGTCTGTCTGCATGTCTGTCTGTTGGTATATATATTTCTACATTCACATCTGTCTGTCTGCATGTCTGTCTGTTTGTTTACACGTCTGTCTGCATGTCTGTCTGTTTGCATGTCTGTCTGTTTGTTTACACGTCTGTCTGCATGTCTGTCTGTTTGTTTACACGTCTGTCTGCATGTCTGTCTGTTTGCATGTCTGTCTGTTTGTTTACACGTCTGTCTGCATGTCTGTCTGTTTGTTTACACGTCTGTCTGCATGTCTGTCTGTTTGCATGTCTGTCTGTTTGTTTACACGTCTGTCTGCATGTCTGTCTGTTTGCATGTCTGTCTGTTTGTTTACACGTCTGTCTGCATGTCTGTCTGTTTGCATGTCTGTCTGTTGGTATATATATTTCTACATTCACATCTGTCTGTCTGCATGTCTGTCTGTTTGTTTACACGTCTGTCTGCATGTCTGTCTGTTTGTTTACACGTCTGTCTGCATGTCTGTCTGTTGGTATTATATATTTCTACATTCACATCTGTCTGTCTGCATGTCTGTCTGTTTGTTTACACGTCTGTCTGCATGTCTGTCTGTTTGCATGTCTGTCTGTTGGTATATATATTTCTACATTCACATCTGTCTGTCTGCATGTCTGTCTGTTTGTTTACACGTCTGTCTGCATGTCTGTCTGTTTGTTTACACGTCTGTCTGCATGTCTGTCTGTTGGTATTATATATTTCTACATTCACATCTGTCTGTCTGCATGTCTGTCTGTTTGTTTACACGTCTGTCTGCATGTCTGTCTGTTTGCATGTCTGTCTGTTGGTATATATATTTCTACATTCACATCTGTCTGTCTGCATGTCTGTCTGTTTGTTTACACGTCTGTCTGCATGTCTGTCTGTTGGTATATATATTTCTACATTCACATCTGTCTGTCTGCATGTCTGTCTGTTTGCATGTCTGTCTGTTGGTATATATATTTCTACATTCACATCTGTCTGCATGTCTGTTTGTCTACATGTCTATTTGTCTGCATGCCTGTCTGTTTGTATGTCTGTCTGTTGGTATTATATTTCTGCACTCACATCTGTCTATCTGTCTGCATGTCCGTCTGTTTGTCTGAACATCTGTCTGTTTGTCTGCACGTTTGTCTGCCTGTCTTTATGTCTGTCTGTTGATATATATATTTCTGCATTCACATCTGCCTGTCTGCATGTCTGTCTGTCTGTTTGAACGTTTGTCTGTCTGTCTGCATATCTGTCTGTTAGTCTGTCTATGTGCTTGCATATCTATCTGTCAGTATATATGTATGTTTGTCTGCATGTCTGTCTGTGTATCTGTCTGCAAGTTATTCTGTGTGTGCTTGCATATCTGTCTGTCACTATAAATGTCTGTTTGTCTGCATATCTGTCTGAGTGTCTGCCTGCAAGTCATTATGTGTGTTACATATCTGTCTGTCAGTATATATGTCTGTTTGTCTACATGTCTATTTGTCTGCATGCCTGTCTGTTTGTATGTCTGTCTGTTGGTATTATATTTCTGCACTCACATCTGTCTATCTGTCTGCATGTCTGTCTGTGTGTCTGTCTGCAAGTTATTCTGTGTGTGCTTGCATATCTGTCTGTCACTATAAATGTCTGTTTGTCTGCATATCTGTCTGTGTGTCTGCCTGCAAGTTATTCTGTGTGTGCACATTTGTCTATCTGCCTGCATGTCTGTCTGCTTGTCTGCACATTTGTCTATCTGTCTGCACGTCTGTCTGCTTGTCTGCACATTTGTCTATCTGCCTGCACGTCTGTCTGCTTGTCTGCACATTTGTCTATCTAAATAAAGGAAAGAAGAGAGGCACCAAAAAAAAAAAAATGATGCTTAGGGTTAGTCTATGCTTAGGGTTAGTCTATGCTTAGGGTTAGGGTTAGTCTATGCTTAGAGTTAGGGTTAATCTATGCTTAGGGTTAGTCTATGCTTAGAGTTAGGGTTAATCTATGCTTAGGGTTAGGGTTAGTCTATGCTTAGGGTTAGGGTTAGTCTATGCTTAGGGTTAATCTATGCTTAGGGTTAGTCTATGCTTAGGGTTAATCTATGCTTAGGGTTAGTCTATGCTTAGAGTTAGGGTTAATCTATGCTTAGGGTTAGGGTTAGTCTATGCTTAGGGTTAGGGTTAGTCTATGCTTAGAGTTAGGGTTAGTCTATGCTTAGAGTTAGTCTATGCTTAGGGTTAGGGTTAGTCTATGCTTAGAGTTAGGGTTAGTCTATGCTTAGGGTTAGGATTAGTCTATGCTTAGAGTTAGGGTTAGTCTATGCTTAGAGTTAGGGTTAGTCTATGCTTAGAGTTAGGGTTAGTCTATGCTTAGGGTTAGGGTTAGTCTATGCTTAGGGTTAGGGTTAGTCTATGCTTAGAGTTAGGGTTAGTCTATGCTTAGGGTTAGGGTTAATGAACCACTAATTTCAAACTTGAACTTTCATGATTCAGATAGAGCAAAGAACTTTAACTAACCTTGTAATTCACACCCATTATCTAAACGTGCACAAGTTTTTACACTTTCTGAGGCACCAGCTCCTACTGAGAATGTGCAAGATTCACAGAATATACATATATGCATTTTGTGATTGGCTGATGGATGTCACATGATACAGAAAATAAAACTAACTAATCTACTACTCATGTGAAATTCACACTAATAGCTTCTGCATTATCTATTTTTTATGCATTTATTGATTATTCTATTCTACAGTGTTTAGTGGGCATTTAAGGGTAAGGTTCAAGCAATGGTTCACTTTAAGTCAAAGACAAAAGCTAGGGCTAGAGTTAGATTTAGAAATAGGGCCATAGTTAGGGCTACAGATAGAGTTAGGGTTTGAGAAGGGTTAGGTTTAGGGCAAGGGCTATGGGGAGGGTTATGCTATGGTAAGGGCTTAGGAAAAGATAGGGTTAGGACTAGGGTTTGGTTTAGGCTAGTGTTGGGGTTAGAGGAGGGTTAGATTTAGGGCTAGTGTTGGGTTTAAGGACAGTGTTAGATTTACAATTATGGCTAAGGCAGAGTTAGGCTAATGTTACTGCCAAGTGAAGGGTTTATTTAGGGTTATGCTATGAACAGGGTTAGGGGTGAGGCTATTTACTGTTAGGGTTAAAGGAGGGTTAGATTTAGGGCTAGTGCTAGGTTTAAGGTGTTTGTTAGATTTACAATTATGGCTACGGTAGGGTTAGTGCTAAGTTAAGGGTTGGTTTAGGGTTACTCTATGAATAGGGTTAGAGGTAAGGCTTTTGCCTATTAGCGTTAGGCGAGGGTAAGATTTAGATATAAACACTATCTGATAAACATTATTCATATAAATATTAATAAAAATATTTATAAAGGATTTAAATTATATGGTATATAACCATTTATTTGACTGCAAAGGACTATAATATATGTATGTGTCTGAATTATAATTCATTAATAATATTTAATAATGTGTTTTTTGTGTATTTGCTGTAAATATTTAACATTCCAATGCACTTTACAGACAGGAAAATGTTATTTTTTATTTTAAATAAATATTTCTTTATATACCTATATATTCAAATGGATATATAAGTATAGATATATATTTTACATTAACATTATCCTATATATATATATATATATATATATATATATATATATATATATATATATATATATATATATATATATATATATATTTATAGGGATCAAATGGGTAGAGGGCCCTGCCGAGAGTTGCACTGTTGTAGTCAGCTCTTATTTAGGTGATCTGCACCTATGTGAAGAACATTGGAATGTAAAATATGAGTAACAAGCTTCTGATTGCATTCTTTAGGTCTAAAACAGTGTTGGGTTAGCGCACATGAAGAATTAGTAATCTTAATCGCGTTATGTAAATATTAAATATAAAATACTGAAAAAATATTAAAAATAATTATTATAGATAATATAAAATATACATACATATTCTATGAATTTTTAAGAATATTTTAGTAAATCTATAATAATTATTTACATGAATTATTAATATTTTCCAATATTTTATATTTAATAAATACATAAAGCACCTTTATATAACTTATGTCAGGTTAGTGCACATGAAGAATAAATGTACTCCTGTCGGAATTATGTGTGAAAAAATGTTGGTTATTGTAGTCCACTTCTACGGTTAGGGCTAGGCTGTGGTTAGGATTAGGCTAGGCTTTGGTATAGGCAAGGCTATTGCTATGATTAGGGTTAGGCTGCAGTTAGGATTAAAGTGACACTGAAACCAAATTTGTTCATTTGTAATTCAGAAAGAGAATGCAATTTTAAGCAATTTTCTAATTTACTCCTATTATCAATTTTTCTTCGTTCTCTTGCTATCATTATTTGAAAAAGAAGGCATTTAAGCTTTTTTTTTTGGTTTCAGTACTCTGGACAGCACTTTTTTATTGGTGGATGAATTTATCCAGCAATCAGCAAGGACAACCCAGGTTGTTCACCAAAAATGGGCCGGGATCTAAACTTACATTCTTGCATTTCAAATAAAGATACCAAGAGAATGAAGAAAATTTGATAATAGGAGTAAATTCGAAATTTGCTTAAAATTTCATGCTCAGTCTGAATCACAAAATTAAATTTTTGGGTACAGTATCCCTTTAAGTTAGGGTTAGATTAAGAGCAAGGCTGTATATATGGTTAATCTGTGCTAGGATTAGGCTAGGGTTAGGTATAGTGCAAGGCTATGGTTAGGGTCAGGGATAGGCTATGATTAGGATTAGGCTAGGGTTAGGTATAGTGCAAGGCTATGGTTGGGGTGGGGGCTAGGCTGTGGTTAGGATTAGGCTAGGGTTAGGTGTAGTGCAAGGCTATGGTTAGGGTTAGGGCTAGTCTGTGGTTAGGATTAGGCTAGGGTTAGGTGTAGGGCAAGGCTATGGTTATGGCTAGACTGTGGTTAGGATTAGGCTAGGGTTAGGTATAGAGATAGGCTATGGTCATGTTTAGGGTTTTAGGGTTAAGATGTAGTTAGGATTAGCCTATGGTTATGGTTAAGGAAGAGGTCAGGGCTATAGTTAGGGCTAGGCTTGGTTTAGGGTTAGAAAACAAAAAAAAACTGGGCTTGGCAAAAGGTTAAAGGTAATCCAAACTTGTATTCAAACATGGAAACTGTACATGGTTAAATGTATTAAATGCCACTAGCAAGTGGAAAGATAGTATGACATGTTTCAGCTCATGCCTGCATCTGAGACCTCATCTGAGGTTTAGGGTTAGACTAGGGTAGAAGTTAAGGCTAAGCTATGGTTAAGGTTAGGCTATGGTTAGGGTAAGGCTAGGGTTAAGGATAAGACTAGACTATAATTAAGGTTGGTAAGGGCTAGGGTTTGGTGAGTTTTAGGCTTGAGTTAGGTGAGGACTAGGCTTTAATTGTGGTTAGGCTATGGTTAAGGTCAGGCTATGGTAAGGGCTAGGCTTTGTTTATGGTTAGGCTATGGTTAAGGTCAGGTTATGGTTAGGGCTAGGCTTTGTTTATGGTTAGCCTATGGTTAAGGTTAGGCTATGGTTAGGGTTAGGCTATGGTAATAATTTAAAAAGGTTCAGGGCTATAGGTAAGGCTAGCCTATGGTTAGGATTAGATTATGGTTATGGATATGACTAGGGTATAGATAGGGATAACTATAGGACTAAGCTATGCTTAGGTTTAGGCTAGAGTTAGGGTTACAGTAGTTGTCAGGACTATAGTTAGGGCTAGATTAACCCTTGCATGGTAGATTGGTCTGCAACTCATTACAAAGCTCCCTCAGGCATCCAATTGGTTAATGGATATTTGTTTAGTGATGATGCCTATGAGATTACTGTACAGGTAAAATTGCCTCATCCAACTTATACAGTTGTAATTATAGATGTTACAATATCATAACAGTTGTGATTTCCCTTGTTCTCTTTGTTCCTTAGTTGAAAATTAGCTTCTTTTTTATTACATTATACTGAGGTAGGCTCAGGTGCGTGTTTTGTGCACTATATGTATAACATTAGTAAGAACATATATAGCGAGAGAGAGAGAGGTCAATTATATAATAGATAATAGTAATAGATAATAGTAATAGATTTGTACACTCTATTTGGGTTATTAAATTTTCATTTTGAAATCTATTTCCATTTAAGTGCTCCTGTTGCCAAGACTAACTTGTGTTTGTGTGTGTGTTTGTGTGTGTGTTTATGTGTGTGTTTGTGTGTGTGTTTATGTACACAAATACACATATAGAAACATACACACGCACACATATAAACACATCCACACACATCCACATAAACACATACACACAGACACACACATGCACATAACCACAGACACACACATGCACATAACCACAGACACACACATGCACATAACCACAGACACACACATGCACATAACCACAGACACACACATGCACATAACCACAGACACACAGACACACACATGCACATAACCACATACACACAGAAACACACATGCACATAACCACAGACACACAGACACACACATGCACATAACCACAGACACACAAACACACACATGCACATAACCACAGACACACACATGCACATAACCACATACACACAGACACACACATGCACATAACCACAGACACACACATGCACATAACCACAGACACACACATGCACATAACCACAGACACACACATGCACATAACCACAGACACACACATGCACATAACCACAGACACACACATGAACATACATGTAAACAACAAATGTGCAAACAGCACTAGCCAAACCACACATCACCTGTAACAAACTTGATCCAGAAGTTTATAAAAGTCAGTTCAGACCCAATGAAGCCTGCACAATATATATGAAAGTGCATTAAGAAAAGACACAATGGTAGGTGCAGAAAAAAGCAATGGCGGTATACAAATACAACTCACATATCTTCTATGAGCAGTACCTTCATAATCCTTCGGCAGCAGAAACCTGTATAAGGATAACACATCATCTGTGTTTTACTCGCTCCACCAAATGTATCTTCCAAAGCTCCTCTGCTCGTAAAAGGTCCGACAGACCCAACCAAATATTCCGCTTCCGGCTTCTGGCGCTGGATACAGTGTTAATCCCAATGGTGTCAAGGAGCCCTGTAGCGATTCAGAGTATCAGTATCCACAGAAAACAAATTGCTAGACGGCTCAAACCATGACTTCCTTTATTGAAACAATAAAAAGTATACCAATATGGGCAGGTACAACATACTGGTAATTAAAAAATATACAGAGTAACACACATCCCAAAACTAAGGACGCGTTTCGGATGGGGGAGGGTACTCTACGTCAATATATACCATTCTAAGACCTAAAACACCTGGTGGGAAATTAGATCCTTAATACAAGTTAACAGTGTTGGTTTAAAGGTATATACACTTTATGAAACACAATTGACTAAGATCTCTACCTAAGTTAATTACAAGTGAAACATTAATTATATAGACATACGATGTCAGTCACAAAATTACATGATCACAATATACTTATCATCTTCCTAACAAGAAAATAATCCAAATTTAAATCAAATATAATAAAATAAAAAGAGAGAAGGAAACGGTGTCTAATCATGCTAGTCAATTGTAAATATTAGAGAAAAACATGATACATACGAAAAAAATATATTGAAAAATAGGGATATTAGACTAATATAAAAGGATTATATTAATATATGTGTAACAAATCAAAAACAAACCATATCAGAAAAGTGTATTATTTTCCTCCACGATTCACAGCTGTAAGTGAAGATATATATAAATGTAAAACCATAATTTAAAGGGACAGTCTAGTATAAATTAAACTTTCATTATTCAGATAGGACTTTTAATTTTAATTAACTTTCCAATTTACTTTTATCATCAAATTTGCTTTTTTCTCTTGGTATTCTTAGTTTAAACTAAACATAGGTAGGCTCATATGCTAATTTCTAAGCCTTTGAGGGCTGCCTCTTATCACATGCTTTTTAAATCTCTTTTCAACACAAAGAGACAGAAAGTACACGTGGGCCATATAGATAACACTGTGTTCAGGCACAGGGGGTTATTTAAGATTTAGCACAAAACAATGCTAAATTTAAGACAATAGATAATAAACAGTCACAGTCATGTGATCAGGGGCTGGAAGAAGGTTCCTAGATACAAGGTAATCACAGAGGTAAAAAGTATATTAATATAACTGTGTTGGTTATGCAAAACTGGGGAATGGGTAATAAAGGGATTATCTATCTTTTAAAACAATAACAATTCTATGGTAGACTGTCCCTTTAATAGGCAATATAACAGTATATACATACAAATAAAAATAAATATAAAGATAATAGATAGATGTAAATCCTACATTGTGATTTTCCAAATATATACTTATAACTATAAATATACATATAATCTATTTCTCTAGGTAAAAGTAAGTCAAGAAGGCCCACAAAAAAGATGGCCCAAATAAACCACCTAATGTTCCCAATGGTTCATAGCATCATAGGTTGAATCGAACCCTCTGGGGTACCTTGTTTCTAGCTTAAATATCCAAAAAGCTTCTCTGCGATATAGCTCCTTTTCTCTATCTCCTCCTCTCTTAGGACTTGTAACTAGTTCTATTGCTTGCCATAATAATGTGTCATTATTAATGACATTATTAATGTGTCAACAGATTGTCTGTGTCTGTGTATGAAATGTGTTGCTAAAGCAGAACACTCTTTTTTGCAGTTAATATTACTAAGGTGTTCACAAATTCTGGACCTCATCTCCCTAGTGGTGAGGCCTACATATTGCAATTTACATTCTACACAAGAAATAAGATAGACAATATAGCACATACTGCAACTGATACACTGGGATGTTTCAAAAGATTTTCCCTTTCTATAAGACTCAAAGTGTGTACTTACTAAAATATAATCACAGGCTTTCCACCTTGAGTTGCCACATTTAAAGGTGCCCTTATGAGTTAACCAACTACTACCAGTTTTAGATTTAGGGAGGACAGTGGGGGATTAAATATTACCCAGTGTAACACTCCTTCTATAGGAAAACCTATATCCTTGATCTACGACATCTTTTATCTTGGTATCGGCCCTTAGAATAGACATATGTTTCCTCACAATATTACAGATTTGAGGGTATTAGTCACTGTAACTGGTGACAAAGGTGACTTGTGATTTCGTCTTATTTTTGTTTTTGCAAATATGTGTATTTCTATATTTACTCTTATCCATATGTGATTCAGAAACAAGTGATCTATCTTTCAGGAGATCATGTCTAGAAACGTCATCTACTTGTTTTATGAGCTTCAGCAATCATCCCAGTGTATCAGTTGCAGTATGTGCTATATTGTCTATCTTATTTCTTGTGTAGAATGTAAATTGCAATATGTAGGCCTCACTACTAGGGAGATGAGGTCCAGAATTTGTGAATACCTTAGTAATATTAACTGCAAAAAAGAGTGTTCTGCTTTAGCAACACATTTCATACACAGACACAGACAATCTGTTGACACATTAAGATGGCAAGCAATAGAACTAGTTACAAGTCCTAAGAGAGGAGGAGATAGAGAAAAGGAGCTATATCGCAGAGAAGCTTTTTGGATATTTAAGCTAGAAGCTAGGTACCCCAGAGGGTTCAATTCAACCTATAATATTATGAACCATTGAGAACGTTAGGTGGTTTATTTGGGCCATCTTTTTTGTGGGCCTTCTTGACTTACTTTTACCTAGAGAAATAGATGATATGTATATTTATAGTTATAAGTATATATTTGGAAAATCACAATGTAGGATTTACATCTATCTATTATATTTATATTTATTTTTATTTTTATGTATACACTGTTATATTGCCTATTACATTATGGTTGTACATTTATATCTATCTTCACTTGCAGCTGTGAATCGTGGAGGAAAATAATACACTTTTCTGATATGGTCTGTTTTTTATTTGTTGCACAGATATTAATATAATCCTTTTGTATTAGTCTAATATCCCTATTTTTCAATATATTTTCCCCCGTATGTATCATGTACAATTGACTAGCATGATTAGACACCGTTTCCTTCTCTCTTTATATTTTATCATATTTGATTTAAATTTGGATTATTTTTTTGTTAGGAAAATGATAAGTATATTGTGATCATGTACTTTTGTGACTGACATCGTATGTCTATATAATTAATGTTTCACTTGTAATTAACTTAGGTAGAGATCTTAGGCGATTGTGTTTCATAAAGTGTATAGAATGGTATATATTGACGTATAGTACCCTCCCCGACTATCTGTGAGTACGGGGAAACCCGAAACGCATCCTTAGTCTGGGGATGTGTTTTACTCTGTGTGTTACTCTGTATATTTTTTAATTACCAGTATGTTGTATCTGGCAACGTTGGTATACTTTTTATCGTTTCAATAAAGGAAGTCATGGTTTGAGCCGTTCTAGCAATTTGTTTTCTGTGGATACTGACACACATGAACATAAACACACATACACACACATACATAAACATACACACACACATGCATACATGAACATACACACTCATATATGCATACAGTATATATACACCTATATTAAGAAAAGTTTGTCTAAAATGAAAAAAACTTTAAACAATGTTCAACTTTTGCTATCCTTCTTTTACGGCTGTACATTATGGGGCTATAAATAATTTGTAAGATCTCATTATATACCTGCAGACCTAGACTAAAGCTACAGGGCTAAATATGTCATACGTGAGTCACCAATAGACGATATATGGCAGCTAGCAGGACAAACACTGAAGTGTTTATATGCGTGCCAGAGCTGTATTTCTGTCTAATTGAACATTCGCTATGTAATGATGAAATTACTTATTAATAAGCCAGTGAAGGTGACACAGTTCAGTCTCTGTATTTATTAAACAGTATTTCATTCTGCCATGGCTCTATCGAGTCGCATCCTAATCTAATCAGAAGACAAGTGGCATTTGCGTCTCCGCAAGGAGTAAGCTAGAAATGCGGCAATAATTATAGAGATCTAATCTACAGAAAACAAATATTCTTTGGTGTGTTTACAGTGCAAGGACAATGAGAACTCTGTTAATGGGCTGGAAAAAGTGATGATCACACTTCCTGCTCCTGTAGTTACTAATTACCACTCAACATTAGATGTCATTTATGTTTAAATTTGATAGGATCTTAAAGTGACATAAAGTGCAAAGAGAAAATGCTATAATGTGCTAGAATATTTTGTTATTGCTCTGTTAATTGCATATGATCATGTGTTTAACACATACAGAAAGAGACGTAATCTGCTAGGATCTGCACCTCACTGATAAGGCCCAAAGAACTCAAAATGATTGGGCCATAGAACAAGAAACTGAGCTGCCGTTCGTTCCTGGCAGATTGCTTCTCTTTCTGTATGTAATTATGTGTTTAACCCCCGAAAAGCAATGCACTACTGGGAGCTAGCTGAACACATCTGATGAGCCAATGACAAGAGATATATATATATATATATTTACATCAAATTATTTATAAAAGAGATATAGGAGGATAACTGTAAAGAAAGGGAATTCAGCACTCTTAATAATTCAAAACAATCTCATTTTATTTATAATCAGAGAATCTCTGTGTGACACACATATTAAAAGAAAAAAAGTAACCCTATACTGCACATATCTGAATACAATGTAACCATCTAGCTAAGACTAGCTTATATCCTAGGCCACAGACTGGACAGACATGCATAAGTGATATACAACAAGCGTACTGCTTTTGCACATAAAAAGATACAGAGCTAAATTGCTGCACGTTGCTGAAACTGTAGATACCGTAAGGATGCAAAGTCGAGAATAATCCTCCCGGTATATGACCGCGGCATTTGCCGCATTCTAGGTCAGACCGGACTGGAAAGTAAATCTTTAGTGTAAAGGTGCAATGTCAGTGCCAATAGACAATTTTCTTGCGTGATCCTGTGTGGAGCAGCTTACATTCCCCTCCTGGGACTCCCTTTCATGAGAGCTTGTGTACAGACGAGTAGCATTGTTGAGTCTTGTAAGCCCTCCTGCTCCTCTGACGTCACTGTGTTTACTTCAGCGATGCAGGTATGATGTTTGTAAACCTTTTAAATTATCGCTGTTACATGGGACATCTAACTTCAGGGAAAGAGTGACCGTCTCCTTACCCCCAGAGTGCTGTCTCCAGTACTTTTCAAAACGCTATCTGGTAACCACAGAAAATGGCTATATGTAAGCCTATAATACCAGAGCCAAACAGGATCAGATGCTCTATACCTATCACTTACTGATGTTGAATTCAGCATAGGTTATACAAATAAATGTCCAGACAGAGGGCTCTATTTAACAAGTTCCGTATGGAGCTTGATGGCCCCGTGTTTCTGGCGAGTCATCAGGCTCGCCAGAAACAGCAGTTATGAAGCACCGGTCACAAAGACCACTGCTCCATAACCTGTCAGCCTGCTCTGAGCAGGCGGACACACATTGCCACAATACAACCCGATTGAGTACGATCGGGTTGATTGACACCCCCTGCTGGCGGCCCGTTGGCCGCGAGTCTGCAGGGGGCGGCGTTGCACCAGCAGCTCTTGTGAGCTGCTGGTGCAATGCTGAATACGGCGAGTGTATTGCTCGCCGTATTCAGCGAGGTCTGGCGGACCTGATCCGCAGTGTCGGATCAGGTCCACCAGACCTTGATAAATATGCCCCACTGTCTTTCAGTAAAGCATAAAAAAGGCCTTTGCCAACAACATATGTGTTTCACCCTACATCTCAGGCTGGGGCTTCGTCAGGGCTGTAATCAAAACAGCCTTTTTAACTTGATGTGGCCCAACCTACTTTCTGCAAGCTACCTGTTAGCTCTTAAAGGGACATACTATCTATGCTCCAAAGCTTTAACTTAACATTAAACATATTGCATAAAAATTGCATACATCTGTTCACATGGAGAATTGTCTCTTCCATAGCGCAGTGTATACACCTCCTCAGGCATAAAAAGAGATTACATTATATACCACTATTTTACATTGGATACATCTTCAGTTGTCATAGATATACTTTAAAGTCACTGTGAATGTTTTATATTTTACTAGCGAAAACATGCATAATCCAATTTATCATTGAGGCCTAGAGGAAAAAGGCATTTTTTAAGCTTGTCTTAGCTAAATGGTTACATTGTATTCAGATTTGTGCAGTATAGGGTTACTTTGTTTCTTTTAATATGTGTGTCACATAGAGATTCTCTTGAATCAGATTTGATTATAAATAAATAAAATAAGATTGTTTTGAATTATTAAGAGTGCTGAATTCCCTTAAGGGATTAAACGGTCGCTAGCCGCAGAGAGGGTACATTTAACAACTTAACTCTATAATAAAAACACAACAACTTTTTGTGGGTAAATTTTTAACCATCACAGGTTAAACCGTGCACTTGAGGCTATCCACCCCTCTCACTTTTAGATTGGTCATCACTCCCCCCGTTCACCCTTTCAGCGCAACAGGGCCGCTACCTCCCGCCACCAGATAGCATTGTGATGATAACTGTGCCGCCAACAAACAAAAAAAAACCCAACCGGACTTAAAGGAGGGTTGCTATGGCCTTACGAATGTCCTTTATAAAAATATCTAGGGCAACTGTTTCTAAATGGACCTTATCTTTTCTATAAAAGTGCACCTTGTCAGCTGTAAGGGATTCGTGTTTAACTATGAATCCCCCATTACCCGTGACGGTTCTGCCAACTGAGGAATTTATCTTCTTCCTGACCTTATAAGCAGCGCTGTGGCTAGACATGTGGCGCCACTCCAATCTGGGAACTATGTTGGACCAACCGACCAACACCTTCGGAATCCGAGCCCGGATGCAAGCAATATCCGCCTGCATGATTTTGATCAGCTCCAAGACCGGAATGGTGCCCAAATCATTGCCACCTAAGTGGAGAATTATCACATGAGGTTTACCCCAGCGTACTAGGGCCTCCAAAATACGTGATGGGAGTGCGGGCCAACACATCCCTCTCTCCCCTAACCATCTAACCGATACTAGGGTGGAAGGAAAGCCAAAATTCTGCCCCCCCGGAAGGGCTGAACTACGAATGGAGGCCCAATGCACATAGGATTGCCCCACGATCCAGATCCTCTTGGCGCCGCTGGGAGGTCCTGCAAAGACACATGGGATTAGCAACTGAAACAACATTATTCAACAACCGGTCGAATATAACACTTAAACTTATTAGAACGCCATCTACCCAACCGGTAGATGGCTTCCACAGAAGAACCCCGCAAAGCGGCATTAGTAGCGGCCCCTATGCGAAATGAATGGGGGGCTATTTTAGACACATCTAAGCGGCAGCCCTGGCTAGGATTCTACGAAACTGGAACAAGGAGAGGGAAGTTCCATTGACGTGAATTAACAGGGGGCCCCTGTACTAGTGGTCTATGCTCTAGAAACTGGTTCACCGCCCTTACGGGGCAGCATTGACCGTCGGACTGCGATATGGGGATCCAAGCACCTTTGCTGTCTTGATCTGTCTTAGATCTCGGCAAATAAACTAAAAGCGAATCCGGTCCGGCCCTGACGTTGCCAAATTGCAGTCCTTTGTCTGTGCTAGACTTGGACGGCGCCACAAGCTTGCTTATCCGTAGTGCAGCCGAATAGGCTAATGCAAACGCAGCCCTGAATAATAAAAACTCATAATGAGTAGAGCAGATGTGCGGCAAAGCTTCCACCGGCCGCTCAAGCCGGTCGTGCGTGATGGGCTCTCTAGAGTCCTTTCGTTGTGGTTGCAGCTTGCCCCAACCTTTAACAACTTGACGGACAAATTTTGAGTTGGCTGGATCCGGCAAAGCGAGCGTGCGGTAAAAGAATGATAAGGCCGCTAAACGAGAATGAACAGCTCCCTGCCAGGCGCCCCCTTGCCAAAGACTCACCAGCCAGTCACAAAGTGTGTCTTGTGACGCCTCAGCACCCTCCACGTTCTGACGCCGGCAAAACTCTTCCCATTCATGCCAAAGTCGGACGTAGGAGCGCCATGTGTTAGGGGCTAGTGACGCCTGCACTAAAGGGAGCAAGGATATCCAGGACGGAGAAGCTGCCAAAGGAAACCAGGACAGGGTAAGCCTTCTGCTGCAGCCTGAGGAGCCAAACGTCTGAAAGTCACCCAATCAAACCTTGATAGCGCGTCTGCTAAGACATTATTGACCCCAGGGACATGTCGTGCCTGAAACTGGATATTAAGTTCAAGACAGCGTAACACCAGATGTCGCAACAAACAAACTACAGCCGTGGATGTGGCCGAAAGACCATTGACCGTGTGGACGACACTGAGATTATCTGTCCAGAAGTTAACCGTCCTGTTTGCAAATTGTTTGCCCCAAAGCTCGATAGCCAAAACGATAGGGAAGAGCTTTAAAAGGGTAAGATTTCGGGTTAGGCCCCTAGCTGACCAGTCTAGTGGCCAAGGCCCTGCACTCCACTGCCCTTTGAAATATGCTCCGTACCCCTTTGATCCTGCAGCATCAGTAAATAAATGCAACAACTGATTAGAAATGGGTTCAGATCGCCATAATCGAATCCCATTGAAATGCTGGAGAAAATTCCTCCAGATCTGCAGATCAGCTCTCATACCTTCGGAAACCCATATTTTTTCAGAAGGTCTGAGTTTGCCCTTTAGCTTAGCCTCTAATCTACGATTGAAGACTCTCTGCCTGAGAAATTAAGGAGGCCCAGCAGTGACTGTAACTGCCTAAGTGTAATAGTCACCATGGAAACGGCCGCTCTAACCGCCTCAAGCATATCCCGGACTTTCCCAGAGGGCAGCCTACAGAGCTTGTCTACGGTATCGATTTCAATACACAAAAACGTGATGCAAGTACCTGGGCCTTCGGTCTTGTCTTCCGCTAAAGGGACCCCGAATTGCAACATCAGGATCCTCATGGACTCCATTAGTTGCTGGCATTCGTCAGTTCCCGGACTCCCAACTAAGAGGAAATCATCGAGATAGTGTGCTATGTGGTTATTGTCCGCCTGCTGGGCCAAAACCCAGTGCAAGAATGTACTGAAGGTTTCAAATAATGCGCAAGAGATCGCACAGCCCATGGGCAAGCACCTATCCACATAAAAACCCCCTTCAAACTTGCAACCTATCAAATAAAATGATGAAGGGTGCAAGGGCAACAAACGAAAAGCGGATTCTATATCCAATTTCTCCAACAAGGCACCTGGTCCTACCCCACGTACAAATTCCAGTGCACTATCAAAACATTGATAGCGCACCGAGCTAAGCTCTGGGTCAATGGCATCATTGACCGAATAGCCTCTGGGGTGTGAGAGGTGCTGTATTAGACGGAATTTGTCCAATTCCTTCTTAGGTACTACACCTAAAGGGGATATTACCAGATTCGACAAAGGGGGGGGGGAAGGAAAATGACCTATTACACGGCCCAATGTTATTTCCTTATTCAGCTTTTCCCTAACAACCTCTGGGTATTGATACGCTGATTTAAGATTACGGTAGCATCTAGAGCCCTCAATGGCCCTTGTCACTGGTATATGAAAACCACCAGTAAAGCCGTTGAAAAGCAAAGATGCTGCTTGCGAATCTGGGTACACTCTGAGCCAAGACTCAAGAGCGTGCACCTTCACTGGCATTGGTGCTCTTAGGTACAAGAGCGAGCTTGTTTTGTGCTCTACCGGACGCAAAGTCCCGTTTTCTGGCACATTCACTCCCCGCATGGGACCCAGCACAGTATCTGCACACGTGTCTAAATGCACATGAGTTACCTCTGTCGCATTTATTATCTTGAAATGACCAGCAGGTACCTCCCCTGCGCTTCGCTTTGGAAGCACGAAAGGACTGGTTACCAGAGGTGTTGGTGGAGGAGGGGGACCCATGAGAGCCAAGGCGTTGCCAGAGATGCGTATCAGTGGTATCGAAGGTGAGAACTGGATTACCAGCCATCTTCTGCCTGAATTCCGCGTCATACTCTCTCCATGCCCCTTCACCAAACTTCCTCTGGATCCAATGTACGTTGTCGGTGTATTTAAGAATGGCATGACACTGGCTAGGGTATTTCTCTAAATAGCAAGAAGAGAAAACCCTAAAACAGATTAACCACTCTTCAAACGTTTCCGGACGTTTGAACCTTTTAGGTCCAGTGCCATCTGCACTTTTCTCCCTCTGTCTACATGCTTCAGCCGATAATTCAAATATGTTAACATATTTGCCCTGCTGTATCTTTTTAATGGTTTTTGTTTTTAAATGGCTGTGCAAAGAGGGAGTGTACGATGGTAATGAATCACCATGCAGGGCAACTTTCCTTTCTGAAACTAAATTAATTGGCGGACGCTGGTCCACTGGGGAAGTGCTATCCTGCATGGGATTGGGTGGAGCTATCGCCAGCTGCGTCTGAGCTATGTTCCCGACTGAACCTGACTGTATTACCTGCCACATTTTCTTAACCATTGCAAACATGCGCTTCTGACCCTTACCCCTCAGCCCCAATGAGGTGTCGCTGTCACATTCAGAGTCTGAAAGGGATGAGTCAACTAGGTCATGTCGGTCATGTGTAAATGTGGAGGACTTACCGGGAATAGCAACTGCATTGTCCTGTAACTCCGGACCTGAAGCCGACGGACCAGGCATAGGACCATCCTCCTGTTGGTTTGAAATGTTAGACACATCTCGCTGCAATGATGATCCAATCTGTTCATGAGGAGCTGCTGAAGTAGCCGAAGTTGCAGGCATGTCAAGCTGCTGCGGCTCCATCTGCGCTGCGTTCTGCAACAAAGAGAAGAGATCGCGAGCACTACGGACACCGGTAAAGGGAGGGTTAGTAGCCCCCAAGCCTGACACATTCTGAGCACTCACGCTGTCATTCGAAACACTAGCAAGCCCCCTTAACACGCCAGCTCCCCCTGCTGAGTTCTGGATGTTAGAAGCCCTAAGCGAATCAGCACCCACTGTTTCATGCACAGCATTCACTGCACTAACTTGCAATTGTAATGGTGCAGATATATTGGCCCCTAACTCATTACCATATAGACATGGTGCCACATTCATGCCTGAAATACCCGCATTTGAAACAGATTGCGCATTCATACTGTGACTAGTGGCGCAGCTTCTGGCTGTCTGCAACTCTGCGCTTAGTTGGTTATTAGCTGCCCTATTGTCTATCTGCGTATGCCCTTGGGCCTGTTCAAGCGTGACATTAGGGTGGCCTGGAGCTTGGGCATGCATATGCATCATACCTATTTGGCCTTATTGGTGTGATGCCATAGCACTTATGTGCCCGCTTATCTGACTGCTTATGCCTCGCCCTAGCGCATTAGCATCTGATAACATTCCTCGACCAAAAGGGGTTAATCTATTGCCCCGAGCGGTAACTCCTCTCCTTCTTTTAAGTCCTCTAGCAAACGAAATGGCGGACCCTGCTTTAATTCTAAGGCATCTGCCGTCATCAAGAGACCCCCTGCCTACTGCAGCCAACCTGCCGATACCCCTTGAAGATGTTTTCCGCTGCCGCACTTGAGCACCCTTGCGGCCTACTACCCCTCCCCTGGCCGACATCCTCTGTTGGTGCTCACCTGCTCGGAGCTGAAGAAGATGCAGCCGCTCCCTGGGACTTCCGATGCTGCTCTGAAGGACGGACCCGGAACCGGAAGTGGAAGGACGCGTGACCGGAACTTCCGGCTGCGCACTTACGGCCTGGCTTGGAGGACCCGACATCGACATCGCCTGAAGAGGAGCTGGAGGACCCGACGGGGACATCGCCGCCACGATGGACGCCAGGATCGAGGAGACAGCCGACGCAGCCGACGGTGGGATCGCGGATAGCAGAGAGGAGACCGCCGCTTCAGGTAAGATTACCGGGTGGCTGGGGGCCGCAGATGGGGGCAAAACAGGCCCAGGGGGCATCATAAAAGCCCCGGATAGGGCAATATGAGTATGCAAAAAACCGCCCAGGCCCTGACCGGATTGAAGGCCCAAAACGGGCCCTGTTTCCGCCATGAGGCCTAAGTGCGCCATGCGGCCTGAGGGGGAGGCAAAGGGGCCGCTAGGTGCGATTGCAATTTCGGGCCGAAGTGGCAAGTTGTGGGGCACGGGCAAGGCCAAAGGTAGTTCAGTAACAGGTGAACCAGGGGCTGGGTGCAAATTATGGCCTGCCGGAAAGGCCGGAGGGGTAGCTACTTGAGGGAGAAAATAATTGGAAGGGCCTGGGGTTGCCACGTGGGCCGAGTATGAGGCCGCATCCTGACTAACAATGCGTGCCTGCCCATTATCCAGGGAATTAATTAAACTGCCTATAGCTGGTGCCCTATCCGGTGTAGGCCTAGAAGTTGGAGAGGCCATGCCCTCCGAGTAGGCCGAAACTTGTGGATTTTCCAGGACATGTGGCCTGCCCGAGGGGGTGCCTAAGGCTTGAGGCCTAACAACTGGAGCAGCTAATTCTACCCTCGAATTACCCTCATGGCCATCTATTTGCTCTAAAGGCAATTGGTCTTGAGATTGGAGACAGGTCGATGCTTCATCAGGCCTAGCCATTGCAACTGATGCATAGGCTGAATTATCTCCATCACTAGTTGCATGTATATCTAACCTGCTAACTGTGTGACTGATCTGTGTTTTGGTAGCAGTAGGCCTAGCCTCTTGAGTGTATTGTGTAGGTGGTATAATATCATCTAGCTCCTCAATACTATCTAGTGCACTTATCTGTTTTTTCTGTCTGTCAGATCCAGGCTTCTTGAACACCAACTCGTGGAAGCGCTGTGGAGGGAGTTTGGAATGTCTGGATCGCTGCATTGTTCACAGAAATTGAGAATTACCCTGAACAATAACAGAAAGAACTCGTCTGCACCGGATTCCAGGAAGAAGAGGGCCAGGAAGCTGAAGATCCCCACTTTTAAGGTGAGTAGTGGGCCCCTCCCCTGCATGCAACATTGTTGCAACTAACCTCCCTAGCCAGCCCTCTTCTCCTATCTCTCCCTACGGCCTTAACCCTTAGCTTGCTCCAGGCCCAATTGTGCCCTACACTACCTTTCTTTACAGGAGGAAACAGTTATCCTCCTATATCTCTCTTTTATAAATAATTTGATATTTTACAAAAGGGTCTGCACCATTACCTTTAAAAAGGCATAAATAATTATCAGGCTTACTAGGCCTGTTGTGGGATAAAGCTTTTTCTCTCTCTTCTATTAATGTATTTCATATATCTTTATATGTGTGTGTGTTTGTAGCTATCAATCAGCAGCACGCTACCGATAGTGCATTGTTACTCCTGAGTCTATCTAGTTGTGAAAACAAGGTAACAAAGTAAATAATAAAAATAAATTCAAAGGATTTTAATTTGGGAATCCCGCCCTATCCATTTGCTGCACATTACATCCTAATTACAGTTTCACCACACTCCCTAACGTGACATTACCCTAATTTAGATACTCTACTGTTTGAACAGACTTTACATGAAAATGACATCTAATTAGTAGATATTAGTTACCATGGTTTATGGTTTTTGTATTGCCATTTTAATATAATATCTATATTGTGTATGTTTAATGCTATTAACGGAATGGACTAATCTTCTCAACTGGACCAAAGTGAAACCCATCGCATCCAGGTATGAGTTAAATCCATTATTCTAATATGTGTTGATATATATTTTGTCTGGTTTAAAATAAGTACAACTTCATTTGTTATTTACATCCACCTAGATTACGAGTTTTGCGGTACAGCTATACTGCTGACCATTGCACGTGGAATGGCCAAAAATGCATATTACGAGTTGCGGCGGTATAGCTATACCGCATGCATTTTAGCCTTTAATGCAACGTCCATTCCGCACTCAAAAATATGATGTTTGAGTATGGGATTTCCATAGCGCCGGAATTACAGATTGTGAGTTAAGGCTAAAATGCTTGCGCTACAGCCTATACCGACACGATCCATACCGCGATCTGAGAGCAGTAGTTATGGTTGTGTGTAACAAAAATGTTTCACAAAACTCATAACTAAAATGTTACAAAGTACACTAACACCCATAAACTACCTATTAACCCCTTAACCGCCACCCTCCCACATAGCAAACACTATTTAAAACGTATTAACCCCTAATCTGCCACCCACCTACATCACGACTATTAAATACATTTATTAACCCCTAATCTGCCACCCACCCACATTGCCAACACTATTTAAATATATTAACCCCTAAACCACTGCTCTCCGACATCGTCAACACTATAATAAAATTATTAACCCTTAACCCATTTCTCCCCGACATCGCCACCACTAAATAAAACTATTAACCCCTAAACCTCCAACCTCCCACATCGCAAAACACTAAATTAAACTATTAACCCCTAAACCTAACACCCCCTAACTTTAAATTAAAATTACAATATAACTATATTTAAATTACCTATGAAATAAAAATAAACCTAACATTAAACTATAAATTAACCTAACCTTACTGATCTAATAAAATAAAATAAAAACTACCAATTAAAAATCCTAAATGACAAATTAAAAAAAAACTAATCCTACGAAAAAATTAAAAAAATCTAACATTACAAAAAAATTAAACACTAAAATAATGAAAAATATAAAACACTAAGATCACAAAAAATAATAAACAAAATTATCAAAAATAAAAAACAATTACACCTAATCTAATAGCCCTATAAAAAGAAAAAAGAAAAACACGCCCTAGCTTAAAATAAACTACCAATAGCTCTTAAAAGGGTTTTTTGTAGGGCATTGCCCTAAGTTAAACAACTCTATACCTGTAAAAAAAATACTTTTAATATATGTTTTGAACAGCCAATAGGATTTCAGACGCTCTTATCCTATTGGCTGATTTGAATTTGAAGAATCAAATCAGCCAATAGAAATGCAAGGTACGCCATTTTGAAATAGGTACCTTGCATTGAAGCTTCAGTGTACGGCGGTGATCGTATGAAGAGGACGCTCCGCGCAGGATGGCATCGGCTTCCAGGATAGCTCCGCTCCACGCTGCCGCGATGAAGATAGAGGACGCCCCCAGGATGGATGAAGATGTCACCGCCTAGATGAAGACGTTTCGCCGCCCGGATGGAGATGGATGTCCAGATCAGGAACCGTGAGTAAATATTCTGGGGTTAGTGTTAGTTTTTTATTTTTTGGGGTGGTTTTTTTTTCAGATTAGGATTTTGGGCAAATTGTAAAAGAGCTAAATGTCCTTTTAAGGGCAATGCCCATACAAATGCCCCTTTATGGGCAATGGGTAGCTTAGTTTTTTTAGAGTTAAGTTTTTTATTTTGAGGAGTTGGTTGGGTGGTGGGTTTTACTGTTGGGGGACTTTTTATTTTTTTTCCAGGTAAAAGGGCTTTTTAACTTAGAGCAATGCCCTACAAAAGGCCCTTTTAAGGGCTATTGGTAGTTTATTGTAGGTTAGGAGGTGTTTTTATTTTGGGGGGGCTTTTTTATTTTTAGGGCTATTAGATTAGGTGTAATTGTTTTTATTTTTGATAATTTTGTTTATTATTTTTTGTAATCTTAGTGTTCTTTATTTTTCGTAATTTTAGTGTTTATTTTTTTTGTAATGTTAGATTTTTTTAACTTTTTCGTAGGATTAGTTTTTTTAAATGTGTAATTTAGGATTTTTAATTGGTAGTTTTTTTTTTTATAGAATAGTAAGGTTAGGTTAATTTTTAGTTTAATGATATGTTTATTTTTAATTCACAGGTAAGTTTTTATTTATTTAAATATAGTTATATTGTAATTTTAATTTAAAGTTAGGTGGGTGTTAGGTTTAGGGGTTAATAGTTGAATTTAGTGTTTTGCGATGTGGGAGGCCGGAGGTTTAGGGGTTAATAGATTTTTTTAGTGGCGGCGATGTGGGAGGCCGGAGGATTATGGGTTAATAGGTTTATTTAGTGGCGACTATGTCGGGGAGCGGCGGTCTAGGGGTTAATAATTTTATTTAGTGGCGGCGATGTCGGGGAGCGGTGGTTTAGTGGTGAATTACTTTATTATAGTGTTGGCGATGTCGGGGCGGCAGATTAGGGGTTAATAACTTTTATTAGTGTTGGCGATGTCAGGGAGTGGCGGATTAGGAGTTAATAACTTTTATTAGTGTCAGTGATGTCGGGGAGCGGTGGATTAGGGGTGTTTGGACTAGGGGTTTATGTTAGGCTGTTAGGTTTAAACCTAACTTTCTTTCCCCCATAAACATCAATGGGGTTGCGTTATAGCGATCACCATTCCGCACTTCAGTTGTTAGTTTTTTTTAACACCTTCTCCTTATTGATGTCTATGGGGAAAGTGTGCACCAGCACGTCAAGTCAGCCCTTGGCTTTTGTGCGGTATGGAGCTTAACGCACCATAACGCACAGCACAAGGAGGTTTTTCAGTAACTCTTAATGGCAGCGCTATGGAGAGTGAAATATCGCAACTTTATTGGTGTTATTTTCGCACCCTGTTTAGTGCAAAACTCGTAATCTAGGTGATAGTAAAGTGTAATAAAAAGCATTAAAAATAAATACATTTTGAACATTTTAAAATCATATAATACTATAATTTTGTGAGTTATTTAGAATGTTTTGCAAATCAAGAGCAGCTCAGGTATAAAACTCTTGAAAAGGCTGGTGGAATTCATATTCCTGGTTTCCTTTGCTGTGGCCAATTACAGATAGGTAAAAATAAGCTTATGATCTGTGCTAACCAATTACAGAATTGCTTATTGCAGTCTCGGGGACATTTCACTCCACTAGAAAGAATATTAAAGTCACTTTTTATAATTGCATCAGCAATGTATACCATATTGCAAAATATCTGCATAAAAAATAAGGCTAATGAATATGGCCAGTTATTTTTTCCAGAAAAGTTGGAAACCTAGCTAGATTACAAATGAGCGTAAATTCATTAGCGCTACTGAGCACAGCTCAAGTTAAATCAGTGGTGCTCTTATTCTTGTGCTCATATCACTTGAGTGAAAGCCTCAGGCTCTCTAACATCTTGAGGTACGATAGCTCTGCCGCGCTATATCCCTCCCCTTTATAGACATCTATGTGATGTGCTACAAATCCTTGTTCTGGCTTTCGCTCGAGCACTAACCTGAAGTTGAGCTAAGCCTAAGGCCCTGATATTCAAAGCATCGACAGACCATCAATAAACTGCCATTCTCGCCTCATCGGCCTCGCAGTCCGTCAGTCTGTTTATATATTCAAATAAAAGGCTTGGACCCGCAAAGTGCCTGCGAGGGGTGATATGTCTCCCATAGGATATAATATGAAGTGCTATAGCAGCAAAACATCGCCGACATCGCCACTTGCCTGCATCTTGTGCGGGAGCATATTTGAAGTGTTTCTACACAGCACAGACAGTGCGCTCGCTGAAACCAAACACGGTTTCTGTGTCAGAACTCTATAAATAATGCTTGTGTGACCTAACTTTCCTTAAACCTACACTAACTGTATATTAACTAAACCTACAAACGTGACTGACACCCTACTCGCAACCTGTACTACAGAGATTGGAATATATCACACTGCTGTTAATGTATCCCAGTTAAAGTACAGGTTACTCCCCCTGGAACTCCTGGCTAACTCCCACAGATGCCTTTACCTACTTCATACTTTAGCTACACTCCCTCTGGGGTGCCCAGCTAACTCCCCTACGTCATGTCTTAACTACACTCGCCTGAAATGCCCACCTAACTCCCACAGAATGCCTACACCTATGTAATGTCTGCAATCTACCTGAATAATAAAGTATATAAAAACTCTCCCTATTATAAATATAGGAGCTATGTCCCTCATTTATATCCATGTTAAAATGAAATGCATTGTCATGTAATAATGCATATTATTTTTAGTATTGTATCTAATTTAAATTGTAGTTATTTTTTATTGTTCATTTTATCATTTTAAGCATAAATATATCATTTCAATGATATATTTATGCTTAAAATAATAGAAATAACAATAACAAAAAATACATTTTAAATTAGATAAAATACTTAAAATAATATGCATTATACATGACAATGCATTTCATTTTAACATGGATATAATTTAATACTAAAATAAACTATTAACCCCTTACACGCCCCATCCCCAGCACAACCTACACTATTAACCCCTAATCTGTCATAACTTAAAGACCTAACCACCCCCTAACCTATTAACCCTACACCGCCACACCGCACCAATTGCAATAAGCCTCCTAACCTATTAACCCCTAATCTTCCACAACCCCCAATGTAAACTACTCCTACACTACTTCTACCCAACACCCAACCCCCCCACCTCTAAGCTAACACCCTCTAAGTTACAAAAAACAACAAACACTAAATATGCAAAAAATAAAAAAATAACATTACAGAAATAACACTACCAAAAATAAAAACCAACAGTTAGGCCTATACTTAAACTAAGGCCCCCTTTAAAAAAAAAAAAAAAACTAAACCCCCCCCCCCCCTAAACAAACACTAAAAGTTTCTATAACAACAGCCCTTAGAAGGGCTTTTTGTAGAGCATTGACCTAAAGTGACTTAGCTCTTTTTCATATACAAACTACAACCCCATTCAACAATAAAAGTAACCCCCCCCCCCCAAAAAAAAAAGCCTAAGTAAAAGGAAATAACCCTATTATACACAACCTTCTGTTAAAAAATGATTCTATTCGGCTATTCTACAATAAAATAGGGTAGGTTAGAACAATTTTCGTTTTCCTGATTATTTCTTAAGGGATCCTACGTGTTTGAGTTCAACTTTGCAGTTATTAAAATAAATACATGATTTCTTTGTTTCTACAGAGCTATGCCCTGAAAGCTTATTTCTGCTGTATTTGTAACGCTTCAATCATTACTCAAACAGTTTGCCTGAAAATAGACCCTATTAACTATGCATTGTGCTTTATAAATCTTTTGAGAAATTGTATTCGTGCTAATTCATCCACAGGCCACTAATGGAGTACCGGCCTATATCTCTGACATAAAAAACAACTCAAACCATGTTAGAGTCTTTTGTGTAGCCCTGTTTAACCAGAATTATTTTATCTTGTAGCCCTGAAAGCTGATTCTACAGCATTATGTTCACTAATAGCCTTAAAACATATAAAAAATTATGCTTCAGAAGGTTCATAAAATGTATTAATATAGCTTTTGTCTCATGTCAGAAACTAGGGATAATTGAGCAATACACAGATAACCACTTTGCTAAATAACAATTCAAGTCAAAGGAAAATTCTGACTGTAGTAAGTTGCATATTAGATATGAATTACTAAAATATAATAAAACAAATGTCACAGATCATTATATCTTGTGGGAAGTTGTTTATTATCACAGCCTGAAAGGGAAATCACATTGATCGAACTGTGTGTTTGTGTAACAGATTTTACTTTGAAGTATGTCAGGTCCTGTCTAACAATGTCTTAGAATGAAAGATTCTTGGCTTTAAAAGGTAAAATAAATTGTAGAGAAAATCACAATAGCAAAGGGTTTCTGAATACAACTGAAAAAGAATATATATATTTTTAGATATAGTTATAAAAAGTCTATCATTTAATATCTATTTTCTCCTTTTCTTTCTATTATCCTGTTTTACTTCAGAAAGAAAGAAAAAAAAATATAAAAAATAAAAACAATAAATTAAAAAAATATTATTGTAATTTATCTTTATATAATAATAATGATATCCTCAAATTGATAATTTCTTTTAAAGAAATACGCAAACCCTATATTGCTGTTCATCTCTAAGTACTATAACTACACTACTGTTTTTATCATCATTATAGAAGGTATAACAAAATAGTGATGTTGAATTAAAAAGATGCCCACAAATATACATGAGAACCTTATATAATACACCTGTTGGGATCAACTCTAAACGGGTTTCAGCCCTATTTTCAAGGCCACAAGATTTAAAACTACAAATTTAGCAGTTGGACCCATGACATTGTGATGCCAGGATTTTGCAGTTGTAATCTTGACATAATGTGAGTTTAGGGATATTTTGATAGGTGGATATGGTTAGGGCTAGGGTTAACCCATTGGATGCATATTTCAGCCTGAGTCAGGTTCTTACGCATATGGAGGGGTTGTGGCAGCAGTTCCAGGGGGGCATAGGTGTACTGTGCTGACAGAGGCCAGCTGTGTATGCACATGCTGTAGTGTGTGTCTCTCTGTAGACACCACTACTGATTAACAGAACCTCTTGAAGCCAGGTAAGGGTTCTATTCTGGTTTCTCTGCTCCTGGAGTGTTTTGTGTCTTGTAATCCTGTTTCCTCATATACTGAAGAACAACAATACCATTTTCCCAAAGCATCACAATAAAGCTTTTTATTTTTTTTTACTTGTGACAGTCTTTTTAAGTTTTATATATTTCTACTATGTCTTCTGGGCACCCTGACATATATAATGAAGTCTATGTGTGTGTGTAATACAATTGCAGATGACCTAAATATACAGGGGCCGAATTATCATTGTGCGAGCGGACATGATCCAATATTGCGGATCCTGTCCACTGCACATTAATAAATGCCGACAGCATACGCTCTCTGCATTTATCACTGCACCAGCAGTTCTGGTGAACAGCTGGTGCAATGCCGCCCCCTGCAGATTCACGGCCAATCGGACGCTAGCAGGGGGTGTCAATCAACCCAATCGTATTTGATCGGGTTGTTTTCTGGCGATGTCTGTCCACCACCTCAGAACAGGCGGACAGGTTATGGAGCAGCAGTCTTTAGACCGCAGCTTCATAACTTGTGTTTCCGGCGAGCTTGAAGGCTCGCCAGAAACATGGGGCATCAAGTTCCATGTGGAGCTTGATAAATATGCCCCACAAAATCATTTATTATTAACAATATTCTCTTATCAATAGTTAAAATCTAATCTTGTGAACAGGGCCAGATTTACATCTCAGGTGGCTGTAGGCACAAAAACCTGAAGCGCACCCCCCGCCACCCCCCCACCCCCCCAGAAAAAAAGTGGAAAAAATGAGGACTTTTTTTATTATTATTATTTAGGACAACTAAAAATAAATATTAGATGTAAAATTTAATTTTCCCTTTTATGGAGATACACAAATACACACACCAATTGCAATATTTGTTGTAATGGAAGCTACACCAAAGATCAATATTCACTTGACTCAAATGGCCATACAATTTCTATTATGTATAACAAAAACAAATCATGTTAAACTTTTAATGCAAAATATTCTAAAGAAAACCCTATTTAAAGGGACATAAAATGTGACAGTTTGCTGGGCATTTTATTATTGCACTAGTGCTTGCACAGAAGTGTGTTAGCCTCTTGCAAAAGAGTTAAACACATAGTCAATGTCAGTTCTGAGACAGCAATACACATCTGTGCAGACCCAGATGGGCTCATAGGACATGTTTATTGACAAGCCATTAGTGTATTGCTTTTCTGGAGATGACTTTGACTATGTGCTTAACATTTTGTTGGAGTTAAACACAGTTTTGTGTAAACAATAGCAATATTAAAACTAGCAGCATGCAAGCTCATCACCATCAACAATCTGTGCAGCCAGTGGAAGAAAATATAAAATGTAGGTATTTTTTTCCACTACATGAAAAAATTCTTGTAAACTCTGATATTTTTGGTACAAATACACACAGATGTTACATTTATTTTGTTCTGAAATATAAATATCATATGATGTTGCTCTCAAAGGAAAACATGGAATGTTGTAGATTATATGTAATCCAGGGGTCAACAAATGTGTTTAAAATTAAAACTTAGAAATTCAATTTACCACAATACAAAAATACCACACTTACTTGATAAAAGAACAGATTAACAATTTTTAATGTGATGTGTGTGTATGTGTGTATATATATATATATATATATATATATATATATATATATGTGTGTGTGTGTGTGATGTGTGTGTATGTGTATATATATATATGTGTGTGTGTGTGTGTATGTGTGTGTAGATATATATATATATATATATATATATATACACACATACATATACATACATACAAGCAAATATGCCATGTGAGTGGTTTACACACATACACATTTTACAGCCTTACAGTCTACAAACTTTGTTGTCAAAGTGCCCTAAAGGCTGTAAATCACAATTGGCAGCTTGTAATAAAGAGCAGGGCAGCTAGTCCCACATAACCTCCACACCTCCAAGGCCTTTATAGAACAAAAACATTCATCCTGAAGCAGAATTTAAACTCCTGGCTATAAAAAAGGAGTACAGCACATAACAAGTGAATACACTGCAACCCTCTCTGGTAGCCAAGGGGTTAAAGTGCTCTGCTTGTTATGTTTTCATTCTAGGCAGCATTAGAAGCCTTGTACAGTCCTAACCTGTTCTGAAGCTTTCATTCCTCATCAAAAAGTTTCTGCACCACACATCAGGATGGAGCTTGGCTGTGTGAGGCAACAGAAGTACATAAAATAAAAGTGAAACTAAACATGCCTGGCGAAAATGGGAGGGGTTTAGTATTAATCTTTGCCCCTCTCTCCTTCATGGCTCCCTCAACTGCTGTAACATATTCCCAATGAAACACTCGACTTTGTAGGCACCTGGCAGCACAATTCTTACTAAAATAAATGCCCTCATAAAAAAAAAAATATATATATATTTTTTTTAAATTACTGACAGGCAGGCGCCCCTCACTGCAAGGCGCCTGTAGGCACATGCCTACTGTGCCTAATGGGAAATCCGGCCCTGCTTGTGAATTGATATCTATATAAAGGCTCAGTGGCTGAGAATTTCACAAGCTATATATCATGACATCTCTCTCTATCTGATGTAATATTTCATCCCCTTCAATTATTCAAAATCTACTACTTTATCTTGCTGCCTCTTGGATTACTATCCTTGAGAAAACTGCCGGAGGGTGGTGAAATGTACGTCGGATTTTTTTTAAGGAGGGGCCAAACAAGCAACTACACGGTGGATATCAGAGTTATTAGCAAGTGACTGGTAACCTGTATAGAGACACATGCAAACAGTGTATCTTTGTGTATTAGCTGCCGGATTTGTGTGTACATGTCACTATCTCCTGTGCTTTTATTATAATGTTTTAATAAATGTTTTAAGAAGAGAAGAGTTCCAGTTTGCTGTGGGTTATTTATTAAGCTGTATACCTAGAGTTATTGTAGCTCATGTGAATGTGAGTATTGATAGGGGTCTATTTATGAAGCCGCGGATGCTGCCTCAGACCCACTCCGCTTCAGTTCCGGCTGAAGCGGAAGTTAAGAAGCAGCGGTCCTAAGACCGCTGCTCCTTAACTCGTTCGCCACCTCTGAGGTGTCAGACAGCAATCAGCCCGATCGAATATGATCGGGCTGATTGACACCCCATGCAAATCTGCAGGGGGCGGCATTGCACAAGCAGTTCACAAGAACTGCTGGTGCAATGATAAATGCTGACAGAGTATGCTGTCAGCATTTATCGTTGTACAGCGGACATGATCCGCTATATCGGATCATGTTTGTCCGCACATTAATAAATAGACCCCAAAGAGTGGAAGCCCTATTGCGCTGTGAAAGTTATTTTCTGTTTTTTTCCATTTCAAGGAAACTTTGTTGCGGTACAGACTCAATTGCAATCTGCATAATAAAAAGGCCTCATTCCTCCAAATATTTATTTTTATTTGAAGTGCACAGTGTTATAATTTTCAGATTTTTGTTATCTATATCACTTTGTATTTGTGTATTTAACACTGGGGTTGTCACACTGTTTTTTTTATAATTCTTGGGTTACTTGTATAATAGAGAAGAGCATAAAACTGATATATTGCAGATGTGCTGAACCATGCAGGTCTGGAAAGGGAATAAGTGGGTGAAGATTCCTCCCAAGCAATGAACCAGCATATTTACAATGAAGTGCAGTTCATGTGTACACCAATCATCTCTCATAACCTGCACACTGATAGTGTTTTGTGTGGGGCATTTTTTTGCCCTCTCTGAAAGAACGGATCCCCATAAGCTGAACTGCTATCTATATATTCGTGCAGACGCAGAATGTACGGAACTAGCACTTGTGTATTAGATTTCATCTTTATCTGCATGTCAATATAAGCAGTCAGCTACTCAATGGGCTCCATTTATTAAAGGCCGGCTGGTGGTGGACGAGGTTTGCGAACTAGAACCTCGTACACCCAGCCTCGTGGCGAGCAGGCAGCGGTATTCTATCCGCAGTTAACATTGCACAATTAGTTGATTATGTACAATGCCGCCCCCTTGCGCGTGCCCAATCGTGTGCAAGAGGCGGCAGTCATTCATTTGATGTGATCAGATCGAGGTGATTGCAATCCGTCACCTGAAGTGTCATGGATAGGTTACGTAGCAGCAGTCTTCCGACCGCTGCTTCTTAACTTTCTTTAAGGCTCGCTCTTAGCTGAAACGCTGGGGCTCAGAATTAGCTACCGCTGCTTGTTAAATGGACCCAAAAATGTGTGAAGGCAAAAAATATATAAAATCCTAAAGCTCTTCTAGAGGAAAAATAATTCAAAACATAATAGCAGAATTGCCATAGTAATTAGGATCTATAAAGTTGTTTCCGTAGATATCACAGCTATTAAGCACGGCAGGATCTGGTGTTCTGCTCTGCAAAGTGGATTTCTGTGTTTCTGATGTTGACAACAAACTGGAGCATCGTTTCTGCAGAACGTTTCATCATTTCCTTCCACTGTCCCTGTGTGCATTCCAAAACAATTACAGTTTTACTATGGAGTACAATGAAATGTCTAAGCAGCCTTTATTTATAGCCACACCATCTTCCTTCCATCTCTCCTAAATCTCATGCAGAAAACAGAAATCGATAGAGGTGTCAATGCAATTCTTTTAGAAGTATTTGTCTCCTCTATATGACTTGCTTGTTTTATGACTCCTGTTTGTGTGCATCAGACTACTAGACCTGCATATTTTCTGGCACTGAGCTTTAATAACACCAATGTTAATGGATTTCCAGTTTTCACACCCTCTTTGTTGAGTGATGCAGATACTTTTTACGCACCGGCATTCTGTATAGATTTAAGTGTTTTTTGAAACTTCAGATTATTCATTTTTTTATAGTCACATGTAAGTCTTGATTACAATTGATAAAGCGCAATGCATTATTTTGCACTCTGCCTCATGATAACAATACTGCATGATTGGGTATTACATGTTGATTGTTAAAAGGTTTAACCAACGTGTTTTTTAAGCACTCATACTTATGAAGCGTGCGCTATACTTTCAATGGGAAGCCGTATTAGCCTGCTCAATTCGCTCTTATCACAAGTCGTTGATTACGTGTTGCTCTTACACGCAATTTGAAATATGGTATTTAACTAGCATGTCTACTGTAGCAAGCTCACTATATATATTAATGATTTACTTGAAATCTGAGCACAAAAATGCAAGCAGTATAGACAGCATTCCAGCAATGATCATTTTTGCACACAACGGGCTCCATTTCCATAGATTGCTGTTTCGGAGGCCTATCGTTTCAGGCTTGCCTGAAATTATAATTAATTATCAGTAGTCTTAAGACTTTTGCTCCTTAACCAGTCAACTACCGATTAGTTGGCGGATTGAAATCATCCTGATCCGAAACATTACTTGTAAAGTGCTTGTGCAATGTTAAATACAAACAACATATGCTGTCCACTCACAGCGATGTCCAGCGGAAATGATTCGCTGTAGCACAATTTACCGAAGTGCGAGCGGACATAATACAATGTAGCGTATCATGTCCGCTGCTTGCACTGCTTGTGCAATGCTGCCCCCTGCAGATTCTTGGCCGCTAGCAGGGGGTGTCAATCAGCCAGATCGTATAGTATTGGGCAGAACAGGTGGACAAGTTATGGAGCAGAGGTCACCACTGCTTCATAACTACTGTTTCCGGAGAGCCTGAAGGCTTGCGCAGAAACAGGCGCAGCTTGATAATTTGGCCCCATTATATCTACACAAGCGCATCTATTCACATTTTCAGATTTCTATCAAGAGGTACCAAGAAGACGCTAAAGTTGGTATCCAAAAACAAATGACTAGTGATGTATTATGACTCAATAAAATCGTATTTGTTTCTACCTTACAGATTATTAGTTTTTAGCCCTATTTTACTATTAGCTTTATCTGCATATGTGTTTGTTTGACAAATAATTAACTCAATTTAATCATACAACAATGTATTATAATTTAGTTCCAGCAATTCTTCCCAAGTGAATAATATTAATATCTAGTTTAATTCTTTGGCGCACTAAAATCATATTCTGAATAATTCATAAAAATGCATCTATATTATCCAGGCTTATTGCTCTCAAAGCAACGTTTGTCTGAAGAACTAATGAGTGCTGGATCTTCCGGGGAACATTACATTTAAGTCTTTATTACACAAACATAGTGATGACTTTGTCACATCAAAAAGCTCTGACCTTAATTTCCCCTAGAAGATCTTTTCACAGTGACCTGACTTCGGTAATGTTTGCCTTTCAATAGAAAAATCGATAGAAATTTAACAAAAGAGATGGGAAAGGTTTCTGCACATTTATTAAAAATTAAGAATATTGTCAATCTAAACAAATGTTGAACTTTGCTGAACATTCAGTTGTTTATTTTTGTAGTGAACATTAACTTTTTTTATATCAAATGACACATTCAAATGCTCTAATATTAACATTTTAATGTTGATTTTTGTTGAAGTAAATATGAGTCTATGGGAATCAACACTACACTTTAACTGAATGTTACATTTGATATTTGATTGCTGACATTTGCTCTAGAAAAAAAAATTGAATGGAAGAATGATTATCAAGGGGAACAACTGGGGCCCGATCCGATATGCAGCGTCGCCCGCAAAAGCCGGCGACGCCGGTTTTTGCGTGTTTTTGGTATCCTATATACATCGCCGCATCTAAATGCGGCACGTATATTTCACCCGTCGCTCGCAATTTTTACTCCCATAAGCTAACATGGGACCGCGTCGTAAGTCGGTATCCAATATCCAGAGTAAGGCCTTACATGGCGAAAATGGAGAAATCTTACACCATTTTCACCTCGCCATGAAATGCAGCCGGAGCAGGCCTTGCGCTGATTGTGCGAGCACTGTAACTCCCTAAAATGCCTGCAAAAAAAAAACCTAACACCTAACGCATGCGCAATGTCTATCTACCTGTCAACCGCAATCCCCCACCGCAATAACTAATAAAGTGTATTAACTCCTAAACCGCCATAGCCCACACCGCAATAAACCTATTCTATTATTAACCCCTAAACCGCCATAGCCCACACCGCAATAAACCTATTCTATTATTAACTCCTAAACCGCCATAGCCCACACCGCAATAAAACTATTCTAGTATTAACCCCTAAACCGCTGTAGCCCACATAGCCTATTAAATCTATTAACCCCTAATCTAACGTCGTTGCCACTATAATAAAGTTATTAACCCCTAAACCTAAGTCTAACCCTAACACCCCCCTAACTTACGCCTAGATTTAGAGTTCTGCGTTAGCCGTCAAAACCAGCGTTAGGGGGTCCTAACGCTGTTTTTTACTGCCCCCTGGTATTTAGAGTCAGTCAGGAAAGGGTCTAACGCTCACTTTCCAGCCGCGACTTTTCCATACCGCAGATCCCCCTACGACAATTGCGTATCCTATCTTTTCAATGGGATCTTTCTAACGACAGTATTTAGAGTCTTGGCTAACGACAAGACTCCAGCCGCAGAGAAAAGCCAGGAGTTAAGAGCTTTCTGGGCTAACGCCGGTTCTTAAAGCTCTTAACTACTGTGCTCTAAAGTACACTAACACCCATAAACTACCTATGTACCCCTAAACTGAGGCCCCCCCACATCGCCGCCACTCTATTAATTTTTTTAACCCCTAATCTGCCGACCGCACACCGCCATCACCTACATTATCCCTATGTACCCCTAATCTGCTGCCCCTAACACCGCCGACCCCTACATAATATTTATTACCCCCTAATCTGCCCCCCCCAACGTCGCCGCTACCTACCTACAATTATTAACCCTTAATCTGCCGACCGGACCTCGCCGCTACTCTAATAAATGTATTAACCCCTAAAGCTAAGTCTAACCCTAACCCTAACACCCCCCTAAGTTAAATATAATTTTAATCTAACGAAATAAAATAAATCTTATTAAATAAATTAATCCTATTTAAAGCTAAATACTTACCTGTAAAATAAACCCTAATATAGCTACAATATAAATAATAATTATATTGTAGCTATTTAAGGATTAATATTTATTTTACAGTTAACTTTGTATTTATTTTAACCAGGTACAATAGTTATTATATAGTTAATAACTATTTAATAGTTATCTAGTTAAAATAATTACAAAATTACCTGTAAAATAAATCCTAACCTAAGTTACAATTAAACCTAACACTACACTATCAATAAATAAATTAAATAAACTACCTACAATTACCTACAATTATGTCAACTACACTAAATTACAAAAACAAACAAACACTAAAATACAAAAACAAACACTAAATTACAAAAAATAAAAAAAGATTACAAGAATTTTAAACTAATTACACCTACTCTAAGCCCCCTAAAAAAATAACAAAGCCCCCCAAAATAAAAAAATGCCCTACCCTATTTTAAAATAAAAATTGTAAAGCTCTTTTACCTTACCAGCCCTTAAAAGGGCCTTTTGCGGGGCATGCCCCAAAGAATTCTGCTCTTTTGCCTGTAAAAAAAAACATACAATACCCCCCCAACATTTACAACCCACCACCCACATACCCCTAATCTAACCCAAACCCCCCTTAAATAAACCTAACACTAAGCCCCTGAAGATCTCCCTACTTGTCTTCACCACGCCGGGTATCACCGATCTGTCCAGAAGAGGGTCCCAAGTCTTCATCCTATCCGGCAAGAAGAGCTCCTCCAGAGGGTCCAAAGTCTTCATCCTATCCGGGCAAAAGAGGAGATCCGGACTGGCAAACATCTTCATCCAGGCGGCATCTTCTCTCTTCTTCCATTCGGCACGGAGCGGGACCATCTTCAAGCAGCCAACGCGGAGCCATCCTTCTTCACCGATGGACTAACGACGAATGAAGGTTCCTTTAAGGGACGTCATCCAATATGGCGTCCCTCGAATTCCGATTCGCTGATAGGATTCTATCAGCCAATCGGAATTAAGGTAGGAAAAATCTGATTGGCTGATTGAATCAGCCAATCAGATTCAAGTTCAATCCGATTGGCTGATTGGATCAGCCAATCAGATTGAGCTAGCATTCTATTGGCTGTTCCGATCAGCCAATAGAATGCAAGCTCAATCTGATTGGCTGATCCAATCAGCCAATCGGATTGAACTTGAATCTAATTGGCTGATTCAATCAGCCAATCAGATTTTTCCTACCTTAATTCCAATTGGCTGATAGAATCCTATCAGCCAATCGGAATTCGAGGGACACCATCTTAGATGACGTCCCTTAAAGGAACCTTCATTCGTCGTTAGTCCGTCGGTGAAGAAGGATGGCTCCGCGTCGGCTGCTTGAAGATGGTCCCGCTCCGTGCCGGATGGAAGAAGATAGAAGATGCAGCCTGGATGAAGATGTTTGCCGGTCTGTATCTCCTCTTCTGCCTGGATAGGATGAAGACTTTGGACCCTCTGGAGGAGCTCTTCTTGCAAGATAGGATGAAGACTTCGGACCCTCTTCTGGACGGATCGGTGATTATTTATAGAATCCTATCAGCCAATCGGAATTCGAGGGGCGCCATCTTGGATGACGTAATTTAAAGGAACTGTCATTCGTCGTTAGTCCGTCGTGCTGGAAGGATGCTCCGCGCCGGATGTCTTCAAGATGGAGTCGCTCCTCGTCAGATGGAAGAAGAAAGAAGATGCCGCTTGGATGAAGACTTCTGCCGGTCCGGATGTCCTCTTCTGCCGGGATAGGATGAAGACTTCTGCTGGTCTGGATGTCCTCTTCTGCCCCATCGGATGAAGACTTCTGCCTGGATCGGATGACCACTTGTGCCCAGCTGGATGAAGACGGCTCAAGGTAGGGTGATCTTCAAGGGGGTAGTGTTAGGTTTTTTTAAGGGGGGATTGGGTGGATTTTAGAGTAGGGGTGTGTGGGTGGTGGTTGTAATGTTCGGGGGTATTGTCTTTTTTTTACAGATAAAAGAGCTGATTACTTTGGGGCAATGCCCCGCAAAAGGCCCTTTTAAGGGCTATTTGTAATTTAGTATAGGGTAGGGCATTTTATTATTTTGGGGGGCTTTTTTATTTTATTAGGGGGCTTAGATTAGGTGTAATTAGTTTAAACGTCTTGTAAATTTTTTTATTTTCTGTAATTTAGTGTTTTTTTTGTACTATAGTTTATTTAATTTAATTGTATTTAATTTTAGCTAATTGTAGTTAATTTATTTAATTAATTGAATGATAGTGTAGTGTTAGGTGTATTTGTAACTTAGGTTAGGATTTATTTTACAGGTATATTTTGTAATTATTTTAACTAGGTAGCTATTAAATAGTTATTAACTATTTAATAGCTATTGTACCTAGTTAAAATAAATACAAAGTTGCCTGTGAAATAAAAATAAATCCTAAAATAGCTACAATGTGATTATTAATTATATTGTAGCTATCTTAGGGTTTATTTTATAGGTAAGTATTTAGTTTTAAATAGGAATACTTTAGTTAATAATAGTAATATTATTTAGATTTATTTAAATAATAATTAAGTTAGGGGGGTGTTAGGGTTAGACTTAGGTTTAGGGGTTAATAACTTTATTATAGTGGCGGCGACGTTGGCGGCAGCAGATTAGGGGTTAATAGATTTAATAGGCTATGTGGGCTACGGCAGTTTAGGGGTTAAAACTAGGATATGTTTATTGCGGTCTGGGCTATGGCGGTTTAGGGGTTAATACTAGGATATATTTATTGCGGTGTGGGCTATGGCGGTTTAGGGGTTAATACTAGGATATGTTTATTGCGGTGTGGGCTATGGCAGTTTAGGAGTTAATAATTAGGCTTATTACATTGTGGGGGGTTGTCGGTTTATTATTAGGAGTGAGAGGGGGGATTGCAGATTTAGGGGTATACGTATTGGGCTTATTTTTGGGAGGCGTGTTAGACAGTTACGGGAGATTTAAAATTTTAGTTATTTTTCTTAGGCGCAGGCAGTTTCTAAAGTGCCGTAAGTCACTGGCGACTCCAGAAATTTGTGGTTACGCTTATTTCTGGACATCGCTAGTTTATCCGACTTACGGCACTTTAGGAACTGCTGGCAGGGTATATTTAATACCCCGATGTGCGAGGTGAAATTACGGGCGGCGCGGGTTCCCTCGCTTGAGCCGAAACCTACGCCGTATATTGGATCGCGCCCCTGGTCTATTATCTTAATGTCAAAACAGAAATTTACATATTTCCTTAGTAAATATGGTGGCAATGCAGCAAGAAATGCCGTCTGGTGGTGTGTAACTCGTAAAGCTCTATTGTCTATGTCAGCCAAAAGAACACAAGAAAGTAATATTTTAGTATATTCACAAACGATGTCCTTAGCAGTTCAGCTGCCAAACCAAGCTGCAACACACTGCCCTTTATTGTAGTTAAAGGGACATTAAACCCAATTTTTTTATCTCATGATTCAGATAGAGCAGCAATTCTAAGCAACTTTCTAATTTACTCCTATTATACATTTTTCTTCGATCTCTTAGTATCTTTATTTGAAAAAGCAGGAAGGTATGCATTGGAGCCGACCCATTTCTGGTTCAGAACCTGGGTAGCATTTGCTGATTGGTGGCTACACTTAAATGTCTCTTGTCATTGGCTCACCTGAGGAGTTCAGCTAGCTCCCAGTGGTACTTTGCTGCTCCTGAGTTTACCTACCACACTTTTAGCCACATGAACAAAGGAATTATTTTTTTATTGTATGCTTTTGGTTAATTTGCTTTCAGTTAATGGACAGTTAGTTTAAAGGGACAGTCTACACCAGAATTGTATTGTTTAAAAAGATAGATAATCCCTTTATTACCCATTCTCCAGTTTTGCATAACCAGCACAGTTATATTAATATACTTTTTACCTCTGTTATTACCTTGTATCCAAGCCTCTGCAGACTGCCCCCTTAATTCAGTTCTTTTGACAGACTTGCATTTTAGCCAATCAGTGCTGACTCATAAATAACTCCACAGGAGTGAGCACAATGATGTCTATATGAAACACATGAACTAACACCCTCTAGTGGTCAAAATGCATTCAGATAAGAGGCGGCCTTCAAGGTCTAAGAAATTAGCATATAAGCCTCCTAGGTTTAGCTTTCAACTAAGAATACCAAGAGAACAAAGCAAAATTGGTGATAAAAGAACATTGGAAAGTTGTTTAAAATTGAATGCTCTATTTGAATCATGAAAGTTTTTGTTTGGACTTGACTGTCCCTTTAACAATTTTGGCTAAATGCAACTAATACAGAAACATTTGTTGTCAATTTTCGTTTGCCTGAAAAGAAATGCACAATTATCTAATAGCGACAAGTGTAAAAGGATGTGGAACTTAACAGTTTCCTTTCATGTTTCTGACAGAACAAATCTTTTTTTTAAAGCTCCAAATGTTGTGCTTTAATCAAATTTGTTTTATTCTTGTAAAGAGCTTTGTTGAAGAGCATACCTAGGTATGTGCCATGTACGTGTCTGGACCATTATAGGGACGCAGTTTGTGAAACACTGCTGCCACCTAGTGTTGTTACAACTGTATAATATTATTAGAAACACTGCTGCCACCTAGTGTTGTTACAACTGTTTAATATTGTTAGAAACGCTGCTGCCACCTAGTGTTGTTACAACTGTATAATATTGTTAGAAACGCTCCTGCCACCTAGTGTTATTATAACTGTATAATATTGTTAGAAACACTGCTGCCACCTAGTGTTGTTACAACTGTATAATATTGTTAGAAACGCTGCTGCCACCTAGTGTAGTTAGAACTGTATAATATTGTTAGAAACACTGCTGATACCTAGTGTAGTTAGAACTGTATAATATTGTTAGAAACGCTGCTGCCACCTAGTGTTGTTACAACTGTATAATATTGTTAGAAACGCTGCTGCCACCTAGTGTAGTTAGAACTGTATAATATTGTTAGAAACACTGCTGATACCTAGTGTAGTTAGAACTGTATAATATTGTTAGAAACGCTGCTGCCACCTAGTGTAGTTAGACCTGTATAATATTGTTAGAAACGCTGCTGCCACCTAGTGTAGTTAGAACTGTATAATATTGTTAGAAACACTGCTGCCACCTAGTGTTGTTACAACTGTATAATATTGTTAGAAACACTGCTGCCACCTAGTGTTGTTACAACTGTATAATATTGTTAGAAACGCTACTGCCACCTAGTGTTGTTACAACTGTATAATATTGTTAGAAACACTGCTGCCACCTAGTGTTGTTACAACTGTATAATATTGTTAGAAACGCTGCTGCCACCTAGTGTTGTTACAACTGTATAATATTGTTAGAAACGCTGCTGCCACCTAGTGTTGTTACAACTGTATAATATTGTTAGAAACGCTGCTGCCACCTAGTGTTGTTACAACTGTATAATATTGTTAGAAACGCTGCTGCCACCTAGTGTTGTTACAACTGTATAATATTGTTAGAAACACTGCTGCCACCTAGTGTTGTTACAACTGTATAATATTGTTAGAAACGCTACTGCCACCTAGTGTTGTTACAACTGTATAATATTGTTAGAAACGCTGCTGCCACCTAGTGTTGTTACAACTGTATAATATTGTTAGAAACGCTACTGCCACCTAGTGTTGTTACAACTGTATAATATTGTTAGAAACGCTGCTGCCACCTAGTGTTGTTACAACTGTATAATATTGTTAGAAACGCTGCTGCCACCTAGTGTTGTTACAACTGTATAATATTGTTAGAAACGCTGCTGCCACCTAGTGTTGTTAGAACTGTATAATATTGTTAGAAACGCTTCTGCCACCTAGTGTTGTTACAACTGTATAATATTGTTAGAAACGCTGCTGCCACCTAGTGTTGTTACAACTGTATAATATTGTTAGAAACGCTGCTGCCACCTAGTGTTGTTACAACTGTATAATATTGTTAGAAACACTGCTGCCACCTAGTGTTGTTACAACTGTATAATATTGTTAGAAACGCTGCTGCCACCTAGTGTTGTTGCAACTGTATAATATTGTTAGAAACGCTGCTGCCACCTAGTGTTGTTACAACAGTATAATATTGTTAGAAACGCTGCTGCCACCTAGTGTTGTTACAACTGTATAATATTGTTAGAAACGCTGCTTCCACCTAGTGTTGTTACAACTGTATAATATTGTTAGAAACGCTACTGCCACCTAGTGTTGTTACAATTGTATAATATTGTTAGAAACGCTGCTGCCACCTAGTGTTGTTACAACTGTATAATATTGTTAGAAACGCTGCTGCCACCTAGTGTTGTTACAACTGTATAATATTGTTAGAAACGCTGCTGCCACCTAGTGTTGTTACAACTGTATAATATTGTTAGAAACGCTGCTGCCACCTAGTGTTGTTACAACTGTATAATATTGTTAGAAACGCTGCTGCCACCTAGTGTTGTTACAACTGTATAATATTGTTAGAAACGCTGCTGCCACCTAGTGTTGTTGCAACTGTATAATATTGTTAGAAACACTGCTGCCACCTAGTGTTGTTACAACTGTATAATATTGTTAGAAACGCTGCTGCCACCTAGTGTTGTTACAACTGTATAATATTGTTAGAAACGCTGCTGCCACCTAGTGTTGTTACAACTGTATAATATTGTTAGAAACACTGCTGCCACCTAGTGTTGTTACAACTGTATAATATTGTTAGAAACGCTGCTGCCACCTAGTGTTGTTACAACTGTATAATATTGTTAGAAAAGCTACTGCCACCTAGTGTTGTTACAACTGTATAATATTGTTAGAAACACTGCTGCCACCTAGTGTTGTTACAACTGTATAATATTGTTAGAAACGCTGCTGCCACCTAGTGTTGTTACAACTGTATAATATTGCTAGAAACGCTGCTGCCACCTAGTGTTGTTACAACTGTATAATATTGTTAGAAACGCTGCTGCCACCTAGTGTTGTTACAACTGTATAATATTGTTAGAAACGCTGCTGCCACCTAGTGTTGTTACAACTGTATAATATTGTTAGAAACGCTGCTGCCACCTAGTGTTGTTACAACTGTATAATATTGTTAGAAACGCTGCTGCCACCTAGTGTTGTAACAACTGTATAATATTGTTAGAAACGCTGCTGCCACCTAGTGTTGTTACAACTGTATAATATTGTTAGAAACGCTGCTGCCACCTAGTGTTGTTACAACTGTATAATATTGTTAGAAACGCTGCTGCCACCTAGTGTTGTTACAACTGTATAATATTGTTAGAAACGCTGCTGCCATCTAGTGTTGTTACAACTGTATAATATTGTTAGAAACGCTGCTGCCACCTAGTGTTGTTACAACTGTATAATATTGTTAGAAACGCTGCTGCCACCTAGTGTTGTTACAACTGAATAATATTGTTAGAAACGCTGCTGCCAACTAGTGTTGTTACAACTGTATAATATTGTTAGAAACGCTGCTGCCACCTAGTGTTGTTACAACTGTATAATATTGTTAGAAACGCTGCTGCCACCTAGTGTTGTTACAACTGTATAATATTGTTAGAAACGCTGCTGCCACCTAGTGTTGTTACAACTGTATAATATTGTTAGAAACACTGCTGCCACCTAGTGTTGTTACAACTGTATAATATTGTTAGAAACGCTGCTGCCACCTAGTGTTGTTACAACTGTATAATATTGTTAGAAACGCTGCTGCCACCTAGTGTTGTTACAACTGTATAATATTGTTAGAAACACTGCTGCCACCTAGTGTTGTTACAACTGTATAATATTGTTAGAAACGCTACTGCCACCTAGTGTTGTTACAACTGTATAATATTGTTAGAAACACTGCTGCCACCTAGTGTTGTTACAACTGTATAATATTGTTAGAAACGCTGCTGCCACCTAGTGTTGTTACAACTGTATAATATTGTTAGAAACACTGCTGCCACCTAGTGTTGTTGCAACTGTATAATATTGTTAGAAACGCTACTGCCACCTAGTGTTGTTACAACTGTATAATATTGTTAGAAACGCTACTGCCACCTAGTGTTGTTACAACTGTATAATATTGTTAGAAACACTGCTGCCACCTAGTGTTGTTACAACTGTATAATATTGTTAGAAACGCTGCTGCCACCTAGTGTTGTTACAACTGTATAATATTGTTAGAAACGCTGCTGCCACCTAGTGTTGTTACAACTGTATAATATTGTTAGAAACGCTGCTGCCACCTAGTGTAGTTAGAACTGTATAATATTTTTAGAAACGCTGCTGCCACCTAGTGTTGTTACAACTGTATAATATTGTTAGAAACGCTGCTGCCACCTAGTGTTGTTACAACTGTATAATATTGTTAGAAACACTGCTGCCACCTAGTGTTGTTACAACTGTATAATATTGTTAGAAACGCTACTGCCACCTAGTGTTGTTACAACTGTATAATATTGTTAGAAACGCTGCTGCCACCTAGTGTTGTTACAACTGTATAATATTGTTAGAAACACTGTTGCCACCTAGTGTTGTTACAACTGTATAATATTGTTAGAAACGCTACTGCCACCTAGTGTTGTTACAACTGTATAATATTGTTAGAAACGCTGCTGCCACCTAGTGTTGTTACAACTGTATAATATTGTTAGAAACGCTGCTGCCATCTAGTGTTGTTACAACTGTATAATATTGTTAGAAATGCTACTGCCACCTAGTGTTGTTACAACTGTATAATATTGTTAGAAACGCTGCTGCCACCTAGTGTTGTTACAACTGTATAATATTGTTAGAAACGCTGCTGCCACCTAGTGTTGTTACAACTGTATAATATTGTTAGAAACGCTGCTGCCACCTAGTGTTGTTACAACTCTATAATATTGTTAGAAACGCTGCTGCCACCTAGTGTTGTTACAACTGTATAATATTGTTAGAAACGCTGCTGCCACCTAGTGTTGTTACAACTGTATAATATTGTTAAAAACACTGATGCAAAACTGCTGCTATGTAGTGCTCAAGACACGTGCACACTCCTGAACCTACTAATCTGCTATTCATAAATTCTCTATCTGAATCTTGAAAGAAACATTTCAGGTTTCATGTCCCCATTTAAATGCTAAATTCTGCTTTTTCATTGGATTGCATCAAAAATTTGGAATGACCTTTTAAACCTTAAATATGGCATAAATTATACTTTAGTTTGTAGTTTATAGCAGTGTGCTTGTAGTAGGTTTTTTTTCCACTCACGCAATTTAAAGGGACATTAAACACGTTGAGATGGTAATATAAAATGATAAATCGTATATATAAAAAAACCTCTGCAATGTACTTATTTATTTTGTCCGCTTTTCCTGTAATTCCTTTCTGAAATTGTGAGCTTTTCAGTTCCTGTTAGAAATGGAAGTGCAGAACACTGTTATATTCCACACAGCCGTTGGCTGCACTCTCTAGCTGTCAGCATTTATCGATGTGTGGCGGACATCATCTACTATATCGTATCACGTCCGCTCGCACATTGATAAATTGGCTTCTAAAACATTACACTTATTTTTCAATATTTAAACAGCTAATAAATCTTTAAAAATACATCAACTGTACAGGTTATTCACAGACTCATCTTTTCTTTGAATGCATCATTCTATCTAGCGTTTATTTAGTGTTTAATGTCCCTTAAAGATCTGTTTGCCAGCACAAAGACAAAAGCTATTTTATGCAAATAAAACTCCTGGTACCTCTTACCAATAACTCGATATCTAGTCTGGGCTACAGGCAACATCCATTCCATCTATTTTTTGATGTAACAATAATCGGTTTTGCTGAGCTAGAGGACAACAAAGCCTTTTGCTCTGTTGGCTATATGATTGTGTCATATCACTCAGAGCTGGGCTACCCAGCAAGTCTGATAACATAGGATAGCTTGGCTTTTTGGTAAATGGAATCAGGGAACAAATTAGAAACTGCACATATTAATAGCAGGCATTATAGTAATAGAAATTACCTAGTGATTACTGCATATTTACAAATCTACTGATGAAAATAAAAGAAAATCACATTTCCTTTGTGCTTTTATTATTCTAAATCAATTTATTCTGTTTTGTTAAGATGCTTTTTTTCCCCTACACTTACTGTCAAACTTGCTTTGTTCTTTTGGAATCCTCAGTTGAAAAGCATACCTAGGTAGGCTCAGGTACAGCAATGCTCTATGGGAGCCAGCTGGTGATTGGTTGCTGCACAAATATGTCTCTTGTCATTGATTCTACAGACGTGCTCAGCTAGCTCCTGGGGCTTGGTGATCAAAAATTGCCAGAGCTTACATCCAGCTCTGAGATATTATTACATTGTTAATAACCCAAAGGCAATGCAGGATCAGTTGTTTGGACAATTTTTAAAAAAAAGTATATACTGATACACTATATTTGAAACAAAGTAACAATGGTTTTCAGTCACTCAGGGTTCTAACACAGGTACATAGAATCCAAGGAACAAAATACGGACCACCAGTGTCCTTTGCATGTACAGTTCTGTTTTGCACTGTGCTGGTATTTCACCTCCCTTCTCTGTGGCAAACCTTAATCCTCCAACGTACGTTTCACTGTTGTTGCTACAGCTTTCTCAAGGAATCACACATATACCTTGCTTTGTGCTTACTATTTTTATTTGTATATTTTAAAAAAATATGCCACTAAAAGCTCTGTAACTGTAGGAGAAAATATATATTTCTCTCTCAGTTTTATTAAATTTACACTTTTTTATTTTAATTTTATTAAAATTTTACCAAGCAAGGAACACAGATGTAAACAGACAACTCATAGGGGCCGATTTAACAATGTCTGTCCAACATGATACGCTGTCGGCATTCAGCATTGCACAAGCAGTTCTAGTGAACTGCATGTGCAATGCCGCCCCCTGCATATTTGCGGCCAATCGCCGCTAGCAGGTGGTGTCAATCAACTCAATTGAATACGAATGGGTTGATTGCTGTACGCCGCTCAGAGGCAGCAGATCCAGTTAAAGAACAGCGGTCTTAAGACCACTGCGTGGAAACAGGGTGGGTTGGCTCCATTCAGGGCATAGTAAATTGACCCCATAGAATATAAAGATGTGACCGATAGTATTGGTTCTCTTACACTTTTTTAGGAAAAGCACAATTTATTCTGAACTAAATAACAATTGACAAACGTATTTGGTACCCACCATTCTTTATTTCAAATGTAATAGAACAGAAGCTTTACATTTCATTTATGACATCACATATTATATTTGCTTGTAGTTTTTTTAGGGTTAGTCTTACTGGAGAGAACCATCTCAGAAGCCTCACAGATGTGTACAAGGGGCTCTCTGTGGGCATTCTGGGGCATGGTAAGGGTTTCACCTAAACCCCTTCAAGCATGTGTCATTTATATAGACTGTATTGTCCTGATGAAGTATTTCATTTTGCAGTGGAGCCTCACTATTTCAAAGCTAATGAGGTTGTCTTGGTTTTATATTTCTTGTAGCTTTATATTACTTTTCCAATGTTTTCTTTTGTGCATTTGTTAGAGTGGATAAAACAAACCATGTTTCAAGCCTTAGGGACAAGATTAAGGGCATTTAGTCTTGAAAAGCTTTCTGTTCCTGGATCCAATAAGAAAATAAAGGTCATGTATTTATTTCTGTGACTGGACTAACTTTTTTATATTTGCTTATAATTCTTGCAATGAGATAAATACACAGTTAAAATGAGCTACAGAGCAGTAATGGGACCTAACTGAGCACACCTGGTGAGCCATTGACAAGAGGCATATATGTGTAGCCTCTGATCCCCTTCTAGATTCCAGTAGTGCATTGCTTCTCATGAGTCTTACTTTACAACAAAGGATACTAATAAAAAGAAAACATTTTGTTAATATAAGTAAGGTAAAAAGGTCTTGTGTATGCTTTATCTGAATCATCAAAGTTTTGACTCCTGTGGTTTCTATTGTCCCTTTAAAAATGAAACTTTAGCTCCTGATCTTCAGGTCCTATGTCTCATACTGGGGTCAGTCACAATTCTTTAGAAAGAGCTATTTTCTACAAAAAAATAACCCATGCGGTAGATTTACCAAAGGTCGAGCAGACATGATTCGCTGTAGCAAATCATGTCCGCTAGACCCCGCTAAATGGCGGCAGCATACGCTGTCAGCATTTAACATTGCACAAGCATTTCTAGTGCAATGCCACCTCCTGCACATTCACGGCCAATCATCCCGATCGTATAGGATTGGGAGGATTTCAGTCCTCCACCGCTGCTTCTTAACTTCCATTTCTGGCGGACCAGAAACGATGGGGCGTCGATGCAGGATTTCCTGCTTAATAAATCAACCCCTTAGAGTCTATGGGCTCCATTTACCATTTGGTGGGAGGACGAGGTTTGCTGTAATGAACTCATCTGCCCAGCCTCGCCGCGAGGAGGCAGCGGTACGCTATCTGCATTTAAGATCCACTTACTGTGCAATGCTGCCCCCTCCTGTCAACCATACCGATATGATTTGATCGGGATAATTGCAATCCGTCACCTAAAGTGTTGGGGAGAGGTTAAGTAGCAGCGATCTAATAACTGGCGTTTCATGTTCGCTCTGCGCAAGCCTGAAACGTTGGGGCTCTGAAGCTGCTATTGGAGTCTGATATTGCCAGTTAGCACCCAGTGTTTGTGCATTTGTCAAGGTGCAAATTTGCTAATTGCTTTTGATGCCCATAGAGTAAAAATGCAATAGTGCACAGGTTCGCTATATACAGTTTTTTTCTAGGCCCTTAAACACTTTCTCTTCATTGCTGTAGTTCAGGCTATTTTATTAATAAGACTTGAAAGGCATAACCAGAAAACATTTTCCTATTCTTCAGCAATTACATTTTACATTTTTCATGATTACTCTTTTATGTTGCTTCACAGGGCTGTGTTCCTAGTGCGTTTTTATTCCCTAGATAAATGATGTTCTGCAGTTGTTCTGTGCATTGATCCAAAACACTTCTACCTGGTCCCTGTACTGCAATGTTTAATCTTGAAAATGGACCAAGAATGTGACACAATTCTTCTTTAAAACCACTCAGACAAGCGTATTTTGCTGTATCCGCAAAAACAAAGAAGTTCATTTAAAAGGGTTGTGAGTCGACCTCCAATTCCCTTCATATTTTATTTATTTTTAAACCTTTTTTCCACTTCTATAATTAACTATTAAGAAATATAGTTGTATTCCCTCGCTACAGATCCTCCGTAAAGACTTTTTCATTATTTCTTGTGGTTGACATAATAATAATAATAATAATGATAATAATAATAATAATAATAATAATAATATTTGTACTATCTTTTGTCTCTAAAACAACATTACAAGTTTAATATATGTTTATAAAATATCTCTCCCAAAACAGACTGAATGTTAATAAGATTTAGTGCTCGTATACCAGAAATTGAAGATGACTTTTAATTCAATTACATTCAACAAACTGTCACCTAGATTACGAGTTGTGCGTTCGTGTTTTAACGCTGAAAAAAATGGTTATTTCAGTTTTAAAACAGCACCGCAGCCATTACAAGTCTTGTCGGTATAACTGTACCCAAGCATTTTAGCCTGTAACACAAAGTCAGTCCCGCACTGGTAAAAATGACGTTTTTTCATGGGACTTCCATAGCGATGCCATTACAATTTTTGCGGTGAAGCTAAAAAGTTTGCTTTACAGCCTATAACGACAAGATTCGTTTCGCAATCTGAGAGCAGTAGTTATGAGTTTTACGCTACAAAACTGTTGCATAAAACTCATAGCTAAACTGTCACAAAGTACACTAAACACCCATAAACTACCTATTAACCCCTAAACTGAGGCCCTCCCGCATCGCAAATACTATATTAAACGTATTAATCCCTAATCTGCTGCTCCTGACATCGCCGCCACAAATAAAGTTTATTAACCCCTATTCCGCCGCTCCCCGACATCGTTGCCACTATAATAAAGTTATTAACCCATAAACTGCCGCCCTCCCGCCTCGCAGACACTATTTAAATATTATTAACCCCAAATCTGCCGTCCGCCCACATCGCCCCCACTATACTAAAGTTATTAAAACCTAATTCCGCTGCCACTATAATAAACCTATTAACCCCTAAACCGCAAGCCCACAACAATGAAATATACTAAATAAACCTATTAACCCCATACACCGAAAGCACCCCACATCACAATAAACTAATTTAAACTAGTAACCCCTAAACCTAATGCCCCCCTAACTTTATATTAAAATAACAATTTCCCTATCTTAAATTAAATTAAAACTTACCTGTCAAATTAAAAAAAACTAAGTTTAAACTAACAATTAAACTAATATAACTATTAAACTAAAATTAAACTAACTACCAATTAAATTTAACTATATCACACATTAAAAAAATCCTAACACTACTCTAAAAATTACAAAGTATCTAATTACAAAAAATAAAAAAAGACTAAATTACAAAAAGCAACAAATAATTAATGACAAAATAACAAACAAAATTATCAAAATTAAAAAAGAATTACACCTAATCTAATAGCCCTATAAAAATAAAAAATCCCACCTAAAATAAAAATTAAGTTAAACAGCTCTTTTGCCTGGAAAAAAATATAAAGACCCCCCAACAGTAAAACCCACCACCCAACCAACCCCCCAAAATAAAAAACCTAACTCTAACAAAAACCTAAGCTACCCATTGCCCTGAAAAGGGCTTTTGTATGGGCATTGCCCTTAAAATGGCATTTAGCTCTTTTGCATTGCCCTGAAAAGGATCTTCATTCCGGCGGCTCCATCTTCATCCCGGCGGCTCCATCTTCATCCAAGCGGCTCCATCTTCATCTAGGTGGCAGGCGACTCCATCTTCATCCAGGCGGCATCTTCTATCTTCATCCTGGCGCGGAGCGGGTCCATCCTAAAGACATCCTCTTCATACGGTCGCTGCCGTATACTGAATCTTCAATCAAGGTACGCGATTCAAAATGGCGTCCCTTGCATTCCTATTGGCTGATTTGATTTTGGAAATTCAAATCAGCCAATAGGATGAGAGCTACTGAAATCCTATTGGCTGATTTGAACAGCCAATGGGATTTCAGTAACTCTCTTCCTATTGGCTGATTTGAATTTCCAAAATGAAATCAGCCATTAGGAATGAAGGGACGCCATTTTGAATCGCCTACCTTGCATTGAAGATTCAGTATACGGAGGCAACCGTATGACGAGGATGCTCTGCGCCGGATGTCTTCAGGATGGACCCGCTCCTCACTGCCGGGATAAAGATAGAAGATGCCGCCTGGATGAAGATGGAGCCGTCTGGATGAAAATTTTGCTGCCAGGATGAAGATAGAAGATGCCGTCTGAATGAAGAAGGAGCTGTCTGGATGAAAATGGAGCCGCCAGGATGAAGATCCTTCAAGCGAGACTTCAGCTACTGTAAGTGGATCTTCGTGGGTTAGTGTTAGGATTTTTTAAACTTTTTTGGGTGTTTTTTTTGTTTTTGTTTAGGGTTTGGGCTTTTCAGGGCAATGCAAAAGAGCTAAATGCCCTTTTAAGGGCAATGCCCATACAAATGCCCTTTTCAGGGCAATGGTAGATTAGGTTTTTTTTAGATAGTTTTTTTATTTTGTGGGTTTGGGGGGGGGGGTTGGTTTTATAATGTTAGTGGGTCTTTGTATTTTTTTTCAGGTAAAAGAGCTGTTTAACTTAGGGCAATACCCTACAAAAGGCCATTTTAAGGGCTATTGGTAGTTTAATATTGATTAGGTTTTTTATTTTAGGGTGTTTTTTTTAAATGGTTATTAGAATAGGAATAATTTTTATTATTTTTGAAAATTTGTTTGTTTTTCTGTGTAATGTTTTTTTCGTTTTGAGGTGGATTTTTCTTTTTAGAATAGACATTTTTTATTTTTAATGGGCAGCAAAAGCGCTGAATGCCCTTTTAAGGGAAATGCCCATACAAATGACCTTTTCAGGTCAATGGGTAGATTAGGTTTTACTTTATTTTTATTTTGTGGGTTTGGGGGGTGGGGGTTTGTATACTGTTAGGGGGTGTTTGATTTTCTTTTTTAGCAAAAGAGCTGGTAACTTTAGGGCAATGCCCTACAAAAGGCCATTTTAAGGCCCCACAAAAGGCCTTTTAAGGGCCCTTGGTAGTTTATTATATATTAGGGTTTTTTATTTTGGGGTGTTTTTTTTAAAGGGTATTAGAATAGGAATATTTTTTCTTGTTTTGGATAATTTCGTTTGTTATTTTTTGTAATGGTAGGTTTTATTTCACAGGTAAATGTGTATTTATTTTAACTAGGTAGTTAGTAAATAGTTAAGACCTATTTACTAACTAGTCTACCTAGTTAAAATAAATACAAACTTACCTGTGAAATAAAAATAAAACCTAAGCTAGCTACAATATAGCCATTAGTTATATTGTAGCTAGCTTAGGTTTTATTTCACAGGTAAGTTTGTATTTAGTTTTAAATAGGTATTATTTAGTTAATAACTGTAACGTTAATTTAGCTGTATTTTAATTATGTTAAAGTTAGGGGGTGTTAGGGTTATGTTAGGGTTACGTTAAGGTTAGGTTTAGGGGTTAATATAGTTTAATTTAGGTTGTTGTGATGTGGGGGGCTGGCGGTTTAGGGGTTAATAGGTTTATTTAGTGGTAGTAATGTGGGAGGCCAAAGGTTTAGGGGTTAATAGCTTTATTTAGTTGCAGTGATGTCAGGGAGCAGCGGAATAGGGGTTAATAGATTTATTATAGTGTGCGCGATGTTGGGGTGCAGGGGTATAGGGGTTAATAACTTTAGTATAGTGGCGGCGATATTGGGAGTGGCAGATTAGGAGTTAATAGATTTATTTAGGTGGCGGCGATATCGGGAGCGGCAGATTAGGGGTTAATAACATTATGTAGGTGTCGGCGATGTTGGGGGTGGCAGATTAGAGGTGTTTAGACTTGGGCTTTATGTCAGGGTGTATATATGTGTGTGTGTATGTATCATATGTATATGTGTGTGTGTAGGTATAATATGTATTTATGTGTGTGTATGTATAATATGTACATGTGTATATGTATAATATGTATTTATGTGTGTGTGTATGCATAACATGTATTTATGTGTGTGTATGTATAATATGTACATGTGTATATGCATAATATGTATTTATGTGTGTGTGTATCTATAATATGTATATATGTGTGTGTGTAGGTATAATATGTATATATGTGTGTGTAGATATAATATGTATATGTGTGTGTGTAGGTATAATATGTATATGTGTGTATGTATAATATGTATTTATGTGTGTGTATGTATAATATGTACATGTGTATATGCATAATATGTATTTATGTGTGTGTGTATATATAATATGTATATATGTGTGTGTGTGTAGGTATAATATGTATTTATGTGTGTGTGTATCTATAATATGTATATATGTGTGTGTGTGTAGGTATAATATGTGTTTATGTGTGTGTGTATCTATAATATGTATATATGTGTGTGTGTGTAGGTATAATATGTATTTATGTGTGTGTGTATCTATAATATGTATATATGTGTGTGTGTAGGTATAATATGTATATATGTGTGTGTGTAGGTATAATATGTATATGTGTGTGTGTAGGTATAATATGTATATGTGTGTAGGTATAATATGTATGTGTGTGTATGTATAATATGTATATATATGTGTGTATGTATAATATGTATATATATGTGTGTGTGTGTGTGTGTAGGTATAATATGTATATGTATGTGTGTATGTATAATATGTATATATGTGTGTGTGTGTGTAGGTATAATATGTATATATATGTGTGTATGTATAATATGTATATATGTGTGTGTGTGTGTGTGTGTGTGTGTGTGTGTGTGTAGGTATAATATGTATATGTATGTGTGTATGTATAATATGTATATATGTGTGTGTATGTATAATATGTATATATGTGTGTGTGTGTGTATGTATAATATGTATATAAGTATATGTATAATATGTATATATGTGTGTGTGTGTATGTATAATATGTATATGTATGTGTGTATGTATAATATGTATATATGTGTGTGTGTAGGTATAATATGTATATGTGTGTATGTATAATATGTATATAAGTATATGTATAATATGTATATATGTGTGTGTGTATGTATAATATGTATATGTATGTGTGTATGTATAATATGTATATATGTGTGTGTATGTATAATATGTATATATGTGTGTGTGTATAATATGTATATGTATGTGTGTATGTATAATATGTATATATGTGTGTGTATGTATAATATGTATATATGTGTGTGTGTGTATGTATAATATGTATATATGTGTGTGTGTGTGTATGTATAATATGTATATATGTGTGTGTGTGTGTGTGTGTGTGTATATATATATATATGTGTGTGTGTGTGTATGTGTGTGTGTGTATGTATAATATGTATATATGTGTGTGTCTATGTATAATATGTATATATGTGTGTGTGTAGGTATAATATGTATATGTGTGTGTGTATGAATAATATGTATATATGTGTGTGTGTGTAGGTATAATATGTATATATGTGTGTGTAGGTATAATATGTATATAAGTATATGTATAATATGTATATATGTGTGTGTATGTATAATATGTATATATGTGTGTGTATAACTGTGTGTGTATAATATGTATAACTGTGTGTGTATAATATGTATAACTGTGTGTGTATAATATGTATATATGTGTGTGTATGTATAATATGTATATATGTGTGTGTGTATGTATAATATGTATATATGTGTGTGTGTATGTATAATATGTATATATGTGTGTATGTATAATATGTATATATGTGTGTGTATAACTGTGTGTGTATAATATGTATAACTGTGTGTGTATAATATGTATATATGTGTGTGTGTATGTATAATATGTATATATGTGTGTGTAGATATAATATGTATATATGTGTGTGTAGATATAATATGTATATGTGTGTGTGTATGTATAATATGTATATATGTGTGTGTAGATATAATATGTATATGTGTGTGTGTGTAGGTATAATATGTATATGTGTGTGTGTAGGTATAATATGTATATATGTGTGTGTGTATATGTATAATATGTATATATGTGTGTGTGTGTGTATGTATAATATGTATATATGTGTGTGTGTATGTATAATATGTATATATGTGTGTGTAGATATAATATGTATATGTGTGTGTAGGTATAATATGTATATGTGTGTGTGTGTATGTATAATATGTATATATGTGTGTGTGTATGTATAATATGTATATATGTGTGTGTAGATATAATATGTATATGTGTGTGTGTAGGTATAATATGTATATGTGTGTGTGTGTATGTATAATATGTATATATGTGTGTGTATATGTATAATATGTATAACTGTGTGTGCATAATATCTATAACGGTGTGTGTATAATATGTATATATGTGTGTGTATATGTATAATATGTATAACTGTGTGTGTATAATATGTATAACTGTGTGTGTATAATATGTATAACTGTGTGTGTATAATATGTATATATGTGTGTGTATAATATGTATATAATTATATGTATAACTGTGTGTGTATAATATGTATATATGTATATGTATAACTGTGTGTGTGTGTATGTATAATATGTATATATGTGTGTGTATATGTATATGTATAACTGTGTGTGTATAATATGTATATATGTATATGTATAACTGTGTGTGTATAATATGTATATATGTATATGTATAACTGTGTGTGTGTGTATGTATAATATGTATATATGTGTGTGTATATGTATAATATGTATAACTGTGTGTGTATAATATGTATAACTGTGTGTGTATAATATGTATAACTGTGTGTGTATAATATGTATATAATTATATGTATAACTGTGTGTGTATAATATGTATAACTGTGTGTGTATAATATGTATATAATTATATGTATAACTGTGTGTGTATAATATGTATATATGTATATGTATAACTGTGTGTGTATAATATGTATATATGTATATGTATAACTGTGTGTGTATAATATGTATATATGTATATGTATAACTGTGTGTGTATAATATGTATATATGTATATGTATAACTGTGTGTGTATAATATGTATATATGTATAACTGTGTGTGTATAATATGTATATATGTATATGTATAACTGTGTGTGTATAATATGTATATATGTATATGTATAACTGTGTGTGTATAATATGTATAACTGTGTATGTATAATATGTATATGTGTGTATAATATGTATAACTGTGTGTGTATAATATGTATAATATGTATAATATGTATAACTGTGTGTGTATAATATGTATAATATGTATAATATGTATAACTGTGTGTGTATACTATGTATAACTGTGTATGTATAATATGTATAACTGTGTATGTATAATATGTATAACTGTGTGTGTATAATATGTATATATGTATATGTATAACTGTGTGTGTATAATATGTATATATGTATATGTATAACTGTGTGTGTATAATATGTATATATGTATATGTATAACTGTGTGTGTATAATATGTATATATGTATAACTGTGTGTGTATAATATGTATATATGTATAACTGTGTGTGTATAATATGTATATATGTATATGTATAACTGTGTGTGTATAATATGTATATATGTATATGTATAACTGTGTGTGTATAATATGTATAACTGTGTGTGTATAATATGTATAACTCTGTGTGTATAATATGTATAACTGTGTGTGTATAATATGTATATATGTGTGTGTATAATATGTATAACTGTGTGTGTATAATATGTATAACTGTGTGTGTATAATATGTATATATGTATATGTATAACTGTGTGTGTATAATATGTATATAAGTGTGTGTATAATATGTATAACTGTGTGTGTATAATATGTATAACTGTGTGTGTATAATATGTATATATGTGTATGTATAACTGTGTGTGTATAATATGTATATATGTATATGTATAACTGTGTGTGTATAATATCTATAACTGTGTGTGTATAATATGTATAACTGTGTGTGTATAATATGTATAACTGTGTGTGTATAATATGTATATATGTATATGTATAACTGTGTGTGTATAATATGTATAACTGTGTGTGTATAATATGTATATATGTATATGTATATGTGTGTGTATAATATGTATAACTGTGTGTGTATAATATGTATATATGTATATGTATAACTGTGTGTGTATAATATGTATATATGTATATGTATAACTGTGTGTGTATAATATGTATATATGTATATGTATAACTGTGTGTGTATAATATGTATATAAGTATATGTATAACTGTGTGTGTATAATATGTATATATGTATATGTATAACTGTGTGTGTATAATATGTATATATGTATATGTATAACTGTGTGTGTATAATATGTATATATGTATATGTATAACTGTGTGTGTATAATATGTATATAAGTATATGTATAACTGTGTGTGTATAATATGTATATATGTATATGTATAACTGTGTGTGTATAATATGTATAACTGTGTGTGTATAATATGTATATATGTATATGTATACAGGGAGTGCAGAATTATTAGGCAAGTTGTATTTTTGAGGATTAATTTTATTATTGAACAACAACCATGTTCTCAATGAACCCAAAAAACTCATTAATATCAAAGCTGAATATTTTTGGAAGTAGTTTTTAGTTCGTTTTTAGTTTTAGCTATTTTAGGGGGATATCTGTGTGTGCAGGTGACTATTACTGTGCATAATTATTAGGCAACCTAACAAAAAACAAATATATACCCATTTCAATTATTTATTTTTACCAGTGAAACCAATATAACATCTCAACATTCACAAATATACATTTCTGACATTCAAAAACAAAACAAAAACAAATCAGTGACCAATATAGCCACCTTTCTTTTCAAGGACACTCAAAAGCCTGCCATCCATGTATTCTGTCAGTGTTTTGATCTGTTCACCATCAACATTGCGTACAGCAGCAACCACAGCCTCCCAGACACTGTTCAGAGAGGTGTACTGTTTTCCCTCCTTGTAAATCTCACATTTGATGATGGACCACAGGTTCTCAATGGGGTTCAGATCAGGTGAACAAGGAGGCCATGTCATTAGATTTTCTTCTTTTATACCCTTTCTTGCCAGCCACGCTGTGGAGTACTTGGACGCGTGTGATGGAGCATTGTCCTGCATGAAAATCATGTTTTTCTTGAAGGATGCAGACTTCTTCCTGTACCACTGCTTGAAGAAGGTGTCTTCCAGAAACTGGCAGTAGGACTGGGAGTTGAGCTTGACTCCATCCTCAACCCGAAAAGGCCCCACAAGCTCATCTTTGATGATACCAGCCCAAACCAGTACTCCACCTCCACCTTGCTGGCGTCTGAGTCGGACTGGAGCTCTCTGCCCTTTACCAATCTAGCCACGGTCCCATCCATCTGGCCCATCAAGACTCACTCTCATTTCATCAGTCCATAAAACCTTAGAAAAATCAGTCTTGAGATATTTCTTGTCCCTGTCTTGATGTTTCAGCTTGTGTGTCTTGTTCAGTGGTGGTCGTCTTTCAGCCTTTCTTACCTTGGCCATGTCTCTGAGTATTGCACACCTTGTGCTTTTGGGCACTCCAGTGATGTTGCAGCTCTGAAATATGGCCAAACTGGTGGCAAGTGGCATCTTGGCAGCTGCACGCTTGACTTTTCTCAGTTCATGGGCAGTTATTTTGCGCCTTGGTTTTTCCACACGCTTCTTGCGACCCTGTTGACTATTTTGAATGAAACGCTTGATTGTTCGATGATCACGCTTCAGAAGCTTTGCAATTTTAAGAGTGCTGCATCCCTCTGCAAGATATCTCACTATTTTTTACTTTTCTGAGCCTGTCAAGTCCTTCTTTTGACCCATTTTGCCAAAGGAAAGGAAGTTGCCTAATAATTATGCACACCTGATATAGGGTGTTGATGTCATTAGACCACACCCCTTCTCATTACAGAGATGCACATCACCTAATATGCTTAATTGGTAGTAGGCTTTCGAGCCTATACAGCTTGGAGTAAGACAACATGCATAAAGAGGATGATGTGGTCAAAATACTCATTTGCCTAATAATTCTGCACTCCCTGTATGTGTGTGTATTATATGTATAACTGTGTGTGTATAATATGTATAACTGTGTGTGTATAATATGTATATATGTGTGTATAATATGTATAACTGTGTGTGTATAATATGTATAACTGTGTGTGTATAATATGTATATATGTATATGTATAACTGTGTGTGTATAATATGTATATATGTATAACTGTGTGTGTATAACATGTATATATGTATATGTATAACTGTGTGTGTATAATATGTATATATGTGTGTATAATATGTATAATATGTATAACTGTGTGTGTATAATATGTATAACTGTGTGTGCATAATATGTATATATGTGTGTATAATATGTATAATATGTATAACTGTGTGTGTATAATATGTATAACTGTGTGTGTATAATATGTATAACTGTGTGTGTATAATATGTATATATGTATATGTATATGTGTGTGTATAATATGTATATATGTATATGTATAACTGTGTGTGTATAATATGTATATATGTGTGTATAATATGTATAATATGTATAACTGTGTGTGTATAATATGTATATATGTATATGTATAACTGTGTGTGTATAATATGTATATATGTGTGTATAATATGTATAATATGTATAACTGTGTGTGTATAATATGTATAACTGTGTGTGTATAATATGTATAACTGTGTGTGTATAATATGTATAACTGTGTGTGTATAATATGTATATATGTATATGTATAACTGTGTGTGTATAATATGTATATATGTATATGTATAACTGTGTGTGTATAATATGTATAACTGTGTGTGTATAATATGTATATATGTATAACTGTGTGTGTATAATATGTATATATGTATATGTATAACTGTGTGTGTATAATATGTATATATGTGTATGTATAACTGTGTGTGTATAATATGTATATATGTATATGTATAACTGTGTGTGTGTATAATATGTATATATGTATATGTATAACTGTGTGTGTATAATATGTATATATGTATATGTATAACTGTGTGTGTATAATATGTATATATGTATATGTATAACTGTGTGTGTATAATATGTATATATGTATATGTATAACTGTGTGTGTATAATATGTATATATGTATAACTGTGTGTGTATAATATGTATAATATGTATAACTGTGTGTGTATAATATGTATATATGTATATGTATAACTGTGTGTGTATAATATGTATATATGTATATGTATAACTGTGTGTGTATAATATGTATATATGTATATGTATAACTGTGTGTGTATAATATGTATATATGTATATGTATAACTGTGTGTGTATAATATGTATATATGTATATGTATAACTGTGTGTGTATAATATGTATAACTGTGTGTGTATAATATGTATAACTGTGTGTGTATAATATGTATAATATGTATAACTGTGTGTGTATAATATGTATAATATGTATAACTGTGTGTGTATAATATGTATATATGTATATGTATAACTGTGTGTGTATAATATGTATAACTGTGTGTGTATAATATGTATATATGTATAACTGTGTGTGTATAATATGTATAACTGTGTGTGTATAATATGTATATATGTATATGTATAACTGTGTGTGTATAATATGTATATATGTATATGTATAACTGTGTGTGTATAATATGTATATATGTATATGTATAACTGTGTGTGTATAATATGTATATATGTATAACTGTGTGTGTATAATATGTATATATGTATATGTATAACTGTGTGTGTATAATATGTATATATGTGTGTATAATATGTATAATATGTATAACTGTGTGTGTATAATATGTATATATGTATATGTATAACTGTGTGTGTATAATATGTATATATGTGTGTATAATATGTATAATATGTATAACTGTGTGTGTATAATATGTATAACTGTGTGTGTATAATATGTATAACTGTGTGTGTATAATATGTATAACTGTGTGTGTATAATATGTATATATGTATATGTATAACTGTGTGTGTATAATATGTATATATGTATATGTATAACTGTGTGTGTATAATATGTATAACTGTGTGTGTATAATATGTATATATGTATAACTGTGTGTGTATAATATGTATATATGTATATGTATAACTGTGTGTGTATAATATGTATATATGTGTATGTATAACTGTGTGTGTATAATATGTATATATGTATATGTATAACTGTGTGTGTGTATAATATGTATATATGTATATGTATAACTGTGTGTGTATAATATGTATATATGTATATGTATAACTGTGTGTGTATAATATGTATATATGTATATGTATAACTGTGTGTGTATAATATGTATATATGTATATGTATAACTGTGTGTGTATAATATGTATATATGTATAACTGTGTGTGTATAATATGTATAATATGTATAACTGTGTGTGTATAATATGTATATATGTATATGTATAACTGTGTGTGTATAATATGTATATATGTATATGTATAACTGTGTGTGTATAATATGTATATATGTATATGTATAACTGTGTGTGTATAATATGTATATATGTATATGTATAACTGTGTGTGTATAATATGTATATATGTATATGTATAACTGTGTGTGTATAATATGTATAACTGTGTGTGTATAATATGTATAACTGTGTGTGTATAATATGTATAATATGTATAACTGTGTGTGTATAATATGTATAATATGTATAACTGTGTGTGTATAATATGTATATATGTATATGTATAACTGTGTGTGTATAATATGTATAACTGTGTGTGTATAATATGTATATATGTATAACTGTGTGTGTATAATATGTATAACTGTGTGTGTATAATATGTATATATGTATATGTATAACTGTGTGTGTATAATATGTATATATGTATATGTATAACTGTGTGTGTATAATATGTATATATGTATATGTATAACTGTGTGTGTATAATATGTATATATGTATAACTGTGTGTGTATAATATGTATATATGTGTGTGTATAATATGTATATATGTATATGTATAACTGTGTGTGTATAATATGTATATATGTATAACTGTGTGTGTATAATATGTATATATGTGTGTGTATAATATGTATATATGTATATGTATCACTGTGTGTGTATAATATGTATATATGTATAACTGTGTGTGTATAATATGTATATATGTATAACTGTGTGTGTATAATATGTATATATGTATAACTGTGTGTGTATAATATGTATATATGTATAACTGTGTGTGTATAATATGTATATATGTATATGTATAACTGTGTGTGTATAATATGTATATATGTATAACTGTGTGTGTATAATATGTATATATGTATAATATGTATAACTGTGTGTGTATAATATGTATATATGTGTATGTATAACTGTGTGTGTATAATATGTATATATGTATATGTATAACTGTGTGTGTGTATAATATGTATATATGTATATGTATAACTGTGTGTGTATAATATGTATATATGTATATGTATAACTGTGTGTGTATAATATGTATATATGTATATGTATAACTGTGTGTGTATAATATGTATATATGTATATGTATAACTGTGTGTGTATAATATGTATATATGTATATGTATAACTGTGTGTGTATAATATGTATATATGTATATGTATAACTGTGTGTGTATAATATGTATATATGTATATGTATAACTGTGTGTGTATAATATGTATATATGTATAACTGTGTGTGTATAATATGTATAATATGTATAACTGTGTGTGTATAATATGTATATATGTATATGTATAACTGTGTGTGTATAATATGTATATATGTATATGTATAACTGTGTGTGTATAATATGTATATATGTATATGTATAACTGTGTGTGTATAATATGTATATATGTATATGTATAACTGTGTGTTTATAATATGTATATATGTATATGTATAACTGTGTGTGTATAATATGTATAACTGTGTGTGTATAATATGTATAACTGTGTGTGTATAATATGTATAATATGTATAACTGTGTGTGTATAATATGTATAATATGTATAACTGTGTGTGTATAATATGTATATATGTATATGTATAACTGTGTGTGTATAATATGTATAACTGTGTGTGTATAATATGTATATATGTATAACTGTGTGTGTATAATATGTATAACTGTGTGTGTATAATATGTATATATGTATATGTATAACTGTGTGTGTATAATATGTATATATGTATATGTATAACTGTGTGTGTATAATATGTATATATGTATATGTATAACTGTGTGTGTATAATATGTATATATGTATAACTGTGTGTGTATAATATGTATATATGTGTGTGTATAATATGTATATATGTATATATGTATAACTGTGTGTGTATAATATGTATATATGTGTGTGTATAATATGTATATATGTATATGTATCACTGTGTGTGTATAATATGTATATATGTATAACTGTGTGTGTATAATATGTATATATGTATAACTGTGTGTGTATAATATGTATATATGTATAACTGTGTGTGTATAATATGTATATATGTATATGTATAACTGTGTGTGTATAATATGTATATATGTATAACTGTGTGTGTATAATATGTATATATGTATAATATGTATAACTGTGTGTGTATAATATGTATATATGTGTGTATATGTATAATATGTATAACCGTGTGTGTATAATATGTATATATGTGTGTGTGTATAATATGTATAACTGTGTGTGTATAATATGTATATATGTGTGTATATGTATAATATGTATAACTGTGTGTGTATAATATGTATATATGTGTGTGTGTATAATATGTATAACTGTGTGTGTATAATATTTATAACTGTGTGTGTATAATATGTATATATGTGTGTATATGTATAATATGTATAACTGTGTGTGTATAATATGTATAACTGTGTGTGTATAATATGTATATATGTATATGTATAACTGTGTGTGTATAATATGTATATATGTGTGTGTGTATAATATGTATAACTGTGTGTGTATAATATGTATATATGTATATGTATAACTGTGTGTGTATAATATGTATATATGTGTGTGTATAATATGTATAACTGTGTGTGTATAATATGTATAACTGTGTGTGTATAATATGTATATATGTATATGTATAACTGTGTGTGTATAATATGTATATATGTATATGTATAACTGTATGTGTATAATATGTATATATGTATATGTATAACTGTGTGTGTATAATATGTATATATGTATATGTATAACTGTGTGTGTATAATATGTATATATGTATATGTATAACTGTGTGTGTGTATAATATGTATATATGTATATATGTATATATATAACTGTGTGTGTATAATATGTATATATGTGTGTATATGTATAACTGTGTGTGTATAATATGTATAACTGTGTGTGTGTAATATGTATATATGTATATGTATAACTGTGTGTGTATAATATGTATAACTGTGTGTGTATAATATGTATAACTGTGTGTGTATAATATGTATATATGTGTATGTATAACTGTGTGTGTATAATATGTATATATGTGTATGTATAACTGTGTGTGTATAATATGTATAACTGTGTGTGTATAATATGTATATATGTATATGTATAACTGTGTGTGTATAATATGTATATAAGTGTGTGTATAATATGTATATATGTGTGTGTATAATATGTATAACTGTGTGTGTATAATATGTATATATGTATATGTATATGTGTGTGTATAATATGTATAACTGTGTGTGTATAATATGTATAACTGTGTGTGTATAATATGTATATATGTATAACTGTGTGTGTATAATATGTATATATGTATATGTATAACTGTGTGTGTATAATATGTATATATGTATATGTATAACTGTGTGTGTATAATATGTATAATATGTATATGTATAACTGTGTGTGTATAATATGTATATATGTATATGTATAACTGTGTGTGTATAATATGTATAACTGTGTGTGTATAATATGTATATATGTGTGTGTGTATAATATGTATAACTGTGTGTGTATAATATGTATAACTGTGTGTGTATAATATGTATAACTGTGTGTGTATAATATGTATATATGTATATGTATAACTGTGTGTGTATAATATGTATATATGTATATGTATAACTGTGTGTGTGTATAATATGTATATATGTGTGTGTATAATATGTATAACTGTGTGTGTATAATATGTATATATGTGTGTATATGTATAACTGTGTGTGTATAATATGTATATATGTATATGTATAACTGTGTGTGTATAATATGTATAACTGTGTGTGTGTAATATGTATATATGTATATGTATAACTGTGTGTGTATAATATGTATAACTGTGTGTGTGTAATATGTATATATGTATATGTATAACTGTGTGTGTATAATATGTATATATGTATATGTATAACTGTATGTGTATAATATGTATATATGTATATGTATAACTGTGTGTGTATAATATGTATATATGTATATGTATAACTGTGTGTGTATAATATGTATATATGTATATGTATAACTGTGTGTGTGTATAATATGTATATATGTATATATGTATATATATAACTGTGTGTGTATAATATGTATATATGTGTGTATATGTATAACTGTGTGTGTATAATATGTATAACTGTGTGTGTGTAATATGTATATATGTATATGTATAACTGTGTGTGTATAATATGTATAACTGTGTGTGTATAATATGTATAACTGTGTGTGTATAATATGTATAACTGTGTGTGTATAATATGTATATATGTGTATGTATAACTGTGTGTGTATAATATGTATATATGTGTATGTATAACTGTGTGTGTATAATATGTATAACTGTGTGTGTATAATATGTATATATGTATATGTATAACTGTGTGTGTATAATATGTATATAAGTGTGTGTATAATATGTATATATGTGTGTGTATAATATGTATAACTGTGTGTGTATATGTATATATGTATATGTATATGTGTGTGTATAATATGTATAACTGTGTGTGTATAATATGTATAACTGTGTGTGTATAATATGTATATATGTATAACTGTGTGTGTATAATATGTATATATGTATATGTATAACTGTGTGTGTATAATATGTATATATGTATATGTATAACTGTGTGTGTATAATATGTATAATATGTATATGTATAACTGTGTGTGTATAATATGTATATATGTATATGTATAACTGTGTGTGTATAATATGTATAACTGTGTGTGTATAATATGTATAACTGTGTGTGTATAATATGTATAACTGTGTGTGTATAATATGTATATATGTATATGTATAACTGTGTGTGTATAATATGTATATATGTATATGTATAACTGTGTGTGTGTATAATATGTATATATGTGTGTGTATAATATGTATAACTGTGTGTGTATAATATGTATATATGTGTGTATATGTATAACTGTGTGTGTATAATATGTATATATGTATATGTATAACTGTGTGTGTATAATATGTATAACTGTGTGTGTGTAATATGTATATATGTATATGTATAACTGTGTGTGTATAATATGTATAACTGTGTGTGTGTAATATGTATATATGTATATGTATAACTGTGTGTGTATAATATGTATAACTGTGTGTGTATAATATGTATAACTGTGTGTGTATAATATGTATATATGTGTATGTATAACTGTTTGTGTATAATATGTATAACTGTGTGTGTATAATATGTATATATGTGTATGTATAACTGTGTGTGTATAATATGTATAACTGTGTGTGTATAATATGTATATATGTGTATGTATAACTGTGTGTGTATAATATGTATATATGTGTATGTATAACTGTGTGTGTATAATATGTATATATGTGTATGTATAACTGTGTGTGTATAATATGTATAACTGTGTGTGTATAATATGTATATATGTATATGTATAACTGTGTGTGTATAATATGTATAACTGTGTGTGTATAATATGTATAACTGTGTGTGTATAATATGTATATATGTGTGTATATGTATAACTGTGTGTGTATAATATGTATATATGTATATGTATAACTGTGTGTGTATAATATGTATAACTGTGTGTGTATAATATGTATAACTGTGTGTGTATAATATGTATAACTGTGTGTGTATAATATGTATATATGTATATGTATAACTGTGTGTGTATAATATGTATAACTGTGTGTGTATAATATGTATATATGTGTGTGTATAATATGTATATATGTGTGTATATGTATAACTGTGTGTGTATAATATGTATATATGTATATGTATAACTGTGTGTGTATAATATGTATAACCGTGTGTGTATAATATGTATATATGTATATGTATAACTGTGTGTGTATAATATGTATATATGTATATGTATATGTGTGTGTATAATATGTATAACTGTGTGTGTATAATATGTATATATGTGTGTGTATAATATGTATATATGTGTGTATATGTATAACTGTGTGTGTATAATATGTATATATGTATATGTATAACTGTGTGTGTATAATATGTATAACTGTGTGTGTATAATATGTATAACTGTGTGTGTATAATATGTATAACTGTGTGTGTATAATATGTATATATGTATATGTATAACTGTGTGTGTATAATATGTATAACTGTGTGTGTATAATATGTATATATGTATATGTATAACTGTGTGTGTATAATATGTATAACTGTGTGTGTATAATATGTATATATGTATATGTATAACTGTGTGTGTATAATATGTATATATGTATAACTGTGTGTGTATAATATGTATATATGTATAACTGTGTGTGTATAATATGTATAACTGTGTGTGTATAATATGTATATATGTATATGTATAACTGTGTGTGTATAATATGTATAACTGTGTGTGTATAATATGTATAACTGTGTGTGTATAATATGTATATATGTATATGTATAACTGTGTGTGTATAATATGTATATATGTATATGTATAACTGTGTGTGTATAATATGTATATATGTATATGTATAACTGTGTGTGTATAATATGTATATATGTATATGTATAACTGTGTGTGTATAATATGTATATATGTATATGTATAACTGTGTGTGTATAATATGTATATATGTATATGTATAACTGTGTGTGTATAATATGTATATATGTATATGTATAACTGTGTGTGTATAATATGTATATATGTATATGTATAACTGTGTGTGTATAATATGTATATATGTATATGTATAACTGTGTGTGTATAATATGTATATAAGTATATGTATAACTGTGTGTGTATAATATGTATAACTGTGTGTGTATAATATGTATAACTGTGTGTGTATAATGTGTATAACTGTGTGTGTATAATATGTATATATGTATGTGTATAACTGTGTGTGTATAATATGTATATATGTATATGTATAACTGTGTGTGTATAATATGTATAACTGTGTGTGTATAATATGTATAACTGTGTGTGTATAATATGTATAACTGTGTGTGTATAATATGTATAACTGTGTGTGTATAATATGTATATATGTATATGTATAACTGTGTGTGTATAATATGTATATATGTATATGTATAACTGTGTGTGTATAATATGTATAACTGTGTGTGTATAATATGTATATAAGTATATGTATAACTGTGTGTGTATAATATGTATAACTGTGTGTGTATAATATGTATAACTGTGTGTGTATAATATGTATAACTGTGTGTGTATAATATGTATATATGTATATGTATAACTGTGTGTGTATAATATGTATATATGTATATGTATAACTGTGTGTGTATAATATGTATAACTGTGTGTGTATAATATGTATATATGTATAACTGTGTGTGTATAATATGTATATATGTATATGTATAACTGTGTGTGTATAATATGTATATGTGTGTGTATAATATGTATATGTGTGTGTGTATAATATGTATATGTGTGTGTGTATAATATGTATAACTGTGTGTGTATAATATGTATAACTGTGTGTGTATAATATGTATAACTGTGTGTGTATAATATGTATATATTTATATGTATAACTGTGTGTGTATAATATGTATATATGTGTGTTATACTATGTATATATGTGTGTATATGTATAACTGTGTGTGTATAATATGTATATATGTATATGTATAACTGTGTGTGTATAATATGTATAACTGTGTGTGTATAATATGTATATATGTATATGTATATGTGTGTGTATAATATGTATAACTGTGTGTGTATAATATGTATATATGTGTGTGTATAATATGTATATATGTGTGTATATGTATAACTGTGTGTGTATAATATGTATATATGTATATGTATAACTGTGTGTGTATAATATGTATAACTGTGTGTGTATAATATGTATAACTGTGTGTGTATAATATGTATATATGTATATGTATAACTGTGTGTGTATAATATGTATAACTGTGTGTGTATAATATGTATATATGTATATGTATAACTGTGTGTGTATAATATGTATAACTGTGTGTGTATAATATGTATATATGTATATGTATAACTGTGTGTGTATAATATGTATATATGTATAACTGTGTGTGTATAATATGTATATATGTATAACTGTGTGTGTATAATATGTATAACTGTGTGTGTATAATATGTATATGTATAACTGTGTGTGTATAATATGTATAACTGTGTGTGTATAATATGTATAACTGTGTGTGTATAATATGTATATATGTATATGTATAACTGTGTGTGTATAATATGTATATATGTATATGTATAACTTTGTGTGTATAATATGTATATATGTATATGTATAACTGTGTGTGTATAATATGTATATATGTATATGTATAACTGTGTGTGTATAATATGTATATATGTATATGTATAACTGTGTGTGTATAATATGTATATATGTATATGTATAACTGTGTGTGTATAATATGTATATATGTATATGTATAACTGTGTGTGTATAATATGTATATATGTATATGTATAACTGTGTGTGTATAATATGTATATATGTATATGTATAACTGTGTGTGTATAATATGTATATAAGTATATGTATAACTGTGTGTGTATAATATGTATAACTGTGTGTGTATAATATGTATAACTGTGTGTGTATAATATGTATAACTGTGTGTGTATAATGTGTATAACTGTGTGTGTATAATATGTATATATGTATGTGTATAACTGTGTGTGTATAATATGTATATATGTATATGTATAACTGTGTGTGTATAATATGTATAACTGTGTGTGTATAATATGTATATATGTATGTGTATAACTGTGTGTGTATAATATGTATATATGTATATGTATAACTGTGTGTGTATAATATGTATAACTGTGTGTGTATAATATGTATATATGTATATGTATAACTGTGTGTGTATAATATGTATATATGTATATGTATAACTGTGTGTGTATAATATGTATAACTGTGTGTGTATAATATGTATATATGTATGTGTATAACTGTGTGTGTATAATATGTATATATGTATGTGTATAACTGTGTGTGTATAATATGTATATATGTATATGTATAACTGTGTGTGTATAATATGTATAACTGTGTGTGTATAATATGTATATATGTATATGTATAACTGTGTGTGTATAATATGTATATATGTATATGTATAACTGTGTGTGTATAATATGTATAACTGTGTGTGTATAATATGTATATAAGTATATGTATAACTGTGTGTGTATAATATGTATAACTGTGTGTGTATAATATGTATAACTGTGTGTGTATAATATGTATAACTGTGTGTGTATAATATGTATAACTGTGTGTGTATAATATGTATATATGTATATGTATAACTGTGTGTGTATAATATGTATATATGTATATGTATAACTGTGTGTGTATAATATGTATAACTGTGTGTGTATAATATGTATATATGTATAACTGTGTGTGTATAATATGTATATATGTATATGTATAACTGTGTGTGTATAATATGTATATGTGTGTGTATAATATGTATATGTGTGTGTATAATATGTATATGTGTGTGTGTATAATATGTATAACTGTGTGTGTATAATATGTATAACTGTGTGTGTATAATATGTATATATGTATATGTATAACTGTGTGTTTGTATAATATGTATAACTGTGTGTGTATAATATGTATATGTGTGTGTGTATAATATGTATATGTGTGTGTATAATATGTATAACTGTGTGTGTATAATATGTATATATGTGTGTGTATAATATGTATATATGTGTGTGTATAATATGTATAACTGTGTGTGTATAATATGTATAACTGTGTGTGTATAATATGTATAACTGTGTGTGTATAATATGTATATATGTATATGTATAACTGTGTGTGTATAATATGTATATATGTATATGTGTAACTGTGTGTGTATAATATGTATATATGTATATGTATAACTGTGTGTGTATAATATGTATATATGTATATGTATAACTGTGTGTGTATAATATGTATATATGTATATGTATAACTGTGTGTGTATAATATGTATATATGTATATGTATAACTGTGTGTGTATAATATGTATAACTGTGTGTGTATAATATGTATATATGTATAACTGTGTGTGTATAATATGTATATATGTATATGTATAACTGTGTGTGTATAATATGTATATATGTATATGTATAACTGTGTGTGTATAATATGTATAACTGTGTGTGTATAATATGTATAACTGTGTGTGTATAATATGTATATATGTGTGTGTGTATAATATGTATAACTGTGTGTGTATAATATGTATATATGTGTGTGTATAATATGTATAACTGTGTGTGTATAATATGTATAACTGTGTGTGTATAATATGTATAACTGTGTGTGTATAATATGTATAGCTGTGTGTGTATAATATGTATATATGTGTGTGTATAATATGTATAACTGTGTGTGTATAATATGTATATATGTATATGTATAACTGTGTGTGTATAATATGTATATATGTATATGTATAACTGTGTGTGTATAATATGTATAACTGTGTGTGTATAATATGTATATATGTATATGTATAACTGTGTGTGTATAATATGTATATATGTATATGTATAACTGTGTGTGTATAATATGTATAACTGTGTGTGTATAATATGTATATATGTGTGTGTATAATATGTATAACTGTGTGTGTATAATATGTATATATGTATATGTATAACTGTGTGTGTATAATATGTATATATGTATATGTATAACTGTGTGTGTATAATATGTATATATGTATAACTGTGTGTGTATAATATGTATATATGTATAACTGTGTGTGTATAATATGTATATATGTATATGTATAACTGTGTGTGTATAATATGTATATATGTATATGTATAACTGTGTGTGTATAATATGTATATATGTATATGTATAACTGTGTGTGTATAATATGTATATATGTATATGTATAAGTGTGTGTGTATAATATGTATAACTGTGTGTGTATAATATGTATAACTGTGTGTGTATAATATGTATAACTGTGTGTGTATAATATGTGTATATGTATATGTATAACTGTGTGTGTATAATATGTATAACTGTGTGTGTATAATATGTATAACTGTGTGTGTATAATATGTATATATGTATATGTATAAGTGTGTGTGTATAATATGTATAACTGTGTGTGTATAATATGTATATGTATAACTGTGTGTGTATAATATGTATAACTGTGTATATATAAATATATCATCAACAACATTTTTAGATTTTTTTAAATATTGCGCTCAGTTTATGTTTGTATAAATATCTACTCAATAAAACTTTTAATTGTTAGTCTAAACAATAGTTTTTCTCAGGGAAAGAGCGACAGGGTTTTCTAGGATTATACTTAGATCTGCAACAAAACTTAAAGGGACATAAAACCCATTTTTTTTCTTTCATGATTCAGATAAAGCAGCAATTTTAAGCAACTTGCTAATTTAATCATATTATACTTTTTCTTCATTCTCTTGGTATGCTTTGTTAAAGGAGCAGCAATGCACTACTGGTTTGTAACGGAACACATGAGTTAACCAATTACAATCAGTGTATATATGCAGCCACCAATCAGCAGCTAGAACCTAGGTTCTTTGATGCTCCTGAGATTTCCTAGATAAACATATCAGCAAAGGATAACAAGAGAAGGAAGCAAAATAAATAATAGAAGTCAATTGGAAAGTTGTTTATAATTGTATGTTATATCCGAATCATGAAAGACATTTTTTGGGTTTCATGTCCCTTTAAAACACATGCAATAAACACCTTGTTCAGCCATTCAGCAATACTGCAAGACCAATATGACATTCCAAATATATGTCTTTAAATAATAGCTATTCAGTTGTGGTTTGCTTCATATGTTGCTATAAAATTATAAAGTCTAAAATTAATAGAACTCACGTTATACTTATAGGGACAGTCAAGTCATGATTCAGATAGGGAATGTAATTTTAAACAACTTTCCAATTTACTTTGGTATTCTTAGTTGAAAGCTAAACCTAGGTGGTTCATATGCTAATTAATCACAGAGGTAAAAAGTATATTAATATTACTGAGATAAGGAGCAGTCTGCAGAGGCTTAGATACAAGGTAATCACAGAGGTAAAAAGTATATTAATATAACAGAGATAAGGGGCAGTCTGCAGAGGCTTAGATACAAGGTAATCACAGAGGTAAAAAGTATATTAATATAACTGACAAAAGGAGCAGTCTGCAGAGGCTTAGATACAAGGTAATCACAGAGGTAAAAAGTATATTAATATAACTGAGATAAGGGGCAGTCTGCAGAGGCTTAGATACAAGGTAATCACAGAGGTAAAAAGTATATTAATATAACTGAGATAAGGGGCAGTCTGCAGAGGCTTAGATACAAGGTAATCACAGAGGTAAAAAGTATATTAATATAACTGAGATAAGGAGCAGTCTGCAGAGGCTTAGATACAAGGTAATCACAGAGGTAAAAAGTATATTAATATAACAGAGATAAGGGGCAGTCTGCAGAGGCTTAGATACAAGGTAATCACAGAGGTAAAAAGTATATTAATATAACTGACAAAAGGAGCAGTCTGCAGAGGCTTAGATACAAGGTAATCACAGAGGTAAAAAGTATATTAATATAACTGAGATAAGGGGCAGTCTGCAGAGGCTTAGATACAAGGTAATCACAGAGGTAAAAAGTATATTAATATAACTGAGATAAGGGGCAGTCTGCAGAGGCTTAGATACAAGGTAATCACAGAGGTAAAAAGTATATTAATATAACTGAGATAAGGAGCAGTCTGCAGAGGCTTAGATACAAGGTAATCACAGAGGTAAAAAGTATATTAATATAACAGAGATAAGGGGCAGTCTGCAGAGGCTTAGATACAAGGTAATCACATAGGTAAAAAGTATATTAATATAACTGAGATAAGGGGCAGTCTGCAGAGGCTTAGATACAAGGTAATCACAGAGGTAAAAAGTGTATTAATATTACTGAGATAAGGAGCAGTCTGCAGAGGCTTAGATACAAGGTAATCACAGAGGTAAAAAGTATATTAATATAACAGAGATAAGGGGCAGTCTGCAGAGGCTTAGATACAAGGTAATCACAGAGGTAAAGAGTATATTAATATAACTGAGATAAGGAGCAGTTTGCAGAGGCTTAGATACAAGGGCCTCTAGTTATCAAGTCGTCTACTTTCTAGCATTCGCCGGCCCCAATATGCTCGCCTAAGCTCGCCTAACATCGCCGCTGCAGACCTGAATACGTTTGCCAAATTTATCAAGAAAGCTGTCTAAAAGCTGCGCACCAAGTACGGTGCGATGAGCAGCGGACTGTTGTTAACTGACAGTCATCGATCTCTCTGCTCATCGGCTTTTTCACAGATTTCTTGCTAGCCTGTCACTAAGCACCCACACTATACTATACTGTTTACCCCCTATACCGCCGCTCCCGGACCCCACCGCAATAATAAATATATTAACCCCTAAACCGCCGCTCCCAGACCCCGCCGCAACTTTAATAAAAATATTAACCCCTAAACCACCGCTCCCGAACCCCGCCGCAACTATAATAAATATATGAACCCCTAAACCGCTGTTCACGGACCCCGCCGCCACCTACATTATACCTATTAACCCCTAATATTCCACCCCCTATACCGAGCCACCTACATAAAGTTATTAACCCCTATCGTGCCGATCCCGGACCCCACCGCAACTAAATAAAATGTTTAACCCCTAAACAGTCGCTCCCGGAGCCCACCGCCACCTACATTACATTTATTAACCCCTAATCTGCCCACCCTACACTGCCGCCACCTACATTATACTTATTAACCCCTAATCTGCCCCCCCTACAATGCTGCAACCTACATTATATCTATTAACCCCTAAACCTAAGTCTAACCCTAACCCCCTAATATAAATATTATTTAAATTAATCTAAATAAATATTCCTATAATTAAATAAATAATTCCTATAATTAAATAAATAATTCCTATTTAAAACTAAATACTTACCTGTAAAATAAACCCTAAGATAGCTACAATATAATTAATAATTACATTGTAGCTAGCTTAGGATTTATTTTTATTTTACAGGCAAGTTTGTATTTATTTTAACTAGGTACAATAGCTAATAAATAGTTATTAACTATTTAATAGCTACCTAGTTAAAATAAATACAAATATACCTGTAAAATAAATCCTAAGCTAAGTTACAATTACACCTAACACTATACTACCATTAAATAAATTAAATTAATTAAATACAATTACCCATAATTAAATAAAAATGACTAAAATTAACTAAAGTACAAAAAACAACAACTCTAAATTACAGAAAAAAAAAAAATACAAGAAGTTTAAACTAATTACACCTAATCTAAGCCCCCTAATAAAATAAAAAATCCCCCAAAAATAATAAAATTCCCTACCCTATACTAAATTACAAATAGCCCTTAAAAGGGCTTTTTGCGGGGCATTGCCCCAAAGTAATCAGCTCTTTTACCTGTAAAAAAAGAAATACACCCCCCAACATTAAAACCCGCCACCCACACCTAACCTTACTCTAAAACCCACCCAATCCCCCCTTAAAAAAACCTAACACTACCCCATTAAAGATCACCCTACCTTGAGCCGTCTTCACCCAGCCGGGTCTAAGTCCTCAACGAATCCGGGCGAAGTGGTCCTCCAGATGGGCAGAAGTCTTCCTCCAATCCGGCCAGAAGAGGTCTTCCAGATGGGCAGTAGTCTTCATCCAAGCGGCATCTTCTATCTTCTTCCATCCGACGAGGAGCGGCACCATCTTGAAGACATCCGACGTGGAGCATCCATCGATCCCGACGACTAAACGAAGAATGACGGTTCCTTTAAATGACGTCATCCAAGATGGCGTCCCTTGAATTCCGATTGGCTGAAAGGATTCTATCAGCCAATCGGAATTAAGGTAGGAAAAATCTGATTGGCTGATGAAATCAGCCAATCGGATTGACCTTGCATTCTATTGGCTGTTCCAATCAGCCAATAGAATGCAAGGTCAATCCGATTGGCTGATTGGATCAGCCAATCGGATTGAACTTCAATCCGATTGGCTGATAGAATCCTATCAGCCAATCAGAATTCAAGGAACGTCATCTTGGATGACGTCATTTAAAGGAACCGTCATTCTTCGTTTAGTCGTCGGGATCGATGGATGCTCCGCGTTGGATATCTTCAAGATGGTGCCGATCGGCAGGATAGGGGTTAATAACTTTATGTAAGTGGTGGCGGTATAGGGGGCGGCAGATTAGGGGTTAATAGCTATAATGTAGGTGGCGGCGGGGTCCGGGAGCAGCAGTTTAGGGGTTAATAACTTTATTTAGTTGCGGGGGGCTCCAAGAGCGACGGATTAGGGGTTAATAAGTATAATGTAGGTTGCGGCAGTGTCGGGGCGGCAGTTTAGGGGTTAATAAGTATAAAGTAGGTGGCCGGGGGTGTCGGGCGGCGGTTTAGGGGTTAATAAGTAAAAAGTAGGTGGCGGCAGTGTAGGGGGGGCAGATTAGGGGTGTTTAGACTCGGGGTACATGTTAGGGTGTTAGGTGCAGACACCTCCCATAGGAATCAATGGGATATCGGGCAGCAGCGAACATGAGCTCTCGCTGCTGTCAGACTTCCATTGATTCCTATGGGATCCGCCGCCTCCAGGGCGGCGGATTGAAAACCAGGTACGTTGGGCTGGAATAGTGGCGAGCGTACCTGGTTGTAGTTTGATCATTCCAAAAGTAGTCAGATTGTGCTGAACTTGTGTTCGGAACATCTGTAGTGACGTAACCATCGATCTGTGTCGGACTGAGTCCGGCGGATCGTATGTTACGTCACTAGATTCTACTTTTGCCGGTCTGTAGGGCTTGATAACTATGGCGAATCAGCCTCGCCACAAATACGCTACAGAATTCCTGCGTATTTGCGGTTGACGGCTTGATAACTAGAGGCCTAGGTAATCACAGAGGTAAAAAGTATATTAATATAACTGAAATAAGGGGATGTCTGCAGAGGCTTAGATACAAGGTAATCACAGAGGTAAAAAGTGTATTAATATAACTGAGATAAGGAACAGTCTGCAGAGGCTTAGATACAGGGTAATCACAGAGGTAAAAAGTATATTAATATAACTGAAATAAGGAGCAGTCTGCAGAGGCTTAGATACAAGGTAATCACAGAGGTAAAAGTATATTAATATAACAAAGATAAGGGGCAGTCTGCAGAGGCTTGATAACAGGGTAATCACAGAGGTAAAAAGTATATTAATATAATTGAGATAAGGAGCAGTCTGCAGAGGCTTAGATACAGGGTAATCACAGAGGTAATAAGTATATTAATATAACTGAGATAAGGAGCAGTCTGCAGAGGCTTAGATACAAGGTAATCACAGAGGTAAAAAGTATATTATTATAACAGAGATAAGGGGCAGTCTGCAGAGGCTTAGATAGAGGGTAATCACAGAGGTAAAAATTATATTAATATAACTGTGCTGGTTATGCAAAACTGGGGAATGGGTAATAAACAAAAATTCTGGTCTTGACTGTCCTTTTAATTGTATAACGGTATTCATGCCTTCTAATCTGGTTATGCCGAGAATGCCGTTAAAGGGACAGTCTACACCAGAATTTTTATTGTTTTAAAAGATAGATAATCCCTTTATTACCCATTTCCCAGTTTTGCATAACTAACACATTTATAATAATATACTTTTAACCTCTGTGATTATCTTGTATCTAAGCCTCTGCTAACTGCCCCTTTTTTCAGTTCTTTTGACAGACTTGCAGTCTAGCCAATCAGTGCTTGCTCCCAGATAACTTCTTGTGCACGAGCACAGTGTTATCTATATGAAATACGTGAACTAACACCCTCTAGTGGGGGAAAACTGTTAAAATGCAATCTGAAAGAGGTGGGCTTCAAGGTCTAAGAAATTAGCATATGAACCTCCTAGGTTAAGCTTTCAACTAAGAATACCAAGAGAACAAAGCAAAATTGGTGATAAAAGTAAATTGGAAAATTGTTTGAAATTACATGCTCTATCTGAATCATGAAAGTTTATTTTGGCCTAGACTGTCCCTTTAAGTTAACTGTTGAGTTTGTACAAGATTTTAATCTTTATAAAATCCTTAAAGAACCAAAATATCTCACATCAGCAGTTTTTATTTTAAATAAACACTTTAATAAATCTGTCTGTCTATGTGTATGCACCTCCAGGAACCTTTCTGATGGGACTAGGGGCCAAAGAAAAAATGTCCCAAACATAATGATATCAATGTAGAATAATGTGACATGTCAAACTAATCTCTGTACCATAGCTGCTGTTTCAGCAGCAGAGAAATAAAATGGCGGCTACCATTGTACACTGTAATAGATGTCTGAGCTTTAGCATTTACTGGGATGAACAAAGGATACTTTATCTTGGACTATAAATTATTATCTAAGGTGCTCAGTTTAGCCATCAAGCAAGTACAAATCTGTTTGAGGCTACTGATTCAGTCAAATGGGCAGGTCCCTTTAAAACTAGCTATGCGGAGAGTATCTTGTGCCTTTTGAATGCAGTGAGGACTGAATGAAGTGGATCTCATGTTGGCCCTATAAAGTGCCCTAGCTTTAACTCCTCCTATCACGCCAGCTGCTGAGCTCTTTAAGTAACTGGATGTATGGGTTTATTCTTAATTTAGACAGAAGCACAGATTCACAGACCTCTCACATTTATTACTCTAAACCTATTGTCTAAGGGTCTGATAATCAAAGACTCACCAGCATGGAGAGAAATCTCACAGAATATTTTGGGGCTTTTTCTGAGCATCATATTACATATTATGTATATGTCTGTCCACCACAAGCAGAACCCTTCATAGCTTAAATTTGCTTTCTAAAACTCTTTAAGGGGCCTCACAGTACTGAGGAGACTTCCTGTGTAATCTTACCCAGATTTTCCTTATGGCCCTATGTGGTGTCAATACACAAATTAAGTCACCAAAAGTTCAAGGTGATCTTTTTAATCATGGGTACATTTATTATTAGAAATGATCATGGCCAAAAATGTTGTTACGTCCAAAAAATTTGTTTCGCATTTTTCTTAAAAATTTGATTGAGCCAGATTTAATTCAACATTGGGCTGGGTTTAGGCAGAATATTGGATTTGGTATTGTTATAGCCAAACAAAAATCTTACATTACAGAATTCAAACAATTAAAAGAATCTATCTTTTAATGCTAATAAAACATTGAACTCGCTGATGTGAATTTGAGTCAATGACAAGCCCACAGAGGCACAGAAGTCACACAATTGCACTTTCCAATAGCCCTAGTCAAAGTAATTGAAAATGTCTGAGCTTCCCCTAGTCTCCCACCTCCCTATGCTATGTTAAGGCTTGAATTGATAAGCCTGTATAGCTAAAATCCAACATTTAGTGCCTGATTGGCTATCCCTAATATCAATTACTAGTAATACTATGGCAGGATTGCACAGGGGACAATAGACACATGAATGGTCAGACCCCCTGTACATCATTACAATCAAAGAAGCTGATTAAACAAACAATATAGCTGCTTCCCCCATTACTGCCCTTTTTTGGTGGAACAGCCAAAAGCAGAAATGAGAGTTGCAGACACCAAATTGCACATTCCTGTTAAATTGTTCATTTATTTATTGTAAATGTAATAAATATTTCAAATCATGTCCGTCATCATGCTGACCCAGATAAGATGCATTTCCTGCGCCACAGACACACTTCCTGAGATATCCTGCCTGCCCTGAGAGTTTAGCATTTATAAAGGAAAGGATGTGTAAGATAATTAATAACCACAAAGAGTTAATAAGGATTGCAGCCTGCACACCTGTTTGATTAACCCCCAACACTATGCTCTAAGCTAACCAAACTGGCCTACACTAAACAGTACAATATAAAATCAGGAAGCTGAATGTTTGTCTCTATTTTATATAATTAAACACAAGTACAAATATACTTCTCAGACTGATAAAGCTAAATATTCCTTAGATACTCCATCACTACAGGATCCACAAAATGATGGTACTAAGTTATTGTATCATGAAATATTTGAATAGAAGGATATATAACTAAAAGTAATATTTACAGTAAATGATGAATTTTCTATTTTCACTATTTTCCTGAACTGTGCATTTTTGGAAAAAGGGTTTTTATTTAAACATTCAATTTTAGAATAATAAATACAAAAAAAATGTATTTAAATTTTTAAATGTTTTTTTTTTTTACATTAAATCATATGTTTGAAATAATTTTGCAACATTAGATATAACAGTTAACCATAACACAATAGCAGAATTAACATTCAAATGTTACTTTTCCGTACTTTGAATCCCATATCTCATAGACTTGTGCTGAAAGCAATATAAGCCAATAAGATGATACATACAGAGTAACACAGTGTAACATTTAAGTTTTTATTCTAAGAGACATAACTTGCTTTTAGTATAAGTCTTTAAGGTAGATGTTATTTTGTTTTTCAGACATTTAAATAAACAATCACTGAAAATATTTAAAAAATCTGCCCATGATAACCTAAAACATCAGATTATTTCCCTCTAAATGAGAGGAACATCCAATCTCAGACTTACGTTTCTGCTAGCATGGGCCTCTTCAGTGAAATGCTCTATACTTTTAGTTAAACAATGGATCCACAAATGGACACTCATAAAATTTGTTAACCTAAGAGCAAAACTCCCCATCCATAATCATTAATGTTTTAAAATGTTTAAATTATACTTTAAAATAACAAAAAAAAAAAAAATTAATTACCATAAGGCTTCATATTTCTATCTTATCAAACTGCTCTTATGTTACATTTTTCACTTGGTTGTGCTTTATTTTGAAGTGAACGTCTGATAATTCCCTGTGCTTGAATAAATAGCAAAAAAATAAAGAAAGAAGCGTGAAGATTAAAATGAAGGTATTTAAAATTCCTTTTTAAAAAAAAAAAAAAAAATTCTGTTTATGTGTTGTATAAACCTTCTTTTCATTTTATATTGGTGGAGGCATGTCTGTGTCCTCTTATCTAAATGACACAACTGTCCTTTCAACCAATAAGTATGCATACTGCAAAATGTATTGATGTTGAGAGTGTGGTATAACCCAGCAAAAACCACACCCTTAGGGGGCGCCTCCAAACACAAATGACAAAAAATAGTAGTGTGAAAGGAAAAAGAAAAAATGGATATACAACTCTATAAACACTATATCTACCAATCAATGTCCATAGGAGATATGTGGAAAACAAGTTCCAATGTACAATAGTCCAAAAAAGTGTGGCAGCTCTCGGTTGTAGGATGATCTTCCTATGATGTTAGATAACTGAAAAAAGAAAAAACAGAGGTTCCGACATGGCCTAGTAATGCAAAGATAAGTGGCTCCAATAAACACAAATCCAGATGTATACTCACAAGAGCAGCGCACCCTGTGGTGCTATTGATGCAGGCCGGAGCCTCGCAGTGGTCCAGCTCACTGTGGGATTGAAGTGGATACCCAGAAGATGTTCCTGAGGGGATTGATAGTAGATATCCTATGTGGACACAAAGTATATGCACATAGCCCAGTATTGTTAAGACAGAGAGACAAGTAAAGAATAAACTTACAAGATCCAATGCACCTCCAGGTGCATTAACAGCAGGCTGGGACCTAACAGTCGCCCAGCAGACTGGAAAACTCCCAGCAGGTCCTGGTCTTCCTCAGGTGGCTAATAGCAGCACAGCCCAATTATGTACTCACAAAAAATACACCAAAGAGCAAGCAAGTGTATTAAAATGTATAAAACTTTAATAAAAAGCGACGCGTTTCTCAGCTGACTAAGAGCTGTTTCCTCAGGCTAAAAAAATTCTTTACTTACTCGTCTCTCTGTCTTAACAATACTGGGCTATGTGCATATACGTTGTGTCCACATAGGATATCTACTATCAATCCCCTCAGGGACATCTTCTGGGTATCCACTTCAATCCCACAGTGAGCTGGACCACTGCGAGGCTCCGGCCTGCATCAATAGCACCACAGGGTGCGCTGCTCTTGTGAGTATACATCTGGATTTGTGTTTATTGGAGCCACTTATCTTTGCATTACTAGGCCATGTCGGAACCTCTGTTTTTTCTTTTTTCAGTTATACTGCAAAATGTGCTCTCCACACACCTGTTTTTCTTGCTAATTTTAATATGTGTATACTGCTTTAAAAAAAAAAATCATGAGAAAATATATTTAATAGATATAACTGATCTATTCTAGGCGTACTAGAAAATGTTTTCCCATCAAAGAGTTGTGTGTAGAAAAATAAACATGAAAGCATTGTCAAGAACACACTTAAAAAAACAAAATTTCTTTCTTTCCTGATAAGGTGAACCTACGACATCATCAATTACTAGTGGGAATATCACTCCTGGCCAGCAGGAGGAGGCAAAGAGCACCACAGCAAAGCTCTTAAGTATCAATCCCCTTCTCACAAACCCCAGTCATTTGACCGAAGGGAAATGGAAAAATAAATAACACAAAGGTGTAGAGGTGCCTGAGGTTTAGTAAAAAACAACTGTCTTAAATAAAAGGGTGGGGTCGTGGACTCACCATATCCATAAATAAATAAATTTATCAGGTAAGCATAAATTTTGTTTTCTTTCATAAGATATGGTGAGTCCACAATGTCATCAATTACTAGTGGGAACCAATACCCAAGCTAGAGGACACAGATGACTAGGGAGGGAAAAAGACTGGGGGACTTAAACAGAAGGCACCACCGCTTGAAGAACCTTTCTCCAAAAAGAAACCTCAGCCGAGGCAAAATTATCAAAATTTTTAAAATTTGAAAAAGTATGTAGAGAGGACCAAGTTGCAGCCTTGCAAATCTGTTCCACAGAAGCGTCATTTTTGAGAGCCCAGGAAGAGGAAACAGCCCTCGTGGAATGAGCTGTAATTCTCTCATGAGGCTGCTGACCAGCAGTCTCATAAGCAAAACGAATAATACTTTTCAACCAGAGGGAAATAGAAGTAGCAGTAGCCTTTTGTAGAATTTCAGAGCACGCACAATATCCAAGTTGTGCAACAAATGTTCCTTATTATTATTATTCTTTATTTATAAAGCGCCAACAGATTTGGATTAGGACATAGAGAAGGAACAACCATTTCCTGATGAATATTTCTATCTGAAAAACACTTCAGGAAGAAAACCCAACTTAGTATGAAGAACCGCCTTATCGGCGTGAAAGATAAGGCGAATCACACTGCAAGGCCAGAGTTCTGAAACTCTCTGAGCAGAAGAGATAGGAAAAATAAACAAAACCTTCCAAGATAATGACTTAATATCTATGGAATGCAATGGCTCAAATGGAGCCTGCTGCAAAACCTTAAGAACAAGGTTAAGGCTCCAAGGGGGAGCAACAGACTAAAACACAGGCCTGATTCTGACCAGGGCCTGACAAAAAGATTGAACATCTGGCACATCCGCCAGACGTTTGTGTAACAAATTAGATAATGCAGAAATCTGACCCTTCAGAATACTGACTGACAATCCCTTCTCCAGACATTCCTGGGGAAAAGACAAAATCCTAGGAATCCTGAACATACTCCAAGAGTAGCCCTTGGATTCACACCAATAAAAATATTTACGCCATACCTTATGGTAAATATTTCTAGTAACAGGCTTGCGAGCCTGAATCATGGTCTCAATGACCGCGCTTAGACAGAACTAAGCGTTCAATCTCCAAGCAGTCAGCTTCAGAGAAACAAGATGTGGATGAAGGAATGGACCCTGGTAGAAGATGACATCTTCACTAGGTCTGCATACCAGATCCTGTGAGGTCATGCAGGAGCTACTAGAATTACAGAAGTTCTCTCCTGATTGGTACGAGCCAAAACTCAAGGAAGGAGAGCAAAAGGTGGAAACTGATATACTAGTCAGAAATCCAAACGAACCACCGTCTATCAGGACGGCCTGCAGATCACTTGACCTTGAACCGAATCTTGGAAGTTTGGCGTTCTGCCTAGACGCTATTAGATCCAACTCCAGCACTCCCCATTTGAGGGTTAACCTAGAGAACACCTCTGGATGGAGAGCCCACTCTCCAGGATGAAATGTCTGGCTGCTCAGGGATCCACTTCCCAGTTGTCCACTCCTGGAATTTGGATGGTAGACAGACAACTATAGTGAGCTTCCACCCACTGAAAAATCCGAGCCACCTTATGGCTAAAGAACTCAGAGTTTCTACTGAGAAGAGGAAGTCTGACTGAAGCTGGATAAACCAGCTAAGGACAACTGAGACCAAGCCCTCAGAACATTATTAATCGCTCTCAACTCCAAGATGTTCATGTGGAGAGCAGACTCCTCTGGACAACTGGTCTAGATCTATCTCCTGAGACAGATCCGCATGGTCCCCGTTCCATTGACTGAGCATGCATAATTGCAGAGCTCCCAAATGGAATCGTGCAAAGGGTAAGATGTTTATGGAAACAACCATTAGACCAATTACCTCCATACAAAGAGCCGGAACAGCAGACTTGTGGAACAAAAGACCTTTCTTCTAGACTTGTGGAAGAAAAGACCTTTCCACCTGAAGAATCAGGAATTATTCCTGCCACCAGTTCCAAACAAATCTTACCCTTGTAAGGAAGCGCTAGAAGCTTGGAAAAATAATCCAAATTTAAATCACATGTCCTTAAATTTAAATCACACGCCATATAGCTTGGCTCCCAGTATAATGACCAACATAGTAGCATCAGAAATAAAGGAAGTGGCTAGTTGAGAGCCATAATCCTGTCTAGGATCTCAACCAAAGGAGTCTCAACCAAAACTGATACAGACAAGGCATCACACCAATAAAATGCCACACTTGAAACAGTAGCAATACAAACTGCAAGTTGGCATTGAAGACCTTGATGAACATATATCTTCTTCAAATAAGCCTCCAGCTTTTTGCCATAGGATCCTTAAAAGAGCAGCTATTCTCTAAAGGAATAGTAGTTCTCTCAGCCAGAGTAGAAAGCCCCTTCTATACTTAAGGCACCATGCACTATGAACAGCGACAGGGAGACGGAAAGAATAAACAGCTTGCGAACACACATTCAAGGTGCAAGTAGCTGCAGCTGGTTTCAAACTGCAAACCTTTCCCTTGCTAGGCAGCTAAGCTAACCAGCATGCTACTACAGCTGACAGCTTCTCCCATTCCTGCAAAATAAACTCAGAGCGCGGTCTGGAGCAGGAAACACCTCCACAGAGGAAGAAACATCATAGTAATTATTAAAGTTACTAGATTTCTTATGGTTGACAATGACAGGTGCATCATAGTCGTCGAAATTAGCCAAAACCTCCTTTAACAGAACACAAAGGTGTTCAAGCTTAAAATTGAAGATTACTTCTTCAGTATCAGATAAAGGAATTATACTGTCCGAATCTGAGATTTCACCCTCACAGGCTACCGACATATCCTCCTCATCAGACTGAGAGAGGAATCCATGCTGTAGTCAAAGTAGAGAGCCACACTGCCATTAGAAATATCATAACTAGTATATATAGTGTCCCAATTAATGTTTGCAGGATTCTTTAAAGTGCACAGTCTCCCATACTTAGAAGACAAAAAGGCACTTACCTGCATCTAGCTGTCTAGCAGGAGGACAGCTTACACGGTATGAGATGGCACATGCTCCTCACAGAGACCTTTTCTGGCTTTCTATATCCTGGGCAACAAATATGTTAGGAAAACGCAAGGCCCACCTTGCAAGTTCTTAACTGCTTTAAAGTCACCACTACCCTACTGAAGAGATTAACGTGGACTTCGACTAGACCCAAAAAATCTTGCTTGTAGCAAAAGAAATCCAATTTTCTTCAGACACCAGAACTTCGCCTCCTCCATTAACAGAGGCAAAGAGAATGACTGGGGTTTGTAGGAAGGAGAATAATACTTAACAGTTTTGCTGTGGTGCTTTTTGCCTCCTCCTGCTGGCCAGGAATGATATTCCCACTAGCAAATGATGACGTTGTGGACACACCATATCTTAGGAAAGAAAGTATATTTTATTCTCATGTTCCAGTTTTATTTTTATTTAATAACGGTTACTTTTTTCACATTAGCCGTACACCAGAGCTTTGTGTAATTATATATCTCTCCTAATTTCTCTCTTTGGAATATTCACAGTAATGGTGCCAAAATTATTTGTTGGTGTATTTTTAGCCTTGAGTTGTCACTAGTTTTATGCAGGACTTTAATCAAAAATATATTTTAAGGGGTTTATAAAGCAAATGATTCATTTCAAACTTGTTTTATGTTCTCCCAACACCCCAGTGTGTTCTCAACCTGCTTGAGGAATCTTTTACCGTCAAAGAATGTTCCTATTTATTTAAAAAATTCTATAGAACCTAAATCTAAAATAAGGTCCTTTTTTTAGCAAGTCACTCCAAACATATATAATTTAAAAAACGTTTTCTTCTATTTTCTTTAGATCGTAAAAAAAGGCACCTCTGATGTAAAAATAGCTGAATGTATTTTGACATTAAGTTCACCTAATTAGGCAATAATAAAGGGAATTTTATAGCAGTTCTGTAACCTTTATCTCTGATTTTAAAGTGCATAAAGCAATGGACATAGAATTATAATGGAAAAATAATTCAAATCCAAAGTTTGTTCACAAAGTGTCAAACACTCACCAAACTGCAGAATTATCTTAGGAATCTGGGAATAAAAAACACAAAACAATATAAATATTTATATCTAGAATTGACCGATAAATGTTTTAATTTAAATCTGTAAAATAAATCTCCAGAAAAGCTAAAAGAAAACTATTTTCATAGCATAAACAAAATGAACAGAGTTAAACAATTTTGCAAATACAACATTTCTTTAAACAACTTGTATTAGGTAAAGATAAAATACTTCTATATAAAGCTTTGCTCGTGCTCCGTAGTACAAAGGAAAGGACAAGGGGGAAATCTAAATCCTATGTTGCAATACCTACAACCCATTTGCAAACTCGCACTATTTAAATTGGTTTGTAATCCAGGGACATACCCCTCAAGTCACATGCACACTCCTGTGCCTACCTCTTTATTCTTTCATGTAAAGGAGCTGTTTCCACAAAGGTGCCCAAAAGAAGAAGGTACATTTTATTAAAAGACAAACCGGAAAACATTTATTTTATATTATATGCTCTTTCTGAATCATGAAAGTTAAGTTTTGACTAGCGTGTTAGCAGAGCTGTGCTAATGAAACGCTTACACTAGCACTACATGGTAAGTCTGTTGTTAAAGGGACACGAAACCCAACATTTTTCTGTAATGATTCAGATAGAGCATATCATTTTACTCAACTTTCCAATTTACTTCAAATATCTAAAGTGCAAAAGATTCTTAAGCACATTCCACACCGTGTTGAGTAGAAGAAAACATTCCAAGTTTATTGCAAATCCTTAAACTCAGAGTTCACAGCATAAATACACCACAAAGACTGACACAGCATAGAGAGGGAAGCTGGGCTCCTATGCAGACACGTTTTGTGCTCCTAATCACTTGTTCACTGCTCATAGGAGCTGCAGCTAATTATACACAATCTCTTAAAGGGACATTGTTACATTTCATTTATAAAATCCTCTCCATGACTTATTTAGTTATCATCGGATTGCAATTTAAATATGGATGACGGATAGCACATAGGAGAAACATAGATATTTGTTTCCTATATATATTTTATTTATGTTTTATATTAATTTTACCTGGTTGCTCTTAGTTCCTATATCTCATCAAATCATGACTAGTTTTTACTTATAATATGTAATATTTAGAGCAATAAGCTCAAACTGAGTATCCCTAGAGTGCGAGGAATACTAAACACATAAATCAATATATTTTCTCGAATTTAGACCATTAGGTATTGAAGTGTTGAGAGTACAGATCCAAAATACTTCTCTTATATTTATTTTCCTTCTCTATCTCCACCCCTTTTCCAAACTGGGACATGATCTATGCCCTGTACAATTAGCAACTTAGAGTCTGAGTTATGGAATTCTCTGAAGTGTTTTGCTATTGGTGTTTCATATTGAGGGTCCTCTATTCATCTAATATGTTCTAAGAACCTGTCCTTGAGAGGTCTTTTGGTCCTACCAATGTATTATTTAGAGCACCCCCTACAAGTCAAGAGGTATATTTCATGAGTTCTGGCGCAAGTAATAAGTTAATTTTATGTGTATGTTTCGTACGTGTAGAGGTAAAACTTTCTCCTTCAATTACATATTCACATGTTTTGCATATATTTCTCCTACACTTGTAGAATACTTTCCTTTGTTTGAGCCAGCATTTGTTAATATTTCTAGGCAAATCAGAGGGTGAAACACAATTACCTCTTGTTTTCCCTTTTTTAGAGATAAATTCACATCTTGTACAAATCAGTTTCAATGATTTCAGTATCACTGTTGCCTGAAATAGTTATATTCAAAAAGTTAATTTGTTCAGTATTCTGCCACAGTTATTTTGATTTAGATATTCACAGAACAAATTGGTAGTTTCCTCATTACAATCCATAATGAAGTTAAAATCATCTATAAATCAGGCTTAAGAGATGATTCCCCCCGATAGGGGTTTCTATCTCCAAAGACATGAAACCGCTCCCACCATCCCAGAGATTGCCATAACAGGGGGCAAAATTAGTACTTCAAATATCTAATTTGCTTCCTTTTCTTGGTATCCTTTGTTGCAAAAGCAGCAATGCACTACTGGGAGCTAGCTAAGTGCATTGAATGAGCCAATAACATGAGGAATATATGTGCAGCCACTAATCAGCATCTCCAGAACCTACCTAGGTATTCTTTTCAACAAATGATTCCAAGAGAACAAAAGAAATTGGAAAATAGAAGTAAATTTGGAAAGTTTTTTAAAATCACGTTCTATCTGACAGAAGAGTGAGAATTCACGTTCTATCTGAATCATGAAAGAAAAAAAAATAGGTTTCATGATCATCTGCTGGGCACGGCGGGAGGTGTGGGAGGGAAAGTGAGAGGCAGTTGGTCGGTCCAGCAGCGGAGGTGGGAGGGAGTGGGATGAGTCCTATGCAAAAAAAAATAAAGGAAGAGGGATGGGGAGCTACGCTTCAGGAAAAAAAGTGGGATAGGGGGTTGGATCGTCCCTAGCTAATGATCGCTGGGGAGGTGGGGGAGCTATTTGGGGGTTTTAGGGAGGTGGTGGTGACCAGTGGGGGGTGAGTTAGGGAAGAGAACTGTTTGGGAGGGATCAGGTGGGAGGGTAAATCTCTAATAGAATTGTGGTGCACAGCTGCAATTAGTGGCTTTCTAATTACCAAAAAAAACAATAGCAAAGCCATGTATGTCTGCTATTTCTGAACTAAGGGGATTCCAGAGAAGCTACACTAAGCTGAATGTCAAATATATGCTTATTAAAATAAATGTTTTAACATTGATTTAAAGGAAAATGGTATATGACAAGGTGTTGGATTGGGAAGGGCTCAAAGGTGTATATGTATGTGTGTGTTTATATATAATAATGAAAGAAAATTGGTTTAATGTTCCTTTAAGTACTAGTTATGGAAAAGCTATGTAAACATGAAGGTTACAAAGAAATTACACTCCCAGTGGATGGAGGGACAGAGATATAATTAAATGTTAATTTTCCATTGTTCTAAGCATTGGTTTTACTCTGTATAGAGAGATAAGATAAGGAGGAGTTTTAATAAAAATATAGAAATAAACTAATGAGGTCTGCTCTCCCTTGAAATGCAACTAATTTGATTGGGTTGTGGTTTCAATTATCAGAGACAGCTATCTTATATAAATATACCTAAAAGAGCAATTTTATATACGTTTTAAGCTCTAGAGCTGGTATAACGACTAATTGTAAACACACTGTTCCTTTAAGAACATTAGAAATTGCGGGCAAGTTTATATAAAGCGAATGAGACTTATCCAACTAAAAACACTATTACTATGTACCACCCTGTCAAATGCTGTCTGGGTGCCATGATCCCACTTGGTGCCATTTAGAACCAGCCTTCTTGTGAACCTTCAGCTGCATTCAATGGCTGTTTGTGTTATACAATGTATTGCCTCACCTCTTAGGTAAGAAAGTGGTTAAAAATAACATTGATTATTATGAGTTCCTTGTTCCCTTTCAGGGACAGTTATTGTTCTGAGAAAACAATTTTCTGGACAAGCTATAAGAAGTCTCACTCTGAAACTGATTAATGATTGTGGCTGTAGGTTTACCGCAGTTATTATCCGAGACTTCCTTTAATAGCTAGCGATAAGATTAATATATTTGGGGATTTTAAATACAAAAAAAGTGACCTAGTTGCAATAAGCTAAAGTGGTGAACGAGGGAAAATAAGAACGTTTTCTTTAAATTAAACATCTAGGTTTGATGATATATTTCTTGTTTCTTCCTTCTATTTGAATTGTGTATCTATGTTTCTTTACTTTACTTTATGGTTAAAAGTAACAGACAGAAAACAAAATATCAAAAACCCATTAAAAGGATTTTGTACAAATATCTGTCCTCCAAATAAAATATCAGAAAAAAAAGTCATATTTGTTTCCTGAAAAAAATAAAAAATTACAAAATATGAAAAAGATTTTTAAATTCTAAACGAAAACTAATACAGATCTATCAGTTGAGTACTTCCTGCTAATGCTCATTGGCTGATTGATACTTCCTGCTAATGCTCATTGGCTGTTTGGTACTTCCTGCTAATGCTCATTGGCTGTTTGGTACTTCCTGCTAATGCTCATTGGCTGATTGATACTTCCTGCTAATGCTCATTGGCTGATTGATACTTCCTGCTAATACTCATTGGCTGATTGATACTTCCTGCTAATGCTCATTGGCTGTTTGGTACTTACAGCTAATGCTAATTTGGTTAATTGGAACTTTCTGCTAATGCTATTTGGCTGACTAATACTTTATATTTTTCTTTTACTTCTGTTTAACTGTTTTCAAACTTTCTTTTCTTCTTATGGCAAAATGAATGGTTTAAAAAGGACGTTCTTTTCTTGTTATTTGTTGTTTGAGGTTTTGAAAGTTTTTTTGTGATGTTGTGTCCTTCACAGCTGCCCTTTTAGGCTCCAACAATTAAAATACAGATGCTGTTACATTGATTGTAACAGAAAGTCACTTAATACTTGCTGATGTGACATGTTGCTGGTACAAAACCCATTGAATTCTAGTTTTACAGTTGTAATGTTTCGTCAAGTATTTCCCCCGAAATATATCAGGTTCATTTAAAGGTGTAATGGAATCTAGGTGATTGTATAAGTGTGTTACAATGCAATACAGATGATACCAGAAGCCACTTGAGCATAAGCAATATGTGTAGCTAAAGCAAACAAACTATCGGCTAGATTTGGAGTTTTGTCGGTAACGACCTGAAAAACTAACGCCGGCTTTTTTCTGGCCGCACCATAAAAACAACTCTGGTATTGAGAGTCCACATAAAGGCTGCGTTAGGCTCCAAAAAAGGAGCGTAGAGCATTTTTAACGCAGCTTCAACTCTCGATACCAGAGTTGCTTACGCAAGCGGCCAGCCTCAAAAACGTGCTTGTGCACGATTCCCCCATAGGATACAATGGGGCTGTTTGAGCTGAAAAAAAACCTAACACCTGCAAAAAAGCAGCGTTCAGCTCTTAACGCAGCCCCATTGTTTGCTATGCGGAAACACCTCCTAAGTCTGCACCTAACACCCTAACATGTACCCCGAGTCTAAACACCCCTAACCTTACACTTATTAACCCCTAATCTGCCGCCCCCGCTATCGCTGACCCCTGCATTTTATTTTTAACCCCTAATCTGCCGCTCCGTAAACCGCCGCTACTTACATTATACTTATGTACCCCTAATCTGCTGCCCCTAACACCGCCGACCCCTATATTATATTTATTAACCCCTAATCTGCCGCCCACAACGTCGCCCCCACCTGCCTACACTTATTAACCCCTAATCTGCCGAGCGGACCGCACCGCTACTATAATAAAGTTATTAACCTCTAATCCGCCTCTAATTTTAATCTAACGAAATAAATTAACTGTTATTAAATAAATTATTCCTATTTAAAGCTAAATACTTACCTGTAAAATAAATCCTAATATAGCTACAATATAAATTATAATTATATTATAGCTATTTTAGGATTAATATTTATTTTACAGGTAACTTTGTATTTATTTTAACCAGGTACAATAGCTATTAAATAGTTAAGAACTATTTAATAGCTAAAATAGTTAAAATAATTACAAAATTACCTGTAAAAGAAATCCTAACCTAAGTTACAATTAAATCTAACACTACACTATCAATAAATTAATTAAATAAACTACCTACAATTACCTACAATTAACCTAACACTACACTATCAATAAATTAATTAAATACAATTCCTACAAACAACAATTAAATAAACTAGCTAAAGTACAAAAAATAAAAAAGAACTAAGTTACAAAAAATAAAAAAATATTTACAAACATAAGAAAAATATTACAACAATTTTAAACTAATTACACCTACTCTAAGCCCCCTAATAAAATAATAAAGCCCCCCAAAATAAAAAATGCCCTACCCTATTCTAAATAACTAAAGTTCAAAGCTCTTTTACCTTACCAGCCCTGAACAGGGCCCTTTGCGGGGCATGCCCCAAGAAGTTCAGCTCTTTTGCCTGTAAAAAAAAAACATACAATACCCAAGCCCCCCAACATTACAACCCACCACCCACATACCCCTAATCTAACCCAAACCCCCCTTAAATAAACCTAACACTAAGCCCCTGAAGATCTTCCTACCTTGTCTTCACCTCACCGGGTTCAACGATCTGTCCAGAAGAGCTCCTCCGATGTCCTGATCCAAGCCCAAGCGGGGGGCTGAAGAGGTCCATGATCCGGCTGAAGTCTTCATCCAAGCGGGAGCTGAAGAGGTCCATGATCCGGCTGAAGTCTTCATCCAAGCGGGAGCTGAAGAGGTCCATGATCCGGATGAAGTCTTCATTCAAGTGGGAGCTGAAGAGGTCCATGATCCGGATGAAGTCTTCTATCAACGGCATCTTCAATCTTCTTTCTTCCGGATCCATCTTGCAGACTTCCGACACGGAACATCCTCTTCTCCCGACGCCTACTAGCCGAATGACGGTTCCTTTAAGGGACGTCATCCAAGATGGCGTCCCTCGAATTCCGATTGGCTGATAGGATTCTATCAGCCAATCGGAATTAAGGTAGGAATATTCTGATTGGCTGATGGAATCAGCCAATCAGAATCAAGTTCAATCCGATTGGCTGATCCGGATCATGGACCTCTTCAGCTCCCGCTTGGATGAAGACTTCATCCGGATCATGGACCTCTTCAGCTCCCGCTTAGATGAAGACTTCAGCCGGATCATGGACCTCTTCAGCCCCCCGCTTGGGCTTGGATCAGGACATCGGAGGAGCTCTTCTGGACAGATCGTTGAACCCGGTGAGGTGAAGACAAGGTAGGAAGATCTTCAGGGGCTTAGTGTTAGGTTTATTTAAGGGGGGTTTGGGTTAGATTAGGGGTATGTGGGTGGTGGGTTGTAATGTTGGGGGGCTTGGGTATTGTATGTTTTTTTTTTACAGGCAAAAGAGCTGAACTTCTTGGGGCATGCCCCGCAAAGGGCCCTGTTCAGGGCTGGTAAGGTAAAAGAGCTTTGAACTTTAGTTATTTAGAATAGGGTAGGGCATTTTTTTATTTTGGGGGGCTTTGTTATTTTATTAGGGGGCTTAGAGTAGGTGTAATTAATTTAAAATTGTAATATTTTTCTTATGTTTGTAAATATTTTTTTATTTTTTGTAACTTAGTTCTTTTTTATTTTTTGTACTTTAGCTAGTTTATTTAATTTTTGTTATTTGTAGGAATTGTATTTAATTAATTTATTGATAGTGTAGTGTTAGGTTAATTGTAGGTAATTGTAGGTAGTTTATTTAATTAATTTATTGATAGTGTAGTGTTAGGTTAATTGTAGGTAATTGTAGGTAGTTTATTTAATTAATTTATTGATAGTGTAGTGTTAGGTTTAATTGTAACTTAGGTTAGGATTTCTTTTACAGGTAAATTTGTAATTATTTTAACTATTTTAGCTATTAAATAGTTCTTAACTATTTAATAGCTATTGTACCTGGTTAAAATAAATACAAAGTTACCTGTAAAATAAAGATTAATCCTAAAATAGCTATAATATAATTATAATTTATATTGTAGCTATATTAGGATTTATTTTACAGGTAAGTATTTATCTTTAAATAGGAGTAATTTATTTAATAAGAGTTAATTAATTTCGTTAAATTAAAATTATATTTAATTTAGGGGGGTGTTAGTGTTAGGGTTAGACTTAGCTTTAGGGGTTAATACATTTATTAGAATAGCGGTGAGGTCCGGTCGGCAGATTAGGGGTTAATAAGTGTAGGCAGGTGGAGGCGACGTTGTGGGGGGCAGATTAGGGGTTAATAAATATAATATAGGGGTCTGCGGTGTTAGGGGCAGCAGATTAGGGGTACATAAGGATAACGTAGGTGGCGGCGCTTTGCGGTCAGCAGATTAGGGGTTAATTATTGTAGGTAGCTGGCTGCGACGTTGTGGGGGGCAGATTAGGGGTTAATAAATATAATATAGGGGTCGGCGGTGTTAGGGGCAGCCGATTAGGGGTACATAAGGATAACGTAGGTGGCGGCGCTTTGCGGTCGGCAGATTAGGGGTTAATAAGTGTAGGTAGGTGGAGGCGACATTGTGGGGGCAGGTTAGGGGTTAATAAATATAATACAGGGGTCGGCGGTATTAGGGGCAGCAGATTAGGGGTACATAAGGATAACGTAGGTGGCGGTCGGCAGATTAGGGGTTAAAATTTTTTATTCGAGTGTCGGCGATGTGGGGGGACCTCGGTTTAGGGGTACATAGGTAGTTTATGGGTGTTAGTGTACTTTAGAGCACAGTAGTTAAGAGCTTTATAAACCGGCGTTAGCCCAGAAAGCTCTTAACTACTGACTTTTTTCCTGCGGCTGGAGTTTTGTCGTTAGATGTCTAACGCTCACTTCAAACACGGCTCTAAATACCGGAGTTAGAAAGATCCCATTGAAAAGATAGGATACGCAATTGACGTAAGGGGATCTGCGGTATGGAAAAGTCGCGGCTGAAAAGTGAGCGTTAGACCCTATTTTGAGTGACTCCAAATACCGGCGGTAGCCTAAAACCAGCGTTAGGAGCCTCTAACGCTGGTTTTCATGGCTAACGCCAAACTCCAAATCTAGGCCTATGAAAAGCATCAATAGGTTAGGAGTATGGCTAGGGTTATGGTTATGGCTACGGTTAGGGTTACAGCTGGGGTTATGGTTATGGTTAGGGTTACATCTAGGGTTTGGGCTATGGCTAGGGTTTGGGTTATGATTAGGGTTAGGGTTAATACTAGGGTTAGTGCTAGGGTAATGACTGGCATTAGTGATAGGGTTACAGCTAGGGTTATGGCTAGGGTTTGGGTTATGATTAGAGTTAGAGTTATTACTAACTAGGGTTAGTGATAGGGTTATGAATAGGGTTAGAGTTAAGATTATGGCTAGGGTTAGCGTTAGGATTATGGCTAGGGTTAGAGTAAGGGTTATGAATTGCCTAGGTTAGGGTTAGATTTACAGATAAAGTTAGAGCTATGACTAGGGTTAATGTTAGGGTAATGCCTAGGAATAGTGATAGGGTCATGAATAGGGTTAGAGTTAGGGTTGTGGCTAGTGTTAGAGTTATGGCTAGGGTTAGGGTTATGGATAGGGTTAGGGTTACAGCAAGAATTGGAGTTATGGCTAGGGTTAGGGTCATGGCTAGGGTGTGAGTTATTATTAAAGTTAGATTTATGGCTAGGGTTAGGGTTATAGTTATGGCTAGGGTTAGGGTTATGACTCTCCCCTAGTTTTTAGAGTTTCAAGCACTCCCTAAAGACTCTACTGTTCAGGGATGCATACAACCTACACTAATCTTTCCTAATACCAGTTCCTCTCCTCCATTGCTCTACGCCGTGAACCCCCTTAGCATGTAAGCCTAAAAGCCCAACTGTTTGCCACCTTCATAAGAGCTGACTACAACAGTGCAACTCTCGGCAGGGCCCTATACCCATTTAATCCCTATAAATGTTACCTTGTATACATCTATGTTTATAGCGCTGCAGAATCTGTTGGCGTTCTACAAATAACTGTTAATAATAATAATAATAGAGTTAAAATTAGGGTTAGGGTTATGGTAATGGTTTTGATTAGGGTTAGCATTATGGTGAAGGTAAGTTAAGAGCTCTTGGTTAATACTTTGAAATTAAAATAGTTGAAGGTAATTGTAGTTGTAGCATGGTGAGTGTGTGTGGGGGGAGGGGGGGCAAAATTTCCTGAAATATTTCTGTATAGATGATTTTTCAGTGACCACTCTGTGTTTATGGAAACCTTACATTTGTGAGATCATTGCAATATTGTGACACACCACGTGACAATTGTATTGCGGATATAACAGAAGCTTAATAAAATATCATACTAGATTTCGTAATAACCACACTTTTTCAACTTTTTGCCTTTTTGTCCCTAGCACTTCTGCTGTCACACTATTTCATATATCAACTACTATCCATTTCAACATTTCATTGTTTCCAACAACTGCTTCTGAGATTTTTTTTATTTATTAGCTTTAGTTCATCTAATTGATTTCTTTGACCATGTAACTAAAATAATAGACCAGGGAGGAGCCGTAGATGTTGCATATCTAGACTTTAGCAAAGCATTTGACACCGCCCCACACAACAAACTTATTCACAAAATGTATTGCCTTGGAGTAGATGCTAAGATTGTTAAGTGGGTAGAATGCTGGCTTAAAGATAGACGACAGAGGGTTTCAATTAATGGAGTACATTCAAATGAGGCATCAGTTACTAGTGGTGTTCCCCAAGGGTCAGTTCTTGGGCCTGTTTTGTTTAACATGTTCATAAGTGAAATTGGAAGTGGGCTTAAGGGGAAGGTTTGCTTGTTTGCTGATGATACAAAAATTTGTAACAGGGTAGATGTTCCAGGAGGGGTTGATCAAATGAAGTGTGATATTAATAAACTAGAGGACTGGTCAAATAAATGGGATCTGAAATTTAATATTACCAAGAGCAAAATTATGCATATAGGATCCAAAAACCCAAAGGCCAATTATAGTCTCAACGGTACATTACTGACTGTAACTAAAGAAGAAAGGGACTTGGGAATTATTATTTCAGATTATTTAAAATTTGGTACACAATGCCGCAGCCAACAAGGCCAGTCAAATGCTTGGTTGCATTGGAAGAGGTTTTAGTAGCAGAAGTAGCAAGGTTCTTATGCCACTTTACAGATCATTAGTTAGACCAAATATGGAATATTGTGTACAGTTCTGGAGACCATATCTTCAGAAAGATATAAATAAACTAGAAACTGTTCAAAGGAGGGCTACTAAAATGGTACATGGTCTAAAATATAAAACGTACAAAGAAAGACTCTATGATCTAAATATTTATAGTTTAGAGGATAGAAGGGAAAGAGTTGACATGATAGAAACCTTCAAATATATGAAGGGACTTAATAAAATAGAAGCTGAAAGCATTTTTCACAAAAAAATAAATACCAAAACAAGGGGTCACAATCTAAAGTTAGAGGGTAGCAGATTCAGGAGAAATTTAAGGAAGCATTTTTTTACAGAAAGGGTGGTGGATTCATGGAATGAACTTCCATTTGAGGTGGTAAACACAAAAACTGTAAAGGAATTTAAAAATGCCTGGGACATGCATAAGGCTATCCTAAGGAAAAAGTAACATGTAATATGGGTAGACTTGATGGGACTTTTTGGTTCTTATCTACGGTCAAATTCTATGTTTCTATGTTTCTATGTTTCACATGGTAACACAATTAGAAATCACCATAATAAAATAGCAATCCTCAACACAATTTAATCCCAGATGTTTGCAACTATCTGTAACACGTGAGATGAATGAAATCTAAATAATACACATGATAATTACTTTTTTTCTGCAGATACCTTCAATTATTTTGTTTTTATTTGCGCATTGAGAAAGAAGCAATTAGAACACAAGTGTACAATACCATCACATTGGCAGTGTTTGGTTTCTCATATAACCGTAGGTTAAACAATTTAGTCTCTCACAGGGCAGATATGTATGAGACATGCAGAAAAATGGTCTAAATCTATGGTCAAGTCCCCGTAGAATCAATATTAATTAAAAATATGACCAAAGGTCTTTAATCACATCTAGCGCTGCTCAGCCCAAGGGGTAAACTGCTGCAAGGCTAAAGAGATCGTAGTCTTTTAAAAACTTAACAGATAAACTGTGCTCATTAATAATTGTACGGACAGAAACAAAATAAAATCAATGTTCCCTCTGTGATATACAGCTCATGAGTTCTAATAATCAAATTAATTTGACTTTGTTTCATTTCAAATTTTCATGGTTTTAAAGAAAAGTTTACAGATTATTAACCCAGTTAAATAAAAATGCGTATTTATTAAATGGAAATAGATTTGCTTGGGAATAGTTCCATGTATAAGATAAAGGGTGAACAAAACACATTCCGCTAGATTTAGAGTTTTGCGTTAGAAGGGGTGCGTTAGCTACGCGTGTTTTTTTCCCCCCGCACCTTTTAAACAACGCTGGTATTGAGAGTTCTCTGAAGGGCTGCTTTAGGCTCCAAAAAGGGAGCGTAGAGCATAATTTACCGCCACTTCAACTCTCAATACCAGCGTTGCTTACAGACGCGGCCAGCTTCAAAAACGTGCTTGTGCACGATTCCCCCATAGGAAACAATGGGGCAGTTTGAGCTGAAAAAAAACCTAACACCTGCAAAAAAGCAGCGTTCAGCTCCTAACGCAGCCCCATTGTTTCCTATGGGGAAACACTTCCTAAATCTGCACCTAACACCCTAACATGTACCCGAGTCTAAACCTCCCTAACCTTACAATTATTAACCCCTAATCTGCCGCCCCCGCTATCGCTGACCCCTGCATTTTATTATTAACCCCTAATCTGCCGCTCCATACACCGCCGCAACCTACATTATACCTATGTACCCCTAATCTGCTGCCCCTAACATCGCCAACCCTATATTATATTTATTAACCCCTAATCTGCCGCCCCCAATGTCGCCGCTACCTTACCTACACTTATTAACCCCTAATCTGCCGACCGGACCTCGCCGCTACTCTAATAAATGTATTAACCCCTATAGCTAAGTCTAACCCTAACCCTAACACCCCCCTAAGTTTAATATAATTTAAATCTAACGAAATAAAATAAATCATATTAAATCATATTAAATAAATTAATCCTATTTAAAGCTAAATACTTACCTGTAAAATAAAACCTAAGCTAGCTACAATATAATGAATAATTATATTGTAGCTATTTTAGGATTTATATTTATTTTACAGGCAACTTTGTATTTATTTTAACTAAGTACAATAGCTATTAAATAGTTATTTACTATTTAATAGCTACCTAGTTAAAATAATTACAAAATTACCTGTAAAATAAATCCTAACCTAAGTTACAATTAAACCTAACACTAGACTATCAATAAATTAATTAACTAAACTACCTACAATTATCTACAATTAAATCAACTAAACTAAATTACAAAAACAAACAAACACTAAATTACAAAAAATAAAAAAAGATTACAAGAATTTTAAACTAATTACACCTACTCTAAGCCCCCTAAAAAAATAACAAAGCCCCCCAAAATAACAAAATGCCCTACCCTATTCTAACAGCTCTTTTACCTTACCAGCCCTTAAAAGGGCCTTTTGCGGGGCATGCCCCAAAGTCATCAGCTCTTTTGCATTTAAAAAAAACATACAATACCCCCCCAACATTACAACCCACCACCCACATACCCCTAATCTAACCCAAACCCACCTTAAAAAAACCTAACACTAAGCCCCTGAAGATCTCCCTACCTTATTTTCACCATGCCGGGTATCACCGATCTGTCCAGAAGAGGGTCCGAAGTCTTCATCCTATCCGGCAAGAAGAGGTCCAGAAGAGGCTCCGAAGTCTTCATCCTATCCGGCAAGAAGAGGACATCCGGACCGGTAGACATGTTCATCCAGGCGGCGTCTTCTATCTTCATCCATCCGGCGCGGAGCGGGACCATCTTGAAGCAGCCGACGCGGATCCATCCTCTTCTTCCGGCGACTCCCGACGAATGAAGGTTCCTTTAAGTGACGTCAACCAAGATGACGTCCCTCGAATTCCGATTGGCTGATAGGATTCTATCAGCCAATCGGAATTAAGGTAGGAAAAATCAGATTGGGCTGATTGAATCAGCCAATCAGATTCAAGTTCAATCCGATTTTAAGGGCCCTTTTAAGGGCTGGTAAGGTAAAAGAGCTGTTAACTTTTTATTTTAAAATTCTTGTAAACTTTTTTTATTTTTTGTAATTTAGTGTTTTTTTTTTTTTGCAATTTAGTTTAGTTGATTTAATTGTAGATAATTGTAGGTAGTTTAGTTAATTAATTTATTGATAGTGTAGTGTTAGGTTTAATTGTAACTTAGGTTAGGATTTATTTTACAGGTAACTTTGTAATTATTTTAACTAGGTAGCTATTAAATAGTAAATAACTATTTAATAGCTATTGTACCTAGTTAAAATAAATACAAAGTTGCCTGTAAAATAAATATAAATCCTAAAATAGCTACAATATAATTATTAGTTATATTGTAGCTATATTATGGTTTATTTTACAGGTAAGTATTTAGCTTTAAATAGGATTAATTTATTTAATATGATTTATTTTATTTCGTTAGATTTAAATTATATTTAACTTAGGGGGGTGTTAGGGTTAGACTTAGCTTTAGGGGTTAATATATTTATTAGAGTAGCGTCGAGGTCCGGTCGGCAGATTAGGGGTTAATAATTGTAGGTAGGTAGCGGTGACGTTGGGGGGCAGATTAGGGGTTAATAAATATTATGTAGGTGTCAGCGATGTTAGGGGCAGCAGATTAGGGGTACATAAGGATAATGTAGGTTGCGGCGGTGTGCGGTCGGCAGATTAGGGGTTAAACAATTTAATTATAGTGGCGGCGATGTGGGGGGACCTCGGTTTTGGGGTGCATAGGTAGTTTATGGGTGTTAGTGTACTTTAGAGCACAGTAGTTAAGAACTTTATGAACTGGCGTTAGCCCATAAACCTCTTAACTCCTGACTTTTTTCTGCGGCTGGAGTCTTGTCGTTAGAGTTCTAATACTCACTTCAGCAAAGACTCTAAATACCAGCGTTAGAAAGATCCCATTGAAAAGATAGGATACGCAATTGGCGTAAGGGGGTCTGCGGTATGGAAAAGTCGCGGCTGGAAAGTGAGCGTTAGACCCTTCCCTGACTGACTCTAAATACCAGCGGGCGGCCAAAACCAGCGTTAGGACCCCTTAACGCTGGTTTGGACGGCTAACGCAGAACTCTAAATCTAGGCGATTAATTGTTACAATTAAAACAATTAAAATGCATTATTCAAGGTATATATATATACAGAGGGAAGTGCACTCACAGGAACGAACAACTGGCTCAATATATATATATTTATATACATATACCCAGCATGTATCAGCAATTAATCCATATATATATATATATATTTACACACATTTACACACATATACCCAGCATGTATCAGCAATTAATCCATATATATATATATATTTACACACATTTACACACATATACCCAGCATGTATCAGCAATGGATCCATATATATTTATAATTACACACATACACACAGCATGTATCAGCAATGGATCCATATATATATATAATAACACACATACACACAGCATGTATCAGCAATTAATCCATATATATATAATAACACACATACACACAGCATGTATCAGCAATTAATCCATACAAGCAAAAAGTCATAAATGTTTTGTAACCAATTAAAACTATCATTTTGTTAGCAAATGGTCACAGATGCTTATGATGGCTGAGCAACCTTATTGGAAAGATAATATCTGATATTTATTGAGCATTGCTTCATCTATTTTTCCAGCGTTTTTTGATATTCCTAGTATTAACATCTGTAAGTGTGTGAGGTGCCCAATTTGTTATTTCTTGCAGATCATAAGAGAACCTCTAGGAACAAGGAAGAATGATGTAAATATGTGCAAAAGTAAAATATTCTGATTCTTATGGTAAAGTCATGGGATGGGAGGTGTCTTCAGGGGCCGGAAGTGGGAAGTCTAGAGGTGTGGTCAGGATTTTGTATCAGCTCAGCACGATGAACTCATAAACACTCTATTACCCCTATGAAGTACCTTGTCTAGTGGTTGTGTCTCGCTATTTTAAAGCTGATGAGGTTGTTTTGTTTTAATTTTTTTGAGCTAATGACAAGAAGCATATATGTACAGCTACCAATCAGCAGTTAATTCCCAGTAGTGGAACTACTGCCAGTAGGTACAGCTAAGAATATGTAAATATGCTTTTCAACAAAAGATAACAAGTGAATGAAAATGAGATAATATAATAATATTTGAATAATAGAAGTAAATAGGAATGATAGAATCGCTCTATGCTCTACCTAAATCATGTAAGTTTAATGTTTTCTTTACTGTCTGTTCAACTATTTTTCTGTTTTCTCTTAGTTTGTTCTATAAAGCTTTGAAGGTGTTTTCTGATGTCAGTATCCCTCACACTAGAACTTGCTCTCTGCACTGAGAAGCTATGATGATGACCAGGCACAATATTTTCCTGTGAGATATTAGTTTCATGAACAGATTTAATTGAAATTAGACCATTGCTTGCAGTCCAGGAACAATAATCTCTTCAAAAGCCCATTGAGTATGTTTATGCCTAACTCCTGCACTGACTAAGCGATCACTGTATAGCATGTTACAGGGTAAGGGTGCTGGATACACTCCAGGAACTGTAGAAAAAGCAGGCAAAAGAAATGTACATTAAAACTTTTTATTTATTACTTATACTTAAACATTTTATGGCAGTGGTTTCCATAGTGGGTGGTACATCCCCCTGGCGGGAGGTGGGTTTGCAGAGGGGACACTAATAAGCGATGGAAGGGGGCTCTGTGATTACTAGACATGTGCACGGCCAACATTTTTGGTTCAGTCAAATATTTTGTTTTGAATATTCAAAATACTTGGTATTTCAATTATTTTGCGCCCGTGCTGTTCGGTTTGTTTTAAACTAAACGATTACAGAAACATTTACATTCATTTTCGTTAAACGTATGTACATGTTCCATTGTTACCGGTGAAAAAAGGTCACCTGTAGCATAAAATAGCCCGCCGGAGAGCCGCTTATCCCGCTCCTTTTCTTCACAGAGCCGCACTAACAGGAGACTTAGTGAGGCGGCTCTAAGGGACTGTACTAAAGGACTTTCTCTTTTAGTGCAGGCCCTGGGGGACACCACAGTAAATCTCCTGTTAGCGCGGCCAGGGTCTGTGAAGAAAGGGAGCGGGATTAGCGGCTCTCCAGCACGCTTAGGTAACTATTTTTTTTTACTATTTTAAGGAAACTAATGAATACTGCTGAATTTAGCATTATTCCTTAATTTTCTTTCAATTTCGTGCCGCATTCTTTCAAATATTCATCTTATTAAAACAAGTTGAATTTCCGTGTTTAGTTAACGAATGTGCATTCTTTGCAAAATGAAGGCACATGTCTGGTGATTACCATAGAGGGTTCTAGTAGGTGGTGAGTGGGCACAAGCATAATCATCGGAATTTGCTGTGCTTCAGCCTCAAGTGAAACAATGTTATCGCTTTGTATTTTCTATTGCTCTTTGCTTCCAAGGATTTTCTTTTGACAATGACTTATCTGCAACTCCCAGTCTCTCTGACTGTAGGGGTTAAACGCTCCCTTATATACAAGCAATAGTGTCATAATAAAATGCTTTAGTAAAGTAGAGCGTTTGGATTCTGCACTTTAATGCCCTTTAATCAGCTAGATGATGACATCACTTAGCACAAATGGGTTGAAAGGTCGCAGAGTGTCTTATTATCCTGTCCGTATGAGTGCTCTCAGGGCAAGTCCCCCTTGCTAGCCTCTGTAAACTGTACCAGTGTATTTGCTTACAGAATTACAACTTATATTGTGCATTATTTAGTGCATTGGCGTATCCCTAATCCGGGATGTGCTTGTCCTCTAAGCTAACGTCTTATCTTGTCAACATTATATTAACATTCTCTATGAATTAATAAAAAAAAAAATAACTCCTTCTTTGGTAGCCAGCAAGCTGCTTAGAGAGGTTATATTTATGTATCTAAATGAAAACATTTACTTGCAATTATTGCTCGTCCCTCATTAGACATATACATAATATATAACTATTTCTTATCATTCAATATTCTTGCCACAAAGATGCAATTAATATTCTAACTTTTAGCTATTTATTCATTTAAATAATCTGTTTGGTTTTTGGGAAAAAGGCTGAGAAATTCTGAGATCTTTGGAACAATTAAATATCTTCCTTTATGAAATGGTTATTTTTTTATACAAAAACATTAAATAAATAATCCTTAAGAGGTTTAAGATGGGCAAGTTTAATTTGTTCTGTGCCCTCCGTTGTAGAGACATAAAAGTATGTGATGTATAACAGATGATCCTATAAAGAGTTAGATTGAGACAATATTTCATGAGGGATTCAATATACGCTTATGCTTTTTAATGTTTTTATTAAAGTGTATTTCAAAGCCAGGCTCATCCCAAATGTGCAATAAGCTCTAAGACTCATAATGTTCCAGCCCGCATGATGTGACCTTTGCAAACTTCTCTCTGAAATGAGAGCAAAACACTCCATCAACATGGGACATTGTGTCTTCAAAAACAATTTCTGTTAATAGATGGAATTAAAGCTCATGAAAATTCTACATATAATTTTGTCTTCCTACCCATAATGGAAATTATAAATGTGACACGAATGATAGGAACTCTTTTAGAGGTGACGCATCCAGAGTTACTGGGATGAGGGGGTCCTTTAATGCCATCATTTGTTAAGGATGTTGAACCCCCATATGTGAGAGCTGGTAACAGTTGCATATTCTTCTTTATTTATTAAGCTCAGGAGGTAATAACTTACAACAGCAGCGAGCGATTCTAAGGGCACACATTTTGTCAAACCTCCAAAAGGAGGTCTAAGAACAACAGCTAGATTTGTATTAGAAGTGATAGTTCTATTGGTAATTAACTAGGATCATTGACATCTTTTAAAGTTATGATTTGGTTTTTAAACCAATCCTGTTCTTTCCTGCATCAGCTGTCACCCAATCAAGTGTAGTAGCGAGAATAACTGCATGCACTTCCCAACCCTCCCTCCCCATCATCCCACCCACCCTGTTTGATTTTCATTTGTAGACCTGTTCTGTAACAATCATCACTTTATTTCTTGTTTCTTTTTTTACTTGTAAGGCTTCATGTTCTTTCATACAACCAGTATCCTACTCAAATCTGTTTATCACACCGACCTAACAGCTGACTCTTTCTTTTTTCATCACTTTTAACCCAAATCATTCAGGTTTTGATTATAAGCCTTTCTCCCACTACTGTCCTTTGACTGATATTAAATTTAGTAAAATTATCCCTCAGTGCAGGATCTTCCTTTTTTAATGTTCAGGTTCATATTGGACGTATTGTCCCTGCATAATATGTTGACAATTCTATAATTAAAAGAAAAAAACTATTATTACTATTAATAACAACATCTCACACACAATCAATTGGCTGGTCAGATAATTTATGTTTAAGTTATCATTTGTGCTGAACTAAAACTTTCTGAAGAGTTCAGGCAATATTCGTCATTTTAGCCAATCAGAGCAGAGTTCTCATCTTCCACCCTCTCTTTGTTCTTTATAGAATTTCTGTCCGGAGCTGTATCCCCCAGTAAGTTAAAACCTCAACATCCTCCTCATTTCATGTTAAAGTACTGTAATTAGCTTTAATTAAGTGTTGAGCATCAATATAAACTCTTCCAAACCCTCCTTTTAGCTTTGCACATTATCTCCTTTAACACATTTTTTCAGCTTAAATATGTAGTCAATCTTTTGAATATTGAGTATTAGATTATAAATATCAAATACAGTAAATAGGTTGATCAGATTTGAAATTATTAAAATATAAGAATGAATTATTTTATTTAAATTTTTACTTTTGCAACCAAACTTCTTTTTTTTTTTTTAATTTTTTATTGAGGATATAACTTACACATTTCGGTAACTATAGTGCCAAACAGATCTAAGTCACATACAACAATACACAAATACATTGTTATAGCCAAGAGTACAGTGACATTACAGAAATATAAAAAAGTATAGGTATTAGGGTATTACATTAGATTACATTTCTCAGTATATGGCTAGGTGTGATATCAAATAGGCACTTATTAACTATATTCTCCTCGGTTTAGATTTTAGGCTGAGAAGGTGCAAAAAACAAAACAAAAGTAACCCCTACTTACGAGTGTCAAGGCTTCTAAACATAAAATCCCCTGAAAGAAACTAATGGCCTCTCTTGCACCTTTAACAATAGCGAGTATTAATAGGGGGGTATAGTAGGGGTCACTGTATGTAGGGCCACTTTTGCACCCTTGATAAGTATATATAATGGTGCGCTAATAACTATACATACAATTTTATGTGAATCATATAGCTATAAGAGCATACTAAGGTAAGGAAAAACTACATAATAATAAAGATCAAAAATAAAAGATACACCATATAAGGAATAGGAAGCTAGGCAATTAAGACTCGGCACAATAAAGGGAATTGGATATAAATTGGAAAGCAATGAATATAGAGCTATTTCCCAAACGTTGACCAGGATCTCTAAGACATTCAAGTACAAGTTTATAAGACATATAAAGGGGAATATATCATTGGTCATTTGTGTATGAGATCAGCAAGTTGTTTTAAGTACAATATAGGTAGTAATAGGAGTTATATTAACATTTGTTAGAGGACACCATTCATGTATTACTTACATCTTTTCAGTTTGGTAGCTGTGTATGGTATCATGTCTCAACAGAACATTAGTGATGAGTATAGGTTGGTCCTGTCGTATGAGCATGGGCCCTATGCACCATAACAGGAGAGTGAGTAGCATGATCCAGCAAACTCCCAACTATGCTAATAGACTGTCTTGTCTGATGGGGCATGAAAACTCTATATGGCAATGGATAGCCTAATATGTATATGTATTATGTGGAAACATATAGGAACTATAGATCTACTTATACCCTACATTTAGGTGCGGGCAGTAATTTGGGCTAAAGATGGGAAAATACAGGTACTTGCATGACAATGATAAGTTCAATAACACTTGGAGATCAGACTTAAAATCAGGAGAGCCTAAAAGTGATGAGGCATGCAGCCCTAAGGTTATCCTGCTAAATTAAGCATAGACAAGTAACTTCATAAACTGTTATTAACAGAATCAGGCTATGTAACAGGGTTATGGCAATATACAGGCAATATTTGGCAGTTTAAATCCACATAGTTGATATATGTCCTGAAAACCTGAGCAGCTAAAATCAGACTATGTTAACAGAAATATGGCAGTGTAGAGTCAAATTATATGTCATGAGAACATGAGCAGACTCTGTATTGGAAACAAATACATACTGTAGTGGGAGACTGTGATGATAATAAACAAAAAGAAAGTAGTAAAGGGTGAGCTGAATGTAATGGAGATACGTAGGATATTGCTGCACAATGAATAGTTTTACAATAATGGATATAGTCACCCCACTCCGGTTTTCAAATTATTAGGAAAGCTTGAATTAGTGATCCAATGCGGGGACCAGACCCCCTTGCTGGGATACAGGCTGGATATCATGGAGTGAGCCCCATATTGTTCCCAATTCAACTGATCCTCCATTTGTAAAAAGTACAGGGAGCCCACTCCCGGTCTTGATAACTGAACAATGTGGGGAAGCAAGGTGACCCACAGAGGAAATGAGGGTGATTTCGCCAGTTCCACCAAAAAGTGATAAGGACCGGATTGTAACTTCAGCAGTTGTTGGGTATCATAGACCCAATATACATGCTCCCCTCCTCCAGCCACATGGCAGCACTTTTCAGTTGTCATCGCTATGCTCACTGAGGGCGACTGCCATACATGTGTAAGAGCCCTGGAAGAATATGCGGTTCCTCTGTTAGGAATCTCCAAGGGCTTCTGAGTCACCTCCGGTGCGCTGCTCCTCTCCCCCACAGACAGGCAATCTGAGACTTGGCTAGGGACCAGGAGCTCCATAGGGTAGGTATTGCAGGCTACTAGTTGAGCCTCATCGGCTGATCTTCCGGCTGCCTCTGTAGAAGATTCTTGGGAGAGTGCTGAATCGCCAATAAGTAGCTGAGGTAATCCGGACCTACACACATCAGCTTTGGGAAAGGCCTGATCTACTGAGGAGGAATGTCGCACTATAGCGATCACCTCCCCATCATGCTCCGTAGCACTATCACCCTGCTCCAGGGACATTAAACCTCCTGTCTCCAGGATCTGGCACAACTGCCTCTCCAAATCCTCAAAATGGTGCCGTATCAAATTCTGCATCTCCAATTCCCATTTATTGATCGCTGCCATAGCCATCTGAGCAGTAATTGTAAATATTTCCTTTCCTGCAAGTGACTTTGTACGGCTCTTACAAATGTAGAGATTATTATCCAAATACTGGATATTGTAACCCCGGTGTACGGGGGGGGGGGGGTTAATGTGCGGCAGCTTCAGATAGAGCATGAGATTTTCAGCACCTTTCTAATTTACTCCTATTATCAACTTTTCTTTGTTCTCATGCTATCTTGATTTGAAAAAGCAGTACTGTAAGCTTTAGAGCCAGACCATTTTTTGTTCAGCACCTGGGTAGCACTTGCTGATTTGTGGCTAAATGTAGCAAACCAATCAGCAGCTCTACCAAGGTGCTGAACTAAAAAATGGGCCGGCTCCTAACCTTTTATTACTGCTTTTTCAAATCAAGATAACATGAGAACAAAGAAAAATTGATAATAGGAGTAAATTAAAAAGTTACTTAAAATTGCATGCTCTATCTGAACCATGAAAGAAAAAATGTGGGGTTAGTGTCCCTTTAATTGTCAGCTGCTGATTATCATTTATGTTTTAAGGTTGTGCATTTTGAGCTCCCTTCATGAGAAAACTATTGTATAAACAATACAGTTGTTAATTATTAATATATTCAAAAAGTATCAATGTGTCCTGTTGCTCTCTTGGCAACTAACAGGTTAAACTAATCGCCAGACTCTGAAAATGTAGAGTTATAGGTTGTATTCCATGACAATTCATTTTATAAACTTCAGAAAATAACATTTCTAAAGTATAATAAAAACCAACGTAAATTCTGTGTCTGTTGAATAAAAAAATAAAGTAACGTGAGCCGAGTGTTTCATATCAGAAAGGCAAGTTCGCGAAGCAGTATGCAGAACCTTATGCTCTGGGTGAAATAAGTATCTACACGGCCACATCAGTTTATTTAATTGCATTCAGCATTGCTCATCAGCCTGTTCAGCTGTCCAGAAATCTAATCTAATGTAGCCAGTCACAGAGAATAATGGCACAGAGATAATCAGTTCGCTAGCATTTATTGTAGGTTTCAGTGAAGTCTGAATATTCAGCCACAGCAGGCAGTGATCTTGTTTACCAATAAGTGGAAAACAGCACACCTGAATCTTTCTCTTATGGGGCACGGAGCAGCAGACTTGCCAGGTCCACAGCACAATCACAAACTTCAAAAAACTCCAGCCACCATATCAATTTAAAAGACCTTTATTTTCTTATCCTGGGTCCAAACATACAACGTTTCAAGCCAATGTGGCTCTTAGTCATGTACATGACTAAGAGCCACATTGGCTTGAAACGTTGTATGTTTGGACCCAGGATAAGAAAATAAAGGTCTTTTAAATTGATATGGTGGCTGGAGTTTTTTGAAGTTAGTGATCTTGTTTACCACAGGTTAAAAAAAAATAAAAAATGACACTTTATACATTTTGTGTTTTACATAAAACAAAGATATATAAATACAGACGTAAATAGATATGTTACAGGCAATGTGTGGAAAGTTGGGAACTACATATAATGCCTAGGAATTTCATAGAATGCCTTAAATGACCAGACAAAGTGTGAATTAAAAAACTATTTAACATAATTCCTATGTTTTCTACAATATCAAATTAGCATTAGGCAATCATGCAATTAAAAACCTAGGTGGCTTTAGGAAATTTATGTAATGATGAATGTTTCCCTTGTTCAAAAAAGCATTTAAAGGGAAATACCAGTAGTAACATTTCATTATTATATATTGCTGTACATCAACTTGCAAATATAAACAAAAATATTTTGAAAGCTCTGAAACCACACTCTCATCCTCAGCCCTGGCATACTCCTCTGACACGGTACCTACGCAGATGTTCCCGTACTGCTGAGCGACACTGGAGGAAATCTCGGAGTTCAGCTGACATTCTTCACTACAAGTTCATCCTGAACTCCTACTACTCTGCCCTTAATCTCTATAAGCAACAATACTTCTCTAATCTCATCTCTACTCTTTCCTCTAACCCAAAACTTCTGTTCTCCATGTTCAATACTCTTCTCCGCCCACCCCACCTCCTAATACAACCTCTCTCTCAGCTCAAGATTTTGCCAGCCACTTCAAAAACAAAACTGACTCCATCAGAAGTGAAATCAGCTCTCAAAATACTACCAGTCTCCCACCCCCTCAAAAGCTCACAATCATCCAAAACCCAAATATCAAAAAATGCAGCTCTTTTGCCCCTGTTAACGAGGATGAAGTTTCTGCCCTTATACTGTCCTCCCACCTCACTACCTGTCCTCTCAACCCCATCCCATCACAGCTACTCCCCTCACCCGCATACGCACACACATTTTCAACCTCTCCTTCAGCACTGGTATATTTCCCTCATCTCTAAAACATGCACTGGTCACACCTATCCTCAAAAAACCTTCCCTCGATCCAACCTCGCCATCCAACTACCGCACAATTTCCCTACTCCCTCTTGCCTCAAAGCTCCTAGAAAAGCTAGTATACACACGTTCATCCCACTTCCTTACACTAAACTCTCTTCTTGACCCACTGCAATCTGGATTTCGTCCCCATCACTCTACAGAGACAGCAATTGTCAAGGTTAACAACAACCTTCTTACAGCAAAATCCAAAGGCCACTTCTCTCTGCTTATCCTCCTTGACCTGTCTGCAGCCTTTGACACTGTTAACCACCCTCTTCTGCTCCAAACCCTCCAATCCTTCTACATCTGCAACACAGCTCTTTCTTGGTTCTCTTCCTATCTAACTAACCGTACATTTAGTGTAGCCTTCTCCGGAGCATCCTCTGCCCTGTTACCACTTTCTGTTGGGGTACCTCAAGGCTCTGTCCTCGGTCCCCTTCTCTTTTCAATTTACACGTCATCATTAGGTTCCTTAATAAAGTCCCATGGGTTTCAATATCATTTGTATGCCAATGACACCCAAATCTATCTCTCTGCACCAGACCTACCTCCTTCCTTACTAACCCGTGGCAATAATTGTCTTTCTCATATCTCATCTTGGATGTCCTCTCACTACCTTAAGCTAAATCACTCCAAAACTGAACTCCTTATTTTTCCCCCTTCTTCCAATGTCTCCACCCCCAAAATTTCTATAACTGTTGATAATTCCATCATTACTCCTACCCCACATGCCCAATGTCTTGACTCAGATCTTTCCTTCACTCCTCACATTCAATCCTTGGCTAAAGCCTGCCGCTTCCATCTTAAAAACATCGCTAAAATTAGACATTTCCTTACACAAGACACAACTAAGATTTTAATCCACTCTCTCATCCTTTCCCGCCTCAACTACTGCAACTCCGTCCTCTCTAGTCTACCTAGCTGCCGCATAGCTCCTTTACAATCCATTATGAATGCCTCTGCCAGGCTCATCTTCCTTACTCGTCTATCTTCATCTGCTGTGCCTCTCTGCCAATACCTTCACTGGCTTCCTCTTGCCTCTAGGATTAAACACAAAATCCTCACTCTGACATACAAAGCTCTCAACTGCACTGCTCCCCCCTACATTTCAGAACTTGTCTCCAGATACTCTCCCTCCCGTCTCCTTCGATCAGCTCAGGATCTCCTCCTCTCCTCCTCTCTTGTTACTTCCTCACATTCCCGTTTACAGGACTTCTCCAGACTGGCCCCCATCTTGTGGAACTCCCTGCCTCGCTCCACAAGACTCTCCCCTAATTTTAACAGCTTCAAGAACTCCCTAAAAACTCTACTATTCAGGGATGCTTACAACCAACACTAGACTTTCCTAACTCCATTGCTTTCCCCTTGAACCCCTTAGAATGTAAGCCTATGAGCCCAGGTGTTTGCAGATCTCCTTCATAAGAGCCGACTACAACAGTGAAACTCTCGGTAGGGCCCTCGACCCACTTGATCCCTGCAAAAGCTATCCTGTATATTGACTATGTTTACAGCGCTGCGGAATCTGTTGGCGCTCTACAAATACCTGATAATAATAATAATAAAATGCTACACAAAATGCCTGTAAACATCAATCACCTTTGCTTTTATGTTAAAATGGGTCCACACAATTTGTCCATATTCTGCCTAACCAGCCACCAACTTACAACGCGTGCCATAGTTGGCTGGTCACACTGTCATGAGCACACCTCTGCTTAGGTAAGGAGCTTTAACCAATGGGAGAAAATCAATTTCATATTTTCAAATGCAAATCCACACAGTTTGGTTTAACACTTCTTACAGAAACTATTTATCTGTCTGTCTGTCTATCTTTCTATCCATCTATATACAAACATGCACATATATATGGAAGTTTCAGCACAATGCTCAACAGAAAAACATTTGAATTGCCAGAAGCAATTTGCTACAGATCGTCTGCTGATTTCCATCCCTGGAAATTTGTGAAGATTGGGCACTGCCCCCTGGCCCAACACACACACAATACCCAAGCTTTTAGTAAGTTGGGACCTTCTTGCTTATAACATTGTCCATGCATTCTACTACTTTTGGGCTGAAGGCTGATGCAGTTGTATTGTCCATGCATTCTACTGCATGTTGGCTTAAGGCTGGTGTATTTGCATTGTCCATGTATTCTACTGCATGTGAGCTGAAGACTGATGTAGTTATATTGTCCATGTATTCTACTGTGTGTGGGATGAAGGCTGATGTAGTTGTATTGTCCATGCATTCTACTGAATGTGGGCTTAAGGCTTGTGTATTTGTATTGTCCATGTATTCTACTGCATGTGGGCTGAAGGCTGATATCATTGTATTAGACATGTATTCTACTACATGTGGGCTTAAGGCTGATGTAGTTGTATTGTCCATGTATTCTACTACATGTGGGCTTAAGGCTGGTCTATTTGTATTGTACATGCATCCTACTTCATGTGGGCTTAAGGCTGGTATATTTGTATTGTCCAAGTATTCTACTGCATTTGGGCTGAAGGTTGATGTAGTTATATTGTCCATGTATTCTACTGTGTGTGGGCTGAAGGCTGATGTAGTTATATTGTCCATGCATTCTACTGCCTGTGGGCTAAAGGCTAGTGTATTTGTATTGTCCACGTATTCTACTACATGTGGGCTTAAGGCGGATGTAATTGTATTATCCATGTATTCTACTGTGTGTGGGCTGAAGGCTGATGTAGTTGTATTGTCCATGCATTCTACTGCATGTGGGGTAAAGTCTGATGTAGTTGTATTGTCCATGTATTCTACTGTGTGTGGGCTGAAGGCTGGTGTATTTGTATTGTCCATGCATTTTACTGCGTGTGGGCTTACGGCTGATGTAGTTGTATTATCCATGAATTCTACTGCATGTGCGCTTAAGGCTGATGTAGTTGTATTGTCCAAGTATTCTACTGCATATGCGCTAAAAGGTTGATGTAGTTGTATTGCCCATGTATTCTACTGCATGTGGGCTGAAGGCTGATGTAGTTGTATTGTGCATGTATTCTACTGCATGCGGGCTGAAGGCTGATGTAGTTGTATTTTCCATGCATTCTACTGCATGTGGGCTTAAGGCTGAAGTAGTTGTATCAAATCAAGAGTTTCATGAGACACTTATTATACACATAGATGAATTACATCTTTGAATAGAAACATACTTGCATTATACATGTATTGGCAAACATGCTTTTAGTAAAGGTTATCACTGTTTTAGTGTTATTGTTTTCACTACACGTGCATGTGAAGCATAGCTAGATATTTTCAGTGCACCAGCATTTTAAATACTGCAGCTGCTCAGACCACCAGTGGGGCTTGTATCATGTCAGCAATTAACAAATTGAGTCATTACCAGATGATACAAGCCCTTTAGGCTCTCTGAGTAACTGCTATGTTTAAAATGCTGGTGCACGGACCGAACTTAAATACACTCTTGAAATAGCTATAGCTTTATTAGAAGCTAATTCATGAATATTACAAAAATGCTTCTATTCACAAGTGAAATGCATCCATGTAAATTCCAATTTTGGCTGGAATGTCCCTTTTTAATAATTCTTATTTTCTACCAGAGGTCCCAATTACAGTGCTGAATATGCTTGTGCAAATTGTATTGCATTTGGTTTTAATTTGAGACTATAACATTCATAGGTCAAGGATAACACACACACTAGTTTAAAGGGACACTGTACCCAAAATTTTCTTTCGTGATTCAGATTAAGCAACTTTCTAATTTACTCCTATTATCAAATATTCTTCATTCTCTTGGTATCTTTATTTCAAATGCAAGAATGTAAGTTTAGATGCCGGCCCATTTTTGGTGAACAACCTGGGTTGTCCTTGCTGATTGGTGGATAAATTCATCCACCAATAAAAAAGTGCTGTCCAGAGTCTGAAACCAAAACAACGCTTAGATGTCTTCTTTTTCAAATAATGATAGCAAGAGAACGAAGAAAAATTGATAATAGGAGTAAATTAGATAGTTGCTTAAAATTGCATGCTCTTTCTGAATTACAAAATAAAAAATTTGGGTTCAGTGTCCCTTTAACTAGTGGTAGAAGAATCTGTTTTAAAGTACCAGACGTAGAACAGATGTTTTGCTTGACATTTATTCTACTATGAGGATGTTTTCTAGGAACCTTTGCTGTATGAAATTTATTCTTACAAAAATTCTAAATATCAAAATTAACATTTGTTTATTAATTTCTACATTTTTATTGTATTGGGGATCCATTTGAAAAATCAAAGGTAGACTGTTTAGCACATATTATAATTCATCAAGCATTCATTAGATTTGTTTTATAGGAATGTGCTAAAACATTTACTCGTTAATACTTTTGACCTACTTTTGACCTAATCATTTTCCATACTACATTTTAATTAAAGGGATAATAAATAGTATGAGAATGTCAAATAAAGATCCAGATTATTATTGGCGCATTAACAGTTATGTGCGATTGATAAGGGGTTTATCGCCACTGTTTGCACGCATCTGATTTTTCACTCGTATTACAAGTTGAAAGTAAACGTGATCGCTTGAGCGCAATTGAAGTTAATGCGCATTATTCAAAAGTAATATTGCACAAAAAAGTTATAAGGGCTTAAAGATATGAGGTCTCAGTTAGGGAAAAAAAGGCTGCAAAGGGCTTTAACATTGAGATACATACATGTACGTGTCTAAATATGTATATATATATATATATACTGTATATATATATATATATATATATATATATATATATATGTGTGTGTGTGTGTGTGTCTATATATGTGTACATATGTATTTATTTGTGTACATATGTATTTACAGACATATATACACATATAAACACTTAAATACACATGTACACACATATAGACATATATACACATATAAACACTTAAATACACATGTACACACATATAGACATATATACACATATAAACACTTAAATACACATGTACACACATATAGACATATATACACATATAAACACATAAATACACATGTACACACATATAGACATATATACACATATAAACACTTAAATACACATGTACACACATATAGACATATATACACATATAAACACTTAAATACACATGTACACACATATAGACATATATACACATATAAACACTTAAATACACATGTACCCACATATAGACATATATACACATATAAACACTTAAATACACATGTACACACATATAGACATATATACACATATAAACACATAAATACACATGTACACACATATAGACATATATACACATATAAACACTTAAATACACATGTACACACATATAGACATATATACACATATAAACACTTAAATACACATGCACACACATATAGACATATATACACATATAAACACATAAATACACATGTACACACATATAGACATATATACACATATAAACACTTAAATACACATGTACACACATATAGACATATATACACATATAAACACTTAAATACACATGTACACACATATAGACATATATACACATATAAACACATAAATACACATGTACACACATATAGACATATATACACATATAAACACTTAAATACACATGTAAACACATATAGACATAAATGTTAATGCATTGGAGCCCTTTGCAGTTAAGTAGATGAAAACATGAAAAATAATAAAGTGTTATACTTTGTATTTACTGTAAATATTTCACATTCCAATGTTCTGCACATAGGGGAATATGTTCTATGCATTTGTAAATAGATATTCCTTTATATATCTGTATCTATACCTATTTCTAATATATATAATTTTCCAAAATACCATTATATGTATATATAAAAATATGTATTTATGAATAAATAGAACACATTCTGCATTGTGAAGATTGAAATGTGAAATATTAATATTTTCATGTTGGGTTAGAGCACTTGAGAATACAGAATTGTGTTTGGACGCGAGTTGCGTGTTTTTCCCCCACTTTTTTGCTCCATTGACTTCTAATGAGAAATAGGTTAAAACATGCGCAATATTGTAAGTTCGAATTTTTATCATGATCGCGTTAGCACACGAGCGAAAACAGTTTACTTTCAACTTGTAATACCAGGGAAACCCAACGTGCACAAGAAGCTTACTTCTAGCGCAGTTAACGCTCAAGCGGGAGCATTAAATAACGCTCCACTTGTCATCTGGCCCAACATGTTTAATTATGTATAGTTAAAAAACTTTGCCACATACTTTCATTATTCATTTTGTCCAATTTTTCTGTAATTTAACTATGATAATTGTGGGCTTTCTAAATTCCATTGAGTCTTTACAAAGTATTGGACTCTACCATGTTTGAAATTGTTAGGCTCCCAGAGGCGGTTGCCGCGCCCGAGACTCTGATTAGAACAGAACTCTCTGGAGCGTATCTGCCCTCGGGCATTAATGCATGATATAATTGGTCCGTGTCTCAGTGAGGTCACCGAATGCACACCGGATGCACAACCAATCGGATAAGGCTTTGTGCTGGTCGCTACTGCCTAGTTTTATATATACAGTGTATACAGTATATATAGTATACAGTATATATAGTATATGGAAGACTTTATTTAATAAACATATTTAAATCCAAATATAAAAGGAATATTATGTCTTACATAGAACAGTAATTCAGTACTGTGTTCAAGGCATATTTAGAATTCTAATACAAACAGAAAGATAGTAGTTTGTTCTATGGTGCGTTACCACCTGGGAGCAGTCTCTTTTAGCCCAATTGTGCTTTTCACAGAGGAGAAAGTTGCTGAAGTATATCAGTCTGATCCTGCCTAACAAGGTCAGTCCACCCCTGAAATATGAGGCAATTCTCCTCTGAACAAGGAACATGACAACCTCAGATGACCGCTTCAGCTTCAGCTTCCTTTGGGTTTTGTCAGTGAGGTGCAACCATATCCCTCTATGCAAATTGGACAAGGAGTCCACATCTGGTTTCCCTCATCACTCTTAAAGGGGCAGTAAACCTACACAATAATTTTATATAATTCTGCATAATTCAAAGTTCTTGATAAAAAGTATTTGAAATACTTTGTTTTATAATCTTGGCGCTAAAATAATGTTATATAATTCTGCACTATGTTATTATTGTGTAGGTTTACTGCCCCATTTAAGTAAACTTCCCCAGGGTCATAATACAAATTCAAACAGAAAAAAGCAGTTTGCCAGGAATGAACCACATCTCAGTAGTTTGTTCTATGTCGTGGTTACCACCAGGAAGTAGCTTCGTATAGCCCAATTGTGCTTTTCACACAGGAACTCTTTCCTGAAGTATATCGGTTTGGCAAGGTCAATGCAGCCCTGAAATACCAAATGATTCTCCTCTGAACTAGGGAAATGGCAACCCCAGATGATTCTTTCAGCCTTGTCAGTGAGGTGCAGTCATACCCCTCTCAGCACATTGGGCCAGACATCCAAGTCTGGTTTCCCCGTCACCCTTATGGAGACTTCTGCAGGGTCATAATACAAATACAAACAGAAAGAAAAGCAGGAACAAACAACAGCTCAGTAGCTTGTTCTATGCTGAGCTACCACCTGGGAGTAGCTTCTTTTAACCCAATTGTGCTTTTCACAACTTTCCTGAAGTACATCAGTCTGATCTCGCATAACAAGGTCATAACATGGTCACCCCAGCCCTGAAATACCAGGCAATTTAGAATTCTGTAGTAATATCCTAAAATACTTGCATTAGGAGTAACATTCTGTTGTGGGGGGCATCTGTATGGAATAATGTTTTTTTCTTTTTCTTTCAGTAACATCTACTGCAATAACACCTCCCTCAAATTAGGTCATTCCACCCTGACATAGAGTTTACATACAAACAGAACCACTCTGATTCTGTTTACTAGCCCAGCACCTTCAGAAATGAGTTCTCAATATTTTACTGCCTATTTGTATTGCAGCACTTAATGCTTTTTACTGAAACATCACAGCTTGCTGGTAACCCCTTAGGAGTCCCTGCAAGAATACCCCAATCAAATGCCTCTCTGCTAGTAGAGTAACTCCAGGCAGAGAGTACAAGCCTCTGTCAGCACCTAGTAGGACATTCATAGTGCTGAAAAAACACCCCATTCTCTGATCCCATCAGAAAAGAACCTTTTTTCTCATTGCTATCACATATTTTTGTACCTATTGATCTATCTTAAACCTAACAACGTAGACTCATCAAAAAACAAGGAAAGGTTTTCAATGTAAGAAATGATGTTGTTTAATAAATAATGAAACTAAAGTGTAGAAAAAAGCAAGATAAACTAACAAATCTTCCTAAAGAGAATCAAGTCCTGAAATAATTGGGCCCCCTGGAGGTTTATTTAGGCATTTCTTTATTTTTTGTTAGTTAATATAAAAGAAATACTTTGGGAAAATATATCACTCAGTCCATTCTGCAATTTATCAGACATATTATCATTTAATAAGGAATCATTTCAATTGTTATATTTAAATACTAGATTACCATACAGTATCCTATAACTTTTTTAGATGTCTTAAATGATTTATTTTCTATTTATAGGGTTCTAGGCATGGGTAACCACAAGAAAATAAAAATCTTCCAATGTTAATAATTTCAGTGCAGAAAAATAAATAAAATATATAAAGTTGTATAATTATAAATCATATATCTAGTAAGTTACAGAATTGCTGTTGTTCATTGACTATGTGATATCTAAAGGTGTCTATGACCTTAAGAGACTAGAATTCTGAGCTCTCAGGTGTATACTGATTTATCTTTAGCTTCAAGGCACCATTACCGTGTCCTCACTCTGTGCTTAAGGATTTACAAAATGCCACAGAGTGCCAGCCGAGAGATGGGAACTGAATCATACACAAAATAGTGAGGAAACAAATGCTGCACACATTAGGCTAACAATAAAAAATAACTTGAATTCCCAATTTAAAACGTGAAACTTTATTAAGACAGTAAGGGGCCGAATTATCATTGTGCGAGCGGACATGATCCAATATTGCGGATCATGTCCGCTGCACATCAATAAATGCCGACAGCGTACGCTTTCTACATTTATCATTGCACCAGCAGTTCTTGTAAACTACTGATGCAATGCCGCCACTGCAGATTAGCGGCCAAACGGCCGCTAGCAGGAGGTCTCAGTCAACCCGATTGTATTCGATCGGGTTGATTTCTGGTGATGTCTGTCTGCCGCCTCAGAGTAGGCGGACAGGTTATGGAGCAGCGGTCTTTAGACCGCTGCTTCATAACTTGTGTTTCCGGCAAGCCCCTTAGTCTTATCTGTTACAAATCACCATAGGCAATAATCATAGACAGTCGATCAGTAGGCACCTATGATGGCATTTCATACAACCATTGGAGCTTACTCATCTTTAAAGTGACATAAAATTCATGATCAAAACAGAGCATATCATTTTAGCAACGTTAAAATTTATTTCAAATATCAATTTTGCTTCATTCACTTGGTATCTTTTTAAAAAATAGAAGCAATGCACTACTGTAAACTAGCTGAATACATCGATCAGCTAATAAGAACAGCCAAGAGAACAAAGCAAATTTTGTGATACAATTGGAAAGTTGTTTAAAATTGTATGCTCTATCTGAATCATGACAGTTTGACATTACTGTCCCTTTAATTGGCTCAATGTGATATGTGCAAAAAAATATTGTTTTTGACTCTCATAGACTAATTCGGGAGCAAATACCCAAGGAAAATCTGACAGCTTTGTGACTAACCAGATTGTATTTTTATATATTTTGTTTGGCAGCTCAATTAAATGAATAGTCAAGTCAAAATGAAAGTTTCATTATTCAGATAGAACAGACAATTTTAAACAACTTTCCAATTCACTTCCATTATCTAAATGTGCACAATTATTTTATTTGCACTGAGGCACCAGCTCCTACTGAGCATGTGCAAGATTTACAGGATATACATATATGAATTGTGTGATTGGCTGATGGCTGTCACATGATGCATTAGGGAGGAAAATGTAACTAACTTTCACCTAGGTTACAAATTTGCGATATAGAGGGTGTGAAATGAACGCAACAAAAGTTGCATTATTTCACCCTCCATAGCGCTGCCATTACAAGTTTTCAAAAAGCCAACTTGTGCGTGCGATATTGTGGCGATGAGCACCATACCGCACAAAATCCAAGCGATGCTTTGACATGCTCGTGCACGCTTTCCCCATAGTCATCAATGGGGAGAGAGTGTAAGAAAAAAAAACTAACAGCTGCGATCGCGGATCGAAAATCTCCGTAACGCAACCCTATTGATGTCTATGGGGAAAGAAAAGTTACGTTTAAACCTAACACCCTGACATAAACCCCATGTCTAAACACCCCTAATCTGCTGTCCCCGACATCGCCGTCACCTACATAAAGTTATTAACCCCTAATCTGCTGCTTCCGACATACCCACCACCAAAATAAATGTATTAACCCCTATTCCCCCGCACCGCAACATCGCCCACACTATAATAACGATAATAACCTCTATTCTGCCACTCACTGACATCGCCACCACTAAATAAAGTTATTAACCCCTAAACCTCTGGCCTCCCACATCACTGCCACTAAATAAAACTATTAATCCCTAAACCGCCAGCCCCCCACATCACAAAAAATCTAAATTAAACTATTAACCCCTAAACCTAACAACCCCCTAACTTTAAATTAAAATGATAATATCCTTATCTTAAAATAAATAAAAACTTACCTGGAAAATTAAAAAAAAACCTAAGTTTAAACTATAAATTAAACTAACATTACTATTATAGTAAAATTAAAATAATTATCAATTAAATAAATTAAATTACACATTAAAAAAAACCTAACACTACTAAAAAAATTAAATCTACAATTACAAAAATAAAAAATACTAAATTATAAAAAATAAAAGAAATACTAAATTACAAAAAATAACAAACGTAATTATCCAAAATAAAAACATTTATACCTAATCTAATAGCCCTATAAAAATAAAAAAAGCCCCCACAAAATAAAAAAGCCCTAGCCTACAATAAACTACCAATAGCCCTTAAAAGGGCCTTTTGTAGGGCATTGCCTCTTTTACCTGAAAAAAATATAGAAAGACCCCCCAACAGTAAAACCCACCACCCAACCAACCCCCCAGGAATAAAAAACCTAACTCTAACAAGAACCTATGCTACCAATTGCCCTGAAAAGGACGTTTGTATGGGCATTGCCCTTTAAAAGGGCATTTAGCTCTTTTAAGAAAAGTCCAAACCCTAAACTAAAAAAAAACACCAAAAAAAAGTTTAAAAAAGCCTAACACTAACCCCAGACGACCCACTTGCAGTTTCTGAAGTCCGGACATCCAGGCGGCGGTCTTCATCCAGGTGGCGAGGTGTTCATCCATCCAGGTGGCGTCTTCTATCTTCATCCAGAGGGCATCTTCTTTCTTTCTCCTGGTGGCGTCTTTTATCTTCATCCCGGCGGCACGGATCAGGTTCATCCTGAAGGCATCCTGTGCGGAGCATCCTCTTCATACGGTTGCCGCCATATACAGAATCTTCAATGCAAGGGAGCTTTTTCAAAATGGTGTCCCTTGCATTCCTATTGGCTGATTTGATTTTTGAAATTCAAATCAGTCAATAGGATGAGAGCTACTGAAATCATATTGGCTGTTCAAATCCACCAATAGGATGAGAGCTACTGAAATTCTATTGGCTATTCAAATCAGCCAATAGACTTTCAGTAGCTCTCATCCTATTAGCTACTGAAATCCTATTGGCTGTTCAAATCAGCCCTCATCCTATTGGCTAATTTGAATTTCAAAAATCAAATCAGCCAAAAGGAGTGCAAGGGACGCCATTTTGAAAAGTCTCCCTTGCATTGAAGATTCAGTATACGACAGTGACCATATGAAGAGGATGCTCCTATGCTGGATGTCTTCAGGATGGACCCGCTCCACGCCGCCGGGATGAAGATAGAAGATGCCATCTAGATGAAGATAGAAGACGCCACCTGGATGGAGGAAGACCTCGCCGCCTGGATGAAGATTTTGCCGCCTGGATGTCCGGACTTCAGAAACTGTAAGTGGTTCGTCAAGGGTTAGTGTTATGTGTTTTTAAACATTTTTTGGGTTGTTTTTGTTTTTTAGATTAGGGTTTGGGCTTTTCATAAAAGAGCTAAATGCCCTTTTCAGGGCAAGAAAAAGACCTGGATGCCCTTTTAAGGGCAATGCCCATACAAATGCACTTTTCAGGTTTTTGTTAGGTTTTTTTATTTTGGGGAGTTGGTTGGGTGGTGGGTTTTACTGTTGGAGGGGTCTTTGTATTTTTTTTTTTCAGGTAAAAGAGTTGATTTCTTTACGGCAATGCCCTACAAAAGGCGCTTTTAAGGGCTATTGATAGTTTATTGTAGGCTAGGTTTTTTATTTTGGTGGGGCTTTTTTTTATTTTTATAGGGCTATTAGATTAGGTGTAATTGTATTTATTTTGGATAATTTTGTTTGTTATTTTTCGTAATTTAGTGTTTGTTATTTTTTGTACTTCAGTGTTTTTTATTTTTTTAATTTAGTATTTTTTATTTTTGTAATTGTAGATTTTTTTTTTTAGTAGTGTTAGGTTTTTTTAATGTATAATTTAATTTATTTATTTGATAGTTATTTTAATTTTATTATAATAGTAATGTTAGTTTAATTTATAGTTTAAACTTAAGTTATTTTTAATTTCCAAGGTAAGTTTTTATTTATTTTAAGATAGGGATCTTGCAATTTTAATATAAAGTTAGAGGGGTTGTTAGGTTTAGGTGTTAATAGTTTAATTTAGTTTTTTTGCAATGTGGGGGGCTATCGGTTTAGGGGTTAATAGGTTTATTTAGTGGCAGTGATGTGGAAGATCAGAGGTTTAGGGGTTAATAACTTTATTTAGTGGTGACGATGTCGGGGAGTGGCGGAATAGGGGTTAATATCTTTATTATAGTGGCAGCGATGTTGGGGTGTGGGGGAATGGGGTTAATAACTTTATTATAGTGGTGACGATGTCGGGGAGCGGCGGAATAGGGGTTAATAAATGTGACATTCTACTCTGTTTAGTGGTCCTTTAACAACTATTGATTGGCCAAAAAATGACAACAATGTGAAGTCAACCATAATGTTTTAAAACACTATCTTTAAAGTGCAAGATAACTACAATTCTTGTGCCTTCCTTTAAATCATTGCTAAATAAACTTCAAGTTAGTTTTTTTGTTTCCTGCAACCTTCCTTATCAGGGAATAAAGAGAAAAAGATTTATGTATAATGTATTCCGGAACCACTACAGATAATCTTTTTAATTAATATGTCAGTTTTTCTAAATACTGTTTGTGCTGGAGGCCATCTGAGATAAAACTGTGCAATTCATTACATTTATGGTAACTCAGTAACAGAATTAACTAAAGGTTTCTTTTCTTTTTCTTCTTAGGAACTTTATTTGGGAGTTTTTTTTTAAAGGTTACTTACAATGCCCCAGATTAGAAGTTGTGCGATACGGCTTTACCACTTGAAAAATGTCCTTTGTGTGCGGAATGGTCAGCTAGTTGAAATTACAAGTCGCACGATATGGCTTTACCATGATCGTTATGGCCTATACCGCAATGATCCATTCTGCATTCAAAGACCTGTAGCTATGTGTTTTGCGAAACAAAAAGTTTTACAAAACACATACAAAATTATTAACAAAGTACACTAACACCCATAAACTACACTATTAACCCTTAATACGCCATCCACTCACATCACAGCTAAGAAATAAACCTATTAACGTCTAAACCGTCACCCGCCCGCATCACAACTAATAAATAAGCTTAATAACCTCTAAACAGCCATTCCCCCACATCGCCAACACTAAATAAACTATTAACCCCTAAACCACCCTCCCCCCACATCGCCAACACTAAATAAACATATTAACCGCTAAACCACCGACCCCCCACTTTACAGCTACCGAAATTAAACTATTAACCCTTAAATCTAACACCCCCTAACTTTAACATAATTAATATGAAAACCTAACATTACTAAAAATAATAAAACCTAACATAACAAAAAAACAAAAAAACTGCAATTACAAAAAATAATAAACACTAAAATTAAAAAAAATTAAAAAACTACCCCAAAATAAAAAACAAAAAAACCTAATCTATAAATAAACTACCAATAGCCCTTAAAGGGGCCTTTTGTAGGGCATTGCCCTAAAGTTAACAGCTCTTTTGCAAATAAAATAAAACAAATACCCCCTACTATTACAACCCCCCACCCCACCCAAAAAAAAAAAAAAAAGAACAAAAAAAACCTAATCTACCCATTGCCCCAAAAAGGGCATTTCTATGGGCAATTGCCTTTAAATGGGCAATCAGATCTTTTTAAGCCCATTAAAAAAATAAAATAACCATAATCTTAAAAAAAAAACACCACAAAAATAAAATAAAAACCTAACACTAACCCCAAAACTGGTACTCACCATCTTCATCCAGGCGGCTCTATCTTCATCGGAGGTCATCAGCAACACGGATGTCCTCTTCATGCGAACGTCTGCCGCACACTGAAGAAGTCAGAACTTTTTGTGCGGTATGCGAGTTACTGCAGCAAACTGCACGAGAAAAGAAAGTTTTATGATGACTTGTAATTGCGGTGCAATGGAAATAGTAGTACGGCCCCATTGTGCGCGGTGTACATGCAACGGGTTTACCGCACAATTTGTAATCCAGGCCAATGTGTCTGTGAATAAATGAGGTGGTTTGTCTTCCAAGTTTCTTTTTGCTTTTCAAAATTACCAGCAGTGATATGGTCGATGGTAAAATTATCACCACAGAATCTGTGGCTTGAAATGATTTCTACAACAGGTCATCGAACAACCAAAATATTTACTTAATCTCAAAATGATAATTCTCAAAAAAATGTTGATATTGCGCTGCGGAATCTTTTGGCGCTTTACAAACAACCGATAATAACCGATAATAATAATATTGCAGTCAAATGTTTTGTTTCATATTGAAGAGGAGTTTTCACTCTGCATTTCTTTTTTTTTAACTGAGCTTCCTTTCCTGAATAAACTGACGTTTTTATGTCTTCTTCTACCAGTAAAGAGGCAGTTGTCCTTATCAGAGGGAGGATTAGTAGGAGATGCTCTAATGGTGCAGATTTACATTTAAACAGCTTCTACATAATATTTTTAAAGGCAAACAAAACATTGTTTAATGTATGTAAGTGTAGATCTTTCATGACAAAATGCTTTAAAGAATTATATAACAATGGTGTAGATACAGCCATACCCACAGGTGCATTGCCTATTATCCTGCTTTTTAATTCCCCAGTATAGTGTGTTGCAAATTTCCTTTGTAGATGATCTTCTTTGTTTAAATAAAAATAATCAGCAGCAGCATTGCAGCATCTTATTAGCTCCGCAGTAAATGTCCGGTGCACACTACAGAGGCTTAGCTCAAGCATGGGTCTACACAGAGAGGCCTATTTATCAAAGGTCTTGCGGACCTGATCCGACAGTGCAGATCAGGTCTGCAAGACCTCGCTGAATGCGGAGAGCAATACGCTCTCCATATTCAGCATTGCACCACCCCTGTAGACTCGTGGCCAATCTGCCACCAGCAGGGAAGTGTCAATCAACCCGATTGTACTGAAAACAGCCTCTTATCACATGCTTTTTTATTTGCTTTTCACCAAAAGGGGAGTGCTAGTTCATGTGTGCCATATAGATAAAATTGTGCTCATGCCTGTGAAGTTGTGCACCACACAGCACTAATTGGATAAAATGCAAGTCAATAGATAATAAATAAAATGTCATGTGATCAGGCGGCTGTCAGAAAAGGCTTAGATACAAGGTAGTCACAGAAGTAAAAAGTGTATTAATATAACCATGTGGGTTATGAAAAACCGGAGAATGGGTAATAAAGAGATTATCTATCTTTTTAAACAATAATATTTTTGCAATTGACTGTCCCTTTAAGGATCTAATCCTCTAAAGATCTTTAGTCCGGCAATAAGAAGTCCGTACTGCAAGGTTCCTCACACATTTTTAGTAAGGGAAGTTTTAGCTTGAGAGCTGTGTATGTTACAGGTTATGGATAAGGAAGAAGGAGAGGGACACATATTACAATATAAAGCTTTAAAAGCAAAAAAAGTAAGTTGCAGTATTTCTCCCCAGTGATTTTTTTTATCATTGTGCCCTTTAGTATTGTTTTAAGTATAGACATACATCGCATTGTGTGTGATGTGTTCTACAGAAAAGCCCAAGTAACAAGACACAGAATCATATTCATCAGAATATCTGTACACAAACATTACAGGCAGCTTGAGAGATTTTGTGCATAATAAAGCATTTAATCCGTTCGTATGAATTTGTAAAACTGCTTAAAATAATTAAAGGGACACTGAACCCAAATTATTTCTTTCGTGATTCAGATAGAGAATGACATTTTAAGCAACTTTCTAATTTACTCCTATTATACATTTTCTTTATTCTCTTGGTATATTTATTTGAAATGCAAGAATGTAAGTTTAGATGCCGGCCCATTTTTGGTGAACAACCTAGGTTGTCCTTGCTGATTGGTGGATAAATTCATCCACCAATCAAAAACTGCTGTCCAAAGTTCTGAACCATGAAAAAAGCTTAGATGCCTTCTTTTTCATATAAAGATAACAAGAGAACAAAGAAACATTGATAATCGGAGTAAATTAGAAAGTTGCTTAAAATTGCATGCTCTATCTGAATCACGAAAGAAAAAAATGTGGGTTCAGTGTCCCTTTAAGAGCAGAATATGAAGCTCATATTTATCACACATGGCCCTCTATAATACAACAAGTTAAACCACAATCTGAAACTTTATATTTTAGTATTATTGCTGCTTCCTTTGTGCAGCTTTATTTTTTGCAATTCACAAAAATAAAAAAATAAAAAGGGCTGTGCTTCAGAATAGTGTAAATCTGTAAATTCTGCCAGCACCGATGCCATAACAATCCAGTTTATTGTGCAGGCATATAAAACCATATAAAATAATATAAAACCATATAAAACCATATAAAATCATATAAAACCATATAAACCATATAAAATCATATAAAATCATATAAAACCATATAAAATCATATAAAACCATATAAAATAATATAAAACCATATAAAACCATATAAAATCATATAAAACCATATAAAACCATATAAAATCATATAAAATCATATAAAACCATATAAAACCATATAAAATCATATAAAACCATATAAAATAATATAAAACCATATAAAACCATATAAAATAATATAAAACCATATAAAACCATATAAAATAATATAAAACCATATAAAACCATATAAAATAATATAAAACCATATAAAACCATATAAAATCATATAAAACCATATAAAATAATATAAAACCATATAAAATCATATAAAACCATATAAAACCATATAAAATCATATAAAATCATATAAAACCATATAAAACCATATAAAACCATATAAAATAATATAAAACCATATAAAACCATATAAAATCATATAAAACCATATAAAATCATATAAAATCATATAAAACCATATAAAATCATATAAAACCATATAAAACCATATAAAACCATATAAAATCATATAAAACCATATAAAACCATATAAAATCATATAAAACCATATAAAATAATATAAAATCATATAAAATCATATAAAACCATATAAAACCATATAAAATAATATAAAATCATATAAAACCATATAAAACCATATAAAATAATATAAAACCATATAAAATCATATAAAACCATATAAAATAATATAAAACCATATAAAACCATATAAAACCATATAAAATCATATAAAATAATATAAGCCATATAAAACCATGTAAAATCATATAAAATCATATAAAACCATATAAAACAATATAAAATCATATAAAACCATATAAAACCATATAAAATAATATAAAATCATATAAAACCATATCAAATCATATAAAATCATATAAAACCATTTAAAACCATATAACATCATATAAAACCATATAAAACCATATAAAACAATATAAAACCATAAAAAAATATATAAAATAATATAAAACCATTTAAAACCATATAAAATCATATAAAACCATATAAAACAATATAAAACCATAAAAAAACATATAAAATAATATAAAACCATTTAAAACCATATAAAATAATATAAAACCATATAAAACCATATAAAACCATATAAAATAATATAAAATCATATAAAACCATATGAAATCATATAAAAATCATATAAAATCATATAAAACCATTTAAAACCATATAACATCATATAAAATCATATAAAACCATATAAAATATAAAATCATATAAAACCATATAAAATCATATAAAACCATATAAAACCATATAAAACAATATAAAACCATAAAAAACATATAAAATAATATAAAACCATTTAAAACCATATAAAATCATATAAAACCATATAAAACCATATAAAACAATATAAAACCATAAAAAACATATAAAATAATATAAAACCATTTAAAACCATATAAAACCATATAAAACCATATAAAATCAAGGTTCCACAAGGTTAAGAAGGGGTACAAGAGAACCCACACATTTTTGTATGCACTGACAAGGAATAGTATAGCTAATGGAAAGTGGCAAGGACTATAGATTTCAAAAACATTTCCTGTATTGTGCACTTCCTAAAGGCAAAGTTTTCTATCACTTTATGCATTAATGATTTATTACCTGTACGCAATTTACAGTCGCATATACTTTGTGTAATTTTATAATTACCATTTGAATGTTCAAATGCTTTGTAACAATCATAGATTAAAATCCTGCTAATTATATTTTGTTGTTTACAGGTAGATAGATAGAAAGATAAATAGATAAATAGCTAAATAGATGATAGATAGATAGATAGATAGATAGATAGACAGATAATAGCTAGCTAGCTAGATGCTAGATAAATAGATGATACATAGATAGATGATAGATAGACAATAGCTAAACAGATAGATAGATAGATAGATAGATAGATATATGATGATAGATGATGATAGATAGATACATAGATAGATGATAGATAGATAGATAGATAGATAGAAGATAGATTGACAGATAGATAGATGATTGATTATAGATGATAGAAAGATAGATAGATGATAGACAGATAGATAAATAAATAAATAGATGATAGATATATAGATAGTTAGATAGATACTGTAGATAGATGATAGATAGAGAGATAGAGAGATAGACAGATAGGTGACAGACAGAAAAAAAAACTTGTATCTTCTTCCATTCCTAGATGGGCACTAAGCGTCTATGCTTATAATGCTGCATTAAGTCCATGGGTGTTGGACTTTACTGCATTGCTAAGTAGCTGGGGACTAAATTTAGTGACCTTAAAATTCTTTTGTGTTGTCACATCTCTGATAATTCTTTTGGTTTATTATATTTTTTCTAGTTAATATATTTTACGGAGTGGGAATCAAATCACCTTTCTTCTTTAATAACATAATTTACTTGGGTATTGACTGCGCACGTGTTACTTTTAGGTTCACTATGATTAAACGATATGTTTTCACCGCAAACTCAATCATTTTGTGACTTAATAACATTAAATAGAATGCCACTGTAGCCTTTTCCCTACTTGAGGTCAAGCACAGATTTAGTAAAAGCTGGGAGATGGATATCCCTTTTCATGTCTGATTATAACAGAATTCTCTACCTGTTCCTTTGAGTGGATTCTGGGAAAGCTTCCAAAATCTGCTATTTAGAAGAGTCTTCATGTTATTAATTTAATTCAATTACATTGTTCCATTTTTGGCTGAGCACAATGTTTAATTATCTTGAAGAGTAAAAATATTTGGCCCTATAGGCAATTCTTTTATATGCTCCAGTGAGTATATTTTTTGAGGGAAATAACTTGTAGTTAGAGATTGTGTATAGTGTGTCTAATTATTATATTGAGTTACTACCATGATATAAACGCTTGCGTGAATGATTTGATTTATACTAGTGAAGAAAGGAATTGACAGCATGTGCTCAGTAATGCCTCAGTCTCTCTCACCGATGACAATGAGCAGCCAGGGCACATTACTATGTAATGGCGTGACCAGTGAAAGCTCCTGATCTATGCTCTTCATCCAAAGGAGTGCAAGTGAGGAGTTGGACACAGCATTGCATAAAAGTAAACATTAGAAACGTGCACAATTGTAATAATATCCAGCAATGTGAAGTGCTTAGGTACTAGTCATTTATTTTGTGCAACACCTGTATGTCATTTCAGAAAATTCCATAAGGTGAGCACTGTATATGAAGTTTTTTTTAATATTATATTGTTTCAATTTGTCATCATTTTTACAGAAAGTATAATCTGAGAGCATAAAAATGTATTTCAAAAAAGGTTTACACAGTATTATGATATTTTTCAGAAAATTATTTTGTGTATATGGCACATTGTCTTTAAAGGGGCTAAAAAATGAATGCATTGTTTAGAATATGAATTGAAAGCTGTGTAAAATTACATTTAAAAATATGTCAGTATCAGTTGTATGCTTCCTCCTGACACTGATTGATAGGGACTTCCTACTAATGCTGATTGGCTGATGGGAACTTCTTACTAATGCTGATAGGAACTTCCTACTAATGCTGATTGACTGATGGGAACTTCCTAATAATGCTGACTGGCTTATAAGAACTTCCTAATAATTCTGATAGGAACTTCCTACTAATGCTGATAGGAGCTTCCTACTGACACTGACTGGCTAATATGAGCTTCCTACTAATGCTGATAGGAACTTCCTACTAACACTGACTGACTGATAGGAACTTCCTGCTATTGCTGATAGGGACTTTCTACTAATGCTGATAGGAACTTCCTGCTAACACTGACTGGCTGATAGGAACTTCCTACTAATGCTGATAGGAACTTCCTACTAACACTGACTGTAGGGTTGCCACCTGTCCCTTAAAATACAGAACACTTATTAGTTACACATGCTGCAGGGTGTGCAGGGAGGAATATAAATAGTGCTGTCCAGAAACACAATAAATGTTCCTCCCTGAACACCCTGCAGCATGTGTAACTCATAAGTGTCCAGGAAAACATGGCTGAGGTGGCAACCCTAACTGACTGGCTGATAGGAACTTTCTACTAATGCTGATAAGAACTTCCTGCTAACACTGACTGGCTGATAGGAACTTCCTACTAATGCTGATAGGAACTTCCTACTAACACTGACTGGTTGATAGGAACTTCCTACTAATGCTGATAGGAACTTTCTACTAACACTGAATGGCTGATAGGAGCTCCCTACAAATGCTGAAAGGGACTTCCTACTAATGCATATAGGAACTTCCTGCTAACACTGACTGGCTGATAGGAAATTCCTACTAATGCTTATAGGAACTTCCTACTAACACTGACTGGTCGATAGGAACTTCCTACTAATGCTGATAGGGACTTCCTACTAATGCTGATAGGAACTTCCTACTAACACTGACAAGCTGATAGGAACTTCCTACTAACGCTGATAGCAACTTCCTATTAATACTGATTGGCAGATATGTACTTCCTACTAATGCTGATTGGCTGATAGGAACTTCCTACTTATACTGATTGGCTGATAGGGACTTCCTAAAAATGATCAGCATTTTCTGTCTGGATGACAGAAAATGTTGGCTAGCAGTGTTCCCGTTAGTCTATAATAAAATGAAATTTTTTAAGTTTGCGATCAAGTCAATGATATCTTGTTACCTATTTATTTTCATAAGCTTTGTCAGCCCAGTGTAAGCTATAAGTTATAGCAAATGAGCATAGGGATACTATGAGCAAAAAAAAAGCACCCAGTTATACAAAGTTTATGCTGATAATGGAACCTCTAAAACTATGTTACATTTGCATGGACTTAGTACAGATCTCTCTTTGAAACTAATGACTGTATTGTAAAAATCTGAAAGAAAAAAACATAATTTATGTAAGAACTTACCTGATAAGTCCATGAGCTAGTGACGTATGGGATATGCAATCCTACCAGGAGGGGCAAAGTTTCCCAAACCTCAAAATGCCTATAAATACACCCCTCACCACACCCACAATTCAGTTTAACAAATAGCCAAGTAGTGGGGTGATAAAGAAAGGAGTAAAAAGCATCAACAAAGGAATTTGGAAATAATTGTGCTTTATACAAAAAATCATAACCACCATAAAAAGGGTGGGTCTCATGGACTCTTGCCAATATGAAAGAAATTAATTTATCAGGTAAGTTATGTTTTCTTTCATGTAATTGGCAAGAGTCCATGAGCTAGTGATGTATGGGATAGTAATACCTAAGATATGGAACTCCACAGAAGAGTCACTAGAGAGGGAGGGATAAAATAATAACAGCCATTTTCGGCTGAAAAAAATTAATCCACAGCCCAAAATATAAGTTTATTCCCATAATGAAAAAAGAAAAAACTTAAACATAAGCATAGGAATCAAACTGAAACAGCTGCCTGAAGAACTTTTCTACCAAAAACTGCTTCTGAGAAAGCAAAAACATCAAAACAGTAGAATTTAGTAAATGTATGCAAAGAAGACCAAGTTGCTACTTTGCAAATCTGATCATCTGAAGCTTCATTCTCAAAAGTCCATGAAGTGGATCTGTAATTCTCTGAGGCGGGGCCTGACCCGACTCCAAATAAGCCTGATAAATCAAAAACTTTAACCAAGATGCCAAGGAAATGGCAGAAGCCTTCTGACCTTTCCTAGAACCAGAAAAGATAACAAATAGACTAGAAGTCTATTCAACAAAATATCTCAAAGCTCTTACCACATCCAAAGAATGTAAAGATCTCTCCAAAGAATTCTTAGGATTAGGACACAAAGAAAGGACAACAATTTCTCTATTAATGTTGTTAGAATTCACAACCTTAGGTAGAAATTTAAATGAAGTCCGCAAAACTGCCTTATCCTGATGGAAAATCAGAAAAGGAGATTCACAAGAAAGAGCAGATAATTCAAAAACTCTTCTAGCAGAAGAGATGACCAAAAGGAACAACACTTTCCAAGAAAGTAGTTTAATGTCCAAAGAATGCATAGGCTCAAACGGAGGAGCCTGTAAAGCCTTCAAAACCAAATTAAGACTCCAAGGAGGAGAGATTGATTTAATGACAGACTTGATACAGACCAAAGCCTGTACGAAACAGTGAATATCAGGAAGCTTAGCAATCTTTCTGTGAAATAAAACAGAAAGAGCAGAGATTTGTCCCTTCAAGGAACTTGAAGCTGGAGAGGTCTCATATGAAAACGAGCAAAGGGGATCACGTCCGATGCTGCAGTCATGAGACCTAAAACTTCCATGCACATAGCTACTGAAGGGAATGATTGAGACTGAAGGTTCTGACAAGCTGAAACCAATTTTAATTGTCTCTTGTCTGTTAGAGACAGAGTCATGGACACTGAATCTATCTGGAAACCTAAAAAGGTGACCCTTGTCTGAGGAATCAAATAACTTTTTGGTAAATTGATCCTCCAACCATGTAGAAACAACACTAGTTGATTTGTGTGAGATTCTGCATAATGTAAAGACTGAGCTAGTACCAAGATTTCGTCCAAATAAAGAAACACTGTAATACTCCTTTCTCTGATTACAGAGAGTAGGGCACAGAGAACCTTTGAAAAGATTCTTGGAGCTGTCGCTAGGCCAAATGGAAGAGCGACAAATTGGTAATGCTTGTCTAGAAAAGAGAATCTCAGAAACTGATAGTGGTCTGGATGAATTGGAATATAAAGATATGCATCCTGTAAGTCTATTGTGGACATATAATGCCCTTGCTGAACAAAAGGCAGAATAGTCCTTATAGTCACCATTTTGAAAGTTGCCACTCTTACATAACGATTCCAAATTTTTAGATCCAGAACTGGCCTGAATGAATTTTCTTTCTTTGGGACAATGAATAGATTTGAATAAAAGCCCAAACTCTGTTCCTGAAATGGAACTGGTATGATTACCCCAGAAAGCTCCAGGTCTGAAACACACTTCAGAAAAGCCTGAGCCTTTACTGGATTTGCTGGGATGTGAGAAAGAAAAAATCTTCTCACAGGAGGTCTTACTCTGAATCCTATTTGGTACCCTTGAGAGTCAATATTCTGAATTCATTGATTTTGGACAGAATTTGACCATATGTTTTCGAAGAATCTTAATCTGACCCCTACCAGCTGTGTTGGAATGAGGGATGCACCTTCATGCAGACTTGGGGGCTGGCTTTAGTTTCTTAAACTGCTTGAATTTACTCCAACTTGAAGAAAGTTTCCAATTGGAACCAGATTCTTTGGGGGGAAGGATTAGATTTCTGTTCCTTACTTTGTCGAAAGGAACAAAAATGGTTAGAAGCTTTAGATTTACCCTTAGATCTTTTATCCTGAGGCAAAAAACTCCCTTCCCCCAGTGACAGTTGAAATAATCGAATCCAACTGAGAACCAAATAACTTATTACCTTGGAAGAAAGAGATAGTAATCTAGACTTAGATACCATGTCAGCATTCCAATATTTGAGCCACAAAGCTCTTCTTGCTAAAATAGCTAAATACATAGATTTAACATCAATTTTGATGATATAAAAAATGGCATCACAGATAAAATGATTAGCATGTTGAAGCAAGCGAACAATGCTAGACAAGTCAGGATCCATTTCCTGTTGCGCTAAACTTTCCAACCAAAAAGCTGATGCAGCTGCAACATCAGTCATAGAAATGGCACGCCTAAGAAGATGGCCAGAATATAAATAAGCTTTCCTTAGATAGGATTCAAGTTTCCTATCTAAAGGATCTTTAAAAGAAGTAATATCTTCCAAAGGAATAGTAGTACGTTTAGCAAGAGTAGAACTAGCCCCATCAACTTTGGGGATCTTTTCCCAAAACTCCAATCTAACTGCTGGCAAAGGATACGATTTTTTAAACCTTGAAGAAGGAATAAAAGAAGTACCAGGCCTATTCCATTCCTTAGAAATCATATCAGAAATAGCATCAGGAACTTTAAAAACCTCTGGAGTAACCACAGGAGGTTTATAAACAGAATTTAAACGTTTAAATATCAAGAGGACTAGTTTCCTCAATATCCAATGTAATCAACACCTCTTTTAACAAGGAACGACAATACTCCATTTTAAATAAATAAGTAGATTTGTCAGTGTCAATATCTGAGGAAGGATCTTCTGAATCAGATAGATCCTCATCAGAGGAGGATAATTCAGTATGTTGTCGGTCATTTGAAATTTCATCAACTTTATGAGAAGTTTTAAAAGACCTTTTACGTTTATTAGATGGCGGGATGGCAGACAAAGCCTTCTGAATTGCATCAGCAATAAAATCTTTTATATTCACAGGTAAATCATGTACATTAGATGTTGAAGAAACAACAGGCATTGTAGTATTACTGATGGACACATTCTCTGCATGTAAAAGCTTATCATGACAACTATTACATACCACAGCTAGAGATATAATCTCCACAAATTTACAAAAAATGCACTTAGCTTTGGTAGAACTGTTATAAGGCAGCAGGGTTCCAACAGTGGTTTCTGAGACAGGATCAGATTGCGACATCTTGCAAATGTAAGAGAAAAAACAACATATAAAGCAAAATGACCAAGTTCCTTATATGGCAGTTTCAGGAATGGGAAAAAAAATGCAAACAGCATAGCCCTCTGATATAGAAAAAGGCAAGAGGCATATAGGAATGGGGATTGGCGCCAAGTATGACGCACTACGCAAACTGAAATTTTTTGGCGCTAACAACATCCGCAAATGACACACTCACGTCATTGTAGAAGCAACCTTGTGCAAGGAACTCGGCGTCAACTAAGACGCTGGAAATTATGATTTTGCATCATCGGACGTACCTTTGCGCCAAAAAAATTCTCGCGCCAAGAATGACACAATAAACTTTGGCATTTTACGTCCTTGCGAGCCTAATTTTGCCTGCAAAATTTAATGAAAAAGCAGTCAATTGAAAAAAGACTTTACCCCAGGTAAGAAAAATATTTCCCAAATATGAAACTGATAGTCTGCAAAAGGAAATATACATAAACCTGACTCATGCCAAATATAAGTACAATACATATATTTAGAACTTTATAGTAATGCATAAAGTGCCAAACCATAGCTGAGAGTGTCCTAAGTAATGAAAACATACTTACCAAAAGACACCCATTCACATATAGCAGATAGCCAAACCAGTTTAGAAACAGTTATCAGTAGAGGTAATGGAATATGAGAGTATATCGTCAATCTGAATAAGGGAGAAGATGAAGAGGGGAGAAGAGGGAGGAGATGAATCTCTACGACCGATAACAGAGAACTTATGAAATAGATCTTCCGCAAGGAAAACCATTGCATTCAATAGGTGATACTCCCTTCACAAGCCTCTGACATTCACTGTACTCTGAGAGGAATTGGGCTTCAAAATGCTGCATTTGGCGGTGAAATGGTGGCATGAAATATACCAAAATGGGCCTAGATCAATACTTTGGGTTGTCTACTACACTACACTTAAGCTAAAATTAACTCTACAAGCTCCCTACATGCTCCCTAATTAACCCCTTTCGCTGCTGGGCATAAAACACGTGTGGTGCGCAGTGGCATTTAGCAGCCTTCTAATTACCAAAAAGCAACGCCAAAGCCATATAAGTCTGCTATTTCTGGACAAAGGGGATCCATTTATGCCATAATTGCATAAGTTGTTTGTAAATAATTTCTGTGAGAAACCTAAAGTTTGTGAAAAAGTGAACAATTTTTTTTTATTTGATCGCATTTGGCGGTAAAATGATGGCATGAAATATACCAAAATGGGCCTAGATCAATACTTTTTTGAAATAGCAAAGTGCTTATTTATTTCCCTATAACTTGCAAAAAAAGCAAAGAACATGTTAACATTGGGTATTTCTAAACTCAGGACAAAATTTAGAAACTATTTAGATGTTGTACCCGCTGCGGGAGTTTGGTTTGTCACTGTGAAGCGGGCGTAACCCTTACACTACCTGATCGATACAACATCATACCTGATGTTTTAAAGCACGTTATTCCAAACAATTTAGGAATGTTAGGTGATTTATGCCCTTTATGGATTAAAACCAGACTCTGCATCAACTATGTAATTTTCCATGGGAGTTTTGCCATGGATCCCCCTCCGGCATGCCACAGTCCAGGTGTTAGTCCCCTTGAAACAACTTTTCCATCACTATTGTGGCCAGAAAGAGTCCCTGTGGGTTTTAAAATTCGCCTGCCTATTGAAGTCAATGGCGGTTCTCCCAGTTCGCCCGTTCGCAAACATTTGCGGAAGTTTGCGTTCGCCGTTCGCAAACCGAAAATTTTATGTTTGCGACATCACTAATCATCAGGTGTCATACACGTTTTTATAGGTCCGTTAAGATTTGACGTTTGTGGTTGTGGGACCCTGGGGTGCTGGTTTGGGGGGCTGCAGGAAGGTTTGTCTCAGACAACGGAGCTGCATATCTGCGCGGATTAGCAGGAGAAGCCGGGAGATACAGTCATACCTGAAAGGAGAAATGATCTGGGACACTGGTAGCTATATGTTACTTGTACTGTGCTGCTAGCAAACCTCAATTCTGAATGACGTTTTCTTGTGGTGCTTCCTACAATGTATTTTTACAGATTCTGCAATTTTTGTACCAATTTTTCTTTTTGAGATATCAGTTTCCCATATAGGTTTTATTGAATTGGTTGGAAATCAACTTAAAAAGTTGAAAGACATTTTTTTTCTTTAATGATTTAGATAGAGCATGTGATTTCCAATGTACTTCTTTTATCTAACTTGTTTTGTTCTCTTGATATTCTTTGTTGAAAATGATACCTAAGTAGACTCGGGAGCTGCTGATTGGTTTCTGCACATATATGCCTCGTGTTATTGGCTCACCCAATGCATTCAGCTAGCTCCCAGTAGTGCATTACTGCTTCTTTAACCAAGGATACCCAGAGAACGAAGCAAATTAGAAAATAGAAGTTAACTGGAAAGTTTTTTAAAATTATATTCGCTATCTGACTTATGAAAGAAAAAAATTATTTGGGTTTCATGTCCCTTTAACACCCAAACATATACTGATATGGAAGAATCAAATGTAAATTAATTTCACTAGAATCACTACATATTGACCAATACAAGCTGATGGATGAGTAAAATGTGTATTTTGGGGGGGCGGAGCTAACCGCCGAAGTGACTAGAAGCATGTTACAGCAGCTCCTGGCTTTAACATAGATTTTAAGCTTTTCTCCTTCACCTGATTCCTCATAATAAGGGGGAGACATATTTTAATCCCTATCTAAGACCCTGTTACACAGCTTGGAGGGAGAGAAAGAAGAGAGAAAATAATTTTCACAGCATATTCTCTGGATTATACATTGCGGCCTTGTTGCGAGGCCGTGCTATCATGGCGGATCTCCACATGGCTATGTTAGCCCTTTTTGAAGACTACGACCGCAAACTGATGGGCAGGCTAGACCGTCTCATATTGTCTATTAGACCCCAAGGTGCGGAGGCTGACGGCGTTAAACCTCACGGAGGAGCAGCAGCGGCACCTGGCTCACAAGGGAGCGTCACCCAATGGTATAATGCCCAACATTCTCTACCGGCTGCGGCCTGCCCCTCAGAGTCCATTCTAGCATACGGGAGCAGCAGATACTCAGCATTCATCTCTGATCTGGGAGACGCGGCCGATCTCCTGGTGCAAAGTGCGTACCACTTATACATGCAGCGGGTAATAGCTGAGGGAGACGCTGAGGATGGGTTCCCTGAGACAAATGGATACAGGTTTGTGGTTGTGACTGACCGGGAGGCTGTAACCCCAGAGGTGACTTACTCTATCAGCTGGCCTCATTCTTCCCGCTACCCTGACACCCCGCAGTGTACTCGGCCCGCTGCACATGTGTTTGGGCCGTTTTCCCAGGGATACGGAGGGGATGGCAGGGGCGTCCTGGGTCAGATTTCTCCTTACAAGAAAACCGGAATAGGCTGATCTTCCTCACCCTCTACATGGCTGGGAACAACTAACCTAGCATAACTTTTTTTTTCTTTTCTCCTTCTTTTCGCTCTCCTGATTATGACGACACTGCTGTCTGAGATTTAACTAGGGACCGCATGCAAGTAGCTAACTGTTGAAAGAGGGATGAACACTTGATATACAATCCAGTGACTCTTTGCGGTGACATTTGTCCCCTTGTGTGGGTGCTATGCTATTGTCTATTACACCATAGTTGCTATGTTTTATACTGAGGAGTTTACTCTTAAGAACAATACTGCCTGAATCTGTGTAGATTTTACACCCACAACTGCTCCTGTGTGTCTTTACTTTTGGAACTCATTGATAATTGTAGGGATGTGCACCCTAACCTACACTTGTTGCCCAGTGAAGAGAGTTGCTGTAATCCCTGAAACCACGTGGACCTCTACATTTATTGCCTCTCTGTGTTGTTATTGTTTGCAGATCCTTACACCTCACTGTTTATTTTAGTTTAAGAACTAAGTTTATGTTTAAACTTCTTTTATTTTAGAGCAGGACTGTACATATTCATGCAGATTAACCACCCTTCTACCAGTTACTTGCTGACCAGGAAATAAGCATTACAGGTATTGCATGTTAGCTTACTCTCCGCAGGGTGGTTCCACAGCCCCACTGCTATTTTCTTCCTGTATCTGAGCATATGTGCAGGCTTTGGGGTTGGTAGTGAGAGCAATAACATATAATAATATCTAATACATAGAATATCCCTTGTTAGTAGGGAACGTTTTGAGTTATAACTTAAAATAATGTTTAACATTTAGGCTACTCCTGTTCGTATTATGGTGTTGAATAGTACCAATAGGCTATTTTAACAATGTATTGCTTATTAAGGAAACTATCTATTTGTATGTACTGGCTGCTTCTCACACATATGTGCTACAGTTTGTATATTTTTTTTTTTTTTTTTTGAGTGGTTTTGAAACAACCGCTAATGTGAGCACTTAAGTTATTATGGACTCCCCCTGAGTGAATTGTATTTATGTTCACTATTGTCTAATATCCATCATCTTTTATGAGTAGTCCCAATTGGAACTTGCTACCTATAGTAGTTAATGGTGAGTTAACTAATTACATTCAGCTTTTATCACTCAGAATTATGAGTCTCCTTTTACTACTCCCCTTATACTCAGTTTTAGATACTGTTAAGTGGCTTCACTAATATTTTATGTTTCTAGTGTAGTCAGAACATACTATATATAACGTAATTTTCATATAGAATTGAAGCAGCCATTTAGATGGATACTAAAGATGCTAGATATGTACACTACCAATAGAAAGGTACATTATTTGCGGTCTACCCTCCGCCCCCCACCATTTTTGTGCGGTTAGGGAGGATTTCTTTCTTCCCCGCATATCTTTTGACAGAGTTCAGTAGTCTCTGTCCAACCCGCAGAGCCATGACTAAGATTTTTCCTGTATTTCCCTAGAATGGCTCTCTGGGTTTCAAAACAGGTAATTAAACTTTGTTTATAGTTTCCTGTCCCTTAGCAGTTTTCTTTTAGATAATAGTCCTAACAATTCATATATTTCAATATAAGTTCAGTGCTAACAGATACTAGGTATAGATTAGAAACTGAAGTTTGTTCTATTTGAATACTGTATGTTCATTCCATAACTTGTGTTATTCTATATATGCTGAAACTGAGATTTGTACTATTATTTCCGTTAACATGTCCTCAAGAGCCTTGTTTAATTTCTGGTCCCTTGACTGGGCCGGATAGATTGAGGACTTTGCAAACCTGCTTGACTCAAAAAATGAGGTACCTAAATGTCATGTCACGTCAGTAGAATGTATCTTGTTGAGTTTTTACCTTTTTTATGAGACTGTTGTGTATATGCTATCATAACCTCAATAAAAATTATTACAAAAAAAAAAAAAAAAAAAAAATGTGTATTTTGTTGACTTGTGATCACTTATTTGTCAAGTGAGAAAAGAGGCTTTTGTTATGTTTAAAACATGAATCTTAAAGCATTGGCTGGTTTTATATTGATGCATAAGATTTGCTTTACTAGGGAGCAAATCTCAGGATCACACGCTGTAAGGCTAGGATATTGCTCTTTATATTCACACCAAGTAACAATTGGCTTTGCCTAGACATAAAGCATTGACTCAAAATAAGTTATGATAATTTATTTGTAATCAGAGTGATTTACATATCATAAAATGCCAAATCCGGCAAACAGATAATCATAAAAACCTCAGCAGGAATGAAGTTGGGATTGTTCTGCAGTCTGCACTATTTTAAGATCCTAACAAAATTGTCGGATTCATTTTACACCCTGTAGGATATAAAATATGTGACCTTATTATGCAGCCAACTATGAACAGATTTAATCCATCTCAGGTATAAAATATGTATCAGGACAGATCTCAGAAATCTGCAGTTGGACCAAATGCAGACATTTTATTTTATACAACATAAAAACATTAGGACAGGTTATAAAAAAGCATAAGGTTTTAACAGCTATTTTTTTTTGTTAAAATTCTTATATGTTAATGGTGCACTACTTGACTCATCACTCAAATGTATATAATAAAGCCAAAACAAATAAATACTTAATGTCCAAAAAGAGAGAAGGTGAATAAATCAAGTAAACACCTAAAAGTACAGCCATGTCACACTCTATGCTTATAGTACCTAGTTTATTATAATATCCTGATGTCCTAACAACATTCTTATCATTTATACACAAAAAAGCAACACAATAATGACCATCTGCAGATATAAATAGAGGGCATACATGCAGCGGTGATACCATTGTATTGTTCCCTCCTGTGAGATAACATTCTATTATGTAAATATTGACCTTTAAAGAACAATTAAGCTTATAATTACATTTTCATATGAAGGTTAACCATGCATAATAGAAAAAACATTTTCAATGTACTTTTAATTATTTTGACCATTTTAACTCTTATATTATTATCAGGTATTTGTAGAGCACCAACAGATTCTGTAGCACTATAAACATAGGCGGTATACAGGATAACAGTTATAGGGATCAAATGGGTAGAGGGCCCTGGTGAGAATTTCACTGTTGTAGTCGGCTCTTATGAAGGTGATCTACAAATAGCTGGGCTCATAGGCTTACATTCAAAGGGGTTCAAGGGGAAAGCAATGGAGTTAGGAAAGGTTAGTGTAGGTTGTGTGCATCCCTGAATAGTAGAGTCTTTACGAAGCACTTGAAGCTTTTAAAAATAGGGGAGATTCTTGTGGAGCAAGGCAGGGAGTTCCACAAGATGGGAGCCAGTCTGGAGGAGTCCTGTAAATGGGAGTGTGAGGAGGTAACAAGAGAGGAGGAGAGTAGGAGATTGTGAGCAGAGTGAAAGTAACGGGAGGGAGAGTATCTGTAGACAAGGTCTGAGATGTAGGGGGGAGCAGTGCAGTTGAGGTCTTTGTATGTCAGAGTGAGACTTTTGTGTTTAATCCTGAAGGCAATAGGAAGCCAGTGAAGGTATTGGCAGAGAAGTGGAGCAGATGAAGAGCAACATGTAAGGAAGATGAGCCTGGCCGAGGCATTCATTTTGGATTGTAAAGGAGCTAGGCGGCAGCTAGGGAGACCAGAGAGGATGGAGTTTTGCAGTAGGCGAGGCGGGAAAGGATGAAAGAGTGAATTAAAATCTTAGTTGTGTCTTGTGTAAGGAAATGTCTAATTTTAGAGATGTTTTTAAGGTGGAAGCGGCAGGCTTTAGCCAAGGATTGAATGTGAGGAGTAAAAGAAAGATCTGAGTCAAGTGTTAACCCAAGTCATCGGGCATGCTGGGTAGGGGTAATGATGAAGTTTCTAACAATTATAAAGAAATGGGGAGTGGAGATTTTGGAAGAAGGGGGTAAAATAAGGAGCTCAGTTTTGTAGAGATTTAGCTTAAGGTAGTGAGAGGACATCCAAGATGACATATGAGAAAGACAGTTAGTGACACAGGTTAGCAGGGAATGAGATAGGTCTGATGCAGAGAGGTATATTTGGGTGTATTTGACATACAAATGATATTGAAACCCATTGAGGAACCTAATGATGACATGTAGATTGAAAAGAAAAGGGGACCGAGGACAGAGCCTTGCGGTATTCCATCAGAAAGTGGTAACGGGGGAGAGGATGCCCCCGAGAAGGCTACGCTAAAGGTATGGTTAGATAGATAGGAAGAGAACCAGGAGAGAACTGTAGGATTGGAGGGTTATGAGCAGAAGAGGGTCATCAAGAGTATCAAAGGCTGCAGACAGATAAAGGAGGATAAGCAGAGAGAAGTGGCCTTTGGATTTTGCTGTAAGTAGGTCGTTGGCAACCTTAACAATTGCTGTCTCTGTGGAGTGATGGGGACAAAATCCAGGTTGCAGTGGGTCAAGGAGGGAGTTTAATGTAAGGAAATGGGATAAATGTGGATATACTAGCTTTTCAAGAAGCTTTGAGACAAAAGGGAGCAGGGAAATAGCGCGGAAGTTGGAAGGGGAGGTTGGATCAAGAGAAGGTTTTTTGAGGAAAGGTGTGACCAGTGCATGTTTTTGAGATGAGGGAAATATACCAGTACTGAGGAAGAGGTTGCAGATGCATGAGTATAGGGGATGTCAGGTTAGGAAATGTCCAGAAGAAGACCCAAATGCTAGGGCGAACTAAAACAACACCCTAGCACTCTGAGTTTAATCCAGGACGTGACCCCATGACAACTTCTATAAAACAAGGTACTCACGATATGGAGCAGGGTTGGTCTGAATCCACAGAGAGAGAAAAGGAATGCCTGATATCAACCGGATAGACTTCTGTATAAGGAGCAGTATTCAGGTAGTTCAGGAATAGTCCTCCACAGATACAGGGATGCAGAGGTAGAGAACTTATACTCAGACAGAAGAATGCTTAAACACAGCGTAGAGAGTACTTGCAGAGTTTGGCAACAGGTAATCAAGCAGTTTGTGGGTTAACACAGAGTAGTCAGTATATGCAGAGTTTGACAACAAGTTATCAAGCAGTTTGTGGGTTAACACAGAGTAGTCAGTACTTGCAGAGTCTGGCAACAGGTAATCAGGCAGTTTGAGGGTTAACACAGAGTAGTCAGTACTTGCAGAGTTTGGCAACAGGTAATCAGGCAGTTTGTGGGTTAACACAGAGTAGTCAGTACTGGCAGAGTTTGGCAACAGGCAATCAGGCAGTTTGTGGGTTAACACAGAGTAGTCAGTACTGGCAGAGTTTGGCAACAGGCAATCAGGCAGTTTGTGGGTTAACACAGAGTAGTCAGTACTTACAGACTTTGGCAACAGGCAATCAGGCAGTTTGTGGGTTAACACAGAGTAGTCAGTACTTACAGACTTTGGCAACAGGCAATCAGGCAGTTTGTGGGTTAACACAGAGTAGTCAGTACTTGCAGAGTTTGGCAACAGGTAATCAGGCAGTTTGTGGGTTAACACAGAGTAGTCAGTACTTGCAGAGTTTGGCAACAGGTAATCAGGCAGTTTATGGGTTAACACAGAGTAGTCAGTACTTACAGAGTCTGGCAACAGGTAATCAGGCAGTTTGAGGGTTAACACAGAGTAGTCAGTACTTGCAGAGTTTGGCAACAGGTAATCAGGCAGTTTGTGGGTTAACACAGAGTAGTCAGTACTGGCAGAGTTTGGCAACAGGTAATCAGGCAGTTTGTGGGTTAACACAGAGTAGTCAGTACTTGCAGAGTTTGGCAACAGGTAATCAGGCAGTTTGTGGGTTAACACAGAGTAGTCAGTACTGGCAGAATTTGGCAACAGGCAATCAGTCAGCTAGAGCCTGGTTTCTCAACAGCCGGGCCGTGGCCCAGTACCGGGCCGTGATAGCCCTGCTGGTGGGCCCTGACCTGTCATGCCCCCACTGCACACTCTTACCCTACTCTTACCCTACTGCACACCAGGGGCAGACTGACCAATCAAGGCCCCAGGAAAACTGAAAAAACACTGACCCAAATGTATTCAAATTTATGCAAATGAACATGGTAGCCTCTCTGTCCTAATCCCAACAGGCCCATCAACCTCCAGAGCCAGGACCCCCAACATTAAGGGCCAAAGAAAGGGCCCCCAACCTCCAGGGCCAGACCTCACACTCGATGGCCCTCACAGCGACAGACCCTCGACAGGACCCCACACTCCAGGGCCCCCACTAAACCCACACTGAACTGCTTAGTTACTGATAGGGCAAATCCCTGCTGCTTACTATATATATATATATATATATATATATATATATATATACTGCTACACCTCACTGACGAGGCCCAATGAAGGCCGAAACGATCGTCTGGGGTTGCTTTGTTCCTTGTTCAGAGAGGAATTGCCTGGTATTTCGGCGCTGGACTGACCGTAATAGGCGGGATCAGACTGATATACTACAGGAAAGTTCTACTCTGTGAAAAGCATTGCTGGGCTAAAAGAAGTTGCACCCAGGTGGTAAATCGCCATAGAACAGGCTAACAATGGTATTGAGCTGGTTGTTCGTTCCTGTGAGTGCATTTCTCTCTGTGTGTATTTAGTCTCCCTATGGGAAAAAGGGAAAACCAGACGTGGACTCCTTGCTCAGTGTGCTTAGAGGAATACTGCTACACCTCACTGACGAGGCCCAATGAAGGCCGAAACGATCGTCTGGGGTTGCTTTGTTCCTTGTTCAGAGAGGAATTGCCTGGTATTTCGGCGCTGGACTGACTGTAATAGGCGGGATCAGACTGATATACTACAGGAAAGTTCTACTCTGTGAAAAGCATTGCTGGGCTAAAAGAAGTTGCACCCAGGTGGTAAATCGCCATAGAACAGGCTAACAATGGTATTGAGCTGGTTGTTCGTTCCTGTGAGTGCATTTCTCTCTGTGTGTATTTAGTCTCCCTATGGGAAAAAGGGGAAACCAGACGTGGACTCCTTGCTCAGTGTGCTTAGAGGAATACTGCTACACCTCACTGACGAGGCCCAATGAAGGCCGAAACGATCGTCTGGGGTTGCTTTGTTCCTTGTTCAGGGAGGAATTGCCTGGTATTTCGGCGCTGGACTGACCGTAATAGGCGGGATCAGACTGATATACTACAGGAAAGTTCTACTCTGTGAAAAGCATTGCTGGGCTAAAAGAAGTTGCACCCAGGTGGTAAATCGCCATAGAACAGGCTAACAATGGTATTGAGCTGGTTGTTCGTTCCTGTGAGTGCATTTCTCTCTGTGTGTATTTAGTCTCCCTATGGGAAAAAGGGGAAACCAGACGTGGACTCCTTGCTCAGTGTGCTTAGAGGAATACTGCTACACCTCACTGACGAGGCCCAATGAAGGCCGAAACGATCGTCTGGGGTTGCTTTGTTCCTTGTTCAGAGAGGAATTGCCTGGTATTTCGGCGCTGGACTGACCGTAATAGGCGGGATCAGACTGATATACTACAGGAAAGTTCTACTCTGTGAAAAGCATTGCTGGGCTAAAAGAATTTGCTCCCAGGTGGTAAATCGCCATAGAACAGGCTAACAATGGTATTGAGCTGGTTGTTCGTTCCTGTGAGTGCATTTCTCTCTGTGTGTATTTAGTCTCCCTATATATATATATATATATATATATATCTATACAAACAGTATATATATATATATATTCACACCAGCAAAGAAGGCACTCTCCGTTGTTCACAAATTCATTTATTTGTTAAGGTAAATGTTTTCGGGGTCTCCCCCGTCCTCAGACCACTGAGGTCTGAGGACAGGGGAGACACCGAAAATGTTTACCTTAACAAATAAATTAATTTGTGAACAACGGAGAGGGCCTTCTTTGCTGTTGTGAATATTATTCTGATTAAAAGTGCACCCCGGAGGCTCTCTTGGATATTGAGTGCTGGTTCCCTATCTTGCATTAATATGTATATATAGATATATATATATATATATCGGGCCCTGGACATGTCCAGCTAAAATTTACCGGGCCTTGAGGTCACTTTGGTTGAGAACCACTGAGCTAGAGGATAGATACAGAACTCTTCTCACAGGAGCCACGAAGAAAACAACAAACGGGCACCGAAGAAACTGGAAGCCCGGGCTATGAAGCCTAACTGTGACAGCAGCTGAAGGAATGGCAAAGACGAGCTGACGTCGCCATGGAGACAAAAGCACGCAAAGAGAACCGCTGGAACTCCCCGGCGGTCGAGCGTGACAGGGGTAAGGGTAGAAGAGAGGGAGGGGAGTAGCTGTGAGGGGATGGGTTGAGGGGACAGGTAGTGAGGTGAGAGGACAGTATAAGGGCAGAAACTTCTTCATCTGTAACTTTATTTTTTAACTAATAATTGAGCTTGTTTAATTTCCACCAGAGAGGCTGTTGTGGTAAAATATACCAAAGCCTGTAGCATTCTACACACTCAGTGATTGGCTAGATCAAAACACAAGGTCATTTACATCTCTCTCCCATTGGCCACAGAACAAGATATCAGGAATATGGATTTGACCAGGCTTGAAACTTTTGATTTGCAAAACCGTAAAATCACATGATTAATTTTTTTAAGCCATTTAAGCCTCAATCAGAATCTATCTGGAGCTATATTTTCAGCTGTTTTTTTAGACAAAAAGGTACTTTTCCATTTTCCGCAATCACAATAGAATGATTTTGGCTGATTCTCGCAAATACGTTTTCGGCTGCTTGAAAAAAGTTCTATTTACACTATGGAGCTGAAAACCGCTCTGCGACCACAATACGCTTTCAGTTCACCTTTCAAACACTTTTCAAGACCAGTTTTGGTGGTTTGAATTCGCACATCTAGGCACTTGATAAGTCTTTTTCGCCCACCTGTTCGTTTTTTTCAGTTATTTCCAAACAGTCTTTTACTTTGCAACTAAATTAAACACTCTAATAGCCACTGGAGATATTCTAGATATTCTAGAGGTTTGTTAACATTCGTGGTATTGAGTTATTAAACTTCCATTTATCCATATTGGAGAGGCAACAGTTAACAGGGTACACATTTACATATGTATAGGCACATATACACAAGTTCATGTGATGACTACGTGATATCTTGTATAGCTATAAGGATCTGTAGGAAAAATCACATCTTCAAATGGCATGATGTCATATATTTTATATCTGAATGTATTTTTCACTTGCACTGACGTGAGTGTCACAAACAGTAGAGACATTATTAAAATCATGTATTTACAGGGGATTGCATAATTGCAGCTTTCAGAATTTAACTATTTCAATCCATATCCATCCACGACACTGTTAACCTATCTAAGTGCATCTAGTAGGATGGGCAGACTGTACACTGTTTTTCTATTACTATATGGGCGTTTGACAACTGTCACAAGCATTGTTTTTTAACAAGATTTTCTTCTAATGTTTGTTAAAGAACCAATTCCTTTTTGGCGTGAACTGTACACAGAATGAAGACTGTGGGTTTCTACGCAAAACACTTAAAATATTTTATTTACTGGATCTTCCCTTTAAAATTGTAAGTCTCGACCCCGTTTCATTGCTGCTTAGTATCTAAGAGACCCATAAACAAAATTGTGCAATTGTGAATGGCTTTTCATAGGGGACGAGTCTCCATGCATGCTAAATCCAAACTCATTCACAACATTGCATTTATTATTAAATGCACGGTTGGGAATATTCTTTCCAGATTACAAGTTTAATAATAGATTCACTCAACAAGACTGGACTTTTTGGGAGTTTTTCGGTTGAAAACGAGTTAATCGCAGTGGGTTTTTAACTACAGATACAATATTGCTTTGTGATCACTCGAGAAACCAGTTTAGACAATAAGAAATATTCATTTTCGGGATCCAATAGCTGATTGTGAACGATCTCTTATTTGCAATGTAATGCACTGCTAATTGCTGATATATGACATGAGATTAATGTCCCTTTAATGGGGACCTTTGGATTCCAGTATCAGCTCAATACTGACAACCTCATTTCTTGGTACCAGGCGATTCTTTGCCTCAACTAGCTAATGTTACCACCTTCTAAGCTCACAACATCCCATTCAAAAATAAGTTGCTAAAAGCCCCAGTAACCAGCCATGCAAATGTTGTGAAATGTTGTTTGTGTTTGCATGGCCAGTTTAGGTTATAAATCTGCCTAGTCCTGCATTCTGTGCTGTGTGACCTTCAGAAAAATTCAATATATATCTTGAGAACACCCAATAGTATCCCATTATGGGCTATATTACAAGTGAAGCACAATAGTGCAGGGTGCACTATCTGGTGCTCCATCTCCCTCTAAGAATAATGTACCATCTTAAAGAGGCTGAAACTTTTTTTTAGCACGCGCTAAACTCTTAATGGATAGCGTGAGGTAGCTCTATTGTTTTGCATTTCATCTGGTATAAACTTTTATCACTTGCTATTGTTCATACAAATGTACATTAAAATGCTATAGAAATAAATATAAAAACTCCAAAACCTGAACAATTTCCCCTCCCCCCTCAATCTGCTTTGTCAATTCATGTTACCCAACATGAATAATTTTAATATGGTCTCTCATAAAAATCTATTACATGAGGGAAATTACACATCCACGCTATCTGGCACAAGTACAAAAGTGTGCCTCATACTACCACTCCAGTTTTAATCTAAGCCTTAGGGGGAAGGAAAGAATATAGTAGATTAAGATGTTTCTATCAGAATATTATGGAAAATCATGGAATGAAACACACTTTTTCAGAGGCATGGGGGGATTTTTTTTTTATATAGACATATGGAATTCTAAAAATATGTAACCCAGAGATAAAATATTAAGAGCTGTGGCTCCCATGATTTGTACGTCCCCAAACTATCTGTGATTTTGTTGTAGCACTGCACATTGCTCTGTGATTTCTTCAATCCTTGAAATAGCGGTTGAGGTTTGTTAAATTATTTTCCAAATTAAAAAGAATTTCCAAAGAGCAAACAAAGTTTTTCTCAGGACAAGGTTTAGTAATTAATTTATAGAATGTACTGAATGCCACTAAATCAAAACAGTCAATTCAAAGCATATGATTAATAGCCCCAATAAGTGAACGGCTTAAGATCCAATATTTCACGACAACATCTTTTATTCTATAGACAGGTGTGCGTATCCTTGCCAAATTTTGTAATTTATCACGTTCAGTGCAGCATCCAAATTAGCCTCTCCTCTACAGTTTTAGAAGTTCTTAAGTTTTACTACGTTTAACTCCTAGTTCACAGTTCTAAATGTGTAGAAGCTGATAAAAGTCAAACATTAAAGTCATGTCAAAAAGCGTTAGGTAAGCTTCATGCACAAACTATAATACATGTGAATGACATTTTTTTTGGCTAGAAATATATCTAAACCTGGTGTTAAAGTCATATAATGAGTCTACAGTCTATTATTCCCTTATCTGCGCTTACTGTGAAAATAGCTTTGGTTTCTTGTCCGCTGCACATCGATAAATGCCGACACCATACGCTCTCGGCATTTATCATTGCACCAGAAGTTCTTGTGAACTGCTGGTGCAATACGGCCCCCTGCCGCTATCAGGGGGTGTCAATCAACCTGATCGTATTTGATCGGGTTAATTTCTGTCGATTTCTTTCCGCCGCCTCAGAGCAAGCAAGAGAATGAAGAAAAATTGATAATAGGAGTAAATTAGAAAGTTGCTTAAAATTGCTGCTGTATCTGAATCATTAAAGAAAAATATTAGGTTCAGTGTCCCTTTAAGAAAATAATGCATGCCATTAATAATATTTAATAACAATTATTGCAGCACAACAGTACCATATTGTATATAACATGCTTCCAAAAGGGTCTACCATATTGTTATAATCTATTATGTTGATATTGTTGTTATTGTCAAAGTTCTTTCAGTTTGTGTCTTTTAAAAGTTGTAGAACATGAGGGGTGGAGCTGACCGCTGGATCGGCAGGACGTGCATTGCGGGAGCTCCACTATCATTCCTAGCTTACAAGTATTTAACTATATATTTCTGAGAAACTGGTACTTTATATTGAGACTATCTACGGCAAACTTGCCCAGGAATATATTTAATTGGTTTGGGAGCTTTTGTTGTGACCCCGTTTCTGACCTATGCTATCCAGCATGGCCCGGAGGAGGCTGATATACTGCGCCATAGCTGAGGCCATAGGTTCTTCTGGGGCTCTATCTGGCTACCTTTGGAGACAAGGCTGCTGTTTTCCCCTCACCCATATTAATGGGAGAAGCTAAGTTAAGCTTAACAAACAATACATTACATAAAGGCAGAGGTAACTTGGGATATTAAGCTACAATAACTCTGCTTACGTTAACTATCAACATGGCGACAAACGTTGATCGGATTCTAGATGGGCTACGCCTAACTATGGAGGAGCACTTCAACAGTCTTATCAGAGACATAGAAGCATTGCTTACTCCGTTACTGGATAAATCTTTCGACACAGAGACACTATCTGCAATAACAGATGGAACACAAGAAGAGGTCCCTGTGAAACGTAGCATACCACTGTTACATACCACTGAGATGCCTTCTGAGACCTACCGTCCGGTGAGGGAGATCAAACCTAAATTGATACGATTGCGGTTGGAGAGTGTGGTGCCGACGGAGTCTCCAGAGATTTGGAAGGAGACTGATGATGAGTTACCTCCTGTCTATGTGTATGTTGGGAGAAGTCTAGCTGTGGAGATGGATGGCTTCTGAAAAGACACGTGTATGCCTACAAAGCAGTACGGCTTGAACCGTCATATCCTCATATATAATACGGATGGCAAAGCAACCGGCCTGGAAACAAATTGGCGAGCACTCCTTGAAACCCAACCTGTATTTCAGCACAAAAGATTGGTCCCTGAACTGGACTATTAATCCTACCTTCACCCACCATCTGAAAATTGGAGTGGGGTGACTATCCCTTAGGAAGCACATTACTGTGGAGTGTGAGCCTACACATTCCAACAATACCTAGATTATTCTTTGCTACTTGGCCCGGGTGACCTAATTATGTTTTAATATAACTTGGTTCAGTTACAGAAGGTTTTCGTTACAAAGACTGTTCAGGTTCTCTCTCTCTCTCTCTCTCTCTCTCTATATATATATATATATATATATATATATATATATATATATATATATATCTTTCTCTCTCTCTCTCTCTATATATATATATATATATATATCTTTCTCTCTCTCTATATATATATATATATATCTTTCTCTCTCTCTCTATCTCTCTCTCTCTCTCTCTCTCTATCTATATATATATATATATATCTCTTTCTCTCTCTCTCTCTCTCTTTCTCTCTCTCTTTCTCTCTCTCTCTCTCTCTCTCTCTCTCTCTCTCTCTCTCTCTCTCTCTCTCTCTCTCTATATATATATATATATATATATATATATATATATATATGTTAAATTGGATAGATTTTGATTATATATTACTATTCATGTGCCAGATTCTGCTATCCCACTAAACAGTGTCTCTCAGAAATAACAGTTCATAAGATTGTATGTGCTTCAACGTGTTGTTAACCTAGGGGGAGACTCCTATCATACACAGAGTTGACACCATTATTAAGCCTATATACATAATTCAGATTGAGGCATACAGTTGGTCATAATTTATTTTGAGATCATTGTGTTTGCTATTACTTTTCTTAAGTTCTCCATATACATGTTAAAATTTTAGGTTTATTTAGATATTCATTTATCATATTCCTGTGTACATAGCCAGATCCCATTAACAGTGTCCTTTTGACATAATTTTTAGGATTGTTTGTGCATCAACATGCTTACATAGGAGCAGAGTCCTGTCATGAACAGATTCATCGCTATTTGTAAGCTTATACATAGCCCAGGTTGAGGCAAGCAGATCACAATTTAGTTTGAGATTATTGTGTTCTTTTTTGTTTTGTTTTTTATTTCAGCTCCTTTTCACTGTACAACATACCATCTTTGCCTAACTTTCTTATAAAACTCTGTCAATTAGTTTGCTGAGTTTGTTTATGATATGTAGAGACATACTGGCCCCAAGTTATCAAGGTCTGGCGGACCTGATCCGACAGTACGGATCAGGTCCGCCAGACCTCGCTGAATACGGCGAGAATGTCTCTACATGATGTGTGGACACATTATAACATTGATCACAGGAGTTAATTTTGAATATTTCAGTCTATAATCTAATCTGTTGCAGAGCATAGGGCCCATGCTCAAATGACAGGATTACATTTCAATTATCCATGCTGATCTACTGAGACACGATACCCTGCATAGTTCTCATAATTACTAATTTTGAGTACCCCATAAGTGTATTTTCCTCCTAGCAATAGTTTTAACTAACTTACTGGTCACTCATATAATTGATTTGTTAGGGCGCACCCCTGGATTTATCTATTTACTCATCCCTCCAAATATATGTATAATGAGATTGTGCTTGAGTTTCATATAATTCCTAGTCAACACCTAAAAGTTTTTCATAATTACACAGGCCCCCATATCCAACACTATGCTTTGCGCCATGTCTCAATATCCTAGTTGCATCTGTTGTTACTATCATAGTGAGGGCCCAAGAGTGGCCCCCTCTATTTTATAGTTTCTTTTTCTAGATTACCCCTGTATCCCTACTAGTACCCCTGTATCCCTACTAGTACCTCTGTATCCCTACTAGTACCTCTGTATCCCTACTAGTACCCCTGTATCCATACTAGTACCTCTGTATCCCTACTAGTACCTCTGTATCCCTACTAGTACCCCTGTACCCCTACTAGTACCTCTGTATCCCTACTAGTACCTCTGTATCCCTACTAGTACCTCTGTATCCCTACTAGTACCCCTGTATCCATACTAGTACCTCTGTATCCCTACTAGTACCTCTGTATCCCTACTAGTACCCCTGTACCCCTACTAGTACCTCTGTATCCCTACTAGTACCTCTGTATCCCTACTAGTACCTCTGTATCCCTACTAGTACCCCTGTATCCATACTAGAACCTCTGTATCCCTACTAGTACCCCTGTATCCCTACTAGTACCCCTGTATCCCTACTAGTACCTCTGTATCCCTACTAGTACCCCTGTATCCCTACTAGTACCCCTGTATCCCTACTAGTACCTCTGTATCCCTACTAGTACCCCTGTATCCCTACTAGTACCTCTGTATCCCTACTAGTACCTCTGTATCCCTACTAGTGCCCCTGTATCCCTACTAGTACCTCTGTATCCCTACTAGTACCTCTGTATCCCTACTAGTACCTCTGTATCCCTACTAGTACCCCTGTATCCCTACTAGTACCTCTGTATCCCTACTAGTACCCCTGTATCCCTACTAGTACCTCTGTATCCCTACTAGTACCTCTGTATCCCTACTAGTACCCCTGTATCCCTACTAGTACCCCTGTATCCCTACTAGTACCTCTGTATCCCTACTAGTACCCCTGTATCCCTACTAGTACCCCTGTATCCCTACTAGTACCTCTGTATCCCTACTAGTACCTCTGTATCCCTACTAGTACCCCTGTATCCCTACTAGTACCTCTGTATCCCTACTAGTACCTCTGTATCCCTACTAGTACCCCTGTATCCCTACTAGTACCTCTGTATCCCATGTTCTAATTTTTCTGTGGTCCAAGAGTGGCCACTATCTCCATTTGAGGTACATTTTTAATATAATGTGTGCTTGTCTATTTGCTCTCAGGGGTAAATTCTATTTCTATTACTATACTTTTAAGCTTAGTTCTACAAAGGCCCACAAGTGGTCTTACATTTCTACCTTCTGCTGCTTATTCCCATAAGTGTTCAGGGGTCCAAGAGTGGTCCAAATGGTTCTAAACAGAAGGTTTACTTAAAAAAGGAAAATGAGGTTTCAGACACTTTTGTATGTCGTTTTTTTTGTTTTGCTATAAATCTAGTTTTATTTGCACTACCCTATAACTAAGTAACATGTATACAGGATCATTTTCTAGCTCTCATGTGTACTAAACTATAAGTATGTAACTTGTATACAATATTGTTGATTTATTTATTTTTTTCTTGGTCTTTTTTCTCTTTACTTTGTATGTTTAAGAACCTCAATAAAAAAATTATAAAAAAAAAAGTTGTAGAACATGGACTATTGTACAAGTAAATTGAAATGGTACATATACACACATATATGCACTTATACACACATATATGCACTTATACACATATTTACATACATATACGCATACACATATATACATATAAGGACATATATGCACGTATACACACATATATGCACTTATACACATATTTACATACATATACACATTCACATATATACATATAAGGACATATATGCACTTATACACACATATACTGTATGCACTTATACACATATTTACATACATATACGCATACATATATATACATATAAGCACATATATGCACGTATACACATATTTACATACATATACACATTCACATATATACATATAAGGACATATATGCACTTATACACACATATATGCACTTATACACATATTTACATATATATACGCATACATATATATACATATAAGCACATATATGCACGTATACACACATATATGCACTTATACACATATTTACATACATATACACATTCACATATATACATATAAGGACATATATGCACTTATACACACATATATGCACTTACACACATATTTACACATATTTACACGTGGTAACGTTTCGGGGTTCGAAGACCCCTCCCTCAGACCAGACAATTGTGCAAGTGAACAAAGTGCAATTTAAAGGTGCTAAGCCCCACCCATCAAACAATTACTGCCAGGTAATCAATCTAACACACAAATCTATAGGTATAACAACATATTACAATATATACATAAATCCAATGTCTATTCATCTCAACATAATATTCATAAATAGTGACATTAGTGAACCCAATGAAGAAAGAACCATAGTGAGTACATGTGTCAGTGTATACATATCACTGAATATATACGTTATAATTAGCCAGCACACTAATAGATCCGATCTTAATGCTCATTGCTAGCATTAAAGAGCCATATAAGAGACATTCATATGATAAACACTCATTGTAAGACTTCGCTTCGCAGGGTTAAGTGAAGCCCCAGCCTGGTTGCACCAACCGCCACAAAATTGGTCATTTTAGAACAGCCTCAGTTTGGAATGAGCTAAGTAGCTTACATGATATTCCCCCAAAAATTGTGTAGATGCGTAGTGTTAACATTCGGTACCTGTATTGAATCACTGCTGTATTGCTTTGTGCCCGTACGTCACTAGGCAACCCCTAGAGTGTGTTAAAACAGGCGCGGATACACGAGATTTGACGTCTGCGGCGCTCTGTGTCAGTCCACATGGCTAATTTGCATAGCCAGCCGACGTAGGAAGCAAGGCGTGAGCTGCGTGCGGCTGTAATTGTATCTGGATTGTTTACTCCAGTGTCTTACAGGGTTATGGTGAAATGGGTCATATATTGTATTTAAGATACATCAACCTAGCTGGCAGAGGCATAACTAGAAACCACAGGGCCCAGGTGCAAGAATCTAAGAAGGGGCCCCCCACCACCCCTCCCCTCCAAAAAAGGTGAATTTAATACTTTTTTTTTTTTTACATTTAGCACAGAAAAAAAATGTGAATCAGATTACATGTCTGCAAAAGGAGGTACCCTGTGCCCACAGTCTGTGAGATGATCTGACCCCCTATTACTGTATATAGTGACACTGTTTAACCCACCAGTACTGTATATAGTGAGTTAGTGACACAGTCTGTAATCTGTCGGTGAGATGGCTGGCCTGACCCTACCCGCCCCAGTACTTTATAAAGTGACCACAGTAGTCAGTGACATGGTCCAGCCCCCCTTACTGTATATAGTGGTACTTTATAGTGACACTGTTTATCCCCTGCCCCCCCCCCCCCCCCATGCTGTAGTAACAAGGTCTGTAATTTGCTGGTTCCACAAACATACACAAACACACACATACATGCATAAATGCACACACAGTCACATACATATACACACACACACACACACCATACACACACACATAAACACCAATGGGTAAAACAGAAACACTAACCCCTGTAGTCATGTCACACTCACATGATATCAGTGCAGGCAGTGGTAGGTTAACGTTTTTTCTTAAATTTTTTTTTTTTTTTACGCTGGGCCCCCACCCTCAGGGGCCCAGTCGCACCTGTGACCTCTGCACCCCCTGTAGTTTTGCCCCTGCTAGCTGGATGTTAAAACCTAGCGCAACAACCTTATCAAATCCAATAAGATCAGCCAAATGTGTATGATCGAAAGGGGCTATGTATGCACTTTATCTTACGTGGTGTGCAATATCAGGGCTATATGGTAGTGCCATGTTACTAAAGCGTATGGGCTTTATGGGTCAAAGAGAGCCCAATGCTACACAGATGGGCTACTTAATTATTTTCGCTCGGTAATTGGGTATGTGAGTGCTGGCTTACCCCTGGGATTACCCATCAAGATTGATACTAGAGAACCAGGAACAAAAACAATAAAGCACAAAATATACAAGATAATTCAAACACACCCTCAAGTATGAAACAAACCCTCATATCTGTAACAACCCACTTACAGTGTGCATATGATAATTTATGTCATTCAATATATATATCTATTCTAGAAAAGTACGGAGGAGACACAATTGCTGCTGGAGCTATACTTCATAAATTATTATTAGGCACATTGGCCTCTGTATATGTTAAAGACAATGTGGTGCAGACCCTTTAAAAAACATGTCATGGGATAGGTGAGAAAGTTATCCAGGACAGAAATCCTGATATATAAAGACTGGGAATTCAGCACTCTTTTGAGAAAAAAGCTCACAAATCCAGAAATTTAACGCCTAGATTAAGAGTTTGGCATTAGCCGTCAAAAGCAGCGTTAAGGGCTCCTAACGCTGCTTTTTACCGCCCGCTGGTATTTAGAGTCAGCCAGGAAAGGGTCTAACGCTCACTTCCAAGCCGTGACTTTTCCATTCCGCAGATCCCCTTACGCCAATTGCGTATCCTATCTTTTCAATGGGATCTTCCTAACGCTGGTTTTTAGAGTCTTGGCTGAAGTGAGCGGTAGAGCCTCTACCGACAAGACTCCATCCGCAGGAAAAAGTCAGTAGTTAAGAGCTTTCTGGGCTAACGCCGGTTTATAAAGCTCTTAACTACTGTGCTCTAAAATACACTAACACCCATAAACTACCTATGTACCCCTAAACCGAGGCCCCCCCCACATCGCCGCCGCTATAATACATTTTTTTAACCCCTAATCTGCCGATCGCACATCGCTGCCACCTACATTATCCCTATGAACCCCTAATCTGCTGCCCCTAACATCGCCGACACCTACATAATATTTATTAACCCCTAATCTGCCCCCTCAATGTCGCCGCTACCTAGCTTCACTTATTAACCCCTAATCTGCCGACAGGAGCTCGCCGCTACTCTAATAAATGTATTAACACCTAAAGCTAAGTCTAACCCTAACCCTAACACCCCCTTAAATTAAATATAATTTTAATCTAACAAAATAACTTAAATATTATTAACTAAAGTATTCCTATTCCTAGGGGGGTGTTAGGGTTAAGGTTAGACTTAGCTTTAGGGGTTAATACATTTATTATAGTAGCGGCGAGGTCCGGTCGTCAGATTAGGGGTTAATAAGTATAGGTAAGGTAGCGGCAACGTTGGGGGGGGCATATTAGGGGTTAATAAATATAATACAGGTGTCGGCGATGTTAGGGGCAGCAGATTAGAGTACATAGGTATAATGTAGGTTGCGGCGGTGTCCGGAGCGGCAGATTAAGGGTTAATAGTGTAATGAAGGGGTCAGCGATAGCGGGGGCGGTAGATTAGGGGTTAATAAGTTTAAGGTTAGGGGTGTTTAGACTCGGGGTACATGTTAGGGTGTTAGGTGCAGACTTAGAGAGTGTTTCCCCATAGGAAACAATGGGGCTGTGTTAGGAGCTTAACGCTGCTTTTTTGCAGGTGTTAGGTTTTTTTTTCTGCCCAAACTGCCCCATTGTTTCCTATGGGGGAATTGTGCACGAGCACGTTTTTCCAGCTAGCCGCTACCATAAGCAACGCTGGTATTGAGAGTTGAAGTGGCGGTAAATTCGGCTCTACGCTCCCTTTTTGGAGCCTAACGCAGCCCTTCAGAGAACTCTCAATACCAGCGTTGTCTTAAGGATGCGCTGGAAAAAAAAGCAGCGTTAGCTACGCGGGTCTTTACCGACAAAACTCTAAATCTAGCCGTAAGTGTTTTATGCTTTAATCGTGAAAAGGAGGTCTCTCACACCAGGAGAGCACAGTTGGGCAGGAAATAACCTAGAGCAACAGCATTCACTTTTATAATATGTATTACCATATAGAATATCGAAATAGAAACCTTATAACAATAGGTGATTATACAAAACCTGACCGGTCAGGGGTACATACAAGTACCGCAGAGAAAAACATCTTATGTTGTGCCAAATTTTATCACAAGAAGTTGTAGAAAGTAAATTAGCCGACTACACCCTACTGCGCACAGAACCCCTTGTCAACAGACATAGAGGTGTACCCAGGGAAGGATAAAAAACGGATCTAAGAGGCTAATTACAAATCTTGTGTATATGTATAAGCTGATAGTTATATACAAGAAATTGTGATGGAGAAATACTTGTACATATACAAAGTATATTGAGATGGACCACCACCAAGTCTAGCTACACCCAGCTGCATACAGCACCAAAAATTAAAGGTATAACGCTGGGCAGGGAAGTAAAGGGATCTAAGTGGACTAGTGGATGGTCACTCTAAATATTCAAGCGTGCATAAATTAGAAATACTGGACAGTGCTGTATAAGGTTTTCAACAAAGCAGCATATATGCATGCATGCATCCACAAAGCAAAGTTAGAGTCTTTAAGCCAGGTAAAGACGACATGCAGATGATGGCAGTTAGTTGGCAAAAACATAGCAAAAGCAAACTCGTCAGTGTGCTGGAAAATAAGGTCATATGAACTTTGCCTATTGACACAAAGGAAACTTTGCTGCCAGCTATTATACTGGATAGTTTTTCTGGATGATTTTCCCTGTTGAGGGATTTTCGGCTTGAAAAGTTGGAAACTGTTATTCTTATAATATATCATTGCATAATATGCACGCTTTACTACTAAAAAACAACTAAGCTTGGGAGAGCTGTGCCGCTACTTATGAATATGCATATGCTTACTTGGATAACACACTGACGAGTTTGCTTTTGCTACGCTTTTGCCAACTAACTGCCATCATCTGCATGTTGTCTTTACCTGGCTTAAAGACTCTAACTTTGCTTTGTGGATGCATGCATGCATATATGCTGCTTTGTTGAAAACCTTATACAGCACTGTCCAGTATTGCTAATTTATGCACACTTGATGTACATATTTAGAGGGACCATCCACTAGTCTACTTAGATCCCTTTACTTCCCTGCCCAGCGTTATACCTTTAATTTTTGGTGCTGTATGCAGCTGGGTGTAGCTAGACTTGGTGGTGGACCATCTCAATATACTTTGTATATGTACAAGTATTTCTCCATCACAATTTATTGTATATAACTATCAGCTTATACATATACACAAGATTTGTAATTAGCCTCTTAGATCCGTTTTTTATCCTTCCCAGGGTACACCTCTATGCCTGTTGACAAGGGGTTCTGTGCGCAGTAGGGTGTATTCTGGAATAAATAATGTATTCCATGGCTGTCCCTGGGTGTACAGGGTTAGAATCCCAATCAGCATCGTGGTTGTAGTTAAAAGCTGTAGTAGTTGAATTCTTCAGTGGGGTACCCTACTTCCTCGCCTTGGAGTTGTGGCAAGACCCTCCTAGTGTGGGTGTACCAAATAACCTCTCATGTGTGCATTATGTATTAAGCTGGCCCAGCCTAGTGGGCATCCCATTAAACCATGTGATCCCCACTGGTCAGGGATCCCAGAACATAATATAGCATCAGGTAAATCTTGGTCACTCACCCATTCTTCAGTGTCTAAAGGAAGCAGTGCCAGTCATTCAACATATTCAGGCCTCTTGGATATTGGGTACCCAGTTGGTGTATTCATCTTGCTTCCATTTGGAGAAGTGTTCTGTCACTGTCCCCTCCCTGTTTAAGGGGAGGAACATGGTCGATTAGGATAAACTTTAAATCCGTAGCCTTATGTTTGGCCTGTAAAAAATGTCTTGCTACAGGTTGGTCAGAAGCTCCCTTGTCCAGTGCACTCCGAATAGCCGAGCGGTGATTGGTCATCAAAAAAGAAACAGGAAAAAAGTTGCACACTACTGAGTTAATAAATTTAAATCACTTGAAAACAGGTGCTTCCTATAAAAAGTACATATAAAACAACATAGAAAAGGAAGTAGGAACTCCACAATAAGAAATTCCCAAAAGTCTAGGTAAATCCAGCACAACTGTAAAATTAAATAAATGCGCAAAAGCCTATATGTCAAAACGATATAAATATTTATTAATTAAATACATGCACAGGACACACAATCACATTCATACAGAGGGATCCCGCACTAAAAAATATAGTATAGAGTACTGGCCAAAAATTATTGTGATTGGTCATCCTTAGCCATGCGTTGTCAGTCATCTTTCCAACGTAATATTGTCCACAGCAATAACTGAGCAAGTAAATCACGTGGCTTGTCGTGCATCTGATAAAATGCCTTATGGTGTATTTCTGAGTTGTGTGAGGGTTCCGGAAGATCTTACAGGGAATCATACCATTACAGGTGGTGCACCCTGTGCATCTATAACAGCCAGTTTTTTTGGTCTTGAGCCATTGTTGTTTCATGTAGCAATGCTGTGGGTCAGTGAATATCAATCTGTCTCTCAAGCTTCTTCCACGCTTGTAGCCCATAATTGGTGGGTCCATCTGACCAAACGGGAGTGTTTTATCTGTTCCAAGGATCTCACATCTGTTTCTGATGTTATCAGCTAGTGCCTTCTTGCCTTTATTATAGGTGGAAGTGAAAACCATCCTGGCCTTCTTTTTATCATCAGGTTGGCTATCCTGTCGTCCCTTTTGGGATGTAACCTCCTGTCTCACCTCCTCTATGAGGCTGACTTTATAACTTTGTTGTAGAAACTTGTGAGTCATCATGTCCAACTGAAGTTCTCGGTTTGTTGTTTCGCTGTTGTTCCAAACCACCCTGATCATTTGGGATTTTATTATTATTGCCTTATGGGTGTGTGGAGGGTGGTTACTTGAGGCTTTCAGTAGTAGTTGGTGACTCTAGATTATTGAGTTGTGTTACCCAGTCGGTTAGTGTTTCTTTAAGTCCATGCCATATGAAGAAGACATCATCAATATACCTTTTGTAGTACTTAACCGATCGGTGGTTGTATATGTCCATGATGTCACGTTTATAATGCTCCATGCAAAGGTTAGCATAGGACAGGGCCACATTTGACCCCATAGCTGTCCCCATAAGTTGTTGGTAAAAAGTGTTCACAAATCAGAATTAATTAGGTTTTAGACATATTGCCAAAATATCCAAAATAAAAGCGATGGGTGGGCATATATAGGGGAAATGGGCTAGTGCTGATTCAATAGCCTCCAACCCACCAGAGTGTGGAATAACAGTGTATAGGCTCCTCACATCCATTGTCACATTGAGTTCAACATAGTGATAAGGTCTCCCGAATCCCTAATGTATGAGTTCATCCATCTAACCACAGGCTGTAGGAGAGCATCTACGTACTGTGCCAATGGTTACAGGAGAGAACCCCTCGCTGATACAATTGGCCTACCAGGGGGGTTCAGCTGGTCTTTGTGAATTTTTGGCAAAGTATATAATATAGGGTGGATGGGATGAGTTGTACTGAAGAATTTGTATTCATCCTGGTCAATCCAATTGTGTTGGAGTGCTTCTGTCAGTGTCCCATCAATCTCCTTTTTGAAATGTTTCATGGGATCTCTGGTCAGTTTCACTCAATTGTCGCAGAATCTCATTGCGGTATTGGGCATAGTTCATGATTACAATGGCCCCACCTTTGTCAGCTGGTCGTAATTATTATGTCAGGATCTGTGGCTAGTGTCTTTAGTGCCAGTCTTTCAGATTTGTTAAGATTTGGTCTGTGCTTTTCTGCATTAGCTGTTACAGTCATTTGAAATGAGCCTTGTGTATGTTTTTTTTTAACAAGTCTTTATTGAAGTGCAAACAAATGTTACAAACTTTTTCAATTTTTCCAATTTTACATTCCATTAACATATCCTAATCACATTCTGAAATAGTATTCAAGTCTGCACCCTCTTCCTTGTGGCTTTACATTGCTTGGGTTTTCTATACATTGTAGTTCGTATTTGAGAAAGTCTGTGAATACAAAGTCAATTCTGAGCGCCATTTAATGAGTAATGTCCTTCTCATTTAGGTGCGTGGCATCTATGGCAAAATTTGGCGCATGTTAACACAAGTGCAGTGTATCCTCGCTAGAGGGTTACATATGAATACCTAGCCTCTACTTAAGAAAAAGATAAAGCGAATGAGAAAATTCCCTTAGGACCTGTGTGTATTAACTCAGATTTGCTTAGATTTCCCGGAGCCGGGTTAAGGTGTGGTGGCACTGTGTTCCCTATCTTATGTTACTTGTTGTCTGTGTTGCGTCCACTGTGCTAGCATTTCTTCGTGTGTGTCTGTGGTTCCCTGAGTCATGTGATGATACCTCTCTAGGTGTAGTAATGAATCAACTTGAGTGTACCATTCCTCTACTGTGGGGACTACTCGCGAGCCTTGTGTATGTTTTAATGCTAGTGTCACTTGTGCTTGGTTCAAATATGCTCTTTGTTTTGAACCTTTTGATCTCTGCCCAGTTGACATGTCTCCAAAGTGCTTCTTTAGCTTGAGATTCTACTGGAATCTATCACCTAGATTACGAGTTTTGCGTTATAGGCTATGCGGTGCTAACGAGCAGTTTTCCCTCACCGCTCACTTACATGCAGCGCTGGTATTACGAGTTTTCAGAAACCCATCGTTAAAAGACAAGAAGTGAGCGTAGAGCAAAATTTTGCTCATTACCGCACTCCAAAACCAGCACTGCTTAAGTCAGCGGGGAGCTGTTATAACGTGCTTGTGCACAATTTCCCCATAGGAATCAATGGGGATAGCCGGCTGAAAAAAAACACCTTCAAAAAAGCAGCGTAAAACTCACTAACGCAGCCCTATTAATTCCTATGGGGAAATAAAAGTTATGTTTACACCTAACCCCGAGTCTAAACACCCCTAATCTTACACGTTTTAACCCTAATCTGCCGCCCCCGACATCTACATTATACCGACACCTACATTATACTTATTAAACCCTAATCTGCCGCTCCGGACACTGCCGCCACCTACATTATATTTATGAACCCCTAATCTGCTGCCCCCAACATCGCCACCACCTACATTATATTTATTAACCCCTAATTTGCCACCCCCAATGTCGCCGCCACCTACCTACACTTATTAACCCCTAATCTGCCGCCCCCAATGTTGCCGCCACTATAATAAACATATTACCCCTAAACTGCCGCACTCCCGCCTCACAAACATTAGTTAAATATTATTAACCCCTAATCTGCCATCCCTAACATCACTGCCACCTACCTACATTTATTAACCCCTAATCAGCCGCCCCAACGTCGCCGCCACTATATTAAAGTTATTAACCCCTAAACCTAAGCCTAACACCCACTAACTTAAATATAATTTAAATAAATCTAAATAAATATTCCTATCATTAACTAAATTATTCCTATTTAAAACTAAATACTTACCTGTAAAATAAACCCTAAGCTGGCTACAATATAACTAATAGTTACATTGTATCTAGCTTAGGGTTTATTTTTATTTTACAGGCAAGTTTGTATTTATTTGAACTAGGTAGACTAGTTATTAAATAGTTATTAACTATTTAATAACTACCTAGCTAAAATAAATACAAATTTACCTGTAAAGTAAAACCTAACCTAAGTTACACTAACACCTAACACTACCCTATAATTAAATGAATTAACTAAATAAATACAATTACCTAAATTAAATTAAATTAGCTAAAGTACAAAAAAACAACACTAAATTACAGAAAATAATAAACAAATTACAGATATTTAAACTAATTACACCTACTCTAATAGCCCTATTAAAATAAAAAAGACCCCCCAAAATAAAAAACCCCTACCAATAGCCCTTAAAAGGGCCTTTTGCGTGACAGTGCCCCAAAGTAATCAGTTCTTTTACCTGTAAAAAAAATACAAATAACCCCCCCAAGGCCCCAACAGCAAAACCCACCACCCACTGTCATGATCCGATGTACATGCGCTCAGGAAATAGACCCTCGGGGCAGTGGTAGGGATTTGAAGACACCGACCCCTGACCCGGGGAAGAGTATCCTGGACGTGGATAGATGATATTCTGTGATTCATAGTTGCTAGAAGTTATTGAAGAATTAATGGAGAGTGCAATATTTGTTTACAATATATTCTGGCTCCACTGTGAGTTATAATTAGTTAACAGGAGAAGCTGCAGGATTCAATGAGAGAAATATATAGCAATGTTCAGGCTCCAGAGTAAACAGGTAGAAGTTTGATACTTAGATGCAAACTAACGGCTAGATTTAGAGTTCTGCGGCCAAAGGGGTGCGTTAGCTACGCATGCTTTTTTTCCCCCGCACCTTTTAAATACCGCTGGTATTTAGAGTTCACACAAAGGCTGCGTTTTCAGTGCGTTAGGCTCCAAAAAGGGAGCGTAGAGCATAATTTAACGCCACTGCAACTCTAAATTCCAGCGGTGCTTACGGACACGGCCAGCTTCAAAAACGTGCTCGTGCACGATTCCCCCATAGAAAACAATGGGGCCATTTGAGCTGAAAAAAAACCTAACACCTGCAAAAAAGCAGCGTTCAGCTCCTAACGCAGCCCCATTGTTTTCTATGGGGAAACACTTTCTACGTCTGCACCTAACACTCTAACATGTACCCCGAGTCTAAACACCCCTAACCTTACACTTATTAACCCCTATTCTGCCGCCCCCGCTATCGCTGACACCTGCATATTTTTTTAACCCCTAATCTGCCGCTCCGTAAACCGCCGCTACCTACATTATCCCTATGTACCCCTAATCTGCTGCCCCTAACACCGCCGACCCCTATATTATATTTATTAACCCCTAATCTGCCCCCCACAACGTCGCCTCCACCTACCTACAATAATTAACCCCTAATCTGCCGACCGACCGCACCGCTACTATAATAAATATATTAACCCCTAATCCGCCTCACTCCCGCCTCAATAACCCTATAATAAATAGTATTAACCCCTAATCTGCCCTCCCTAACATCGCCGACACCTAACTTCAAACATTAACCCCTAATCTGCCGACCGGAGCTCACCGCTATTCTAATACATTTTTTAACCCCTAAAGCTAAGTCTAACCCTAACCCTAACACCCCCTTAAGTTAAATATAATTTAAATCTAACAAAATAAATTAACTCTTATTAAATAACTTATTCCTATTTAAAGCTAAATACTTACCTGTAAAATAAACCCTAATATAGCTACAATATAAATTATAATTATATTGTAGCTATTTTAGGATTAATATTTATTTTACAGGCAGCTTTGTAATTATATTAACCAGGTACAATAGCTATTAAATAGTTAATAACTATTTAATAGTTACCTAGTTAAAATAATTACAAAATTACCTGTAAAATAAATCCTAACCTAAGTTACAATTAAACCTAACACTACACTATCAATAAATTAATTAAATAAAATACCTACAATTATCTACAATTAAACCTAACACTACACTATCAATAAATTAATTAAATACAATACCTACAAATAACTACAATTAAATAAACTAACTAAAGTACAAAAAATAAAAAAGAACTAAGTTACAAAAAATAAAAAAATATTTACAAACATTAGAGAAATATTACAACAATTTTAAACTAATTACACCTACTCTAAGCCCCCTAATAAAATAACAAAGACCCCCAAAATAAAAAAATGCCCTACCCTATTCTAAATTAAAAAAGTTCAAAGCTCTTTTACCTTACCAGCCCTTAAAAGGACCTTTTGTGGGGCATGCCCCAAATAATTCAGCTCTTTTGCCTGTAAAAAAAACATACAATACCCCCCCCCCAACATTACAACCCACCACCCACATACCCCTAATCTAACCCAAACCCCCCTTAAATAAACCTAACACTAAGCCCCTGAAGATCTCCCTACCTTGTCTTCACCTCACCGGGTTCAGCGATCGGTCCAGAAGAGGGTCCGAAGTCTTGATTCAAGCGGCGGCTGAAGAACTCCATCATCGGGCTGAAGTCGGAAGACCATCATCGGGATGAAGTCTTCTATCAAGCGGCATCTTCAATCCTCTTTCTTCTGGAGCGGAGCGGAGCCATCTTCTTCCCAACCGACGCGGATCCATCCTCTTCAACCGACGCCTACTAGCCGAATGACGGTTCCTTTAAATGACGTCATCCAAGATGGCGTCCCTCGAATTCCGATTGGCTGATAAGATTCTATCAGCCAATCGGAATTAAGGTAGGAATATTCTGATTGGCTGATGGAATCAGCCAATCAGATGATTCAAGTTCAATCTGGCTGATTGGATGGATGAAGTTAGAAGATGCCGTCTGGATGAAAACTTCTGCCCGTCTGGAGGACCACTTCTCCCCAGCTTGGATGAAGACTTCTGCCCATCTGGAGGACCACTTCGCCCGGCTTGGATGAAGACGTCTCTCGGTAAGTCGATCTTCAGGGGGTTAGTGTTAGGATTTTTTAAGGATGTATTGGGTGGGTTTTAAATTTTAGATTAGGGTTTTGGCGGCAAAAGAACTAACTGCCCTTTTAAGGGCAATGCCCATCCAAATGCCCTTTTCAGGGCAATTGGGAGCTTAGGTTTTTTTTAGATAGTATTTTATTTGGGGGGTTGGTTGTGTGGGTGTAACATATCTCAGCCTAATGTCACTATCCCTTTAAGACTTCCTTCTCTGACTGCTGCATTTGGGCAGTATTCACATTCAGCTTGCTTGCCTGCCTGATTAATCATTCATGCACCTGATTACCTTAGCCTCTTTTTAAGCCTTCTCAGGCCTAATGTGCTTTGCATTAACATTGAAGTGTGATCCTGAACAACAGAGGCTTGTGTCAGTTTCCTGCATGAACTTACCAACTATTCCAAGATACAGCATTTTCTATTACCTATGCTAAATATCATCAAACCGCAAGTATCAAATATATTTCCATTCTGTTTCCTGGACACATCTACTTAACAATCTCTGAACTTTATTATAAATCAACTATGCTTTTGCTTACCATCACTCTCTAATTACAATAACATCATCTTACTCAAAACTTTATAATTATTTCTCTGCTTCTAGTTGTCATTACTGAAATAACCTGCAACAAACCTAGTTTGATCAAACAGTAATTAATGCCTGAGACTTGTAACTTGTCTATCACTTGTGCTGCTCTGATTATACTGATATACAGCTTTACATAATATTATGAACTATGAACCTGCAACATACCTTGGTTTGCATATATATGCACAAAACAGTAATTAATGCCTAAGACTTACAACTTGTCTCATTTGTGTTACTCTGCTTTTACTGATATACATCTCTACATAATATTATGAACTGTGAACCTGCAACAAACCTTGGTTTGCATATATATGCACAAAACAGTAATTAATGCCTAAGACTTGCAACCTGTTTATCACTTGTGCTGCTGTGTTTAACCCTGACATGCAACCTTATAAAACATTATGTACTGTGAACCTACAACAAACCTTAGTTTGCATCTAAGTATCAAACTTCTACCTGTTTACTCTGGAGCCTGAACATTGCTATATATTTCTCTCATTGAATCCTGCAGCTTCTCCTGTTAACTAATTATAACTCACAGTGAAGCCAGAATATATTGTAAACAAATATTGCACTCTCCATTAATTCTTCAATAACTTCTAGCAACTATGAATCACAGAATATCACCTATCCACGTCCAGGATACTCTTCCCCGGGTCAGGGGTCGGTGTCTTCAAATCCCTACCACTGTCCCGAGGGTCTGTTTCCTGAGCGCATGTACATCGGATCATGACAGAATGTTAATGCCTAAAAAAGGGATTCGCAGTGGTAGTGGATGCACCGACCCTCAAAGGAAAATAAAAAATTACAACATATCTCAGACCCAAGCAATCCCTGAAGGAAAAACAGAAGATTTTCATACTTTTAAAAATTTAAAGACACAGTACTCCTATTCTAGACTACTCATGTTCGTGGTTACCATTTTGGTGAAACTGATCCTGAATCTGACTATGAAAATGAAGAGGATTTAACCATAGCTTCAGCAGAAAAAATTCAGATCTTTAAAGATTTAAAGAGACAGAACCACTTTTCTAGAATTTCATCTGTTCCTCATGTTCGTGATTTCCATTTTGGTGAAACTGATTCTGAGTCTGACTATGTAACTGAAGAGGATGCATTCATAGATTCAGCAGAAAAAATTCAGACCTTTAAAGATTTAAAGAGACAGGACTACTGTTCCAGAATACCATCTACTCCTCCTGTTTGTGATTCCTATCCTGGTGATACTGATTCTGAGTCTGAATATGTCAACAAGGAGGATGACTTCACAGATCCAGCTGAACTGGCATTAGACTGGTATGAGCGACTGGTATGAGCGCAACTTTAATTTGCCACAAACTCAGACAAAACCTCAACCAATTGGCTATAATGACATCCTTGGTTGTTATATTTACAATATGGATGATACAGACAGCTCCCATCATGAAACCTCTCATGGAAATACTGATCTTCCTATTTCTGATATTACCATGGATTCGTTAGATTGGACAGATTCAGAGCTGGAAGAAAAGACATCTGGTTTACAGCCTGCTGTTTGGAGAAAAGGTCCCCTCAACTACTATGCTGATTTATCACATCAGAATTATGCATCCAGTGATGAAGAGGATTTCTGTTCTCAACCTTACTACAAGCCACAATGGCTGCAACCTAAGAAGCCTCATACTGGGAAGAAATATCAGTTATCTAAGCTCTCTAAGAAAAAGAAGAAGAAGAAGAAAGTCTTTCTGCCCACAGAAAATCAGAAGTGCAAAGAGGAAACTCAGCCTGAATCCCCTGTTTTAGTTTCTGTTGTACCAGACCCTCTCTTGCCTCATGACACTGTCAACACCGAGCTGTATGATGTCTATAGTCACTATCAGTCTGTTCTTAAAGCATCTAATGGTATCTCTTCTCAGACTCTACAAAAAATACAAACACTGTTTCCAACTATTGATTTCTCATATCCCTCTCATGATGCCTCATTGCCTGTAAACCCTGTGCTAGAAGCAAAAGATAATTTTGTTCCAGATATACAACCTTTAAGTTTACCAGAGATAATCCCTGGAGAATTTAGCTCTGATATTCAAACTCAAATAAACATGCCTGCTGAACTCTAGATAACTTCTAAGTCAGAATCTTGTGTCACAATTCCTCTGCATCTACCTGAGTGTGGCATATTTCAGTACACTTCACCTTCTCAAAATTCTTCTGTTACTGCATCTAAGAAATTGTTTCCCTTGGGAGATACTTTGCATCAACCTACATTTTCTACTACATCAGTTTCCTGTACAGGAATTCCTGATACTCAATCCTGTGACGACAACTTTGAACCAAGTTCGCAAGTGGACATTCTTGAACCTGAAATGTGTACAAAAGTTCTTCAAGAAGATTCCCCTGTGCCCATTCCTGTTCCTGTTTTCCATGATTATACTACTAAACCTGACATCAAGGTGGACTCTCCTGTTTTTGACCCTGGTATGGGTATTCCTTTGTTTAACCCAGAAATGGGTGTAATAATACTTGATCCTGAAGATAGCCATGCCCTCTACTCAGAAGCGAGTATGGTTCTTGGCTGTAAAGTGGGTCTTGTTAATTCTTCATTTATGAACCCTGAAGAAAGCCTTGCCCTCTGCTCAGAAGAGAGTATGGTTCCTGGCTCTAAAGTGGGTTATTTTCCTTTCTCTATAGTTGAACCTTGCCCTGGCATGGGCATTCCTTCACCCGATCCTACTGAGGATATTCCTGAACCTTGCCCAGATGTGGGTACTTCTGAACCTTGCCCTGGCATGGGCATTCCTACACTTGATCCTATTGAGGATATTCCTGAACCTTGCCCAGATGTGGGTATTCCTGAACCTTGCCCTGGTGTGGGCACTTTTGTTTCTGAATCCAGTAAGGAGACATTTCATATTGAATTAGAAGATGGCAAGAACTGGACAAATCTTGCACTCTACACTCCTATCTCCTACTTTGAAGAAAGCCCTGCTATTGCGTTAGAAGTGGCTATAGCTTTTTCTTTTGGAGTATATCTAATCCTCAGCCAAGAGGTTAATTCTGAGGATACTCAAATCTCTGACCCAAAGGTGGTTAATCTGGTTATCAATCCAGAATGCTGCATCTCTATTTCTGAAGCTGAGGAAAGCCTATTCATATCTCTAGGACTGGCTGCCATTTCATTGGCTGTGTACATGCTCATCTATCATGAAGAACATACGCCTATCTACCCTCAGGATGATTCTGTGGTAGGAACCTCATTGTATGCTACGTTCATGCATTCTCACGATGACTACAAAAAAGTTGACTTCAAGTTTTGCTCTCATCATTTTCAAGATCTTTTGATACCTGAATTACATGGCCTTTACTTCGTCATTCAACTTTTTCAAGAGATCTCCAACCCTCCTTTCTTGATTTCCGATTGGACTCACTACCTCCATATACCTACTACCGGTTCTCCATATCATTTTTATTCTCTCTCCTTTTGGATTGTGTTGGGCGCCCGGAGGTCGCCTTTGAGGAGGGCGATCTGTAACATATCTCAGCCTAATGTCACTATCCCTTTAAGACTTCCTTCTCTGACTGCTGCATTTGGGCAGTATTCACATTCAGCTTGCTTGCCTGCCTGATTAATCATTCATGCACCTGATTACCTTAGCCTCTTTTTAAGCCTTCTCAGGTCTAATGTGCTTTGCATTAACATTGAAGTGTGATCCTGAACAACAGAGGCTTGTGTCAGTTTCCTGCATGAACTTACCAACTATTCCAAGATACTGCATTTTCTATTACCTATGCTAAATATCATCAAACCGCAAGTATCAAATATATTTCCATTCTGTTTCCTGGACACAGCTACTTAAAAATCTCTGAACTTTATTATAAATCAACTATGCTTTTGCTTACCATCACTCTCTAATTACAATAACATCATCTTACTCAGAACTTTATAATTATTTCTCTGCTTCTAGTTGTCATTGCTGAAATCTGATTCCAATCAGCCAATAGAATGCAAGCTCAATTCTATTGGCTGATTGGATCAGCCAATAAGATTGAACTTCAATCCTATTGGCTGATTGCATCAGCCAATAGGATTTTTTCTACCTTAATTTCTATTGGCTGATAGAATTCTATCAGCCAATCGGAATCTAAGGGACGCGTCAGATGTCTTGAAGATGGCCCCGCTCTGCGCCGGATGGATGAAGATAGAAGATGACGTGTGGATGAAGACGTCTGCCCGTCTGGAGAACCACTTCTGCCCGGCTTGGATGAAGACTTCTGGTGGTTTTAGATTTTATTTGGGGTGTTGGTTGTGTGGGTGGTGGGTTTTACTGTTGGGGGGTTGTTTGTATTTTTTTTTACAGGTAAAAGAGCTGATTTCTTTGGGGCTATTGATAGTTTAGTTTAGGCTAGGTTTTTTTTTTTTTTTTTTTTATTTTAATAGGGCTATTAGATTAGGTGTAATTAGTTTAAAGATCTGTAATTTGTTTATTATTTTCTGTAATTTAGTGTTTTTTTTTGTACTTTAGCTAATTTAATTTAGGTAATTGTATTTAATTTAGTTAATTTATTTAATTATAGTGTAGTGTTAGGTGTTATTGTAACTTAGGTTAGTTTTTATTTTACATGTATTTTTGTATTTATTTTAGCTAGGTATTTATTAAATAGTTAATAACTATTTAATAACTATTCTACCTAGTTAAAATAAATACAAACGTGCCTGTAAAATAAAAATAAATCCTAAGCTAGCTACAATGTAACTATTAGTTATATTGTAGCTAGCTTAGGTTTTATTTTACAGGTATTTAGTTTTAAATAGGAATAATTTAGTTAATGATAGGAATATTTATTTAGATTTATTGTAATTATATTTAAGTTAGGGGGAGTTAGGTTTAGGGTTAGACTTAGGTTTAGGGGTTAATAACTTTAATATAGTGGCGGCGAAGTTGGGTGTGGAAGATTAGGGGTTAATAAATGTAGGTAGGTGGCAGCGATGTTAGGGACAGCAGATTAGGGGTTAAAAATATTTAACTAATGTTTGCGAGGCAGGAGTGTGGCGGTTTAGGGGTTAATATGTTTATTATAGTGGCGGCGACGTTGGGGGTGACAGATTAGGGGTTAAAAAGTGTAGGTAGGTTGCGGTGACATTGAGGATGGCAGATTAGGGGTTAATAAATATAATGTAGGTGGCAGCGATGTTGGGATCAACAGATTAGGGGTTCATAAATATAATGTAGGTGGCGGCGGTGTCCGGAGTGGCAGATTAGGGGTTAAAATTTTTATTTTAGTATTTGCGATGCAGGAGGGCCTCAGTTTAGGGATTGATAGGTAGTTTATGGGTGTTAGTGTACTTTTTAGCACTTTAGTTATGAGTTTTATGTTACGGCGTTGTACCATAAAACTCTTAACTACTGACTTTTAAATGCGTTAGGACTCTTGACAGGAGAGGGTGTACCGCTCACTTTTTGGCCTCCCAGGACAGACTCGTAATATCAGCGCTATAGAAGTCCCATAGAAAAAAGACTTTACGAAGTTTACGTAAGTCGTTTTGCGGTAAGGCCAAAGAAGTGTGCGGTACACCTAAACCTGCAAGACTCGTAATAGCAGCGGGCGTAAAAAAGCAGCGTTAGGACCTCTTAACGCTGCTTTTTTACCCTAATGCAAGACTCGTAATCTAGCCGTATGTATGTCTAAGAATGTCTCAAAATCGTCATTTTTGAAGGTTGGGATAATTGTAAGGCCTTTGTTTAATAGGCTAATTTCACCATCATCCAGTGTCCTACTGCTAATGTTAATGACGATGTCAGGGTTTGTTATCTGGGAGGTAAAGGTGGTCTTCCGCCCGCAGTAATTCCACCTCCTTGGGTGTGGCTTCGGCCTCGTGTGTTGCCGGATCTGGTAGTGACCCCTAAAAAAGGGGCATTAGATGTTGTGGGTACTTGGTCTTGATGTCGTTGTTCACTGTATCCTCCCTCAGTGTCTGAGCCTGAACTGCTCAGATATTGCACACCACGTAAGATAGAGTGCATACATAGCCCCTTTTGATCATACACATTTGGCTGATCTTATTGGATTTGATAAGGTTGTTGCGCTAGGCTTTAACATCCAGCTAGGTTGATGTATCTTAAATACAATATATGACTCATTTCACCATAACCCTGTAAGACACTGGAGTAAACAATCCAGATACAATTACAGCCGCACGCAGCTCATGCCTTGCTGCCTACGTCAGCTGGCTATGCAAATTAGCCATGTGGACTATCACAGAGTGCCGCAGATGTCGAATCTCGTGTATCCTCGCCTGTTTTAACACACTCTAGGGGTTGCCTAGTGACGTACGGGCACAAAGCAATACAGCAGCAATACAGCAGTGATTCAATACAGGTACCGAATGGAGCTTGATGCCCCGTGTTTCTGGCGAGCCTGCAGGCCCGCCTCAAAAACAGCAGTTATGAAGCAGCGGTCACAAAGACCGCTGCTCCATAACCTGTCCGCCTGCTCTTAGCAAGCGGACAGACATCGCCGCAATTCAACCCGATTGAGTATGATCGGGTTGATTGACACCCCCCTGCTGGCGGCCGATTGGCCGCGAGTCTGCAGGGGGTGGCGTTGCACCAGCAGCTCTTGTGAGCTGCTGGTGCAATGCTGAATACGGCAAGCGTATTGCTCGCTGTATTCAGCGATGTCTGTCTGACCTGATCCGCACTGTCGGATCAGGTCCGACACAAATTGATAACTAGAGGCCTATGCATCTACACAATTTTTGGGGGCATATCATGTAAGCTACTTAGCTCATTCCAAATAGTGTTTAAGCAACACTGAGGCTGTTCTAAAATGACCAATTTTGTGGCGGTTGGTGCAACCAGGCTGGGGCTTCACTTAACCCTGCGAAGCGAAGTCTTACAATGAGTGTTTATCATATGAATGTCTCTTATATGGCTCTCTAATGCTAACAATGAGCATTAAGATCGGATCTATTAGTGTGCTGGCTAATTATAACGTATATATTCAGTGATATGTATACACTGACACATGAACTCACTATGGTTCTTTCTTCATTGGGTTCACTAATGTCACTATTTATCAATATTATGTTGAGATGAATAGACACTGGATTTATGTATATATTGTAATATGTTGTTATACCTATAGATTTGTGTGTTAGATTGATTACCTTGGAAACAGGGTGTTGCCATGACAACATAGTTTTGGCGCAATGTTCAGTAATTGTTTGATGGGTGGGGCTTAGCACCTTTAAATTGCACTTTGTTCACTTGCACAATTGTCTGGTCTGAGGAAGGGGTCTGCAAACACCGAAACGTTACCACAATAAATATTTAATATCGTATCTAAATCCAGCGAGTGCAGTATTTCATTGAAACAGACTGTGAGTACTACTGACTTTGCACCCTGGTTGATGACCCAATTGCATTGTGAGGACACATACACATGGAGGATATATATCTATATAACTTTAATATTATCAGATATACTGTATATAGAAATATATATTTAATACTAAAAATTACATTTTTTTTCTATGTGAAGAAGATAGGAATGTAAAAAATGCCTAACGCGCTTGGAGTTTCGTGCTTTAGGTCTAACGGAGGGTTGGGCTAGCACACATGAAGAATTAGTTATCTTAATGCACATTATGTGAGGTCAGCACAGATGGAACAGAGATGAGGAAAGCAGCAGAACTGATGATGAATTGTTCAGGGTAGAGGTGAGTGAGATGTCAGCTACGGCATCTTCTAATACTTAATTCTGTAGATAATTAATGAATGTAATATCACTGGTGTGAAATGTTCATACATTCAGTAAATGAAGAGTTTGTGGCTGGGTGAGTTAATGGACTTGAGCAATGAAGAACAGACTGTCTTTATGTATCATACCTGGGCAGTGCAGTTGTAGCATTGGCATTGGTTTGCTAGAGGAATGCAGTAAAAATAAACATCCAAACAAACTTCTGGAAATTAGAAATATGTGATGTTTAATGATTGTGCAGTTTTACAACAAACCCTAAATAAATGGCATTGATTGCTTCTCTTTAAGTCAAATGCATTGGCCCCAAGAGAGTTTAGACACATTCTGGAACATAAACATGTCTGAAAAAAACTAAACAAAAAAACAATTAACAGAAGTGCAAAGTACAGATCATAGGATCTCCCAATATTCACATGTCTTAGCCTGGTACTGGGAGGTTAGAGGATGGAGTCTGGGAAGTTTAGATAAAGGCGAGCAGCTTGTGGGAGGAGCCAGGGGCAGAACTACCATTGGTGAAGTCAGTGTAGTGGCATCAGGGCCCAAGTGCTGGGGGGGGGGGGGGGCATAGCAGCCATACGCAGGCAGGTGCAGAATGTGTACAATCCTAATGCAGGGGAAACTTTTATTAGTGCAAGTTGCCAGTCCATTGTCTCTCTCTGTCTGTACGTATGTCTGCCAGTATGTCTGTCTATCTACACAAAATCATTATACAGAGCAGCATGTATATTTTTACTAATGCTTACTACTGAGTT